>NC_136068.1:241760868-242966126 GCF_964261635.1 Lissotriton helveticus | reverse complement strand
TGCTCCCCAACATCCTGCAACAACCCCTGGACTACGCTGCAGTGAGTTCCTAACCCCCAAGTGGTGTCCCTCAAGTTCTGGGCCTTTGGTGTGGCTCAGTGAGATGAAAACGGGCTATTTTATTATATTTATCTACTTAGGTGCACTGGCAGAATACCTAGTTACCTGAATTCTTGCATTGAAACTATAAGATAAGAAATTTGTAACCCTATGAAAATGTGGTATTGCTCATCATGAAGTTAAAATAAACCGTAGTGAATGAGCAAGAAAGAACTTGAAAATGTGACTGCAAAGAAGGAAAAAAGAGAGAAAAACAGGGGAAACATGCAGTCAGCAGGAAGTCGAATGCTGGATTGGTAAATATGACTGCCAAAAGTAGAATGTAGTCTAAACTGAACCAAAACTCGAGGAAAAAGCATTTGTTAAGCAGCATGTGTTCCAACTTCTAAATAGAATGTGTGAACAACGGTAGAAATATGAGAAGAGCAAGATGTCTATGGAGAAGACTTACCAGTCATGGGCACAATTCCCTATATGAACTCTACATCTCTGCGGTCCTTTGGGAAATTGATCTGTTGGCTTCTAAGGTAAGCACTGTTTTTAAAACCAAATAGGGGTACTTAGTCCTTTGGTAGTGATATGGACCAGTGACTGTAAATGTGGTTAAGAACAGGTGCCACATTCAACCTGCCACATTGTAACCCAAAGATTATTTTTGTGGGAAATCTTTCTGGAATATGTCTAATAAGAGTGAAAGGGGACACAGGAACAAATATTCAATAAGAGAAATGTTTTGACCGTCATACTAGAATGGTAATTGATTCTATGTCTATGTGATCCTTCCAGAAACGATCTGTTGTGGTCTAAAATATATGCCATTGTTTAAACCCAAATATGACTACCCAGACCTTTGTTAGTGTTAAAGACCAACGACTAGAAAATGTGCTTTTGAATGGGAGCCATATCAGATTATCCAAATTGTAACCCAAAGATGATAAAGAGGTTTATGAAATAATTTTTGTCCAATTGTGGATGGCCTGCCTGGAATAAATCCAATGTGAGTTACAAATTTGACACTGGAATGAGACACGAAAAGAAGAATTCTAACTACGACATTGTAATATGGCAAATTCCCTATGGAGAGTTTCGATGGATTGAGAAGAAAGGTCAAAATAGCTCTAGGTTACTGTAGTTTGTGTAGAACACCTTCATTGAATAGGTCTAATGGAGGGTAGAGGGGGACTCAGGAATAAAACACATGATACGAATTTGTATTTGACCGTAATATTGTCAAACTACAGTGAAACCACACAATATTGTCTGCACTGCATTTCTTTGAAATAGATCTGGGTGACCTGCCAAGAAAATTAGAAAGTTATTATTCTAACTGCCATATTGGAATAGTCTAGTTACAGAAAAAACACTCCTCGTGTGATTTAGAGAAGACTTATATGAGTAGGTCTACCTAGAGAAAAGATATTGATAAGGTATGGAGATAGTAGGTCTATTATTGATGGTAGCTAAAGAGAAATCTTACCTAGTTTAAAATAAAGTTATGATCTCTTAGGGGCGAGTGTGTTTGTCAAGTTTATAACATTAGTGTGGTCACTCCTAATCTGATGTTGAGATGCTTTAAAACATTAAAGTTCTCTACAGGTAATAGCTCAGTGTTGAAATGTTAGAAGTCTATTGCCATATACAATGCATCTTCATTATTGTACATGAATATACAACGTTCTCATAACAAATGAATGCATTGGTCTGCATATTGCTATATTGTTTTACCAAACCTTAATGGCGATCGCATAGACGCAGGTGGAGCACGCCGGGGATATCTGCCTGGAAATTTAAAAAGCCATGAGTGTCAGATACCCGGGTGCAACGAAATTATTATATAAGAAAGGTCTCCTCTTACAGTACAGGGAGCAGTAAAACAGATTGGCAAATATAGAACACAAGTGACGACAAAGGTTCAAATATAAGATAAAGACCTTAAGGAGCAGAACGAGGACACAGAAACTCGGTACTGAACATCCCGTTCCAATTGAAAAGCTCCGTTACATACTAATTGTCAAACTCAAACAGATATGCGGGAGATCTGACTTTACCAATAATCCACCCCGAATAAAATGATGTCCGGATTAAGCTTTAACCACCCAGATGCATTTGCATAGGTGAAATACTGATTGGGAGGAAAACTATATACACTGTCCTGAAGAAGGAGGCTAAAACCATCACGAGCTTCCGAAACGTGTCGACGCATTGTACAATGATTAAATTTGGAGTTGTCAACTAAGAATTGGGTATAAGAAAAACATTTCTCCCCTAGGTTGTTAACAGAATTACCAAATTAACATACATCAAAGACTAAATACATGGTCTTGTCCCATATTTCTCCCTCCTCACGTTAGGTGATTTTAACTTATTGTGTTAGGTTTTATTTGATACTGTATATGGATTCATGTATTTTTATGGTAAATAAAGGTGTATATTTTTATAAATTAGGTTTTTTTCTTGTGTTGAGCATTTCCCAAAACAATCTGTTGTTTAGTTCTCTACTGAGTGTGAGTATTTGACTGCATGAGGTGATTGACAGCATGACGTGACTATCTGAATTCGAGATCTTTTGATCTCCCAAATGGGAAAAAAACTTGTTTAACTTAACGGTATATTGGAGCTCTATTTCCCTTTGGGTTACATTGAGCCCCTCTCTTTGGTTTAAACACTGCATATTGCTTTGACATAAACACTATTTGAAATATTATGACTCATAGCAACTAGTTGTGAAGTTCAAGATCCTTGTTCAGAACCTGCTTAACAGTAACATGCCTGAGTTCCAGTGTACTTCCTCGTTTGTGGAGAGTCAGTTCCCAACTTCCTCCACGCTGATTGATCTTATGTTTTTTGATTCCAAATAAAGTGAAAGTGAATTGGTGTTGATGGTGCAATTCATAGTGTTCCACCAAAGGTAATGCCTTGGCAATGTTTGGGATGTGTCTATAATACTCTTGTGAACACTATGTTTAAGTTGTCTGGTGATACTCCCCCCATGTTTGACTTATTGCAAGTACATGTGATCACATATATGATGTAGGTGCTATCACAATTGATCCACTCTTTAATGTGATGCTTATGGCCATTTGTGTTATTTTCAAAAGTTTTGTTTTTGCTAAGTCTGCAGACTGAACATTTAGTACCCATGTAAAAGTCTCTTGATTTGTCCAAAAATGTGCCTCCTTTATGTATTATGTCCACAAAAAATGATTGGTATTATTTTAGACGTAGGTTTGGTGCTCTTCTGAAGCTCATCTATGGATGTGGTTCCATACTAATTTGTATTTGGGGATGATTGCTGAATAATGACCAATGTTTGTGCAGTATCATTCTGAGATAATAATACCCATTAGAGTATTGTGTGGTGAACCGTAATGGTGATGGTTTATCTTCTAGAAGTTTACTTCTATTCTTCTGTTAGACTTCTCGCATAGTCTGAATTAGGTTTGCTGGATTGTAGCTCCTATTGGTTAATCTATCAATGACTGCTTGAAATTGTTCTTGAAAGTCTACCGGTTATATGCAATGTCTTCTTGTTTGCCAAAATTCTCCTTTGAGAATATTATAAATGGTGCTTTTTGAGTGGCAACTAACAGCATGTAGAATCGAGTTAGATACAGTGGTCTTCAGTTGAATTTCACTGTGCAGTTGGTTGCTTTCCACACAAAGAGTTTGATCTAGATATTCGATTTTCTTTTTTAGAAATGGATGATGTCACTGTTATGAGCCATTTGTTATTTGATAGTTCCTTAATATATTCCTTCAAAGTGGAAAGTGCACCCTGCCAAATTAACAATACATCATTAATGTAGCATCCCCAGACATTGATGTGGCCACTCTGGTTTTCAAATCTCTAATTCCATAAACAATGTATTTTAATGGCTCCCATTACTATGCATGCCTACGGTCGGTAAAAATTGGCTCCCACCACAATCCCTTGTTGTAGTTGTAGATATATGTTGTTATTAAAGGTGAAGAGGATATTTGTTAAACAAATGTGGTTGCATTTGCTTCCTGTCCTCTCTGCTTACCATTTCCCAGTACCAGAAAGAGACCTCCAGCGTTAATTGTTCTCTATCCTGTATCAAATATTCATAATGCTAGTTACCTTCCAAGGTCCATTGTTGGCTAGCCCACTATGGGAAGGGAAGTATCATGCAGTGATGCTGGTTAGGCGTTTATTAGACCTGGCCTTACTTGCAGGGTTATACCCAAACTTATTGCCTTTTGCCTCCTAGTTTTCTGACCTGTTTTTGTTGACTTTAGGACACTGGGCACTTTGCCATTGCTGATCAGTGCTAAAGTGCATATGCTCTTTCTGTAAATTGTGACTCTGATTGGTTATCCATAATTGGCATATTTGATTTACACGTAAATCTCTAGCAATGTGCACCATGTGTACCCAGGGTCTGTAAATCAAATCCTACTAATAGGCCTGCAGCACAGAATGTGCCCCCCACACCAGTAGCCTTTCAAATATAACTCAGACCTCTCACTGCAGTGTCTGCGTGCACAGTCTTTAACTCCTCTGTCGACCTGGCAAGTGCACACACTTGCCAAGCCCTAGCCTTCCCTTTTCTTTCATGTAAGACACCCTAATGTAGGTACAAATACCCCATTGGGCAGGGTTCAGTGTATGTAAAAGGTAGTACATGTACTGGTGTGTGTTACATATCTTGATAATTAAATACTGTGCATTTAATTTTTCACTATTACAATGCTGTCTGTCCCATGGGTTAACATGGCTTCCAACATCTTACAAGTGTAACTTTCCATTGTGACAATATAAACCAATGGAGTTTAGGTTCCCTGAACTCATAATTTAAAGATACATCTTTTAGTGAAGTTGGTTTTAAAATTACATGTTTGAATATGCCACTTTTAGAAAGTAGGCGTTTGTTTTGCTTTACCATTTTGTGGGCCTCTCCCTGTTTGTGTATTCACTGTCTGGGTTTGGAGTGACAGAAGAAGGGGATGTGCATTCACTCTAGACAGTCACAAAGGGGGTTGAGGTGTGTCCTGCATTTCCTGATTCATGGCCAGGCTCAATAGGCTTTTCTGCATTTAGAGTGGTTGGAGGAGTTGTCACCTGTACCTGAATGGTCCAAGGCTGCCTTGTAGAAAGCTGTCTCCACCTCCCGTAGTGAACCTGGCCTGAGCAAGGCATAACTGGTTCATGTATGCAGAAGAAACTTTTCTTTGTGCTACATTCAAATAGAAATGTGGCATAAAATTGGGGCTCTGGCCCTAGAGCTTTTGATCACTTCTGGAAACAAGAGGACCTGCCAAGAAGAAGAGCTGAAGAGCTGTGTGAGGAGTGCTACCCTTTTATGTGTGAGGGGTGGGATGTCCCACAGCTGCTGCTTCTATCTGTGGGCAGAGCAAAAGGACTGACACCTTTTGCCCTGCTGTGGTATCCTGCTTGAAAAGGTCTCGATGCAGAGCTTGCCTCCTGTTGAAAGTCTCAGGGAATACAAAGTTTCCCAAGATCCGTGCTGGCTCAAAAGGAACCTGCCGGGAAGAAGAGCTGTGAGAGCTGTGTGAGGAGCACTGCCCCTTGATGCATGTGGGGTGGGTCGCCTTGCAGTGGCTGCTTCCACATGGAGCAGAAGAACTGGACTGTCCTTTACTTTGACAAGAAGTGCGTGGTGAGCTCTTTACACTAGGTTGCAGGTGCTGGCTTCCCCACATCCATCAGTCAAGTGCCAGGGGAGCGCTGTGTATCTGGCACAGGGGAAACAAGCTGTCAGGTGCTAGAGAACACTTGTGCCCTCACACCAGCCTTCTGCCTGTATCGACATGGAGAAGCGAGTCTCCTTCCCCCTAAGTCAAGGCATTGTGGTGAATACAGTTCCCCTTCTGAAAAGGAGGGATGCGATGTATGCGGCTGAAGGGAAAAGGGTCATCCAGCACCCCCACCTCACTGTCTGGGACCCTGATACTGGCTGTAGAACACCCCTCAGCGGCCCTCTCCACTCGAGCATGCTGGTTGAGTGACACTGAGGGAAGCCTATGTTGGAGGACCAACACCACCGGCACCTCTGAGCTGGTTGCCTTGAAGCCTCAGGTGAGACCACTATGCTGTGCCTCCTTCACAGGCGGTCCTTTCCATTTCAGCTTAACAGCCTTCCTTCTGTGCGGCAGGGTTTCAGACAGCTGCCTTATGCTGCTTGAGGTAGGGAGACCCAGTGAGGCCCCCCATTGTTTTGGGCATTCTTTGGTGAAGCAGAAGCCAATTACGATTGGGGGCTGCTGCACTCTACACACAGAGGACCTAGTGAGGTCTACCCATCGATTTCAACCTTTGGGGGGAGGAATACCTTTAATTCAGAGAAACATGGGGCCTGACTGGGAATTTGCTGCATAGAGAGAATTGTCCCTGGAACTATCATAACTCCGGAATTAGGTAGGCTGGCTCCCCTTCAACTTACGCATTGTGCCAGTTACCAGATACAAGGTAATAGAAGCCCAGGAGTGCTGGGCTCTACATTGCATGGTAATTCCTATGTCTGCGTTCAGTTCACTACTGCATGCATTTTATACCTGGTATTCTGATGTAGGTTGTTTCATACCTTGCTGTGATAGGGTAATGAGTATTACTGCAGGTTCTGCATATTATTTTACAGTTGGGTTGTTTTGATGACTTGCGTAACATATAAGTCTTTACTTCATTGCACTAACTGATATTATGACAATTGGTTACTGGGCAAAGTGCTATTTTGATATATGCATGATGGAATTTTATCACTTTGGTCTTGTTTGGGTTAGATAAATATACGTTATTTTTCTAAACTGGTGTGGTGTCCATTTGTAATGTTTTCACTGTGTTGCTCTATGGTTATGTACAAATGCTTTACACATTGCCTTTCGGATACGCCTGTGTGTTTATGCCAAGCTGCTAAGGGGGTAAGCAGGGGTTATTTCATGTGTATAATCCCCTTACCCTGACTAGAAGAAATGGTCCCTACTTGGACAAGGTGCATACCCCTGCCAAGTAAAGACCCCCATTTCTAACAGCTTCACTATGCAATTCTCTCACAATACCCCCAAAGATGGTCCTTGGATTCACAATAATAAATCCTTAGTTCAATCCTGGGAGAGTGGCACAGTGCAGTCAGGCTTTACTAGAGGAACATGTGCTAAGATTTCAGAATACCAAATTGGACAATAAGTAAAGAACACAACTCAAATGAAATCTGACACCAATAAATACAAATTAAGCTGATTGTTATATAACTTTAGACACCAAAACAAAGTCAACAGGATAAGTATAACCGGGGTTATGGATTTTAGAAGCAAAAATTATTCAGTGCAAATCAATACTGCAAAACTTTAACATAGGGATCAATGGAAAAAAGCACTAGTCACAATTGGTTACTTTCCGGTCGAGCTACTTGTAAACGAAGGAGGACTAAGGTGATGCTGGTCCCTTCCAGGACCAAGTCATGACAGTCAATTCAATTTTACCTGGCTCAAGAAGCCCGGGTGCAGGTTATCCTGACTGGGAGCCATTGGTAACTAGTTTTACACCTTACATGGTACCGGAGAGGAAACAGGTGCATAAAACCGACAATGGGGCCACTGCTGATAGCGGGTTAAGGTTTTGTGGTGTTCCCTTGAGTTGCAGAATTAAGAAAAGGTGGTGAATGATGGACTTATCCCTAACAAGCCTTGGCAGCGGTAAGATCAGCAAGAAATAATTTCAACATCCGGGGTAAAATGGAAGCTCCCTGATACTTCCTAAAGGTCAGGACTATGTTTCCCACAATGCACTTGACCATCTACATCAACCATTGACTGAACTTCCACCAACCCTCTAGACACCAGCGCTCCTCTACACTCGCCCTCGCACACACTCTCTGCATCTGTCGCAGCCACAGCGGAGGTCGCTCTTTTTCCTATATTACTGCCAAAATCTGGAACGCCCTTCTCCTCCAGCTCTGAATGGCCCCCTCGCAGGGAAACTTCAGAAAGAGACTCAAGACCTGGATCTTTGAAGGAGACACAGCTCCCAGATACCCCTAGGGGTGACAATGTTGTGCTTTACAAATGCTGTTGATTGACTTTTGAGCTAGCCCTCAGAGGGCCTGATAGTCAACAAATCCTTTGTTTCAGTACGTTGTGTTTACCTGCGATATGCAGGGGACTAGTGCCACTAGTCCAGTGGGTTTTGGAGTAGCATTTGACTCTCAAAGAGGTCCTTCTATCTGGTGAACCTGGTCTGTGGTCCAGGACACGTTGCCATCATGACATTGATACAGGTGCAGCGTATCACACCTTTGGTTTGTGCAGCTCCTATTGTCACAGACTCAGGCCTCTTCTGTGTCCTTTGTTGAAAGTCAGATCAGAACTGAGGTCCTGCTACCTTAAATGCTGGATTCAGGGGTATTAGGAGTGTGAGTGCAAGTGACAGTGGGTTACTAGCCACAGCGGCAAATCCACCCCTGAGGTGATCACAACCGGTGTCACCTTTTCTACCCTCTATTATGCATTTATGCAGAAACCTTCCGAAGCTATAAGACCAAGTAGCCCACTTTAGAGGTATGGCTAGCCTTATGAGGTTTACAACTTGTGAGTTCATAATTTTCCCACCTGCCTCTGTGCAAATGTGCCTGGGTGCATGGTGAGGACTGTTTCTACCCTTAGGAGGCAGCCTGGTTTCATATCACAGGCAGTGTAAGCTTTGAAGCTGACCACCTTTATTTGCCACTTCACTAGCCTACCTGTCAGGGAGGGAGGTGTGACCAGGCCATTACGTCTGATTCCATGGAGAGCTCACACCTCCTGGCATGGGGTCAGATTTCTGTCTTGGTGGCAGCAGCTGTGGGCTGCCAGCTAGAGCACAGGAAATGCTGGGGTACTAGATGGACAACCTCTAAGATAGCCACATGGGTGCATGCCACATTATCCTCGACACAAGAATTGTGTCAGGGGAATATGGCACATTGTTTCATACCAAAAATTACATATTTTGGTGGTGCCATAATGCAGCTGGTGACCTTGAGGGTACCCAGGTGCCAGTCTATGTTATACTATGGACCAATGACTGCTTATAAAAAGCCCCAATGGAAAAGGCCACCATAGGGACGTATGAGCTTACATATATATGTCCTCACCTTTAAGATAATGCAACCTTCCTCCTGGGCTCAGGAGGCCTTCCTAAGTGGTGACTGGCATATATTAAAAATAGTGTATTGACCTTGCCACACATGGTGAGGGCAAAGTCGTAATTGAGCAGTTTTCACTGCTCGTGCCATTTGCAATGGCAGGACTATTGTCATATGTTTACTTGGGTCACTCAGGGTAGCACAAACAATGCTTCAGGCCCTAGTGATCCCTTTACGTCCCATGCCCTGGGTACGAGTGGTACCATATACTAGGGACTTATAAGGGAGTTAAAGTCCTTGCCAATTGGGGTTACAAATTCACATATATCAGTTTTAGGGAAAGAACACTGGTACTGAGGGATGGACAGCAAGCTCCAGTGCACTTACAGAGTCATAACAATCAGCATTAGAGCAAACATTGTAGGGGTGTAACCATACAAAATGGGCACCTTCCTACAGTCCACCATGAATACAACTGGAATATTTAAATGTAATGACTTCCCTGTGTAATCTCACAGGCAGTCTCCCAACTTATACGGGTCAAATTGTCACTTTACCCACCTCAGCTTCTAACATCTGCTTCTTTTCATGGCACACTTAATCCTGGCCCTCTGATATATGTTCATTGTCCAGGGATTGTCATTTTTGATTTGTGTTTCAGGATCATTAATGAGTAGGTCAGCTTGCGTAAACATTGCTGATCTGGGCAACATTTTCAAAATTGGCAAATGTGTTGCAGTGAGGATGTAATATTTCAGGATCCATGAGACCTATATACTTAATTTTTGTGTAAAAACATAGGCTTTTTGGGGTCAAGTACTCTTATGGAGACAGAAAATATCTTTTCGAAGCAACCCTTTCGCTATTTTCCAAAATGGCTGCTATATTAGAGGAAGAAGAGACATATATAGAAAAGAAACAAAAAGTAATGTTTTTTAATCTTTTTATGTATACACCAAATAATGTTTATGATCTGAATATGAAAAAAATCATGTTTATTACTCCAGTTTTAGACACATTTTCTAGGTTCAGTTTATTTACTTGTTTCAGCATTCGCACGTGGTACATTTGCAGAATGTTGAACATTTGAGAAGAGCATATCAACAGGGATATACTTTTGTAGCACAGGTTTTGCAAGTACATGTACATGTAATTTCGGTCGGTTGAGAGTTTTGAGATTTCATAGGATTTAGCACCCCATCAAAATCTTCCCAACCAAATACATAAGGATCTTTCTATACATATGCATGATCCAAAACATTTACACTGCTTCTGATCAAGTGGTATTCACTATTAACGTGTTCACACACAGAAAATGATGTTGGTAAAAGGTTACTTAGCGAGACTGATATATTGAAGTCACTGTACCGAAGATCATCAAATGTGTTACAGTCAGAACTCATTTTCCTCTCCTGCACAAGGTATTTTTCTACGTCTTCAAAGTCCCATTTCTTTCTCCTGTCACAGAAAATCCTTTTAGAAACTCCACGGATTCAGCAGTTAAAGCTCCAAGCTTTTTCCCAATGTTGCTCTCGTCATCACCATTAGAATATGTGCAATATCTGGTTCAAGTTTCTTGTACAGAATATGAAGCAGAATTAGGTGTCTTTTCTTGTCTGTTCCCTAATGTATCCATATCTCTGACATTTCTTGACTGAAGAACATTGCAACAAATCTAAGTAGCACAATAATAACATATGTTTCATTTGATAGCACAATGACTCAATTGGGACCATATCTAACAACCCACTCAACATGTGGCACAACACGAAGGTCAGCTTCCTCCAATTTGCTGTTAAGATCTTGAACAATATGAATATATCATATGAATATATCTTTGCAGGCACCAACTCCTCAGTGGCAATCATTCCACTTGCAGTAATTGGAAATTTAGTGTTCACTGAAGCATCAACAATGTTTTGGCGAGTTAAGATCTCCAAGTTCATCTTGTATGATGCTGATGACCAGAAATGTATCAAGTTGCACAGTTAGAGGTGTCAAATTTTTGATGCAAGCAAGATCAATTGTTCCACTTTTCCACATTTGTCTCATTCTCCCACATTCTTTGACAGATAGTTCAAGATAACTGTCAAAGACAATGTGCAGTTCTTGCAAAGTGTATACTACTTTGATATCTGTAGAACAGTCTGAACAACCTCTCCGAAGGTTTGCAAGGATGATATCTTGACTATTCTTGTGACATTTAGTCCACAACAACAGCAGTTTTCAATGTGGACAACTTTTCAAATTGAAATTCTTCAAAGTTTTTCTTCAAGCTCTTGTACGAGTTTGTGCTTCACTAGTTTGGTTATAGCATCTCCATCAAAGAATGAGTTTGTTGGAAGAGGATCATGTGACAGAATGTCCTTGAGAAATTCACCCCTTTCATTTGCTACATCCTACTCTCTATGTGCTTGTGAAAGCTGTTTTTGTAACCTGTTTTGCAGTGGCTGGCTTGAAAAACTTTTACTATGGCAATTAAAGCATAGAAGTTTAGCTTAGTGATCAAACAGCTTTTTCTCTTTCAATTTAAATCCTGCCTGCTTCAGTTCTGGGTATAGTTTCAATCCATGTTCCAGGACATCGAGTAGATGTGTTTTTATATCATTATCCACATATTGTTTGGTCACAAAGTGCCAGATGTTGGAAGCCTAATACTGGCCCGTAACGGCAGAAATTACCGAATTTCAGCCGTTACCGACCGGTATTAGGCTTTTCAGATGTAGGGGCCTAATTTAAGGATTCTGTAATTTACCGAATCGGTAATTTAAGGAATCGGTAAATTACTGAATTCTTAAATACCGATTCGGTAAATTACAGAATCCTTAATGTAGGAAGCACTCAAGTGAGTGCTTTTCACTTAAAAGGATTTGTTATTTACCACCACCTTCAAGTTGGTGGTAAATATCGAAACCCCTAAAAAAAGCAATGTTATGCTTTTATCAACTGTGCCATGTGGCAGACATATATGCCCTTAGGGAATGTATGTGTGCCACATGTGCACCCATGCACTATACAGGGGTGCAACAGGGTGTCAATGTGACACCCTGCTACCCTTGTAAGTCTACCCCCTTTTAATGATTCAGTTGTTACCGAATCGGTAATTCTCATTCATTCATATGGGCCTCCAGGCCCATAGGAATGAATAGGGAATACCGATTCGGTAAATACTGAATCGGTATTTACCGAATTTTACCGATACGGTAAAATTTACCGAATCATTAGCTACATATCATTTACCGATTTGGTAAAATTCGGTATTTTAGAATCGGTAAATGAAATTTACCTACATCTGGCCCAAAGTTGTTTAGTCGCATAGACTCAGTCATTAAAAAGGGGTTTCCTTGCTGCAGCATGAAATAAATAAGGCTTTCAACTTGTTTATTAAAACATTCCTGTCTCTTCCCCACAAGTTCGAGGTGAGGAACAGTTTCATGATGGTCCATTAATTTTGAATTTATCTCTCTTAAAACATTGCAAATAGAAAGACTTTATGGTAAGCTAACTGCCACTGAGCAACATATACACTTTTACGTGTTTGACCAACAATTCCCATGGAGCCTTACTGTGATCTCTAAATTGTTTGTTCCGGTCTCATATTTGGAGCCACAGCATTGAAACTTTCCTCTCTGTCTTGCACTGCAAAATGTCCATGGATACATTTTCTGTAGAGGTATGGATTTTCCACCACTGGTTTCTTCACTCTTTCCAAATACGAGGACCTGTATCTCTTTTTAAAAAAAGTTTTATTGAGCATAACCAAAATTATACATAGTACCATAATTCCTGAAGCCTCTTACCATCAGGACAAGGTCAATACATTAATGAACAATAATTTATTGATGCCTTCCATATTTATTTTTTAACCACCTATACATCTCATCCTTGGAAAAATTACCAATTACGAGCATCACTCCATTAATATTTTTTAACAGCTCACTCTCAGAATAAAATAAAGTCTTCAAAGACAACCAATCGCTACTGCCATAATTCTTGGAAGTTTAGTCTGTCAAAGGGGACCAAATCTGAGTCCCCAATTTCCTGGCTTTTTCCCCTTGCTGTTGTACAGAGCTTCTAGCAACCAGTTGCTATTAATAGAAGTGCAACTGCCACCGATATAAACATGACATACAGCTGCCCTCATCAGCCATAATTGAGGAATCTATCCCACAAAACATCAACGATAATCTTAAATAAACCTTTTTTTGAACACCTTATACCAATATTACTAGATACCCTTTCTTAATGGACTCAGCTTAACGCAGCCATAAAACATATGCCCCAAATCAGCAGGGCCAGTTCTGCACCGAGGGCATTTATCATCTGTCCTTCGACCCCAACTGAATATCTTGGCAGAATGTAATATAGCCTAAATATTGTTTCATAGTTTTGGGTTTTCAGACTTGCAGTCAACAGCACTTTCATTGTGACCCTGTTGGTCTAATTCTTTCTTGCTGGGAACGGGAGCCCGGTAGAGCAACAGCCTATCTAAGGTTACGGCCGACATACAGCGACCGTTAACACCTAAAGAGGATATGTACTGAAGTCTGACATACCGGTGGCCATAGGTATGCTAGCAGGTGGGAACCACGAGGTTTAAGCGCTGGATACTCAGAGCGGTGTGCGAAAAAACTCCCAGCCCTGAAGACGTTGCCGACCAATTAAGACAGACATGTTGGCTTCTCATAGGTTAAAACGAAGCTCAACTGGAGAGTATAGGTTTTAATAGGAGTAGATACCCAACAACAAATACAAGTATCACTTAGCTAGAGGCATCTAACTCATTTTTAGCAGGGTAGAGCATTGAATAGCGGTTTTCTTACCCTTTTGGGGGGGTTCTTGGTTGAATATAGTTGTAAGTAGTTACGAGCACATTTGAGTTCTATAGCATCACTTACACATTTTTTCACTACTATTGCTTTTTGGTTGGAAGGAGACAATGATGATAAGAGGAACAAACTGACGAGTACCAGTCAGTAGTTCTCTGGTGGTTGCTCCCGTGAGGTTCCTTCCTTCCTCATGCACATTTTTTCCAGGACACTAAGCGTAGTGCTTGAGAGGTGGTAGCTTAGGCAGACCTAGACACACAAATAGGTTTTAGCAGTACATAAACGAGGTACAACCTTCCAAGGAAAGGAACATGGGGGGTGGATTAAGTATATCTACACCCACTAGTTGACAGGTGATGTTACAGTGAACACCTCTGACAATCAGGACCAGGTTTTGTTATTGATAATACTTTGAGTGGAGGGTAACCTTGGTCCTTTGTGTTCCCTCTATGCTCCTATATGAGAAGACTAATTCTTTCTTTGCCATGTTATTCAAGAATGTATAGATCTGTCCAATCTTAACAGCAGTGGGTAACAGTAAATCCACGAGAGGTATTTTCCCAAGTGAAACATGACAACCGGCAACTTTGAAAAAAAATCTCTAATCTGCAAAAATGTAAAAAATTATCAGTTTTTGAAACCAAAATCCTGCTGCAAATCTGAAAAAGAGCACATATTACCTCAACAATACAGATTGCCTATTCAGACTATTCCTGCTTTACCCCTACTCCTGCATGTCCCATCATGAAAAATGGTTATAAATAATGGTGACTGCCACAGTGGGGTGTAGCGGTTAAATTTGGCAATCTTCATTACTCTGTTAATCTTGTGCAAAATCTTCCCAACTACCCCAAATGCCTTAGAATTCACCTTTTTATGGTAACTAGGCTCAATCTGCCTAAAAAAACACCAGATGCTGCTTCACCTAACACTCATTCATATATACTTGGAGGGTCGCTTGACGAGCAATGTGGGCTTCCCTGGCCTTTGTCGATGAATAAAATTCCCAAACACTGCAGCAATGCAGCCCAGTAATATTTCCTAAAACAGGGCATGGCCCATCCTCCCCGGTCTTTTTGGAGAACCATATATTTATGTGCTCGTCTGGCCCATGAATATTGCCACAAGAGGTTAGTACATATTGATTATAGTTTTTTGAGTAACTGCCCCTCAAGCTCCAAAACAACATTTTAGGCAGGACCATCATTTTTAAAACATTACACCTGCCAACCAAAGTTAAATGTAATCTGTCAATCCTCCTTAAATCCTTAATGATCTTCCAGAGCAATGGCTTTCTGTTTAATCTGTAGATTGCGTCCACTTGTGCCGTAATCTTCACTCCCAAATATGTGGCATTATCTACCCTACGATTGTCAACTAATTAAATTTCACTTGTGCAAACCAGCTGAGTTTTCCCCCTGTTAATGTGTTTTTCCACCTCCGAAAAACCTTTTTGAGGTTTAGCTGTTAATAACACAATATCATCCACATAAGCTAATATTTTAGTATTTAACCATTCACCCTGACTGGTTGCACCTTCGGATCGCCCATTATCTTTTTTATTAATGGATCGATATACAAAGCAAACAATATTGGGAGCAAAGACAGCCCTGCCTTTTGCCCCAAGATCTGAATCCTTTTTAATTCTTGGCCCATAATTTGCAGTTGAGCATAGAATAGTCAAATATATCCTGCAGGGCCTTCACTAATTGAGGCCTAAATCCCTTCAGCTTGAGAACCCTCCAGAGGTACCTCCAGCCTATGGGATCAAATGCCTTCTCAGCATGAAGAGGAATCATGGCCAAGGTGGTAGCTGTTTTTGCAGCTATATCAAATAAAGCTATAGCAAGACTTACGTGATCTGATGTACCCCGTACTGGAATGAACCCATGCTGCCAGGGTCAGACTAACCATCCAATAATGTTCCCCAGACGTGATCTTTGAATATATCTTGGAATCTGCATTCATCAGGGATATTGGTCTGTACGACCCTGGCTTCTCTGAGTGCTTCCTTTCTTCCAAAAAATGTAATATTAGTCCCTTGCCAGGAGCTAGGTAGAACCCCTCCTGTTGAGTCTCTCAGACCAAATCCAGCAAGTCTTTAGCAAGAACTGAAAAAAACGTCCTATAAAATTGTAGTGGAATTTAATGGGGGCCTGCCACTTTACCTATGGCCAATACCTTTAAGGCATCCCATCACTCCTCCAATGTGATGAGAGAATGTAAAGTCACTGCTTCCCCTTTTTTTAAGTTATCGCTCCCCCCTCCAAAGAATTCATCTATTTGCTCTTCCAAGAGATGTCTATCTTCAGTATAAAAATGTGTATAATATTCCTCAAAGATCTTAACTATGCCATCCAATGTAGTAATACCTACCCCATCCCTCTCCTCCATTACTTCAATTACTTTCCCCACCTCATGGTGCCAAGTACGGAGAGGCAACATCTTCCCAACCTCATAGCTATACTTGTATGCTTCAGACATGCCATATATTATAGCCTTTTTTTTAAATAACAATTGCCTGCTAAATCTCATGCCCATCTTTTCCTGCCTGTGTCAAGCCCATTTGTAGATATGTCAACTCCATTTTTACCTCCCTGATCTCATTCTCCTGCATCCTTTGGGAATGAGCAACAAAGGTAATAGGCTCCCCTCTCACAGTAGCCTTTAGTGAGTCCCATACCACTCCTTAAGCTTAATATTGTTGCAGGCGCGCTGCGCTTTGTATTTTAAATTACCGTTTTTTCTATCTTTGTTACTTTATTTTATTCTGCCCCTGTTTTTATTGCCGCCGCCGCGCCCACATACTTACATCATAATTGGGCCCCCCACCGCTTCTAGAGCGGAGTTAATCGCATTTTGGCTGCTTACTCGTGGCGCCTGGCCGCCATATTGGGGCTGTTGTCCTTCCAGCGCTCCTCCAGATCCAGCGCTCTAGTGCTCCGGTTGGAGACCAGGTGAGGCTGCATTTAAGGCGAGCTGGCAGTGCAGCTCGTCCTCTAGTAAGGAGACATTGCAATTTTCATCGTGCTGCATTCTGTGCTTAATATTGTTGCAGGCGCGCTGCGCTTTGTATTTTAAATTACCGTTTTTCTATCTTTGTTACTTTATTTTATTCTGCCCCTGTTTTTATTGCCGCCGCCGCGCCCACATACTTACATCATAATTGGGCCCCCCACCGCTTCTAGAGCGGAGTTAATCGCATTTTGGCTGCTTACTCGTGGCGCCTGGCCGCCATATTGGGGCTGCTGTCCTTCCAGCGCTCCTCCAGATCCAGCGCTCTAGTGCTCCGGTTGGAGACCAGGTGAGGCTGCATTTAAGTCGAGCTGGCAGTGCAGCTCGTCCTCTAGTAAGGAGACATTGCAATTTTCATCGTGCTGCATTCTGTGCTTAATATTGTTGCAGGCGCGCTGCGCTTTGTATTTTAAATTACCGTTTTTTCTATCTTTGTTACTTTATTTTATTCTGCCCCTGTTTTTATTGCCGCCGCCGCGCCCACATACTTACATCATAATTGGGCCCCCCACCGCTTCTAGAGCGGAGTTAATCGCATTTTGGCTGCTTACTCGTGGTGCCTGGCCGCCATATTGGGGCTGCTGTCCTTCCAGCGCTCCTCCAGATCCAGCGCTCTAGTGCTCCGGTTGGAGACCAGGTGAGGCTGCATTTAAGGCGAGCTGGCAGTGCAGCTCGTCCTCTAGTAAGGAGACATTGCAATTTTCATCGTGCTGCATTCTGTGCTTAATATTGTTGCAGGCGCGCTGCGCTTTGTATTTTAAATTACCGTTTTTTCTATCTTTGTTACTTTATTTTATTCTGCCCCTGTTTTTATTGCCGCCGCCGCGCCCACATACTTACATCATAATTGGGCCCCCCACCGCTTCTAGAGTGGAGTTAATCGCATTTTGGCTGCTTACTCGTGGCGCCTGGCCGCCATATTGGGGCTGCTGTCCTTCCAGCGCTCCTCCAGATCCAGCGCTCTAGTGCTCCGGTTGGAGACCAGGTGAGGCTGCATTTAAAGCTCGCTTCCCTTCGCGCAGCGGAGACGCGCAGCGGTGGCGCCTGACTCGCGCCTGAGTCAAGCCAGAGTCCTGCCTGTCTGCGCCCGTCAGCGTCCCGGAGGCGTTCGGGGCGGCGGATGGGGCTCTGATACCAGGTATGTGTCCTCCCGGGTCACCTGTGTTGCAATATACCTCTGGGGAGCTTCGCTCTCTCGACAATCTAGCCACTGGCTGTTGCACGGTCTTCCCCGGACGTCACCGAGGTAAGTCCTACTGCCCTGGCTGTGGCTGGCGCCCCAACCGCGCTCAGTTATCGCTTTCCAACAATAACACCGTCAGTGTTGGATATCTCTGCATGCTATTAAACACCAGGTCGGCGTGCAGACACGCACAAGACATATTTGAGCTTCTAGATACGGTGAAGCCACTTTGTCTTATGCTTACTGAGACGTGGTGGGGTGAATTTTCCAACCCAGATGTCGCTACGGCCATCCCGCCTGATTATAACATCTTCAGGAAGGATAGAGCTAAGGGAAGGGGTGGCGGTGTGGCACTGGTGGTGAAGAAGGGCATGCCCTGCGCTATTTTGTCAGTGGAGGATATCCGCGGCTCGGAGTCCCTTGCTTTTTCTATCACTCTGTCTCCGCATCAATCAGTGAAGGGATTGTTGATTTATAGACCGCCGGGTCCACCCGGAATGTTCTTTGAAGATCTTGATTCCGTGTTGTTGGGGCTGGCCTTGAAAGCGGATCACTGCATCGTGGCGGGGGATTTCAACTTCCGGATGGATGACCCATCGGACCCTGCCGCTATTAAACTCTCTGAGGTTATGGCCCCGCTGGGACTGCTCCCGCATCTGCACGGGCCTACGCATGACAAGGGGCACACTCTTGACCAGGTATTCTCATCATCCCCTCTTGAGGTGATTGAGATCATCCCGGTACTATGGTCAGACCACTTGCTTGCCAAATTCTCGATCAAAGGCATAGTTAAACCGGCTGCTGCTTTTTCACAGCAGCAGGGTCGTGTCCATAGGGCATACCATCGAGTGACCCCAGTGATGCTGGCCCAGGCTGCCGTGGATCACCCCTGCTCCCTCTCAGGCGACCTAGAGAGGGATTTGGAGGCCTTGCAGGCGTGGCTTTTAGACAGGCTAAATGATCTTGCCCCGGAAGTGACACCTCGCCTGACACCGAAACGGGTCTCCGCGCCTTGGTTCACCGCAGCACTGTTGGCTATGCGGCAGCAGTGTAAGGTGGCCGAAAGAGCGTGGCGGGCACAATACGATACTGCAGCCAAACTGACCTATAAGACGGCGGTTAAGGCCTATCACCGGGACATTCGCCTGGGAAAAAAAAGCCTACCTGGCAGGGAGAATAGAAGCCGCCTCCAACTCCTGCAAGGAGATTTTCTCCATTGTGAGGGAATTTATTTCCCCACGGTCCAATACCTCAGATGAAAGACCATCTGATTCATGGGCTTCGGACCTTGCTGATTTTTTTACGAGCAAGATCCAACTTATACAGGATTCCTTTCCAGTGGCTGTATCTACGGGCCAGATTAATTCTGAGGCCATCTTGTTCCCGCGGGCTTCTCCAGGTCTGACGCTGGATGTGTTTCCTCCGATCTCTGCCCCTGCCTCTTTAGCTCTCATGGGCAATCTTAAATCGGACTCGCCTTTGGACCCTTGCCCTGCTATATTTCTGGTGAAAGTTGCAGAGGTGATCAATCCGCTGGCGAATCCGCTGTTGAACCTTTCGCTGAGCCAGGGAGTGGTCCCGCAGGCCTGGAAGCAGGCGATGGTGATTCTGCTGCTTAAGAAGCCAGGCCTGGACCCGAAGGCCCCTGCCAGTTATAGGCCTATTTCGCTGCTGCCGGCTCTCACGAAGATTGTGGAAAAGCACGTTCAGGTGGTGCTCTCCAATTTTCTTGAGACCAATGAGATCCTGCACGCCACCCAGTCGAGCTATCGTCCCCATCTCAGCACAGAGACTGCGCTCCTTGAGGTCTCAGAAACCATTAAAGGAGTTCGGGACTCGGGGGGCAAAGCCATGCTGGTGATGTTGGACTTGTCGGCGGCCTTCGACACCGTCCCCCATGATGGCCTGCTCGCTAGACTCTATGAGATAGGTCTGCGGGGGACGGTGTTCGGCTGGTTTTCCTCCTTTCTAGCTGGCCGCCGGCAAACGGTCTGGGCCTCGCCAGATTCCGCCGCGATGCCGCCTCTGGGAGTCGGGGTCCCACAGGGCTCTATTTTGAGCCCGACCCTTTTTAACATCTTCATGACCCCTTTGGCGGCGCTGGCGGAGTCGTATGGGGCCCAGATCGTATCCTATGCCGACGACACCCAGCTCCTCTTCTCGTGCAAGAGAGGAGGAGACTTTGACGGGGAGAGTATCCGGGATTGCCTTGGGGCTGTTTTTCAATGGTTCCAACTGAACAGCCTCAAGTGCAATTCCGATAAGTCAGAGGTACTCTTCTTTGGGTGTGATACAGAGCCAGACTGGCAGGCTTGGTGGCCCCTCAATATGTCCCTCCGTCTTGTTCTTCCAAAATTGCTAAGAATTTGGGGGTCAAGATGGATAAGGAACTAACGTTGAAATCCCAGATCCTCGGGGTGTCGGGCATGTGCTTTGGCCTCCTGAGGATGCTGCGGAGGTTCCTCCCCCTGTTGTCTGAGGATCATAGGAAGCTGACGGTGCAGGCTCTAATCGGGTCCAGGTTAGATTATGCCAACATTCTTTACCTGGGCCTGCCAGAGTATCTGCTGCAGCGGCTCCAAGTGGTGCAAAATGCTGCCGCGAGAGCTATCTTTGGATTTAACAGACGGACCAGTGCAGTGGGTCTGTTGAAGACCCTGCACTGGCTTCCAATCCGGAAGCGGATTGCCTTTAAGGCTTTGACTCTGGCCTATAAGGCCCTCCACGCGGTGGGAGCAAAGTATCTCCAAAAGAGACTGGCCTTTTATCACCCGACTCGCTCTTTGAGGTCGGAAGCTCTGTTCCTGGCGGTTATCCCGCGAGTGAAGAGAGCTCGCCTGGGTGGCCGCTCTTTCGGACTAATAGCGCCACAGTTGTGGAACTCTCTGCCGCTCACTCTGCGGGGTGCTACCAGCCTTCTTGCCTTTAGAAAAGGCCTTAAAACCTGGCTGTTCTCCCAGTAGTCCGCTTTTTGTGTGTTCGCTCGGCCTTCTGTCTTTTTTTCTATTTTAATTGAGTTATGTTATTATGATGCAGCCCTCCTTACTAAAAGCGCCGGGACACTCTTTCTGAGTAGCCGTGCGCTATACAAAAGATAAATAACATAACATAACATAACATTCATGAACTCCACTATTCACTTTCTCAAATCCTCTACATAGTTCTCATCTAAAAGCAATTTTCGGTCAAATGTCCATTTGCCAATACACTTGCCCTTACCTAGTCCTGTGAGCTTCAGCAGTAAAGGGTTATGATCAGAAAAGACTTTTGGCAGTCTCCTAATGGCTGCTTTGGCCACCAACCCCGCAGACACCCAAAAATAGTCCAGACAAACATATTTTTGATGAGGTAATGAGAAAAAAGTATTAGCTGGAAAATAGGGGTTCTTCCTTTTCCAGATATCTACTAACCTGTTGCTTTCCTTAAACAGGATTAATGCTCTCATTACCTGCTGATTCCTCTCCAGATATTTAGTTATTCTCTGATCTAACATAACTGCTTCTAGGTTTATATTAAAGTCCCCACAGACTATCAATGGGGTTGGCCACCCAGCCAGCTCAATTGTCAGTTCATCCCACAGTCTTACGTCATCCAAATTGGAGCAATAAATCGAATATACCATAAATGGGAACTCCATTGCCAGGCATTCAATGATCGCCCATCGGCCAAGTGTATCCACCAACTTCCGTTTGAGCACAATCAAACTTCTCTCAACTAGTATCGCTACCTTCCTGGTATTAACAAATTGAGAGGTACACACTGCTAGGGAATATCCCATAACCTGAAGTAAATCCCTCTTTGCCCAAGGAATATGAGTTTCTTGCTCACGGATTATATCCGGCCTCCAAACAATAAGTATTTCTGCTACTCCTAACCTTTTATTCCTATTGTTCAGCATGCGAACATTTACTGTGAAAATAATCAGTTTATCCATGTGCACAAACAATCAAATACAGCTCAACCTGAGCAGTCACCCTGTGCAAATCAATCCTGACACTCCAAAATTGCATCTCCATTATATTGCACATGATCATGGTTATACCCTTTTAAATCTCTTTACACTCCCCTCTCCCCCATCCTTCCCTTTGCTGTGTCCAACCCTGACCCCCTTCTTTGTCTACTCTCTCCCTCCCCATTCCCTGCCCCCCCACCCATGTGAAGCAGCCAGACCAAGCATGGTCCATTATTGATGTTTGAGCACCCCTGCCCGCTCCCACAAAGTAGAGCATCTGCCTTGTACACCACCATTACACTTAATCACTTCATAAAACATAATAAAGCCAACTGTGCTCTACGATCTCTACCTTATTACTTGTGTTAGCAACACACTCCACACAATACTTTCAGTATTCAGTGCCGATTTACACCCTAGTGCCCTTAAACCACACCAGCTAAATGTAGTGCATGTGGCAGTTTCGACATCTTGTTCACCAAAAATTCTTTGGTCTTTATCTCTGTTGTATATTCCAGAGTCATGCTATTCCAGATAATTTTAAGCGTTGCAGGATTAATCAAGAAAGCCTGTGCCCCTTTATCCTGGAAAGATTTAATCAACTGTCTAAGACACCACCTGCGTTCTGCCATCGCGTGGCAGAAATCCGGACGAGCAAAGAGGGAGCAGTCATCCACAGTGCGTTTTACATCTAAGCATGCTTTTTCAAAAAGTGCAACAGTGAAAACAGATGTAACAAGAAATTACAGGAAAAAAAAATATTGCTTTAGATTTTGCCGGGTCCTGATTAGCTTGTTTTATAGTTATAGGGAAAGAATGAACCCACTGTATCCCATGTGACCAGTTCCATCTCTGGAGTTCCAGGAAGGCCCTCTAGAATAAATCAATCAGAAAAGATCTTGTGTCCTCTCCCTCCTTTCCCTCTGGAATCCCAAGAAGCCCTAGATTATTTCTACTCTGCTGATTTATTTGATCCTCCAGCTTTCACTGAATGTCCTTCAGTCATGACTCATGACCTTCAGTAAGACCTTTAGCTATGTCTACAACTGCTTACAACGTTGTAGTCCTCACCTCCAAACAGTTTGATCTATCCACAATTGAAGAGAATACTTTGGACATTTTCTCTACTGTGTTGTCAAGTTTGCGAGTTGCAAGACTGGCTTTGCGATTACATGTGCGTATCGACTCCCTATGCGTCATGATTGTTTGATGGATTAGCTCCAGAGTTGTAGCGTTCACAGTAGGGAGACCCCAGAGTCTCCTTTAACTTCCCCTATGAGAGGTGGCATAGCATGAACAAAGACCCACTTCAAATCGAGACCTTTTCTCTTCCCCTTAATCTTCCTTTGAGAACCAAAGATATCCTGCTGCTTCCTACTCTCAGACAAATTAGTAGGCTCACTGGCACCATTTCGATATTCTTCTTCTGAATCATTTACCTCAGTGTCTGAATCAAACAAAAATGTTCTGTGGACTCTATGTCTAACTCGCCTGCTTTTGGAGGGGGCTACCACCTTTTACTCTTCAACCTTGTTAGATTAGACCCATTGATGCTCAAGTAATACCATGTATAAATTAGCATCCGCTGCACCATTTTCTGTTTTAGACTCCATTTTGTGTGATGTTCAAAACGAATCTTTTTCAGTTCCGAGAAATACCCTTTGCTAAGTTTTGTTTCTGCAATAAAGGACTGTTAGTCCCAGTGCATAGCTTTCGCACTAGATAAAGCCACTTTCCCACCTGTCTGGCAGCCCAGGGTGAAATGGCCTTGGACTGTCTGGGTAGTACAAGATACAAAAGCAGAAACCCTTGTTTTGTTTTTCATTGTCCAGCAACATCTGCTTTGAAAATTCCACTGTGGATGTGTTCTTAACTAACCATGCAGTGTACATAATGTATCTTTATGCTTACTGTTCCTCAGTTCCCTCTGTAGCACTCTCTCGAGACTGTGCAGATGGGACCCAGCTCTGAGTGTATACAAATAACTAGTTTTTTGTGTATATTCTCCACTATCTCTCTGACTCTTCATTTGGTGTGGAAGGCTGAAAGGTGGTCAATGGAGACCCAGGTGGCCCTCAGTTGGTCACTTTCTTCAGTTGGCACCCTAACAGGCACTCCTTCGGGCCACGACCCCTCCATTTTCCACAGAGGGCATCATCAGGTCGGACTGACAGATCAGGGATACCTGAACAAGGAGAAATAATTCTCGCAGCTGCTGCCTCTGTCCCACCGGCGGGTGTCTTGCCCAGTGGTAATTCCGACTGGGGTCCTGAATGGAAAACCCTTGATCTGACTGTTTGGTCTGAAGAGTCGGCAGCAGAGTACTTGTTTATATGTACCTCTGATATCTGGTGAGTCTGTTTCGGTTCTATGTTGATGTGGTACCACTGTAATTTAGTTTTGTTTCAGTCTAAGGACTGTTTTGGCGAGAAGTGTTTGCAAATACTTTGCTAGATAAAATAACAATTTTGCTTTCATTTTATTAGCAATGCCAGGTTTTAGTGAGATTCAGAGTTTGTGTTGTTGTTGTTTTTCTACAGATGCACGGTTAGCAGAATCCCAGTCTGCACCTCTAGAGGGTACTTCTAATTTTGACATGTATATAAAAAATGGCCTTAGCCCTATTATGTTTAGTATGTTATGGTACAAATATGTGAGGGACAATGCAGAGTTGCAGTGGCCTTTGACGGGCTCTTTTGATAAACAATACATGAGATTTCTACAAGAACAGTTGTTTGACCGCATGCGTGCGGGCGGAATTCCGCTCGCACGCTGATATTTTTAAAAACGCATGTTACATGACGAGCTGGGCTCGTCATGAGCGTGCAAGGAGGCTACCTCATGACAAGCCCAGCTCGTCATGAGCGTGGAAGGGGTTAAAAGGTGTAGTAGACAGTCCAAGTTTGACTCCCTTCGTACTTAGCAGGAGGAGGCCAAACAGAGGTGATTATAGATGGAGAAGGATGCTAGAAAGCATGGTATACAGACTCTTATATAGAAGGCTGTCACTTATGATAAGGAGAAGCAGGAAAAAGGGGTAGAATGTGGAGACAGGAGATTTCTGTTTTAAATTGATAGGTCCTAAATGGCTCAGGAGGACGGGGATACTTTTATGGAGGCATTGTTAGATATCTGACCCCGCCACCATATGTTCCAGAACGGATATACCCTGTTGTTCCGCAACAACTTGCACAAGGTGCATCCGCCTCTACAGCTGTCACACCTGCCGCCCCTGTTAAAATACCCCCTACTCCTTCTCTTTCGTTACAATATCTGACTACAGCAATACCTGTTACTCCCATTCCAGTTATTCATCCTCCATTGTCACTGATTACTGACACACCGGTGCTTGGTCCGGAAGAGAGAGATCAGACCAAATTTAGAGAACAATTATGTCCATTAAGGTGATCTGGGGTGGGGTAAAAAGAGAAGAAAGTAATTGCAGACCAGGCCATATGGTGGGCTCATAATGCAATGTACAGTCTTGAGGATATCTGGCGGGTCATGCGAGATTTTGAATCTTTCATTCAGCAACCTACCCTTAAGTATATGTCTGCTGCACTGATTGACCTTTGGTACTCACATACCAAAACGGAGGCTCCCCAAGTATTATTCAATATTAGAGACTGTGTTTATGTAACTAACATGGAACCGGACCAAGTGTTCGGGAATTTCTCCGAATTGCTTTCCTATAGAAGCAGACTACATGATAAGAGTCCCACTCAAATCACTCAGTTCCCAATGTGAGAAGTTCAATTAAAGATTAAATTTAAGCAGGCTTGCCCAGCTCTCCTGTCTTGAAAACTGCTGCAGGATGAATTTATCTTTTTTGTCCTTAATTACCTGAAATCCATGGTGAAGGCCAGGGCCTGCCCCGATTAAATGTTAACTATGATTAAGCCCTGGGATAAATTTACACAGCCGGTGGGTTCTTAAATTAAGGGTTAAGATTATTTGTATCTAGTTGAGCACCTTATGTTGTGGATTACTACGGACCATGGTGGAGAGTAATTTATTTGTGAGGAACTGTGTTTATTTTTTATGATATTTTGATGTATTGATAACTTTATGGTTTTATATGCTGAAACCTATTAAAGTTGAAATTGAATTGATTGATTGATTGACAAGTTCACCACATTTATCACCCAGCAATTTCTTAAGTGGTGGACCAACACGGTGAGGTTACCAGACCGGCTGTGGCTGCCAGCTTTCAGGAACAATGAGCTTATACTTCGGGGAAAAGGAGTGAAGTTCTGGCCCTTAAGGCTACTTTGCCAGATCCTAGAACAAATCCTACTACCTACTATAAAGAGATGAGAGAGGCTGCCTCTTCTATTGTAAAGACCCTTGCTGACATTGAAATATTTTGTGGTCTACTAGTTCCAGTTGATATTTGGCGAGAAGGTCATACCCAAGACCATGTCACTGAGTTGGGAGGCACATGGGATGCGATTAAGTGTTGGGACCGGGATTGGGAGCCTGGAGATAAACCATGTGCTGAGTTATTTGCCTATCCCACCAGTATAATAGCATACATGCACACACTTATTCCACCCAAGAAAGTTAGTTGGGACAGAATGACAGACTGTCGAAAGAAGAAAGATGAAAGTTTGTTTGTTTTATTTTACTCGGTTTGAAGAAACGCTTCTGGATTACAGTGGGCAGGATATGTCTATGGAGGGAGGAGTTTGTCTATTTGTTGAAAGGGTTGTCACTAATCTGCTTCCTGAAATAATATCTAGACTTCAAGGGTCTGAGAGCACTTCTTCCACACCCCCCCCCCCCTCTGTGACTTTAAATATGGCCCAATATTACGAGCATAGTGATAATGAAGAGAAAGACAAAAATGACAAGAAATATATGGATCTGAAGATAAAGGTGTTATTTCAGTAGAAAAACCAGAAAAGGAGATACCCTCTAAGCCAATACAGGACAGGGTGAAAGACAATAATCAAGTAAGTCCTGATTACAAAATATAAAACATCTCTAGTATGGTATTACCGTCTGCTATAGTAGACAAATAGGAGGCAGTAAGTAACCATTACATAAAACATGGGTAATCAAGTGATTTCAAAACATTCATCAAGATACCATGTGGTATGGAATGCACAATAATACAAGAAACACAACATCAGAGACGCACTGTAAGTTATAATATAATATTGCCGAAAGTTGTGCCGAAGAAGGAGGATGGGGAGTCCGTTGTTTTGGTGCCAGATCACTGAACCATTGGAAATCCTAGAAACTGATTGTTGTCATAAAAAGAGAAGTTATTTGCAGTATGACTCAATGATACAACTAGATCCCCTATACAGGTTAAGGACAATGCCATATTGCCCTGCATTCCTCAGTATAAAATACCACAGGTGGGAGAACGGGCCCTTCTTCAAATTGTTCAGGATCAAAAAGGCAAGAGAGTTGTTGGAGAGACTGCAGGAATTATATGCAATAGTCCTATTCTTCCAGTCCTAAACATGGCGCTTTCAGATTCCCCTGATAAAGCTGATGATGGATATCGTTTTGTGATTGATTTGCGATAGGTGAATAAAATAGTAGTTCCACAATTCCCAGTGGTTCCTCATATCACTACACTTTTAACCTTGATTCCATCTATCGCTAAGTTATTTTTTCATGATTGATCAAAAAAATGCGTTCTTTAGCATTCCTATTTTTCCAGATAGAAGGTATTTGTTCGGATTTACACTAGCTGGCAAAAGTTTCCGATTCTGTCTATACTGAAAGTCCTAGCATCTATAGTCAAGAATTAAAAGGTGAGTTGGATTCACTCTCACTTTCTCAAGGTAATGTATTGGTGCAGTATGAAGATGATTTGCTAATTGCTTCTGAAACAGTACCAGGTTGCAAGGATAGTAAGGTAAAATTATGATTGCATTTGGTACGTCATGGACTTATGGTCTCCCTTTCGTAATTACAGTACTGTCGACAAAAGGTCACCTATTTAGGTCACCTTCTGTTGAAGGAGGATAACCCCAGAACGCATCAGTACTATCACTAAAATGCCCCTTCCACAAGCTCAAAAAGATGTGCGTGCTTTTATAGGCATCACTTCTTACTGTCCCCAGTGGATCCCTAATTTTACTAATCAAACCTTTGCTTGCACTAACAATGAAAGCAGTGCACCAAATCTTTGCTTGTACTAACAACGAAAGCAGTGCATGAGCCATTGCCTTTGATGCCAGGGACCGTATTACAGATGACTGCGCCAGCGCTAATTGTCGCTGTGCGGCAAAGTATGCCATCACAGAGGATCGATCTGTAATGCCGTCATGATGTTGGCACAGACTTTGAACTGTGTTTGGCCCAGACTTTGAACTCTTTATTTATGTGCGTTTACGTCTGTGCGCATATTGTGTTAGCGCACATATGCAAACACACATAAGCACAGACTTAATCTGGCGCACAGCGACAATTAGGGCTGGCGCAGTAATCTTTAATAGTGACCCAGATTGTCAGTAATCTTTTGAACAATTAAAAGCTGCACTTTGCTCTGTTCCAGTGTTAGGCACACCTAATTATAGAAAACTGTTTGCGTTGTATGTCCATAAAATGGCTGGTTGTGCTCTTTCTGTCTTGACCCAAATATTTGGCGATAGACAGAAACCTTGCGCTTATTTCTCTGCTGTGCTCGATCCTGTCTCAAGGGCCCTCCTGAGCTGTCTGCGAGCGGATGTGGCCACTTCAATTAGACAATCGGCTGGACTTGTACATGATACTGACCTCACAGTTATGGTACCCCTTGCTGTGGATACATTTTTTAATAAAACAAGGACACATCAGCTCACTAGTGCACGTCTACCAGCTATGAATTGACATTGTTTGCTGAGCATATTACGATCAAAAGATGTGCCACTCTGAATCCAGCCACGTTACTACCCTTCCCTTCTGAGAATGATGCAGTCAACAAACATGACTGTATTTTCCGAACAGAGGAAGAGAAGAATGGGCGGGTAGAGTTGACTGATGTTCCCTTATCTGATCCCCAGGGAGAACTACATGTTGATGGCTCTTGTTTTAAATTACCAGATGGCACCACTACCACAGCTTATGCTATTACAACATTGCAAAAGAACAATTGATGGACAACATACAGAACAATGTCATGCATTCACCCCAGGTACAGAGTTGTGGGCCTAAATCCAAAAATTTTTTGCTCACCATATGATTTCAGTTTGAACCCAGCCATATGCAAATCAGTCTTGACCCTGTGCCCAATGGGAACAGTCCAGCCCTAACTGCCAGGCCAGGTCCTCCGTGGACTGGAAATAGGCATCCTAGGACCAGTTTCGGGGCTTCGCCCCTCATCAGCCAGAATAGCTTGACTCCAGTGGCATGGAGAGCACGGGACCCACGTCTGGGCATACCCATCCCACTCGGATGACAAATGTCTATTACTACATTGCATTCAGTGGTAGAGACATCACAAGTCCCCTATCAGTCAGCTCAGGCGACAGGCCTTGTAGCCCTTATACGAGCTTGTGTATGGAGTGAAGGATTGGTTTTCAATATTTACACAGATAGCCAGTATGCATTCGGGGGTCCAGATAACTTTGGGAGATTGTGGGCGGAGAGAGGGTTCATTACTTCCTATGGCCCTAAGACACAACATGGACATCTAATATTGTGATTGTTATCCACACTAACACTCCCAAAGAAAATGGCAATTGTGAAGTGTAGCACCCATAGGAAAGTGACAGATGATGTGGGCAGAGGGAATGCGCTCGCAGATCAGACAGCCAAGGAAAGTGCTCGAAGGAAGCTGAAAAGAATGTTTGTTGCAGGCCCAGTTAGATGGGATCCCGAGAACGCCATTTTTGAAAATTCGGTTGAGACTGTGAAAGAGATACCAAGTAAGGCCACGATGGAAGAATTAGCGGTGTGGCATGAGAGTACAGCACGATTAGATGAAGAAGGGTGTTGGATTGATTTGTCTGGACAACAGAAATGAATGTTACCGATGCATATGTGCTCCCTGTGGTTACTATGGCTCATGGTCCAGCTCATATCACTGCAAAAGGTATTTGTAAACTATTGGCCCCGGTTTAGTGTAACAATAATATTTCCAACACTGGTGCACATTTAGTGAAAAGTTGTATGATTTGCATGAGGCACAATCCAGGAAAAGGTACTCCTACACCACCCGGTAACTTTGCACCACCTACATTCCCATTTGAAGTATTTCAAATGGACTTCATTGAGCTGGAACATTGCAAGAATCTCAAGTATGTCCTAGTGGTTATATGCATGTTGAGTAAATGGGTTGAGGCATACCCCACTAAAGACAATATGGCCATCACAACTGCAAAAGTACTCCTTAACCGCATGCGCGCTAGCGGTTTTCCCGCTGCGCGCTGCGATTTTCAAAACACCACGTTACGTGACGAGCTGAGCTCGTCATCAGCGTAGCGCAGGTTACGCTCATGACGAGCTCAGCTCGTCATCAGCCCCGAAGGGGTTAAAGAGTATTTTCCTCGTTATCTGGAGTGATAACGGGTCTCATTTAAATGGGATAGTGATTAGGGTAATATGTGAAGGCTTGCACATTAAGCAGAAATTCGATACTGTCAATCATTCGCAGTCAGCAGGTCTTGTTGAGAAGTACAACAGTAATCTCAAACTGAAAATGGCAAAAATTCAGGAGACGACAGGATTGAAATGACCAGTTGTTCTTCCATTGGCTCTTTTGTCAACTAGAACTACAGCACATTCTAGAACTGGCTTATCTCCATTTGAGGTAGTGTTTGGATGCTCAGTGAATGTCTGGGGCGTCCATAGGCCTAAGAAATATTCAGATATTGAATATCCTGCATTGCTTGAATACCTTGGGCAGTTATCGGAAAGTTTGCATTTTATTCACCAACAGGTGCAAGACTCCTTACCTCCTAAACCAGAGGGACCTGGCCACAACATCCAGCCTGCTGATTTTGTATTCTTCAAGAACTTTCAGAGGAAGAAAATTTAGGAGCCCAGATGAAAAGGTCCTGAGCTGGTTCTGCTGGCTAGACAGATGGCTGTGAAAGTTGCTGATCGAAAAAATTGGGCCCATGCAACCCATTGCAAAAGAATACCTTTGCCATTGCCTTATGACCAGTGGGTCAAGTAGGGAATAGCAGACGTTGAAAGTGCACACATTTGTGCCTTTTAGTGACGCACAGCTGATCTGGACACAAACAGACAAGGAGAACTACGACATTCTGAACGAGGCTTTCCCACCAGAACCACAAGCTTTCCAGGAGCCTCTGTTCAGTGATCACACAGTACCTGGAGTTTCTAGGTACAATTTACATCGAAGAGGACCACCAAGTCTGGAAAAAAGGAAGACTAGGGATGGACTGCAAAGTTGATTCAGATACACACACAGAGGTGGAAATGACCACTTACAAATGCACACCTATTAATTGAAGTCAGCCCAGACATCGTTTGGGCATCTGTATAGTAAAGGGTGGTGCTTTCAAGGCAATACATCTCCTGCCACCCAGAAGGAGATACACTCTAGAGATAGACATCTCTGTAGAGTTACAAACTTAAACACATATGCCGAGGCACACAAAAATTAGTCCATCGTGTTTCAAAGGCAGTAACCAACACAGTAATCACAGGAAGTCTGTATCATGTATTATTTTTTCTTTATTTTCTTATTCCTTTCTTCTTAATCACATATACAAAACACTGACAGTCGCCATGTGTTTCGTCAAATGGACTTTTTCAAGGCCAAAATGGTATGAAAGAAACAACCGGCACTCCTGGACTCATAAAAAGGTAAATAATGCACGAAAAGAGGGATTCTGATTATCCTTGTCGTACGTGGGATCATATGGTATACCCGTGTGTAGCCACAAAGAAAGAAAATGTGCTATGGCACAATATGTCTGGAAGCCTGTGAGACATGCTGATTTCCACTGGACTCTGAGGCTTACTAAGGCCATTGAACGGTCGGTTGCTGTGTTACTGAAGAGTGGTACCAGCATTTCTTCTTGTTCCTTCCGGAACAATGGGCAATACAATCCTTTATTAAATCTGGCCCTACATTTTCCCCAATGTAAAGGTGTCAATGTTGCAGCCAATTGAAGATAGGTAGTCATTCCTGTGCAACAAAAACATAAAGGAAGTGATGAGGACAGATTTCCTCCTTTTCTAGAATAGGCAAAGCCTAAGGGCTTGATTACGAGTCTGTTGGTCCATGGACAGCCAGACTCTCGAGGGCATGGTGGTGGTGGTCTCCAGACCACCCTATTAAAATGAGGGCAGTCAGGCCGTCACTGCCTTACCACAAAGGCCAAATAACCCCCATTCCCTGGACGATGGTGCAGCGGTGTGAGGCAGTAATATGCTTGGCGGGACCGCAGTGGTCCCCCCAAGCATATTACAAGTTTCCTATGTGCCATATTTTTTATTGCAGTTCCACTGCCACGAAAACTGTGGCAGAGAGGAAACAAGGTGGGCCCTACAGGGTCCCCTGGTGCCTCAAGCCATGTGGATGCGCACAAGGAGGCTCATGCACACCAGTTCCTGAACGGCATGGACTATACAGACTTTCCATGCAGGAACTATTTTTGGCCTTCCCATTGCGGTGCCCATTTTCTGAGGCACCACCATGGGAACTAAAAAAAAAAAGCCCAGCAGACATAAAAAGCAATCTGGCATGCGGCCTGACCGAGGATTTGGCGGTGCAGCGGCAGGGGGGACCCAGCACTGCACTGCCAAATTTGAAATCAGGACATAAGTGTTTCAGGAAGCCATATAGGAACCAGGGGATTTGTGTAAACTTGGATAGGTGGTCAGGAATGGTGATGGAGACAATTTGCTCATTAGGTAAGGAGGGGGGGCAACAATACAGTGTGTTGATAGGTTCATATCCTTGCTATACACAAATAGCACTCCACCTTTCGAAGTTGGGTACATTTAGTAACAATAAATGAGGTAATGATAACATCTCTAAATTTTTCAGTGCTTAGAAAAAGCACCGTATGAAGCTTTAGGTGACAAATCAATTTGGTATTACCGATGTATTCGCTACCGACCATTTGCTCACATTCAGTTCTCATTAAAAAAGCAGGGGCGTTCATCTCAATATTCACATTGGACTTCGGAGGTTCTTTTTTTTCCCCATAGGCTATTTTACTATTCTAGTGCTTTATTGAGACAAAATCTCTCACCAAAGCGATTATTACGGAAACCATTTAGGCCTTGAGCTTGCTTGACTAAGAGGAGGGTATCGAATGAATGACCTGTGTGTTGTGAACTGTGCAAGTATGATGAGGGCAACCTTTTCTTGTTGATACACATCATTTGGTCATATAAATTGCGTTGACCTTTGGACTTAACTGATGCAGTGACCTTTGCAATAAAGAAGTACCTGAAGTCTTGCAGTTTTCTCCAGGAACAAAGTCAGCAAGTTGAGCATATAAAAAACGGAATATCAAAAAGCTTTTAAAATAAAGCTGAAGGTAAGTTTGCAAAAGGTTAAACGCGAGCACATATTTCCAGTCATTGCCCCTATGTAACTTTCAGTATGTCCAGTGGAACCAAAATACATTTCCACGCTTTAGAATGTGAATATTGAGCTCTCGAATTCTGCTCTCAGAGGGAGTGGATTAAATCACCATCATATTACAATAAGTGCCCTGGAGTTACGGCTCTGGTCTCAATGTTAATCTTCTACATATTAGCGAACTGCAAATTTCTACTACAGAGACAGGAGAGCGGGAGAGCGGTAATGTAGGCATTTCAATGGTTTATGGATTATCCAGCCTATTGTCTTTGGAATGAAGGTCATACTATTGTTATTCAAAAGAAATACATGTCCAAGGAAAGGCCTATTCTGAAAATGGTGCTACTGTGAGAGAAATGACCTCCAAATGCCGAAGAAAAGAAGAAAAAATGCAATAGACAAAAACTTTAAAAAAAAAACATTACATGTCAAGATAATCAGGAGCAAAAATATGTAGATGATACAGTCTGTGCACTGGTTTTATGCGTGTAACAATGTCTGCGAAAGATATGCAGCTAGCGTTTATTTTTTTATTTAGTTTATATCATTCCTTTTATAACGTTCTGGCTGTATAGCTAATCAACAAAGACTAAGGCCCTGATTCCGAGTTGAGGGTCTAATTTCGCTCCGTTTACACAAAAAAGAGTTGCAGGGGCATAATATTTACAAGTTACAATTGATCTCACTACTGCAGTTGCTTCCTGATATATTCTGTCTGGCATTTGAAACATAGTGCGATTTATCAGAGGAAAGGGCAAAACAGCCATAATTTGATTTGCTAAACATCGATTGTGCACGTGATGCCTCTTTTCCAAGTGATAAACATAGAATATGAAATATTTTCCTCCCCTGGTAAACATCTCATCCTAGGGTTATATTCTGCATTTAATCCTCATACTTTTCCGGCCTTCCACATCACGGCCTATGACGTATGTAAGTACCAACCTTTGGACCTATGTAGGGTGCAGAGCATAGTGGAGAAATGTTATGCTATCCACCCCTGCAATTCAGGGCCTTATTTGTGAAGTCCTTTCAAAACTTTTGCGCTGCCGTTGCATCACTTTTTTCAGTGATGAAGCAACAGAATAAATAATGTGCCATGTTTCACCATATTTACAAGGTTACGCATCTAGGCACATTATACCTGCGCCAGGTATAATGTATACAGGGTGGGCGTTCTCACGCAAAAAAGGGTCGTAGAGGTGTTGAATTGAAATCTATGAGATTTCACTGCGAGTCATCTAGGACTCCACTGCGTCAAAACCTTATGCCTGCTTCATGGCATGTCGCATCGCTGTTTTATCGCAACAATGTAACAGTTTTCATAAATGAGGCCCTCAATCTGCGTCAGAGACTGACTAAGTGTGCTGCATAGTAGAGGACAGATAAAATAAAAATATGAAGGATAGTCAAAAGGAATACTGTTTGTATTAAAAAACATTATCAAAGAGTCCTTATATTGAACGTTAAAATAACAAGCACTGGCGTTGCCAATAGGTCTCGCATTAGGAAAGTTTTAGCTATTGGTCTTGTAAATGACAATTTTTTTTATTTATGTGTTGGTTTTGAAAATAGCTAAATTAATAGCTTTGTCATTTACAATGCCAATAGTTTTAACTTTTGCAAATGTGACACCTATAGTATTTGTAATGCAACATGTTTGTATTTTCGTGACTTAGATGTATTGATATTACAAATTACAATGGCTTTTAATTGTTTTAAATAATTAATACTTAAATAAAAGTGATTTTAATTTATAATGGCAATAGCTTAAACTTTTGTAAATAACTTTTGTGAAGATTATGTTCAGTGTATTTTATTGTGACGAAAATCCAAGAACAGAAGTGAAATATTAACATCTTTTTGTGACATTTGTAATAAAGCTTGAAACATTGAGAGAACATATTTAAACCAGTTGTTGTTGAATGGTTGCTCAGATTGACGCTGGGGTGGCGCTGAGGGGTGCTGTGGTGGTGCTCAGTGGTGCTGTGGTGATGCTGAGTGGTGCTGCTGAGTGATACTGGGATGGTGCTGAGTGATGCTGAGGTGGTGCTGAGTGGTGCTGTGGTGCTGCTGAGTGGTGCTGTAGTGGTGCTGAGTGGTGCTGTGGTGGTGCTGAGTGATAATGTTGTGGTGCTGAGTGATAATGTGGTGGTGCTGAGGGGGTGAGATTGTGTGTGAGGGTGAGAGGGTGAGTGAGGGTGTGTGAGGGTGGGGGGTTGTGAGGGTAAGGGTGAGGGAGGGTGAGGGTGTGTGAGAGTGGGGTGTGTGAGGGTGAGTGAGGGTGTGTGGGTGAGTGAGGGGGTGTGGGGGTATGAGGGTGAGGGGGGTGAGGGTGAGTGAGTATATGTGAGGGTGAGAGAGGGTGAGTGAGGGGGTGTGAGGGTGAGGGAAAGGGTGAGGGGGTATGAAGGTCATAGAACAATCTCCCCTGCAGCATTGTATATATCAATTAATAATAGTGCCTGGCAATGGTCATCCTACACCCATGATGGAGAAGGAAATGGAGCATCCCGTATGTAGAAGAAAATCGAGCGGAAACCAGAGAAAGAAAGTGACTGGCTCTCCTTGGAAAGAATGAACGCGGGACATGAGTCGAATGCGTCACAATGTTAGAAGACATAAAACCACATCACTGGTTAGGCAGCTGATTCTAGTACAGAGTCTGCCATGAATAGGATTATACATTTCGATTTCGGGTACCTGAAGATGCACCAGAGCTGCTGATAACCAGCCATGCCCTACAGGGGGAGCCAGCGAGTGGGAGGGAGGGCCTGATCTTTTGGAATGTGTATGTGCTAAGATCGGAGTTGAAGGGATACGATAGCGATGAAGGCGGAAAAAAAAGGAGTTGGGAGGGTATAGAGAGAGAGTTAGCCGGTGCCAGGGTGTAGTGAAAACGAACAGGCAGCTGTTCCTCTGCACAGGGCATCTGGATGCTCATCTTCATAACCACAATGGAGTGAGTCAGCCAGTCCCACCACACCGGAATAGTGTACAATATAATCATGATAAACTCTGTGTCACAAAATTAAGCACCCGGGCTCTCCTTGTAATGAGCTGCATTCATACTATGCCAGGTGTTTATTTTAATTTTCTGTAATGAAGGAAAACACAAAAATAATAGTATTTAATTAACTAATCAGGGGGCATGAAAGTGGCGCTGATTCTGAACAAAGAAATGCAAGCTCAAAGTGAAAGCTGCACCTTTAATAAATAAATAAAGGCACACTGCCATGAATTGTGTTAGTGGAGTTCACCTCTGCTACTCCTTTACATTAGTATTGAAAGCGGCTCAGTGGAGTTACATTTTAAGTCAAAGTGTTGCCGTGCAAACTCGGGAACTAAGAAGGAATGGTGCGTGGTGTTTCAAGCTGCTTGCATAGTACTTACTCAAAACTACGGTCTACAAAATAAACCAGCAGGCAAAGAACAACAAGGGAGGAAGGGTGACGAGATGCATGGGGAGCAGCAGTCTTTGATGTGCCGGCCGGCCATGAGGTGAATAATTAGGGGAGGAGAAATGCCGGCCTGTGGCCGATCGCAAAGCAACAGATGGCTGTGGGGTATGACAAAAGGAGAGAAAGCCTGTGAGCTTATGAAGCTACAAACACTACACGATTCACACCACACACAGACAGGGCCTCATTCTATCATACAGAATTAAGACACCTACTTTAAACCATTTATGAGTATTAGGAATCTTGCTCAAAGTTTACTGTATTTTTAGGATTACCCTGATCACTGTCTCTTCTTTCGTGGGTTAGACATATTGCTCTACTGGCATTACAAACCCAAGAAAATAACAAAAAGTTATTGTAGTCCACAGACTATTCAGAAAAAGAAAAACATTGTTCTCCTCTTTTCACGTTTTTGGACATCAGCGATTCAAAGCAAAGCAATTATCTTATCAAAAATAATGTTGGTTTTCACGGAAAAGACCACATTCATACAAAACCGAAAGTTAGAACATGTTTATCTCTAAGTAGGTGCTTTGACAACTTTACAAATATTTAGACAATCATGGCAAGTGGAAAGTCACACAATATCGGGTTCAGCATTTGGGTCAAATTTTGCGGCAAGAAAAAACGAGTTTACGCTATTGGCATTGGAACTGACAAAGCCTTTTAGTCATGTTTTAAAAATGAAAACAAACATAATAGGCATTATCATTCACAATGCCAATAGCTCAATCTCGCGTAATTGCGGCGCCGGTTGCATTGCAAATGCTTGTTGTGTATTCGCTATTGTTATAACTAAGGCCCCCAGATATGTAGCGCCATGACCCTAAAGCCGGTGCCACTCAGAGCGCTATCTCATTTACCACCAAAGGCGGCTGAGTGGTTTCTGAGACTAGTGATGCGAGTGGGTGGCCGGGTGAACATTGATGGTGAGTTCAGCCTCACATCCTGCCCGAGGAGCCTCTTTACATTGTAATGCTCCCTCCCGGACCTGCTGAACAGACACTGTTCACCGCCGTCGCGTGAGCCAGAGATGTGCGGCCCCCAGATATGTAGCGCCATGACCCTAAAGCCGGCGCCACTCAGAGCGCTATCTCATTTACCACCAAAGGCGGCTGAGTGGTTTCTGAGACTAGTGATGCGAGTGGGTGGCCGGGTGAACATTGATGGTGAGTTCAGCCTCACATCCTGCCCGAGGAGCCTCTTTACATTGTAATGCTCCCTCCCGGACCTGCTGAACAGACACTGTTCACCGCCGCCGCGTGAGCCAGAGATGTGCGTGTTGGCACGTGCTCCCCTCAGGGCTGCGCTTTCACTGCTGTGCTCTTGTCTTGTCGGTAAATTCTTGTTTGCAGTCTCACATTAACGACTGGATTGTGTTAAGATTGCACCGCCTGCCGCTAATGATTCACAGAATCATGATCCTCAACGCACGAGGGTACTCGGTCAGCGTCGGATTGGCATTCGGACATTATGGATGCGCTCGATATTACATGAGCTGAGCCGTCACGAACACGCATAAAAATTATGCACAATATGAACCAGGTCGTAGTTGGTCTAGGAACGCTACGCGCGTGTTACATTATCCGCTGGTGACGTCACCGGTTTATTGCTAATGCGGGGGAGTGATTCTATGTACTTCCTATAGTAAACAAGTTGTGAATGAAAGAAGGGACAGAGAGGAGGAAAGGTGGGAGGGAATACGGCCTGGGGGAAGCTGGCTGGGGAGGGGGAGGAGAAATGCAAGTAAGGCTGTGTGCGGGGAGAGAGAGGGGAGGTGCTGGAGCTGGGGAACAGATGGCCGTGAAAGTTTATGGCCCAAAAGCGCGTGCCTGTGGCCACGTGAACTCGAAGAAAACCGCACGAAAAAACCCTTGGTTTCACGGGTATTTTGAGCACTTGAATTCTCGCTCCGCTCAATGCGCATGCGCATTGATAGGTCGCGAGACCTAAAAATGATTGAATCCAGGTAATACACTGTTCCGCAGTACAGGGCATGCACTTCAGATTCCTTTCCATGAAAGCCCTTGACAGCAATCCAATTTATACAGGTGCAAAACGTGTAACTAGATCTGCAATAAGCATCGACCTGCCACTGACCTGTGAACTTTCATATAATAGTGAAGTAGCAAATTCACAAAGATTTGCACATCTAAGCTCAACTGATGTACAAAGTGCAAAAAAATCAAGCTCTATATATAAATTCCAAAAAAGTGATTTCGAGAATCGGAATTAGGATATGTTTATGTGCCCAGAAGGGTTAGGTGCCCAATGGAGTCACACAAATAGCGTTATGACATCAAAAGCAGTATTGAAAGATGTACTCATGGCAGAAATTTAAGAATATGGTAAAGAATGATTTTTCGATTACCAAATTGTGATCTCAAGACTGTGATTCACAAATGTTGTGTATGAACCATATGAAACTTGTGTATGCTACAGAACAGATGATTTGCACTTGCCCATGTTCAATTAACTGGAGCAGGTGGTAAGCAAATGCAAACTAAAACCAAAAAGATAAAAGTATCCCCAGAATGTAAATCACTCTTTTAAAGAGCCCTCTGTGCTACGGTGGGTAGAATGCAGATTTTGAGAGCCCAAAAGAGAGTAGACAGCTAGTCACACTATATGATCAGAGAGATAAGTTTGAGGTATGGAAAGAATAGCTCAACAAGGCAGGTTACAGGTCAGAACCAATGCATCTCCTCTGCTGCACATCGGCTCTGGCACATAGCCTCTGGTACATGGTCTTTCCTGATGCATGCAGGGTTGAAAGCAAAACGGTTAGGGGACAAAAATGCCGGGGATGCCATGTCCAACAGTGGGACTGATTAGGCTGGCACTGTAGACCAGGGAATCTTCAAAGAGAGGAGGGAATTGGCCTTTCAAGTTTCATGGGGCATTTTTCAGTGAAGACTAACAGCCTGTGTGATCCCTGGTTATTTCATTGGCCTGTCTTTTAGGTTATTGAGAACTGATGCCATTGCTGCTGTCGTATGGCTTGTACCTCACTCTGTAAAACTGCTAATTTGTCGGACAACATAGAGACCAGGATTGTGCCAGACTGACATCAGGATTGTGCCAGACAGATTCTGTGCACACCCTCAGGATATGTTGGCCAATGTCGCTTTTAGCCACAGTACACCATCCTTACCCCTAACCCTACAGGTCAACAAATCTGTGTACAATCCTGGAACATGACAACCCTAATCCCCCAAGTAAATTGTAAAAATAGATCTAGAACCTTTTCATTTGGGCTCTCATGCATAGCCAAAGAAATACACAAAAAGTACTCAACAAGGCTTTACAATATTTATTGAAGCATTGTGATTCTAGCATGACATACGTGCACTGCAATGAATAGAAGAATTAAACAGATTAGCTTAATTAGCATCACAAGAGCCGTGAAAAGAATTAACATTTTGACCGTTGTGCTAAGACAGTGAATATATGTAGGCATATAAGTACTTTAAATAGTTGTACTCCTACCTAGCACTCTTTCACCTAGTTTTGCCTAGGGTGGGTGATCTGACAAATCCCTACCAGGATGGATTAACTCCCGGTTGCCTGTGTTTAAGTGTCATCATGCTGCCCGTCTGAGTGTAGAGCTGGCCATACCTCATGTTGGTATGCAGGAATCAGCTGAGCTGTAATTCTGAAATGAAGTGACTTTACTGTGTCAGGTGGGTGCTCATCTGCCTCAACAAGGAAGTGGTTGTGTATTTATAATAACAAAACCCATGTTGCCATGTTACAACCCCTGTCCAGTCGCAATTGTTTACTCTATCTGACTAGCGGAATCGCCAACCAGACAAATAACAAATATGACATTTGCACAGTGAACTCTATCCCTCATACTAAACGTTCAAGGTGTTGTGATAATGTACCCATGAAGAAGAAATGTAAGCAATGCAGATTCAGAGAATGTTATTCTGCATTGACACACATGCAAATGTATGTCAAAAGTCATTGTGTGTGAAAGAGAAGGCAACTTAAAAAAACACCAGCATTTAAATGGTGGTGTTTCTGCTAGGTCTTCCTGGCCCCATGACACTGCTGTGGCACACTATCCCTTCGAGAAAGTGAGTGCACTGCAGTGGAGACAGCACTTCAAAGGAGCTGATACTCCTAACATGTTTTTTGAAAGGCCAGGCACTAAATCAAATATGTGTCTGGATTTAGACTTAAATGTGGAAGCAAGAGTCCCATGCTTTGTTGGACAGCACCGTCTCACAAGGGCAGGGTTGATTGACAATACTTCTTTCTTCTATAACTATGGCTGGGGACCAAGGTCTGCCAGTCTCTATGCTGGGTGAGGATCCATCACCCAGAAATCAAGACTACTGGACCGGAACCTGGAGCACCAGCCTTCTGCTAAGACCAGAGTATGTTGTGAGGGGAGGAGAGCTTCTGGAGGGAGTAGAGCACAGCAGGGATCCTGTCAATTGGATCTCAGTGAGTGAAGTGTGAGACATTTAATCTAGTCAAGACTGTTGAAAAGGTGAAGGCTGTCCACCTTATTCTACCAAGTCAGTGACCCTTGTGTGCTGGGAGGGGGGGTGCACTGTGAAATTCAGTCCAATCCCTCTGGGCTGGTAATGGGGGCCCTGTGAAGGCAGAAACACTGTCTGTATGTGAGCTGAGGTGGGTGGCCCCTTGATGTCCAGAAGTGGGTCCATTGGTGAGACAGGGCTGTTACTCATTGTGCTAAAGGAACTGTTTGGAATTCTTACTGATGGCTAGCAGAGCCAAGAGGGGCAGTCTGACACCAACACAGTCATCTTCTGCTTCCCCATGGCCTCTGAAAGATGTTTTGACACTTAACTCTATTTTCAATAACATCTTTTAAGTCTCCCTACGTAATGTTTTGATCAAGTCGACCTTAAGCCTATCACACCACCCATGCAAATATGAGATATGGCCCTGATGTCTTATTAGAGGCAAACTTGCATTCCTCAGTTTGGTGTTTGGTGAGCATTTCACTGGTCTGTGGCTGTGTGATGTTGCATAGAGTTATATGATTGCAGACAGTACCTCATACTGGAAGTTAGATCTGATTATGTCCTTCATGGGGGGTTGGAGGTGTTTTTTTCCTGATAGTAAGTTTTTTCTTTTTTTCATGTCGCAGTTCATACCCCAATTATAAATGTATTTAATGCTGCACTACATCTTGACAACAACATTTTCCCACACCAAAAACATTTACCATGCCTTACTCTAGTGTTTCTGCTAGCCTCCTTTTATAGAGGGTTTGAAAATTAGTTAGTCATACATTCCTCCACTGGTACTTCGGGTTCCGATCAGACCTCTTCTCTTTTCACATTTCTGAGACTCCTGAATTGTCATGGTATAGCTTGCGTCACCTGTTCCTGTGTGCCTCTCTGTAGGTTCTCTTGCATAGCAAAGTGATCTTGGTGTTGCATTTCCTGGCTGTGATGTGAAAAGTTGTTACTGATGCGACATCCGCAATTTGTGATTTTTATAGAATCTTCTATGGAAATCAGTGAATTGCGATTAAGAATTATAAGGAGCTGCAAAATTGTTCAGATAATGCTCTATATATTTTTGTGCAGTCCATAAATAGTGGTTCAGTGATTTTTGCAATTTCTGTATCAAAAATAGCTACACTAGTACATAGGGCCCCGAGAACTACGAAATTCTGCAAGCGTAACATATTTTCTGCAGTGCTGAGTTTACAAGTAGGACAGGTGTAGTTCCGAGTAAGGCCTAAACCGACAACGCGCATTTTTCTCCACAGGGAACATTTTTCAGTGTGAAGCATAAAAGGAATACACAATTGCACATCTAATTCCCAATTCTGGCAGGCATACTCATGCAGAGAACCTGGAGAAGACCAAATAAAAAAAGTGTACTTCGGAAATAAACAAATTGTGTAGAATTAATAAGTACGCCTGAGAATTTTTACGGAATACATGTTTATTTATGGATAACTGATTTCTCATGTACACCCAAATGCAAGGAGCACTGCTGTGCATTGCAGCAAACATTTTCTTTGTAACAGGACCATCAGGAACTTGAAGTGCTGTATACAAAATAGTATTTTTGAGTGAGTTGTTACTGCAGTCAGATAACAGAAATTAGGATATAATGGGATTGTGGACTGGGAATTTGTAATTGGAACTGGACAAGACAGCACCGTTATTTTTTTCATGACACACGCATTTACCGAAGGTGATTAATTAATTGATCTTGAATAACAACTTTCCACCTCAAAACCACGGCCTACTTTTTGTCCCTGATCACTTCGGTATTGTAAGCATTTCCATAGAATTGTGTGGCCCTTGTGAAATAAATATTTATTGCATGGGTACAAACATTTTTTATTTATTTAGAAAGTTTTATATAGCCGGAACATGACCACTGATGGTATCAAAGCGCTTTACAGTATATGCAGCAAGGAGGCTACAATCAAACAAAACAGAATCAATAAAGCGAAAAGGCCACAGATCACAGTCTAGGTCCAAGAATTAGATGGAGAGGCCCAATTGAGGAGCCCTTTGACTTCTTTTTTGAAGAGGACAGTGGAAGGGTTCACCCATGTAATGCTAAATGTGTGTTCCCTCTTTTGCATAAGTGGTGCCCCTTTGCAGATGAAGGATTGACTATGCCCATTTGAGAATGCACCCAGATTAGGGTTAAAGACACAGATGCAAAGAAGTTCTCAGGAGGTACATACACTGTGCTCCGTTCAGTTATCCCACCAACGGTATTGCAAGTATTAAATCCGAATGACCTTCTCACTGTGACATCTCTAGGCTTTCAGAAACCTTTCCCTTATTCAGCTGTGCAATGTCTCATGTGTACGCAATTAATCAACTGGGAGGGATGAGGAATTACAGTGTCCGTTTCTTTCCCCAAAATATTCAATTAGTAATCAGCAAAATTGGACACTTGTTACACTGCTCGACTTTCGGTTCAGTGCAAATAAGGAAACCCTCAGAGAAGTCAATGTATGCTTGGGAGTAGCGGTATATTAGCTTCATCCGCCCCACATTGACATTCACGCAGTTATCATAGGGTTTTTCCTATTGGTGTGTACTGCTAGCCTCATCCAGAGGCACCTCCAGTCTCGAGTGCAGTGTCCAGAGACAAAAGGACTTTCCCAAAAGGATTGGCTAAAAAATGAAAAAGAGTGCCCAGAATTTTTTTTAATTTTGGGCAAACTTACATTATAAAAAATTGTGAATACTCATTGGTAGACCGAGTTACAGGGCTATATGGTATTACTAAGTTGGTATTGTCGACATGTTTCAGCTCTATTGGGCCAGGCGGTCTGGAGAGCTTTCGTCAGGACTTACAAAGGGTAGGTACAAACAAACACATATAAAACTACTCACACGAATTGTGCGGTAATCCCAAACTCAATGCATTGATTTGAGTATTGTATTCTTCACGATCTATGAAAGAATATACATATAGAGCTCTGTTTAGCTAGGTGCAATGAATCCTAAAGAAGGGTAAGTGCAGTAACATAACCAGTGATAGTATTAACACTAGTGTGAATCATGAAGGTTTTATCATGAGGGTGAGCGTTTAAGATTCAGGAAATAAATTCATTTACACTGAAAGTCGCTCGTGAACAATGAAAAAGGGAAGGTGGTTTAGGCTATGAATGCATTTTCACTTTTGAGTGCAGGCGCTTACTGATTTTGTGGCTCGATTTAAATATATCACTATTTGTCAAGGTGCTCTCTCAACCTCGCATCGCATGTCATATTAAGTGCTGATCATTCACACACAGGGTTGCCCTGTTCATTTATTCGTTAAGTATATTTTCTCTAAAATCCAATAGATACTGTTGTGGCTCTCGTCAAGGTAAGGTTGGCGCCAGGTCTCATATTACCGTTATTTTATCAGGAGGGGCGCTCTACGTCTATGCATAGTAGACGGCAAGTAACTAGGTTGAAAAACACAAGCCGGCTATTACGGCATATTAGAATTCTTACCTGTCGTAATTACGACTTCTGCTTCCTGCGGGGGTACCTTCAAATGCTACAGAGCTGAAGCGGAGACAGGAACCACGATCAGGACAGGATAGATTATACTGCTTACCCAAGGAGAAGAAGTCGGAGAAGTGAGACATCGCCATTACCCGCATGGAGTCCTTCCTCCTGCCTTGTGCTGACTCTGCCCCCGGAGTACTGGGAGCCGGGTTGTAGTTTCTTTTTAAAGGAAATTGGCACCTCAGATTGAAGGCATTCCGACAGCGTCATGATGACACAGCAGATAGCGCGCTGAGGGAGGGATTGTAGTTTCTATTTTGAGGCGGTTGCGCATCTCGGTTATAATAGTAAAGTCCAGTTAATCCGTGATGTAATACAGGCCCCCAGGGATAAAAGAAACGTCATAAATGTTGTTTTGATTGCCACATTGGATAGTAGAGTAATCATATCCTAGATTAGGTCATAGTTGCTAGTTGCTAAAGCCTTTAGGGGATAGAAAGGGATGATTGAAAGGGATGATTGGTCATGTCTCACTGGTTGGAATATTAATAGTTTTACTTAGCAAAGTGATGCCAAGCTATATTGTCATTTAACCCAGTGTCGAAGGTACGCAAGCGGTCCACCCATCTTTGCTCCTTCTCATACAGGATCTTTTCAGCATTGCCAGATCTGTTGGTCAGCATTTCTATAACTGTCCATTGCATTTCTTCATGTGTGTGATTCCTTTCCGTGTAATGGGCGCACAGCTTAGTAGTATTCCTTTTCAGCCTTATGTTGCTCCTGTGTTCTCCTATCCTGAGTTTAACTTTGCGGCAGGTCATCCCGATATATCTCTTTTGACACGGGCACTGAATCATGTAAATAACATGAGATGAATTACAGTTTGTGAACTGTTTCTGGGTCCATACAAAATCATTTCCCAATTGCAGACTTTTTGTAGCTGTTGTTTTGCAGGCTACGCACGTTCCACACGGGAAGTGTCCTGAGAGCGGAGTCATATTAACACTGTTAATTATAGGTGCTGGAACTACAGACCTGGGGCGTGTATGCACCAGGGTGTCCTTAAGATTCTTGGTCCTTCTATTTGCGAATCTTGGTCTGGGCCAATCGAACTGTCCAGTGTTAACTATGTGCCAGTTCTTCTTGATTAGTTTTTGAACAGCGTATGTTGCTGGATTATAAGTGGTCACACACGTGGTTAGATCTTTCACTGGTTCTTTTCGGTATGTTTGCAGAAGACACTCACGAGGTTGGTTGTCAGCCCTCTTCTTGCATTTTTAATAACTTTCTCAGTGTAGTCCCTCATTTGTAATTTTCTGCTCAAGTCCGCTGCTTGTGTTTGATAATCACAATTTTTGCTGCAATTTCTTTTCAGTCGGAGGAATTGACTGAAAGGTAGATTGTCTCGTAGAGGTTTGGGGTGATGGCTCTTGTGGGACAGCAAACTGTTTTTCGCCGTTGGCTTTGTGAAAGTTTTGGTTTGCAGGGTGCTGTTGTCATTGAATATTGTTAAATCCAGAAAATCAAGGTGGCTATTGCTGGAAGTGTATGTAAATTTCAACCATGGGTCCAGAGTGTTGAGCCATGTCATGAATTCAGCCAGATCTTGATTGGTGTTCCATATTAAGAGAATATCATCGATGTATCTCTTCCAGTATATGATACTGGAAGAGAACGTGTTGGTTTCATTGAAAACCAACTCTGTTTCAAAATGGCTGACGTATAGTCCTGCCACCGAAGGCGCGAAGGCGCTGCCCATGGAGGTACCATGGCATTGAAGGTACAGTTGGTCGTTGTACCTGAAAAAATTCTCTTTAAGTGCCAATTTGCAGCACTCCAATATGAAGTGTCTTGGTGTATTGTACTGCCATGTTGCAGAATAAAGGACATCCTCTAGCATCTGTAGAGTGGTATCTTGGGGCAGGCTGGTGAAAAGGGATTCCACATCCAGGCCTACTAGAAGCATTGTAGCAGAATTAAAAGGCATGTTTTCGATTTGTATCAAGAGATCCTTTGTATCTTTCAGATATGAACTTGTTTTCTGAACAAGGGGTTTTAAAAATTCGTCTGCGAATTTCGACAAAGGCTCTAACACAGATCCGATTCCGGACACTATCGGGCGCCCCGGAGGCGGTGTCCTGTTCTTGTGGGTTTTTGGGAGTGAATAGAAGTAGGGAGTGACTGGCTCCCTAACCATTAGAAATTCCGCTTCTTTTTTAGATATCCATCCCTTAGTTTCAGCCTCATACACCATGATCGATATGGTGTTCTGCAGTCTTTCAGTGGGATCCATTAAAATTCTCTGGTAGAATCTGGTGTCGGAGAGGAGGGCAAGGCATTGTTGGTGGTAACCTGCTTGTGAGAGGATTACTGTGCCTCCCCCCTTATCCGCAGGTTTTATCACCAGATCTTCATTTTTGCTGAGATCTTCCATTGCTAGACGTTCTGTCTTTGTTAGATTTTGAAAAGCTTTTATACTCGCTGGGTCCAGATTGTCTATACCCTTGAGGAGTGCTTGTTCGAAAGCTTGTAGTTCCGGCGGTATGCAGGATGCCGGGGGATTGTAAGTTGATTTCTTGCGGAGAGTAGTGTCTCCCTCAGATTGTTTCACGGTGGAATTTGAGAAAAAAGCCTTGAGCTTCAAGGTTCTGCAAAATTCAGCCAGTTCACTTTTGATTTTGAAAAGGTCTATTTTCGGAGTAGGAAAAAACCCCAGTCCCTTGTTCAAGACTGATATCTGGTCACTTGTGAGTTCTACCTCCGATAGGTTCACAATTAGTGAGTGTTCTCGCCTCAAAATAGAAACTACAATCCCTCCCTCAGCGCGCTATCTGCTGTGTCATCATGACGCTGTCGGAATGCCTTCAATCTGAGGTGCCAATTTCCTTTAAAAAGAAACTACAACCCGGCTCCCAGTACTCCGGGGGCAGAGTCAGCACAAGGCAGGAGGAAGGACTCCATGCGGGTAATGGCGATGTCTCACTTCTCCGACTTCTTCTCCTTGGGTAAGCAGTATAATCTATCCTGTCCTGATCGTGGTTCCTGTCTCCGCTTCAGCTCTGTAGCATTTGAAGGTACCCCCGCAGGAAGCAGAAGTCGTAATTACGACAGGTAAGAATTCTAATATGCCGTAATAGCCGGCTTGTGTTTTTCAACCTAGTTACTTGCCGTCTACTATGCATAGACGTAGAGCGCCCCTCCTGATAAAATAACGGTAATATGAGACCTGGCGCCAACCTCACCTTGACGAGAGCCACAACAGTATCTATTGGATTTTAGAGAAAATATACTTAACGAATAAATAAACAGGGCAACCCTGTGTGTGAATGATCAGCACTTAATATGACATGCGATGCGAGGTTGAGAGAGCACCTTGACAAATAGTGATATATTTAAATCGAGCCACGAAATCAGTAAGCGCCTGCACTCAAAAGTGAAAATGCATTCATAGCCTAAACCACCTTCCCTTTTTCATTGTTCACGAGCGACTTTCAGTGTAAATGAATTTATTTCCTGAATCTTAAACGCTCACCCTCATGATAAAACCTTCATGATTCACACTAGTGTTAATACTATCACTGGTTATGTTACTGCACTTACCCTTCTTTAGGATTCATTGCACCTAGCTAAACAGAGCTCTATATGTATATTCTTTCATAGTTCGTGAAGAATACAATACTCAAATCAATGCATTGAGTTTGGGATTACCGCACAATTCGTGTGAGTAGTTTTATATGTGTTTGTTTGTACCTACCCTTTGTAAGTCCTGACGAAAGCTCTACAGACCGCCTGGCCCAATAGAGCTGAAACATGTCGACAATACCAACTTAGTAATACCATATAGCCCTGTAACTCGGTCTACCAATGAGTATTCACAATTTTTAATAATGTAAGTTTGCCCAATATTAAAAAAAATTCTGGGCACTCTTTTTCATTTTTTAGCCAATCCTTTTGGGAAAGTCCTTTTGTCTCTGGACACTGCACTCGAGACTGGAGGTGCCTCTGGATGAGGCTAGCAGTACACACCAATAGGAAAAACCCTATGATAACTGCGTGAATGTCAATGTGGGGCGGATGAAGCTAATATACCGCTACTCCCAAGCATACATTGACTTCTCTGAGGGTTTCCTTATTTGCACTGAACCGAAAGTCGAGCAGTGTAACAAGTGTCCAATTTTGCTGATTACTAATGTCTCATGTGTAGGCATGTTCTCAAATATATATATATCAGTATTAAGTCAAAAAGCAGGGACATATATCTCTGCTTGGTAAGTCAACATTTAGATCCATATTTTTAGGCGGCAGTCGAAAACAGCATCAGCACTACTGCGTCCAGAATTGGTGATACCAGGGCTGGCTTTAGTGATGGTGGCGCCGGGTGCGACAATCTTTTTTAGCACGATCCCCCATGACCTCCTCCTCCTCGGATTCCCTCACTATCACCCAGCAAAAGTGCCCCTCATTTCTGCATACATAGCTCTCCTCTCTCACACAAATTTCATTTGTTTTAAAGTGCTGGTTTTATTATTCAACTCGCTATCCGCATAAAATACAGATCTGTTCTTTGCAGCAGGCATAATATGAACCCTTTTCGCTACTTTATGGGGAGTCAAAATTTCCACTAGACAAAACTTCAATCTCTCTCTCAAGCAGGAACATTAAACACCAGAGTTATCTTGACATTTTTACTGGTTCCTGAAATCTGAACTCGCAAGGAACTGTGCAGCAGGTCTGCCTTTTAAATCTTAACTTACTTCTAAACACAGCCGCCCCCCCCCCCCTCCTGAGGTCAGTGCCCCCTCCAGGTCAGCGCCTAGTTCAGCCGCACTGCCCTAAAGCCTGCCCTGAGTGATACCCTAGGTAGGAGTGGTAAAATTGGGATACAGGTAGAGTAGAGAATAAATATATGCTGTTTTAAATAGCACAAACGTGTTCCTAGCACGTTAGAGTGCTTTTTCAATCATGGATGAGATTGGTATATAAAACATGAAAAGTTGTAACATAGATTAACCAAATCTAAATAGAGGCAAAAGTTAGAATGGGAGTATAATTAAACGAATATGAATGTTATCTAGGCGAGAGGAACTGATAACATCAATTAATATCATAATGCAAAAACCCACAACTAATATAGAAAACATATGGTAGAGGATGAGTGCTGATCACACAGTAAATAAAAATCCAGTGGGTAGGTATTAGGAATGGTCTGAATGATAGTATACCAAACTAAGGGCCACATGCATCAAACTGTGTATTTGCGATTCCTAAATTGCGATTTTTAAGAGATCGCTATTTAGGAATCGTAAATGCTAATGCATGTAAGAATCGCAAAAGAAAAATGCGATTCCTACACATTTGTTATTTGTGACTCGCAAATTGCGATTCACAAATAAGGAATTTCTTACCCTTCATTCCGAAGGGCCTAGAGGCCCATAGGAATCAATGGGAATCGCATGCACAATTTGCAAGTACCAAATAGGTACTCGTAAATTGCGCATGCCATTTTAAGAGTGCAAGGGTGCCAAAAGGATACCCTGATGCACCCCTGAAATTTCAATTTCAACACATGTTGCACACACACATGCCCCAAGGACATGTATGTGTGCAAAATAGAACTTTGAAAAATTCACTTTTGTGCATTTTTCAAAGTTTTCGCAAATTACCATAAACTTTGAATTGATGGCAATTTGCATTTCTTAATTGCGAAATCAAATTTTTTTTGGGGTTGTTGCATTTAGGGAATTGCAAATTGTGATTCCCTTATTTGCTATCGCAATTTCAGTAATTGCAATTTTAGCGATTACTTAAATAGCGATTTTTGCATTTGGGATGATGCATCCCAAATGTAAAAATTGCGGTCGCAAAGGGGCATATTCTACAAATCTGCCCCTTTGCGACTGCAATTTACAATGATGCATGTGGCACAATGATAGAAGAGTGGGAAGAGGCCATGCAAATAGGGGAGGGGGTTCCAGTTTTAGGAAATTGCACTCAGGACATGGAAGAGAGGCACGACATGAGAGTGTAGAGATGTTGTGGATAGGGAAAACAAAAGAAGTGTGATGGGCAAGATTGTAGATGGTTGAATTGACCCAGATGATGACCTGAAGGAAGTGAGGGAAGGATGAGAGAGAAGTGAAGTCAGAGACATAGAGCGGCCAGCTGGATAAGGCATGGGTGAAATGTATCTAGTTGTATTATATAAGCCGACTTAGCATCCCCGTGGTCATATATAATTTAAAAAAAACAGTAGTCACTGGCTACTGATTTTTGTCTATGCTACAATCAAGAATACCATTTGCCATAAATTGTCTTTAATTTAAGTGACTGTTCAAAGCATCACAATGTATCATCGTCCATATTTTTCCATTATTTACTTGAGTGACTATAATGATATTTGACAGTAGGGAGTACTGAGTTTGCTAATATAGTAATATTGTATTGGGCCACCCTTTTGGGAGGCCTTTACCAAGGGATTGTGGTGATGTGTGGTTTATCTAAGTGCCTGAATGGCCTAAATAACGATTGCAAAAATATCCCCTTAGGGGTCAATATACCAATGTAAACTCAATGGAACAATATTTTTGTAAACAATACTTAGTATGCAATATTCTGACAAAGACATCCTGGTACCACATCTGAAAAGAGTACTTAGGGCCTCATTACAAGTATGGCTGTCCACAGGACCACTGTACTCGTGGTGGCGGTCGGACCACCACTAGCACTGCGGGTTCACCAGCTGTATGTGAAGTGTGGCAGTACGACCGCCACAGGACCGCTACCTATGCTGTAATTCAGGATCCCGTGCTGGTGGCACAGTGAAATGGGGCAGGAATATCACTGGTGGAACGACAATTGAGGGGGCCTCCCTGCACGGTACAAAGAGGGGCCCCCTCCGCGCTCAATCAGGAGCTCTCTGGCCAGAGTGCAGTGCGGAGGGGGCCACCTGGAGCTTGGGGCCTCATGCACAGTGGGGGCTATGGGGGCCTGGGTTACGCCCCTGAGGAATATGCTGGCAATGCTGCTGTGGAACCACTGAGCATTTCCCAAGTTGCATTTCCATTGTCCATTTGGTGGCGGTGAGCGTGTCTTGAAGAGGGTAGCCAAGATGCAACTAGCCCCCTGCCACCTCTGGGCCTAGGGGTACATGCGGGGGGGGGGACACCATGTGCCCCCCTGGAATTGCACCCCATTCCTGCACAGTGTAGCATGCATGGCAGGGTGCATGCCACACCATGCAGGAATGTGGTGCAGGTGCTGTTACAGGGGCAGTCTACAGTTAAGGCTCTCCTAGGACACTGTGAGCCCACCTCAGCATCAGATTCCTGCCGGTGAGCCTACCACAGGCTTGGCAGTCCTCCTGCGGGTGCTGCGGAGGCAGTCCTGCAGGCGGACTGCCAAACTCAAAATCAGGACCTTAGCATTTATGTGTGTTAAATTGGGAAAACAGTATACCGATGCTTCCATAAAAGTGATGTATTAAGCAGCATAATTTGTGTTTTTTTGCTGCATAATTTATTTAAGGCTATTTTATAATTTGGGTATCCTTCGTAACACAATTCTACTGAATATAAATCATTCTTGGCATTAAATAATATCATCTCTATTCTATCCTTCTTTCATTATGTATTCATAATGAAATTTTACATCTTGCCGTGAAGGTTGACCTGTCCCCTGTTTACCTTGGAGCAGGGAGTAGGAGGAGGATGGATTATGAGTCGGTGTTATAAGTGTGGCTCTAGAGCAGGAACTCTGTAGTAGGCTGCCCTGGCGTGAGGACTCTCTGTATTGTCATGGCTCGCGCTGCCCCCCTGGCTCGCTCCACGATGCTGCGCATATTTTGACCATTGAGGTTTGACAGTTATGCTGTTTTGCTGTTGATGTTCCCTGTTCGATGCCTCGCATATCTGTGGGTTCTGAAGTTACACATCAAGAATTGGGGGCAGTTCCGGTCCCAAGGTCTGAGGTTAAAAATCTAGGAGTATTTGTCAATAGAGACCTCAATTTGGAGGGTCATATTGCAGCAGTTAAACGCTCTTGCTTTTATGCGTTGAGCCTCCTTCGGAAGATATTTCATTTTTTACCTATGAACACACGCAAAACGCTAATTCATGCTCTAGTCTTAAGTCGTCTAGACTACAGCAACGCTTTGCTGATATCTGCCAAGGATTCCGATTTACAAAGTCTGCAGGTAGTGCAGAATACGGCTGCCCGCCTGGTGACTGGTGCCCCGTATCGAACTCCATCTCTTCCTCTCTTGCATAATCTACATTGGCTCCCAATTCGCAAGAGAAATCAGTTTAAAGTTTGCTGTCTGGTATTTAAAGGCCTTAATTCTATGGGTCCAACATATCTGTCGGAAAAACTAGTCAAATACCATCCTGGACGCTCGCTTCGCTCTGAAAGCAAAAGCCTGCTCACCGTTCCCCGCATCAAGCAGACCAGACTAGGAGGCAAATCCTTTTCTTATTTGGCCCCAAATTGTGGAATTCTCTTCCTTTAGAGCTGCGTGAGGAAGCTAATTATCTGTCTTTTAGGAAAAAACTTAAGATCTATTTCTTCTAATCCTCTCTCCCTGTGTCATGTATTTAGTACCTAAGCGCGGAGATATCCCATTTGGGGTGAGTCAGGCACTCTACAAATGTAATAATTTTTTTTTTAAAAAGTCAAATGTTCTTACCTGCTTTGATTCTGAAGATAGTAACTACATTTTACTGGCGACAAGCTGATCGCACAGAGGACCAATGCAGATAAAGACGACACTCACCGAAAAAGAGAAACATTTATATCAGGTGGACAAAGTGTGTCGCAGGCGAGGCACCGAGACAAAAAAGTGAGGGAGTCTAAAACAACGCAGGTGGTCCACAATCCAGAGAACACAGAGGAAGAAAGTCAGGTCAGACGTGCGCTCCTGTCTAGTGAGATCGTGTAGAGGTTGTTGATGGACCACACGGCATTGCAAAAGTACTCCTCCTGTCAAGTACGTGATAACAGCATCAGCCTAGGATCATCGTCCAGAAGAATTCTAAGGTTGTGTAACCCAGTGACCATCTTAAGTGATTTGACTGGTGGACAACATACCCGGGATGCTGTGCATGTATTGAGGGAAATACCCCGTATGGAAGAGTTTAAAATGAATGCCGCAATAAACGAAGATTAACACCCCTATCAGAAGCACACAGGCAAGCACACTACACCTCGTGAGGTCGAGCCGATTCCCGTCACCACGCCCCGTGTGGAGAAGCAAGGCAGTTACGGAGGTGAGGGAGAGCTCTGTCAACGCGAGGGGTGTGGCAAGCCGGCATTCCATGACTCGTTAGGCAGAGTCAGTTTCTGTCTTCCTGTTTCGGAGGTGAGGGAATTCGTTGCCAACACTATGAGCTGCAAGTCTACAATGCGTCACTGGTTTGACACATTTGAAACATACTTTGGGGCAAATTGAGTGCATAGATTCAGGTCAGAGAGGAAATGATTTTTGTTACTGCACTCCTTAGGTTCTGAAGGGAGGGCTACCCTTAAACACCTCCCCGAGCCAGTGAGAGAGGAAAATCAGGAGCTAGATGAGTATCAAGAAACATTAAAAAAATTAGTCAGTAGATATGATGTACAGCCGAGTTTGGTAGTAACTAGACACAAATTTATGAAGTGCATACAAAAAAGTGACGAAGATGTAGACACATATGTCACTGCACTCAGGAAATTAATTGCTGAGTGTGAAATTGAGAATGTTAGTGAACAGTTGGTTTGTGATCAGTTTATTAGTAACTGCAGTGACAAAAACATCAGGCAGAAAGTCTTGTCATTAGGGAACCCTACTCTTGAAGAGGTCATCCGTGTCCCCAAGTGTATTGAAACAGCCATGGTGACTGTGAAAGAGTTAGAGAACAAAGCTGTAGAGTCTGTCACACCTGTACGTGTCAATTTTCACACAAAAAAGAAGGTCCCCAAATCCATTTGTTCGAAAGGACAAATATCTATTTTCGTTGTGGTTACCCCCCTCACAACAAAAATGGGAGACCTTGTACTGCTAAGAATGCTGTATGCAAATTGTGAGGGAGGAGGGGGCAGTTTTCTAAAAGTATGCCATGGGAAGAGGAAAGAACAGGTCAGGGTGAATCTTGTAAAGGAAAACAGTGACAGTGATACAGAAGATCTTATGTCAGAAATGAAAGACATGATCCTAGTTGTCAGTGAAAGCGAGGTCAGAACAGGCAACCCAGCAGGTTGTGTGGATCCCTATGCCAACATCTGTGTGAGTAAAAAAAATGTACACCTTCCTGTGGATTCAGGTGCACACATCACCATGATTACCCAATCCTTATTTGTAGAAAGTTGGGGTGAGAGGCAGCTAATGCCTCCTGATTGTCCACCAGTATCCTACGAAGGTCGTATAATTAATCTTTTGGGATATTTTGAAGACATAATGGAATTTAAAGGGTGACGTATCCACGGGAAAATACATTTAGCCATCAAATGTCTAAACATACTAGGATGGTTTCATAAGGGGCTTTTTGATATGATGCTATGTCCTGGTGCTCAAGAACAAGTGTTGGCCATTTGTGATGTTCAACAGTTTGAGGAATTATTGAACAATTACCATAAAGAATTCTCTGGTGAACTAGGGAAAATAGAGACACAGGATTAAAGTAAAAGAGGGGGCTGTCCCTGTTAAACACAAATTAAAAAGTGTTCCTTTCTCTATCGGAGAGGATCTTAAGAAAGAACTCGCAGTACTATGCAACAGAGGTGTGATTGATCCCATTGAATTGTCAGACTGGTTATCACTGTTGGTCGTAGCACGAAAACGGAACAATGAACTTAGAATTTGCATAGACTTGCGCAGTTTAAACAAAGAGATATGGGTGGACCCTCACCCACTCCCTAACATCATTGAAGTGTTAGCCATGGTCTCAGGTGCTAAGGTCTTCGCAAAACTTGACCTTGCTTCAGCGTCCCACCAAGTGGAATTAGACAAAGAGTCACGTCATCTTACTGCGTTCAATTCCCCATCTGGCATTTTTCAATTTTGGCGCATGCCTTTTGGACTAGCGTCAGCAGCATCGGTCTTTCAGCGTCTTATGGGTAACCTTCTCAAGGGTCAGAAAAATTTTGCTATTTTCCATGATGAAATACTTATACACACTCCAGACAAGACAACATAAGATGAAGTGCTCAATAAGGTTTTAACTATTTTTCAACAACAGGGCGTTGTACTAAAGCATGAAAAGTGTGAGTTCACCAAGGATTCAGTTGAGTATCTGGGCCACATCATCTCGAGTGCTGGAGTCACACCGAGACCTGGACTCATACAAGCCATTGTCGAGGCACCTCCACCTTCTGACAAATCTGGAGTTAGGTATTTTCTAGGTTTGAGAGAATTTTACTCTTGTTTCATCCCAGACTATCCCATGAAAGTACGACCTATCTCTAAGCTGCTAAAGAAAGAAATATACTTTGTTTAGGATGAAGAGTGTGAAGGTGCATTCGCCTGGTTGAAGACTCAAATTAGTCAGGTCAAAGCTTTGAAACCTTATGATCCATAGCTCCCTTGCACATTAACAGTTGACACAAGTAATTATGGATTAAGGGCAGTGTTAACCCAGACAGTTGGCAATCAGGAACATACCTTAGGGTTTGCCTCCAGGGTACTGAGAGAGACGGAAATCCACTACTCCGTCCTTGGAAAATGAATTATTAGCATGCTGGTGGGCTATTGAAAAACTCAAATGCTATCTCTGGGGCAGGAAATTCAAGCTTCAAACTGACCATAAGCCCCTTGTGTCCATCTTAGGAAGTTCAAATTGCCGCAGCAGCACTCTACGCATAGCAAGACTTTCTTCAAGGCTCCTCCAATTCCAATTCAATGTTGAACATATACCTGGGGGTAGGAATGTACGAGCAGATGCTCTGTCATGGTTGCCTGTTCCAGGTAACAACACAAGCTGTTTTGAGAAATCTAATAGTGAAGATGACTTCGAACACTGTTTGGTTGCCACTATAGAACTGCAAAGCATTTGCACGTTAAATGAATGTGATTGGAGAGCGGCTATGCAGAATGATGAGACTCTAAAATGTGTCAAGAAGTAAATTGCAGAAGGCTGGCTAGAGAGAAAAGTGTAAGTCTGGACAGCCAACGGTTTGTTAAAGTATGTGATGAATTGTCTGTTGAAGATGACCTTGTCATCAGACAAGAGAAGGTTATACCCCCCTTCGCCCTTAGGGATACTCTCCTGTCCGATGACCATCAAGGTCATCTTGGTGCCACTCTCACCAAACTCAGAGTGCGTGAGTACTTTTGGTGGCCCCAAAGGGATAGGGACATTGACAGTATGGTACATGATTGCCCCATTTGTGTCAGTAGTGACAAAACCTTACGGGTCTCCAATACTCCCCTCACATCCATCCCTCTTCTTGATGAACCCCTGGGTGAAATTTGGTATTGATGTTTTGGGTCCATTCCATGCCTTACCCCTTCAATGTTGCTTCGCCATAGTCTTGGTGGACTACTACTCTAAGTGGCTCGAATTTACATTTGTTGCAAAGGCTGACTCTATTGAAATTCCTGAATTCATGAAAGAGGTGCTCATTCGGGAGGGGTTTGCTAAAACCTTAGTATCTAACAATGGGGTCCAATTTGTGTTGTCCGATGTTGAGCATTTTCTCAGAGAAACCTCCATTACCCACCTTAAGTGCTCTCTCTATCACCCCCAAACTAACAGTCTAGCAGAGAGGCTCAATAGAATGATTGGTGACTGCATATGGTAGGCTATCTCTCACATCAAGGTCATACCCGTTGCTGTCAGAACAATGCTATGGTTATACACAACTATGCCACACTCATCCACTGGTATGTCACCTTTCGAATTGCTCAAAGGGAGGAAAGCATGTTCAGAATTCAGACCAGCATGGATGTTCAAATGGTTTAGAAACAGACTCTGACCGAGAGTTAGATGAGACGGTAAGAAACAAGGTTGAATCTGCTCAAGCCAAGCAAAAGGTTTACTTTGACAAAACTAAACACACTGCCTTCAAGAAATGTGTTGTGAGTGATGTGGTTAAGATAAAAAGATCAGGGTTTGTATGAAAGGGTGACAGCAAGTTTAGTCAACGTGTAATCATGGATAAAGTCTGTGGGAGTGCTGTCAGTGTGAATCATTGCAACTGGTGGAATATGAACAAAGTTGTGAAGGTTCATGCCCAGGTGCATGCCAACTCCCCACAAAGTTTGGGTGCTGGAGAAAGAAGGTTTGTTACCGGTGAACCCGGTACCTCTGGTGCTGATAACGTTATTATAGGCAATCCTAGAAGGAGCGAGAGGGACATCAGACAGCCTGACAGATTCAGGTAATTTTTCTCTCTCTTTCTCTCTCTCTCTCTCTCTCTCTCTCTCTCTCTCTCTCTCTCTTTTCCCTCTCTCTCTGCCCTTCTATCATTCTCCCACTCCTCTCTCTCTTTCCCTATTCTCCTTTATAAGGAAAGGAGCTATGTAGTAAGCTGCCCTTGTGCCCTGGCGCGAGGACTCTCTGTGTTGTTATGGCTCATGCTGTCCCCCTGGCTGGTGCTGTGGCGATGTTTGTATTGTGACTGTTGGGGTTTGACAGTTATGCTGTTTTGCTGTTGCCTGTTCGATGCCTGGCACATCTGTGGGATCTGAAGTTACAAATAAAGTCAAATGTTCTTACCTGCTTTGACTCTGAAGATTATTACTACAAACTCACAGGCCATCCTCCTTCGAAACAGACTTCACTGAAAGTGAATCATAAGAATAAAGCAATAACCAGGCACCTGTAAATGTTTAAAAGGAAGTGAAGCAGTATTGACTGGTTACATGACAGTGTAAGCACCATCAGGAACAGTAGAATAAGAATCAAGAATCAGATTACATGGGAGTCGAGGTGTAAAGGGTATGACTACAAATCAAAACTATTTTTGCATCAAGAAGATAATATTGAGGCAGACAGGACAAAATATACCAATGATTCATGAACTGTCATTATTTCCTGGAGACAATGTGCATATAAAAAATGGAAGAGATAACCCTAGATCTCAATTCCATCCTGTATTACACTCTAGAACCAATACGCAATTGGAGATTCACATTTATGCAAATCTTACCCTTGAGAAATGTGACACATGCTGTTCATTCAGATTTAATAACAGACCTGTAAGAATTAAATGGACTTTAGTAATAGACAAATACATTTCTCCCAAGAAATCTAGCAGTCAAAAGAAAATCTAGACTGAGCAATCTGAAAACGTATTGAGATATAGTTTCCAAGGAAGTAAACAAGGAGACAACAATGTCAAATGAAACACATCTAGCTATTTATTGCATCTCAAATCCAAATGATTGACAAGTGTTTTTACCAGATGATTGAATATGGTCCTTAGGAAAAAATCTCCAGCATTGAAAAACAATCTTGATAACTTGGAATCCCTTGTCCTACTGACAGTAGAAGAAGCATATCCACAGATTTCACAGTCTGTTACAATGGTGCTTTCCATGTTGCCTACAATCCACAAAGTTGTTCACCCTGTACAAGTGTGACTGATTATTCTAGTTCAATTTCAGTGATATCAAGACTGTTTGAAATTATGCACATCTGAATCCAACCTACCATATTTGTCCAATTATTAGATTCACTGCAGATATACTTTGCAAAGTTCAGACCATAAATAGGCAAGATAACTTCATCCTATTGGCCATTGATATTGTCAACCCTCATAAATCAAACAACACTAAACAGGTCTGACAGCAGACTTTTAATTTTTGCACACAGGATAAGGTACCAATAAAACGAAAGTTGAAATGAATCAAATTTCTACAGCCCACTACAATTTGAGTTTTAATCACAAACTCTCCACATTGCCATTGGCACAATGAGTTACAATTTCACAAACTAGTATACAACCTTTTCATCAGTTAACTTGAACAAAGACACAGCACTATCATAGCTTTTACCCCACATAATAGTGTCAACACATTCAAAATATCTCAAGTGTTGGACTTGCCGCTCTCTACAGGGCCACTCCACACTTATTTACTTCAACCCTCCTATTTTTTGCTGAATTTGTTTTGTTGACTTTAAGACTCTGTGAACTTTACCACTGCCAACCAGTGCTAAAGTACTTGTGCTCTCTACCTAAAACATGGTAAAATTGCCTTATACCTGATAGGCATATTTACGCTTATCTCCCTAGTAAATTAGTATACCATATACCCTGGGCCTGTACATTAAATCCTACTAGTGGGCCTGCATCACTTATTATGTCACCCACTTAAGTAGGCCCGTAAAACATATCCCCGGCCTGCCATTGCAGCCTGAATGCAGTTTCAGTATGCCAATCCAATTTTGCAATATAAAGCCCTTACCAAGCCTTGGCCAGAGAGAATGCTGAGGTGAAGATAGCCTTGGCAAGGGAGAGACTTGCCATTGAAATATGAGGATGACCCAGAGAGTTTTCAGAGCGTCCAGAGAGCGTTGAGCGTCGGAGATGTGGTTGCGCTTCTCGCTCATCCGCTTTTAGTTTCTCTGATTTTACCGGTCTCTCGGAGCGGACCCCGCTTAAGGCTTAAGGTGGGGTCGGGGGTAAGCATGGGCGGATTTTGCAAATTGGCAATCCGCGAACTTGCGTATTTACGTATTCGCAATCCGCAAAATCCGCGAACTCTCGCGAATTTGCGGATTTTTTTTGGTGTTCGCAAGGGTTTCTGCCAGTTTGCGAGGTTTGTGTACCAGTTCGCAATTGCGAACTTACTTGTTGGCTCGCAACGGCCGCGACTATGTTGTTTCTACGTCTGGTTCATCATCACAGGTTCACAGCACCCTCTGTTTCACCACTGCCACCCTCTGGTACACCCATGCCACCCTCTGGTACATCACTGTCACCCTCTGGTTGGTTTATCACTGTAGATTATTGGGGTGAAAAAAAGCAAGCACACCTGCCCTGCTTCAACTGACATGAATTCATTTGGGGTTGATTAATGTGTCACTGAATTTAAACTTCCAGTCTGGCTGGCACCTGCTTCCTTATCTGTAATTTGCTCTCTGTTGCAGTGCAAATTTTTTTCACAGGACCTTTGTGGCCTACTTGTAGCTATTCGATGAGCCTGCTGTGAGGGTCAGAGCAGGGTCATAGAATAGTTGCAAATAGGCAACTGAACTCTGGAGGGACCCCTCAGGAAGCACTAGAGTGAATGGTTACTAATGTTAAGATTGAACTTTTGCACCTGCTGAGTGCTTTCAGTTTTGCAAAAATCGTTTTTCTGCAATTTCGCGCGATTCACGGGGCGCAAATTCGTGCGAGATCGATTTCGGAAGCCGCGAATTTGTGCAAATACACGATTAGTTTTTTTTGCGGCGTGTTTGTTCGCGTGAATTTTTTGCGTGTTCGCAAGCCGCTTGTAGCGCAACGTTTGTGAAGTTACCCTAGCGATCGTACATGGGCGCGGCCATCTTGTTTGCGTGATGTAATTCCGTTTCCGGGCGCTATGTGTAATCTCGCAAAGTGTGCGGCTCGCTAGTACAATTTCGCGTGTGATCGCGAGGAACCTCTCGCGCGAACCTACCCACGCGGTCATGAACGGGCACGGCCATCTTGTTTCTCATTCATTGCTATGGTTCTGGGCATGCTTTCTGTATCCTCTCTGAGTCTCTGCCATCCTCTGCTTGTTTGAAGTTTTTTTTAATCTATTTTACTTATTATCTATCCCTCTATTTTTCTAGCTCTATATTTTTGTGTTTTCTGCTACTTTTGGTTAATTTTAAACTACTTTTTTAAACTCTTTTCTTTTCTTCTTCCCTATTCTATTTCTTCTTTATTATTTAGCTTCCTTTCTGCCCAGACCATGGTAAAGGGAGCCGGGAAGCATCCTGAGAAGGGGAAGGGTCCCGCACCCCGTGCCCGGCTCCCGTGCGGGCGTTTGAGGGGGGAGAATGTCCAAGCCCGGGAGATCTTCAGCGCGGAGGAGGTGGGCGCACTAGTTTTTTATGTTCAGCGCCGCCTCCCTAGGACCATCATGGCAGGCGGCAAGATCGCTAGCGGGTACGGGATCCGGGAGCGCCGGAAGCGGTGGGAGAAGGTGTGCCGGGGCATGTACCAACACTCTCGGGTCTGGCGCACCTACAACCAGGTCACCCACCGTTGGACGGATATCCTGGACCGGGAACGCGATCTGCTCAACCTGCTCGGCCTTGAGATCCCCGGGCTTGGTGAGTAGTAGTAGCTATTTCTTTACTACTCTGTTTTCTCCTGATCTGTGTGTTATTATCTTGCAATTTTTTGTTTTTTACCAAGAGCAATATTGCTGCTGATTACATTGTAGGTAAATTATATTTCAAAATCTTCTGTTCATTTCAGGTGCACTGCTCTCCTTCTCAGTAGCGCTGCTACTATGCTTAATTGTTTTAGATTTTGTGTTCATTTCATTGGCCTGTGAAATTATGCATGAGTGTAGTTTAAAGAACTGCGTAATGCTAGACACTAAGGGTCAGATTTTTCAATTACCGGTGCATCCCTACAAAGTAGCAGGGATGCTCCAGTAATTGTGCGCCACGCCACCACCACCCATGGTGCGCCATATTTACAATGCGGCGCACCATGTGCCCAAAACGTCACCGAAGCGTTACGCTTCTGTGCCGTAAAGGCGGCGCATTGCTGGAGTTGCGTCGCAACGATGGTGCAGCTCCAGCAATGCTCTGGGGAGCCCTATCTCCCCAATGCTGCGTCAAGCCGTACGTCTGCTTCAAGCAGGCGCAGGGTTTGAGTCACGCATCATTGTCCTCAAAGTGACTGATTGAAATCTTGTAGATGTCCCTCAGCCACTTTTAGGATGCATTCCTGCGCAGGAACGCCCTCCCTTGCGCCGGAACGCCCCCTGATGGCGCAGGGCTTTACAACGTGATGCATCTCCCATATGCGTCACGTTGTTAATATACGCCGCACCATGGCGCCTCTTTAGTTCTGCCGCTACGTCACAAAAGTCACGCAACAATGGAGCAAAAGAGCCGCAAGGGGCTTCTAAATCACCCCCTACAGACTCAAGTCCAGTCCTTCCTTTGTACACATGGCGATAAGAAGAAATAGTGGTGGTGGATTGATAGTTTGAGTATTTTATTGACTGGTTAATGTAGTAGGAAACTTTTTAGTGTTGTCGCTGATCTGCAATCACGATGGACTTTGTCTGTCACTTCACGTGCTGCGGACTGCTGCCTGTCAGGCCTAGGCGAACCTTTTTAGTAGTTTGTTTAGTGAGTTACATAAGAACTTTCCAAGTCGACGGTCCGCAAATCAAGCAATACTAATAACGTAGTAGACCACATGAGATCGGTCAATATATCCCGTGGAATAGTTGTCTATTTGCTATTTCGCCAAAATATTTTGTTATTGTTCTTTTGAAATGTTTGATTAGGTTGACAAATATCATCCATGTTTTCTGGTCTTTCTTTCTTTCATGTTGTACATCAGCTGCCCCCAGGGGCAAGAGGGCATTGGAGGAGGCTGCTGCTGCTGCTGAACAGGATCGGTCAGGCGAGGGCTCCTTTGCTGGCCCCGGTAAGTTTTAATTTTAATATAGAGTACCTATTTTTTCCTAGGGTTCCTCATTCGATTTTTTCTAAATCGTCTTTGATCTTCTTGTAGACTGTATCTAAATTCTTATCCTGCCTCGACTATGACTCCCTGTGGTATTACTAGATTATTCTTATTAGTCTGTCTGTGTAGCTAACTAAGATTGCACATTTGGCAATTCCATTGGACTCCCATTCTAGTCAGCAATAGCTCGATGCACTGAGTGCAGTCCTCTGGGATTGTCCATAATGTCTTTTCAAGTCTTCTAAATGTTTATGCTTTGACAATTGCCAACAATAAAAAGGTCACTGACCACCAAGAAAGAATAAGATACTACTTTACTTATGGTTTGGATAGGAGGACAATCCATTCTACAACTGTTGCAACTGTTGCAGGGACACATCTGCACAAACAGAACTATGGACACTAAATAATGCATTGCTCAGCTTATCAATTATAATAGGCGCTGTTAGACTTTCCACATACCTCAGTGATAACAGACTTTGTAGTTGAACCCCCAATCTCCTTACTGACTAGATAGTGTGGCAGAGTCATTTAGCTCCCAAAGTCACTGATGATTGATCCCCAATGATGATTATCCAACGCAGGACAAGAGTACGGAGTCAGAGTCAAGAAGTGTCAGAGGCACGGACTCATGCTTGCAAAAATTGCAAAACCTTTAGCTCAGCCACTCTAGTCTGGAGGACCAAAAACCACAGAGTCTATTTAAGTTTAAAAGCTTTATTAAAAGTAAACACATTTATTAAAATCAAGTTTGTCATAAAACTAAACGTTTAACTGAAAATGGAAAAGTGCTTAGTGCTGACGATTAATTGAACACATTTCTTGTGGTCGAGCCGAGCTCTCACCCGGTTTGAACTTGATCTTGCTCGTGTTCTTAGAAGTCAAGCTTCTGTCTGTTAGGAGAAAAAGTGGTGCGTGTTAAAAATAAAAAGCAAGCATTCACCAGTTGTGACAAAAAGTGCAGCAAGACAACAGCCTTCCCTGGAAAAGGGGACATTTTTACTTTAGAGTAGACAGTCACAAATTATTACATTGTTTTCTGTTTTTTTCACATTTCTTTATTCCTAGACCAAATATTATATAGTAGTGAGTGGTGTATTCTAACATTCTTAAATGTACTTTGTAGGTGGAACATCTGGTGGCGGGGCCAGCGCGGAGGTGGTGGTGCTGGATGAGGAGAACACTTCTGGGGAGGAGGCGGTGCAAGTGCCGGACGACACCAATGTGCCTGTGAGGGTTCACACGGTGGTGGCGGGCAGAGGTAAGCTATATATTCCTTACTTTTTGAGATTGAAGACTGCAGAGTGTGCTTTCTGCACGGGGGTATTATAAATCAACCAGGTAGTAGCCTCCTCTAAATGTACTTCGACTTAGCTGTGAAGTTTTTGGCGAGAAGAATCCCAATCAAATCTGAGATGAACTTGATGGATGGGATGAACGGAAAGCGAAAGAAGGGTGTAAGTAAGTGTGGAAGGACGAGAAATTTAATGATGACTGGCAAAGAAGAATGATATGTGTTTGCTTGGTCCCCGAGGTGGCTGGGAAGGAAAGAATATGGTATGGTGCATGGCTGGGTGAATGATGAAGCAAGGATGGGTGGAAGGAGAACAGCCTGGGTGGGTGAAACAGAAACTGTATGTGTGCATATACTTTGAATGGATGGATGCCTGGATCATGGTACTATCTGACTCTTAGATAGCATATGTGTATCTAGAGAGAGTAGACGGTCACTGGATGAACTAAGTGTTACTTTGAAGAGCATGTAACACCGCACCCGCACGTCCGTTCCAGTGTAGGAAAGGCAAGGAAAAGAAGTTGTAATTTTGTCCAAATACTACGATGAATAGTAGCAGTAGTTTGTATTGCAACTGCAAGCACAGCATATATCCGGTTATTACGGTGGACACTCCCTACCTCTCTTAATAAGTTTAGTTTAGTAGTAGTACGTCATTCATGTGTGGGTGTATCACTGTTCACTCAATAAAAATCAAAGCACCTAAAGTCATCCCATATGTAATCAAATACATCCCATGTGAACTGATAGATAATCAGATTTAGCTTCTTTATTTTCCTTTTCTAGTACTCATTTGCACTGTAGGGTGAAAGTTAAATTAATTAAGCAGTAGCCCTTTTAACAGAGTTTTCGCAGTGCCACCCGTAATAGAAAAGTAAGAGCTTCACCACCTGCATGTACTGGACCGGTACAGTAACGCACGTCTGTCTCACTCATCATGGTGTGCGTCTGTTTTTCTCGGGTGCAAGTTCACTGCGCTGGCATTATGCCGGCTTGCATAAGATAACGTACCAATTTTCCTAAACAAGAGAGAAGAAGAAGAATAAGACTGGTGTACTGTCATAGTCGACTGTAATGGAAGTCCATAGTGCTCGTAGAATTTGATCCTTAAACTCCCACTAATGTTAGAGCAAGGATGAAGAAGTGGGAGGTTAGATAGATACTGGGCTCAATAGTTATGCACTGTGCTTTCAAGTTGCTAGTTGTACTGTGACTCAACTTTCTGCTCAATCATTTTGTGTTAATCTTAAGGAGCATTGGTTACAGACTATGTCTTTCTTTCTTCATATAGTTGCTCCTTCCAAATCCAAAAAACCAACAAGGAAGGAGCTGGCTCGAATGGCCCGGCAACGGAGGCTGGATGCCACTGTCGCCGAATATTGGCGGCTGCTGGCCCTGGAGGAGGAGGACACGCAGTCTACTGGTACATCCACTGGGACAGCTGCATCCTCCTCCGTGCCCCCACGGGCTGCCAGCCAGCGCAGTGCTCCAGCGGTACGGAGCCGGGCTACCAAAGCCAACCGCCACCGCCGAGCAGCAAAGACAGCAGCTGCCCCCCACAGGAGTTGCAAAGCACGCCAGCGCCGCTTATGCCTCAGAGTGTCCTACCTGGAGCAGGAGGTCCTAACATATAAGACCTTGGTGGAGGGCCTCCGCTCCGACCATGCCACCCTCCGCAAGGAGTATGATGCCCTGGCCGCTAAAGTGAACAGCATCCTGCCGTAGTGTCCCTTGCCCCTTTGTTAGAGACTTTTGGGGGGTGGGAATTGGGACTTGGGTTGTTTTTGGGACTTTTGAAGGACAATCGTTGGGGTTAGGGAGGGTCTTGCGGGAGATTATTTTGTTAGGGCTACACAAATATACTATTTGAAACTTTATCTGAGCATACCTGTTTTTTACTGCTTTTGAGTCTAGTGGGTAGGGGTTTAACAGTAAGTTTGTTTTCCTGAAACTTAAGTCTGTGTCATTTTCTTCCTTTAAGTGTAAATGGCTAAATGTTTTCAACACTAAGTGCCTCTCACAGAGTAAGTGAATTCAAGAGTACTAGGACTTTAGTAGTACTACCGTCAATCTCTCGTCTCTCCTAATACTCCATTATACTTCCTCCCACCAAACGCTTATCTTACCTGTAATTTGTGTTTGAAAGTAGGGCTAGGCCCAGGGCTGGCTCCACGGGAAATGGCGATTAAGTTTGGCAAACCTGGGCGGATGAAATGTCCTCATTGCGGTGGTACTAGTGGTGTGACACAGTGGCAGTTGCATGCCCATGGAAAAAAAGAAAATGAAACCTGCTTTGTCCTTACTGGAGCATTACAACGGTACGATAGAGAATATAGCAGGTGACAGTACACTAGAACAGTGCCACAATGTAGCCTAACAAATGGTAAAGTATTGAAAGTATAACTAGTACTTGCGTTGAATTTCTTTGACATTGTCTACTAATACAAGAAATAGTACTGAAGCTGAGTAAGTCTAGAATATATCCTCGGATTCCTTCACCAGCCTGTTGCTATGACCTTATCCTCCCCAGCAAGTGTGTGGAATTATTGCTGTCATTTACTCACACATCAATCAAAACCACACAGCCCGGGGGAAGAGGGTTAGGGTTTGGAAAATGGATGGGAAAGGGTTTTTTTTGGGGGGTAAGTTTTGTTGAGAGAAGAAAAAAAAGCACAGCATGGACAAACAATAATTGAAGATAAAGAAATCTTTGGGTACAAAGCTAACCATAAATCTTTTAAGTGACATAAAGGAAGTGCATGCACGACTGCATGCATGGTTACTGAAAAGTAAGTACTATTTTCGACAACCGTGAATGACAGAATGCGACAGTACAGGGCTGCAGCGTTTTCACTTGCCCATCTCTGCACTCAGAGAAACACTTCATACATTTAATTAGGTTTAAAAAATAGCAGAAGTAAAACCTATAGAATGGCTGTAGGGATGAATTTAGAAGCAGAGAATGGAGATCCAAGAAATGCAGAGTCACACTCATGGAAGTTCACAGCAATAACATTACTTTAAAGATAATTAGAAAAGAACGGATTCTGTATCTGTATGTTGTTGTAGTTGTCCTGTTGAATTTGGTAAGTTGCATGCATCAAACCATTCCTCTTATTAGCAGGACTCCTCCGTTCCAGCTGACGCTCCGTCCATCAATGTTGGTGACCAGAAGACACCCTGTCCAAATTAATTTAGCGGATCTTTCCTCTCAAGCTAGGTGTACTGTAAACTGTGTTTTAGAACAAAATTAGACCTTCCCAGCAGTGCTCCCACCCAGACCCTTACTAAAGCCAGTCGCAAAAATGTAGAAGACCACCAATCAGATCTAAAAAAACGAGGCCTAGTAGAAAACTGGTGACAAAACGTACTTTGAAAGTAAAAGTAGAGGAAACAGAGCTCGCGTTACACTCTCCCGTACCGAGCGCTTTGATTAGTTCATTCCTAATTAACTACGGATTCAATCCCCATGACGTCCCTTACGTAACTAGCACCGAGCGAGTGTCTCGCTCAACGATCGGTGCTGCCAGACTTTGACGACGCTACAATCAATCTCTGACCCCTTGGAGGACTGCTAACCGTGCGGTTACCTGCCCCTACCCCTTGGTCCTGATGAAGACCCCACAGCAAGGATTTCAACCTCCCCTGCATTGATAAGTGGGTCGAAACGTCGACTGTTTTTCTTCCTGTGGCAATTCCACGCCTGAACTATGTATATCTAGTATACCATGTGGAATATGTCTTTCAATAATTTTGGTTACTATTAGCCTTTTTGGCATTTGCTGTTAGACGAATCACAGCTATACGCAATTTCGAATGTTTGATTTTACTGTCACACAATCCCGCCACTACCTTATCCTCACCTTTATCACTTCCTTCCTCCCTCCCGGGGCACTGTATAACCTTTAATACAGTTGTTTAATTGCCTTTTGTATTCATTACATTTGATCCCTCAGTGAATAAAACTCTGTGGATCCAACGTTTGTTGTTTTTTGATCAATTCATTGAATTTTGTAAATTATGTCAATTGTGTTTTTTGTCCACACTGGGACCCCCTCTTCTTTGTAACTATTCAACCCAGGTCCCAGTGACTATGATTGGGTAACCCACCTACTTAAAAACCTTACTAAAGCCAGTCGCAAAAATGTAGAAGACCACCAATCAGATCTCAAAAAACGAGGCCTAGTAGAAAACTGGTGACAAAACGTACTTTGAAAGTAAAAGTAGGCCCAAATCCCCCCTTACCCACCGTGGATTGTATTCAAAGCACTTGCAAGCAAGCAAAAGTATCCATACCCAGCATCGCTCCAAGACTCGCAAACCCCCCCACAAACAGCCCCCCACCCAAACAGATGCAATACAAATACTGCTAACCCTAACGAGCCCTAAGTTAAGAATAGTGGCAAACGCTTTCTTTAACTATGCCAAATCCCCCCTTTCCCACCATGGATTTTCTTCAAATCACTTGCAACCAAAATTACACATTCCCACGAGTGCTCTAAGACCCCAGAACTCAGTTGCAAAAATCTAGAACACCCCGAAACACATGCAATCCTGCTGCTAGGGCTAACCCTAACGAACCCTAAGTTACAAAAAGTGCCAAAAGGCTTTTCCGCATGGATTTTGTCCAAACCAGTTTTATCCGGTATTAGAGCTTCCCAGCAATGCCCCAAGACCCCCCAACCCACCCGCAAAAAAGCACAACACCCCCAAACTGCCAAAAAGCCAAAATGGAAAATCTCATATTACTTACAATATTTTTCGGCCTTCTGTCCAAACGCGCTGTGCAGCTAGGTCATAACTCCCGTTTTCCACCATGGATTTCCTGAAAAGCAAATGCAATCAAAACTAGACTGTGCCAGCAGTGCTCCCAGACCCCAAAACCCACCCACAAACACACGGAACCCCTCCAAAGAGCACCTCAAAGACAAGCAAGTCAGCAAAAACAAAAAACAAAATTTTGTCTCCGGTTTGGTCCAAACCACTTTTATCCGGTATTATAGCTTCCCAGCAATGGCCCCAGAGGTGTCAACCCAGGCGGAAACAAGTAGAAGCCCCCCAAACAGGCAAAAAGCAAATATACAAAAGTGGGGACTTAAACATTTTCAGGAAAATTTTCAAAATCACTCAGCGCGCGCTCTGCAGCTAGGCCCTAACTCCCCTCTGCCTCCATGGATTTCCTTCAAACCTCTTGCTATCAAAACTATCCATACCCAGCAGTGCTCCCAGACCCCGAAACCCACCCTCAAACACCAGGAAGCCCCCCAAACAGGCCCCCGAAAATGCTACATTGAGCGAAATGTCAGAAAATGCTAAAACTTTTTCCTCATGGATTTTGTCCAAACCAGTTTTATCCGGTATTAGAGCTTCCCAGCAATGGCCCCAGAGCCGTCAACCCAGGCGGAAACAAGTAGAAGCCCCCCAAACAGGCAAAAAGCAAATATACAAAAGTGGGGACTTGGAAATTTTCAGGAAAATTTCCCAAATCACTCAGCGCGCGCTCTGCAGCTAGGCCCTAACTCCCCTCTGCCTCCATGGACTTCCTTCAAACCTCTTGCTATCAAAACTATCCATACCCAGCAGTGCTCCCAGACCCCGAAACCCACCCACAAACACCAGGAAGCCCCCCAAACAGGCCCCCGAAAGCGCTACATTGAGCGAAATGTCAGAAAATGCAAAAACTTTTTTCTCATGGATTTTGTCCGGTATTAGAGCTTCCCAGCAATGGCCCCAAGACCCGCCAACCCACCCTCAAAAAAGCACAACACCCCCAAACAGCCAAAAAGCCGAAATGGAAAATCTCATATTACTTACAATATTTTTCGGCCTTCTGTCCAAACGCGCTGTGCAGCTAGGTCATAACTCGCGTTTTCCACCATGGATTTCCTGAAAAGCAAATGCAATCAAAACTAGACTGTGCCAGCAGTGCTCCCAGACCCCAAAACCCACCCACAAACACCCGGAACCCCCCCAAAGAGCACCTCAAAGACAAGCAAGTCAGCAAAAACACAAAAAAATATTTCGGCTCCGGTTTGGTCCAAACCAGTTTTATCCGGTATTAGAGCTTCCCAGCAATGGCCCCAGAGCCGTCAACCCAGGCGGAAACAAGTAGAAGTCCCCCAAACAGGCAAAAAGCAAATATACAAAAGTGGGGACTTAGAAATTTTCAGGAAAATTCCCAAAATCACTCAGCGCGCGCTCTGCAGCTAGGCCCTAACTCCCCTCTGCCTCCATGGATTTCCTTCAAACCTCTTGCTATCAAAACTATCCATACCCAGCAGTGCTCCCAGACCCCAAAACCCACCCACAAACACCAGGAAGCCCCCCAAACAGGCCCCCGAAAATGCTACATTGAGCGAAATGTCAGAAAATGCAAAAACTTTTTCCTCATGGATTTTGTCCAAACCAGTTTTATCCGGTATTAGAGCTTCCCAGCAATGCCCCAAGACCTGCCAACCCACCCGCAAAAAAGCACAACACCCCCAAACAGCCAAAAAGCCAAAATGGAAAATCTCATATTACTTACAATATTTTTCGGCCTTCTGTCCAAACGCGCTGTGCAGCTAGGTCATACCTCCCGTTTTCCACCATGGTTTTCCTGAAAAGCAAATGCAATCAAAACTAGACTGTGCCAGCAGTGCTCCCAGACCCCAAAGCCCACCCACAAACACCAGGAATCCCCCCAAACAGGCCCCTGAAAACATGATAGTATTAGAGAGCAAAATGTCAAAATCGTTTTCAAGTCTGATTTGGTCAAAACCAGTTTTATCCGGTATTAGACCTTCCCAGCAATGCCCCAAGACCCGCCAACTCACCCGCAAAGAAGTAGAACACCCCCACAAGTGCAGCGTCTTTCTTCATTGGGCGTAATCCAGCTCTCTGCTTTGAGGGAAATAGGAGTCTGGAGGAGGAGGATAGAGGATCATGTTCTTGTGAACTTGTGAACCTGAGGAATGCAGACTGCGGCACCTTCAAATCAATAAGCAAATAAGTGAAGACAGTTCTGCTGATGGGCTTGTTTTTGTGATTAGATGATTAAAGTTTTAATTATATTAACTGTGCAAAACAAAGAAAGACAGACACACAGTTATAAAAGTGAATAAGGACGAAAAAGAAAGTTATTGATTCATTGGCTCATTTTCAGGGCTCGGTGTCAGGGAATAAGAGTTCGTCCTCATACTCTGCGAATTCAGGCACGAGTAGGTCAGTGTCACCTAACTGAGAAGAAATTCCCTCATCTAAGTTGCTGTCCTCCTCGTCTTCTTCCGGCGTGCATTCTCGTACTTTGTAATCTGGTGGTATGAGGTGCTGATTCATCTTGATCATTGTTAACCTCTCCACATTTTTGGGCGAGAGGCGGGTCCGTTTGCAAGTTACAATGCCACCAGCAGCACTGAAAACAGGTTCAGAAGACACGCTTGCGAGTGGGCAAGACAAGTAATTTATAGCCAGGTTGGTGATCTCTGGCCACAATTCTTTTTTCCCATGCCAATACGCCAATGGGTCAGCATTAACATAGACCTCTGTTGAATCATTCAGATAGTCCTGCACCATCGACTGAAGGATCTCCCCGGTTACTCCACTTTGCTTACTTTTTGCTGGGACCTTTTGAGAACCAAACCCAAGCTCAGTTAGCCAATCCTCTTCACCATCATCACCCAATGTTTCTGTTGTGTCTGGTGCAGATGATCCGGTTGCCGGTGTCTTTAACGGCTGAGAGGTCACTTCTGCCACAGCCACAGGTGCAGAAGTGGATTCATTTGACTGGGGATGGCCTACTGATGCTGATGTACTGCCTTTTCCTTCAATTTGCTGCCGTTCTCTTTCAAACCTCATGGCTGACAAGGCTAGCCAACGTTTGTACTTTGTAACATCTTCATCACCAAAAGTAAATAATGCTCTGCCTGCCAGCGCCTTTTTGTAGCGTGGTTGCAGAATAGTAGCACAAATGTAATGCTGTTCTGAGTGGATCTTTTGAAGACGTACATCGCCAAGTAGGCGCTCTAATAATTTCTCCGCCAAAACAAAAGCTTCTTGCTTTTCTTCATCTTTTTGAAACTTAGAAGACACCGCCTTCAGTTTGTGCTCCAGCATGCGCAACAATGGGATAGCTTTTCCCAAATTACAGTCCTCCCTGCTGACTGCACGCGTGAAGATCTCAAAAGGACGAAGCATGTCTGTCAGGCTTTTAACTAGCTTCCATTCCGCCGCATCTAGCCTCAGGTCCTTCTGAGCTGTACCCAGTGTTAAGAAATACTGATCGAGTACCGTGAACTGCTCATACAGACGCTCAAGCATGTAGAAGGTTGAGTTCCAACGTGTTGGCACCTCCTGGATGAGTGCTTTCACTGGCATTCGACGTTCATGTAGCAGGCTCCTCAGATGCTTCCGGGCCTTAAAAGAATGGCTGAAATGGTTGCACATTCTTCGGCAGGTGGCCACTAACTCGCACGCTGGACTGCCTTCACTCAAGAATTTTTTAATAACCAGGTTTATACAGTGTGCCAAACACGGCACTCTGAAATAGTGACCCAGATCCATGGCCTTAACTACATTGGCGCCATTATCCGTGGAAACATAACCAATCTGGCGTTTTATTGGGGACAGCCAGTGAAAGACCTTTGTGTTAAACTCGTTCAAAATGTTTTCTGCTGTATGACGTTCCTCCAAGCCAAACATGGCTAGTGTTGCATGTTTCCGAGCAGCTTTAAAAACTTGGTCCAGGTCAACACCTGCGTTTAGCTTTGCTTTAACCCCTGAAAAAGAGACCCAGTGTGCAGTGATGCACATGTAATCAGTGCCTGCGCCACTGGTCCACATGTCTGTTGTCAGATGTATAGTGTGAACAGCACTCTTCTGCAAAGCTGCCCCAATCACCTCCAGCACATGTTCATGTAGTGCTGGAACCGCAACTCTGGCAAAATAGAACCGGCTAGGAACCTTCCATTTAGGGCAGAGCGCTGCCACTAATTGTAGAAAACCAACCCCTTCTACAAAAGAAAAAGGGAGAAGGTCCAGCGCTAGCATTTTAGCCAGCTTAGTGTTATACAGACGCGCCGTTGGGTGGTTGCGTTCATATGGCGCGTCTGAAAACAACATGGTTCTAATGTTGCCCTGGACCATTTTACGGAATGATGATGATGACTTCTTCGACCCAGTTACGCTCGCTGATGAACTTTTTCGCATTGGTGTCTCACTCTCTCCCACACTCTTAGTGTGGCTCACAGGGGGTGTGCTGACAGGGGTACTGGGTGTAAGTGAAGTGTGTGACGCTTCTTCCTCCTCGTCATCATCAAATGAAACATCAACGTTTTCTCGACTTGCAATTCGGGCTTCCTTGATCTCCTTTAGGTGCGCAAACCATTGGACAGCGTGCTGTCTCTCAAGATGACCTCTCTGGCCTCCGGTCCCATAGTTGTTACCAAGCTTACCACGACTAACTGAAAGCTTACAAATGCTACAAATGGCTATGTTTTCCTTTTTTGTGCAAACACTAAAGAAGTCCCAAACTGCGGACTTGAAATGTCTGTTGGGGCCGGAGGAGGCGATACTGGTGGTGGTCATGCTGCTAATGCCAGATGAAGTGGAGGATGTGTATTGCTGAACTTTACTATGTTGTGCACTTTCCCCACCGCTAATTGAGGTCGAGGTGGATGGAGGTCCCTTCTGGCGAGGAAGAAATATGGAAGCGGTAGGTGTTGGTGTACTAGTTAACTCCAATGATTGTGGTGTTCCCATTGCCTCCTCGTCGACAACATCATCACGCTCAGCAGATTTTCGAGCTAGGGTCAAAATGTCTGTTTGCTGCATGCCCGCTGAGGCTGGAGTGAAGCCTATGATGACTGCGTCGTCGTCGTGTGAGTCTTCAGCAGCAGGAGTATACGCCACTTCTTGTTGAGCGTTATCACACTCCATAACTATGAGAGTTTGGACGACCTTCCTTTTACGCTTAGCTACCTTTGTCAGATCATGGTGTGCCTCAGCCTCACTCTCAGACGGCAGTGGTGCTGGTTCCCAAGTAAGATCCATATCATCAGAAGCAGGTGGGCTTGAAGAAGATGTAGACACCACCCTTGATCTTTTCCTTGCTCGGGATGTGGAAGACAATGAATGATCATCAGGAGGAGTGGCTTCCTCAAATGATACCTCGGCTTGATTGTCGATTTCCTGATGTGCCCCTACTTCGGGAGGAACAACTATTGTGGGCACTTGTTGTGCCCCTCCATGCACCTCTGCTTGCGCATCTCCTTGCGCTGCCTCTCCCTCCACATGTACTTGGGCTTGTACTTGCACCTGTGGTTGTTGTTGCGGCTGTGGTTGTTCAACACTCGTCAGATGAGTTACAACAACCTGTGTTGATTAAGGGACATTGCTGCTACTTTCTTGCGATGAGCCAACATCACTGGTCGATGGTGATTGAACAAGTAGACTGGCTGCCTCTGCAGCACTCAAGGGCTTGGACTTAAGTTGGCGTGGTGGTGGTGACACTGAGCCCATTGGAGCGGGGGTGCTGCTCCCAGCTTGGTCCCCAGCAGACCCCGCTGCTGCTGCAGGCGTACTTTTTTTTTATTCCCAAAAAATGTGGCGGCCGGCACACTAGTATCCTTGGTAACTTGCTTCTTCTGCTCCTTACTGGCAACTTTCTTGCTAGAGGAACTACGGGGAACTTTTTTTGGGGCCATCTTCTTCAGAGGTCAGAACAGCAGGCCGCAGTTGCACGAGATGCACAGTTGTCTGTGGCCAGAAGTGACGTCGCGTGACGTTATGCTGCACACACACACCGCTGCAGGACTTCTTCCTAGCACTGGTGATTCTTTTGAGTCTTGTGCACCTAAAAGCAATGGTAGACAGAGGAACATCAGTTCAGTTATACACCCCAAAAACTCGAAAACCACCTACAAATCAGCACAATCCCATGCCATCCATTCCCTTCATGATGTTTAAATTCAAGACACCCCACAGAAAGACTAGGCCGATGCACCACTCGCTACCCCTGGGCATTATGGATGAAAGCTAGGCAAAATGGGTGCAGGTCTCAGACACTGCCTGTCTTCAAAATGGCCCCTTGCACCCCAAGCACATGTGGAGGGCCTGCCTGTACAAGCACTCAAGATGGCCACCACCACCCACATGGCCAGTCCACATCAACAGTACACCCCAAAAAAACAAAAAACACACAAAAATCACCACAATCCAATGCCATCCAGAATGTTTACATTAAAGAGAACCCACAGGCAGACTCAGTCCATGCACCACTCACTACCCCTGGGCAAAAGGCCACAACAGCAGCCCAAAAAAATTGAAAAAACCCACAAAATTCAGCACAATCCCAGGCCATCCATGCCCTCAATGATGTTTAAATTCAAGAAGACACCCCACAGAAAGACTAGGCCCATGCACCACTCACTACCCCTGGGCATAATGGATGAAAGCTAGGCAAAATGGGTGCAGGCCTCAGACACTGCCTGTCTTCAAAACAGCCCCTTGCACCCCAAGCACATGTGGAGGGCCTGCCTGTACAAACACTCAAGATGGCCACCACCACCCACATGGCCAGTCCACATCAACAGTACACCCCAAAAAAACGAAAAACACACAAAAATCACCACGATCCAATGCCATCCAGGATGTTTACATTAAAGAGACCCCACAGGCAGACTCAGTCCATGCACCACTCACTACCACTGGGCAAAAGGCCACAACAGCAGCCCAAAAAAATCGGAAAAAAACACAAAATTCAGCACAATCCCAGGCCATCCATGCCCTCAATGATGTTTAAATTCAAGAAGACACCCCACAGAAAGACTAGGCCCATGCACCACTCACTACCCCTGGGCATAATTGATGAAAGCTAGGCAAAATGGGTGCAGGCCTCAGACACTGCCTGTCTTCAAAATGGCCCCTTGCACCCCAAGCACATGTGGAGGGCCTGCCTGTACAAGCACTCAAGATGGCCACCACCACCCACATGGCCAGTCCACATCAACAGTACACCCCAAAAAAACGAAAAACACACAAAAATCACCACAATCCAATGCCATCCAGGATGTTTACATTAAAGAGACCCCACAGGCAGACTCAGTCCATGCACCACTCACTACGCCTGGGCAAAAGGCCACAACAGCAGCCCAAAAAATCGAAAAAAAACACAAAATTCAACACAATCCCAGGCCATCCATGCCCTCAATGATGTTTAAATTCAAGAAGACACCCCACAGAAAGACTAGGCCCATGCACCACTCACTACCCCTGGGCATAATGGATGAAAGCTAGGCAAAATGGGTGCAGGCCTCAGACACTGCCTGTCTTCAAAATGGCCCCTTGCACCCCAAGCACATGTGGAGGGCCTGCCTGTACAAGCACTCAAGATGGCCACCACCACCCACATGGCCAGTCCACATCAACAGTACACCCCAAAAAAACGAAAAACACACAAAAATCACCACAATCCAATGCCATCCAGGATGTTTACATTAAAGAGACCCCACAGGCAGACTCAGTCCATGCACCACTCACTACCCCTGGGCAAAAGGCCACAACACCAGCCCAAAATAATCGAAAAAACCCCACAAAATTCAGCACAATCCCAGGCCATCCATGCCCTCAATGATGTTTAAATTCAAGAAGACACCCCACAGAAAGACTAGGCCCATACACCACTCACTACCCCTGGGCATAATGGATGAAAGCTAGGCAAAATGGGTGCAGGCCTCAGACACTGCCTGTCTTCAAAATGGCCCCTTGCACCCCAATCACATGTGGAGGGCCTGCCTGTACAAGCACTCAAAATGGCCACCACCACCCACATGGCCAGTCCACATCAACAGTACACCCCAAAAAAACGAAAAACACACAAAAATCACCACAATCCAATGCCATCCAGGATGTTTACATTAAAGAGACCCCACAGGCAGACTCAGTCCATGCACCACTCACTACCCCTGGGCAAAAGGCCACAACAGCAGCCCAAAAAAAATCGAAAAAAACCACAAAATTCAGCACAATCCCAGGCCATCCATGCCCTCAATGATGTTTAAATTCAAGAAGACACCCCACAGAAAGACTAGGCCCATGCACCACTCACTACCCCAGGGCATAATGGATTAAAGCTAGGCAAAATGGGTGCAGGCCTCAGACACTGCCTGTCTTCAAAATGGCCCCTTGCACCCCAAGCACATGTGGAGGGCCTGCCTGTACAAGCACTCAATATGGCCACTACCACCCACATGGCCAGTCCACATCAACAGTACACCCCAAAAAAACAAAAAACATACAAAAATCACCACAATCCAATGCCATCCAGGATGTTTACATTAAAGAGACCCCACAGGCAGACTCAGTCCATGCACCACTCACTACCCCTGGGCAAAAAGCCACGACAGCAGCCCAAAAAAATCGAAAAAACCCACAAAATTCAGCACAATCCCAGGCCATCCATGCCCTCAATGATGTTTAAATTCAACAAAACAGTTGTATCATGCACCCATAACTAACCCTGGTCCTACTGGATACTGTGGCTACCCACAATATATTTTATTTAATGTTCTGAAAAAGTTCCAAAATTGTAGTTGCAGCAACTGTAATGCCCCAAACAAACTTACTTGTGAAAGTTGATTTCTAATCCAAAAGTGATCCAAAGAAAGTCAAAAAGGCCTCAAATCCAAATATCCAGCAGCATCCACAAAAAGTAATCCTTCCAGGTCAAGATCCAAATGAAAGTGACCAGCACATGAAGAAAGCACTGGGAGGAGCCTGCTGGACAGGAACAGGAAGTTGGAGACTGTGGGGCAATTCCTTCCTCCCGCCCCCCCCAAAATGGACTCCTTGCAAAAAAAAGTGCAGGCAAATCTCAACCTGAGGAGTTATTCTGATAAAAATCATCATTTCCAGAAGGTTTATGCTGCTTGCTGGTGGATTTCTTGTGCAGAATTGCAAATTTTGCAATTTCGCAAGTGTGAGATTGTTGCTGCCCGCCGCATCTACGTGTTCGCAATTGAGAACTCTCGCGATGCGTGCTGTGCAAGGTGGCAAGCCGCGATGACGTAATCGCGGTCGCCAAACTCCCGCGGCATCCCGCAGCAAGATCCAAAATGGCGCAGCACACGCAAAATATGGAGAAAAACAACTCTGCAAACGCTGAATGACGGTAAGTGAACGCCGCTCGCCGCAAAATTGTATCACAAAGAAAAAAAAATCCGCTGCGTGCGAATTTACGGATTTTCGGCAAATTCGCGAGAGTTCGCGGATTGCGAATTTGCCGAAAATCCGCAAATTCCGCTAGCAGAACGGATTTTACGCCCATGCTTAGTCAGGGGCCAGGCTTCCAAGCATTATTGCTCCCAGTCTCCAGCTCATGGCCCCCGCTACAAACAGCGCAACTGAGGGGGGCTGAGTGGAGGGGCGGCACACGGCGGTGGCTGCATGGTGGCGGCGGCATTGGCGGCTGCTTTTTTTCGGCATTTATCAACCACTCGAGTTTTGAGTAGACACTAAACCCTGAGCCCTGAGTCTGGAGCGTCCAGAGTGAAGTGGTGAGTAGGCAGACTTTGGTGTTTGTGCTGCAGGTTTGTGTCAGATTTTTCCAGTCTCTTTGCAGTATTTGCTGCTAGGTGCTGCATGCTGGGTGAGAGCGAGCAAGAGCAGGCATGAGAAGGTGGGAGACGCGCTGCTCCTTTTGCTTCTTGCTGTTCTCCTGGTCCTCTGTTTCGCACCTTTCCCCTTGTCAAATCTCCGTAAGACCCCTGCTGCTCCCGGCTGCTCTGCACCCTAAGCTCCTGCGACGGTGAAGAGTCTAGCCATGGGGCCCGCAGAAGGACCCACAGAAGTTGTAGTAGCAGTAGGATCCTTGTTGTGTATATTCACAAGCGGCAAGTTTGGTCAGTAACAGATGAAGCCAGCACAAAACAGCCACCGCAGCTATGGTTCCATGAACGTGACTTAGCGTAGGCGGCTCAATAAAACTAGGGGGCAGCCGGTGTTCCACCTATGCGCCCGTTGTGTGCTCTATTGCTACGTTAAACATTCCTATTTTTAAACCTTGTAACTGAGCGAAGGAGCAACTCTTTGGTGTGAGAGTCTGTTCCCTGTTTGACAGCTTGCGGTTCAAACTAAGAAAGGCGTGGGGGGTGAGTGCGCAAACCCATTAGCGGGGGCTGCTGAGTGTTGTGCCCACGCAAGTCCGCAGAAATGGCCCAACTAAGGTGGGCACAGCTTGTGGCATGCTAGTGTGCCCTGCTCTCCCTTTCTTGGGTTGAATCTGCTGGGCAGCAGTTTAATCGCCTTATAGCCCTGCAGTGCATAGTCGTAGATGTCTCCCTGCTTTACAGCATACAGCCGATAGCTGTTGCAAGTCGTTGCCAGATTGTTCACCAGATAACCGAAGTCGAAGTTTGGCGAAGCCCTCCATTTTTCCTAAGATTTCATTTGAGCTTTTCTTAGAACAATGACTGCAAAAAAACTATGCTCAGGGAAACTGGTGTTTATAAGAGCTTGTAAAAAGAACAAAGCCAACCCTCTGAGAAACCAGTCAGTACAGATAAATACTCTAAAAGGTTTTAATGCCATTTCCACCTATTTTTTCAAAACAAGAGATACGCCAAAATAAGGAGGCAAATATGGAGCCTAAGTCTGAATCTATACCACAAAATGTAGAAGGAACAGTGGAAACTACATATATATCTACTGTCTCTTCTCCTGGAAATAGGATGGTGGTGGTGAGAGTTGTGGTAAGTCTTGAAAGCAGATTGGAAGGCCCTTCAAGTGAAATCTATTCTATTCACTTCACTGAAAATAGTGTGTCTCCGTCCATTATGAACTTATGCTCTGAGTCAAAAGACGATTACCTTATATTGGAGGATTTTACACTTCCTGACTTAAAGATTAATTTAAACCATTCCTACAGGGTTTTAAAATCACCTAAGCCAAGTACTTCTGTTATCTCACATCGTTCAAACGCCCAAGCTAATCTTCCCGTTTCTCCTATTAAAAAGCGACTTTTTAGCAGCATGCCTAGCGGAGTGGACTCAATAAGCTCAACAGCCTCTATCACTCCTGATTTGCTTTTAAACCTGACCTCCCAATTGTGGAGTTGATTTGTCTGGAAAGAGTTTTATCCTCTATCTTAGCTCCCATGGAAAGATCTGGAAACAACTCTGATTATATCTTGGATTCATTGTTGTCATTGACTAAATCAATAGTTCCAAAACACAAACAGCCACTCAGTAAAGATCCCCTTCCTTTATTTGATCATTTTAATTCTTATACAAAGACCCCTTCTTTATTTTCACAGGTATCTAATTTGAATCTAATGAAATCTGACCAAACGAGCTTTGTTACAAACTATCAAGACTTTGGTGTACAGGTGGAAATACCTTTTGTTTAATCAAAACAAATTTCAGCTCTTCTCGTTACAACAATTTTTCGAGCCAGAGGCTTTCACGTCATCTCCTGTTAATTCATCTCTCCTGACTACAGAAAAAGACAAAGTTAACGTAGAACGCAAAGTCTATCCAATTTTTATTTTTAAAAACAGGGACTAATACAATTGATCATTCCATCACGAAGGAACTAAAATGTGACCATATTTCACCACAAGAGAAGGCCTTAAAAAATGAAGGAAAATCCACTAGAAGAAAGAAGAAAAAAAAACAGGAAATACCCGAGGATTAAGAAGAAAAGGGCCAAACAAATCAGTTTTGACCCTAATATGAACTTATCTCTTCCTCCGATCCCCGCTGTAAAAGATCAGATGAGGGTAGAAGCCCAAGTGGAAATTTCGCCTTTGGACTGTAACCCACTTCAGCCGAACTCTAGTTCAGCACTCTTGGTGCCACAAGAAGTTACTTCTAAGCATGGGCGGCAAATCCGTTACGTCCGCGGATTTTTCGGATTTTTGGTGAATACGCAATCCGTGTATTTTACGTATTTTCCAAAAAATCCGAAAAAATCCGCGGATGTAACGGGTTCAAAAGTTGAACCCCCACCCACTCATGTAATGGCGCCAGCAAGCTGCCAGCGCCGTTGTAAAATAGTTACAAAGTTAGTTTGCACAGGAAGCACTTAGATAAAACGAAGCAGGTGCTGCTTTATTTTATCTAAGTGCTTCCTGTGCAAGCTAACTTTGTAACTATTTTACAACGGCGCTGGCAGCTTGCTGGCGCCATTGTGAACACACACATGGTCGCTGTAACTAGTTGAAGCTCAAATGCAGTGACTCATTCATCAGCCCCACATCTACCGTCGAAAGTCAGCTGTGATGCTGGATAGAGGCCTTTGCATCCTTGACTTTCACGAGCACAATCCCTGTGCTGTTCCTGTGACCTGGAGTCTCTGTATCTTCATCTGCTGCTCTGATCGGCCTCTGACCTTTTATACACACAAGAGGCATGTGCAGCACAATCCCTGTGCTGTTCCTGTGACCAGGAGTCTCTGTATCTTCATCTGCTGCTCTGATCGGCCTCTGACCTTTCATACACACAAGAGGCATGTGCACTCGCATGGAAGCCCCGTCCGTTTGGCCATGAGTAGGCACATTGTGTTCGCACAGGTTTCTGCACGTTCGCGAGCGTTTTGTACAATAAAACCCTCGCGAACTTGCAGAAACCCGTGCGAACACGCAAAAAAAAAATACGCTAGGATCCGCGGATTTTGCGTATTGTCGCAATCCGCAAATACGCAAATTCGCAGATCCGCGGATTGCCAATACGCAAAATCCGCTCATGCTTAGTTACTTCTACAGAGCTAAGTACTGCAGCAAGTCCAAAAGGCAGTTTGAATCCTGATGCAGAACTTTTTTCCTCCGCTATTGGCAGTGATGTGATTTATAATTCTAGTAAACGGTTTAAAGGACATCATTATCCTACCACTCAGCCTTCTGCCCCCATTTCGTTGGATTTTGTTTTTAGCTTTGATTATGATCTATTTAGGAACAGGACTTATCTATTGAGTTGTTTCGCTGACATTTATGATTTAAAAATGAAAGAGAGTAGTGATTGGGCATTGGTTCGTATTCTAAAACATGGCAATTTTGGCAATCTTGGGGGTGCCAGAGTGACAGTTGGGTCTAAGGTGACGTCACATTTAATTATCTCAAATTCTGATAAACTATGGTGCTGTGCTATCGATGTATTGGTCCCTGGAAAAGAGTCTACTTATAGGCGGCTTCCCTCTATAGAAGATCTATTGTCTCTTGATGCCCACCATTTAGAAAGAGAAAGGGTTTTGCGGATCTCCCTCTGTAAGGATGGAAGGAGAGTTTCCCTCCAACCAGAGAGAAAGAGCTGTAAAGTATCATCTACAGATGAAGAAAACAAGAAATGGAGTTGGGTGGCAGGGGCCCTGAACACAAATAGTTCAGTAGGCCTAAGGTTTGGGAACTCTTCCTAGCAAGGGCCTTAAATTGGTCTCCTGGAACACAGCAGATTTAAGAACAAGTAAACACAAATGGCTTTTCTTGAAAGAACAGAACGCCGATATAATATGCATTCAAGAGCCCTGGATTATTACAAATTGGTCCATGGAAGACTACTATGTGGTGAGCTGACCTGCGTCTCGGGTGAGCAGGGGACATGCGAAAGGAGGCATTGCCATTCTGCTTAGATCCCACATTCCTCCTAGAGACCAAGGAAGATTCTACATCTCATTCATCAACACAAACTTAGAACCTAATGTTGGTTGGAGACCTGAATGCTAAAGTTTCCACCCATAGTTTGGGGCTCAATGCTAAGTCCACTAAGGAGGAAGCATTAAATATATCACCAGCTCAATTCCCAAATTACAGTCGAATGGATAAAAGAGGAACAATTTTATTAGAAGGCTTAAGAAATTTGGAGGTATTAGTAGTCAAGGGGAGACTAGAAAAAAAGATATCCCAGCAAAAAATACACATAAGGGACCGAATGGTTTCACCTCTATTGATTATGTAATTTCCTCCCTCGATTTCTTTAATAGACTATCAAATGTGGAAATTTTGGAAAATCAGTGGTGATTAGTTTAAACATAGATCTGTCCTGGGGCTGGGGAGAGTTCATGGAATTTTGAGGATAAAGTGGTAGCTTTTAACAAAGCAAATGGCAGAATTTATTGGAATTCTTTCACAGTTTCGAAATTAAAAGAGTCTTTAACCAATTTAATAGGTGATATGCAGCTTAGAGTAATAGAATTCTCGGATTACCCCCAAAATAAGTTGTTAGAATCTTAAAGTCATAGTATAAACACTATGGTCTTGTCCTGTAAATCGTCTCACCCAAAAATTAAGCAAAGGTCTGGTTTTAATCCATTACTTCAAATAAATTGGGTTTTAAACAAATTAGTGAGGGCCCAATTTGTGAACTATTCGCCTGAACGAAATGGAATAATAGGTTTCCTAAAAATGCTCCTTAAAACAAAAAAAGGAGGATTATGAATGGGTTCAATTAAAAGAAGCTGCTGCCAAAAATAATTCAAAACAATACTGGGAAATAATTGCGGAAAGATGTGGTACTAGAATTAAATCTCTCCCTATTCCAATAAATGAAGAAGAATGGAAATCCCACTTAGTAGAACTTTATTCCGCAAACCTAAATTCCTTTTTCCCCAACTTCTCTCAAATGAACTCCCCAAAAACTTCAGTTTATAAGAATACTCCTACTAAGGATGAAATTGTTAGACTGATTAAAAAAATCAGAGTTTCAGGGGCAATGGGCCCAGATGCAATCCCCATGTCCATTATAAAAAAAAGAGCTTTATTTTTGGGCAACATATCTTGCCCCCTGTTTGAACACTGCTATCTATATGGGCCTACCCCCTCATCATGGTCTGGTAGCATCCTAATTCCGTTGTATAAAAAGGGCAAAAGACATCTCACAGGTAACTACCTTATTAGGCGCAGTAGGGAAAATCTTTGCTCGCAGTATTCTCGAGAATCTTACTGACTGGGTAATAGAGGAGAAAATCCTCCCCATTGAGCAAGCTGGGTTTAGGAAAACTCATTCTAGTATAGGCAACATCTGCTTGTTGAAATTAATAGAAGAGAAATATACGGTCTTTCGCAAGACAAATGTCTATGTAGCTTTTATAGACTTTTCTACTGCATTTGATAAGGTAGTTAGGCCACTTCTTTGGATAAAGTTATGTAAAATGGGGGTGCCTCCTACTTTGTTATCCTTAGTTATTGCTCTACACTCGCAAACATGGTGCCGGGTCCTAATGGGGGAACTCAGGGCTTATCTTCAGTAATTACTATGGAAAACGGACTGAAGCAAGGATGCCTATTAGCACCTTTACTGTTCTCTCCATATGTAAGAGATCTACCAGATTGTTTCTCCTCAACGGAAGGAGAGGCACCAAAGATTGGAGGTCGCTCCTTTTCTTGCCCTATGTGTGCAGAAAATATTGCAATTATGGACCTGGCCCCTATGGGTTTGAATAAAAAATTGTCACAGAATTATACGTCTACACAATTTTTTTAAATAAATGTTTCCAAAAGTAAGGTTTTGGTTCTAAAATGAGGAAAAAATAGAAAAGCTTGTAATTTTAATTGGAGAATTGGTCCTGAAAAATTGGAGATTGTAGATTCTCACTTTATCTGAGGAAAGGTATTTCAAGTAGTACAAGGATTAGCCCCCATATTGAACATAGCTCTTCTAAAGCAACGTTGCATGGAAATGGCCTACGCTTATTTTATAATACTATGGGTCGAAGACATTTCTTACATTTGCTTTTAATTTAAAAAAAATTCCTACCTTGTTATGTTCCAGTAATTGAATGGAGCTTTTTTGATAAGATCGAAGGCCAAATCTTTCACATACTATGTAAGTTTGGTTCCAATAGCCGCCATTAGGCTAGAATTTGGCTTGGTAAGCTCCTTTTCACAAGGTCTAGAGGGTAATCTGTTGGGGTTTTTCATTGAGGAGTTTTATTCAACAAGAAATTTGATGGACAAATTTATAAATACACTTTTTGTAAATATTTCTTCTTGGCACTGCAATATTTTAATGTGCAAGAGGATTTTGTGTTATCCTTACCTCCAATAGAATTAAAATCCTTTTTAAAGATTTCAAATGGCTTATTTAGCTATCAGAGAGATATTAATATTTGCAGAACGAGGGCCAGACTGGAAACAATAGTAAAGAATGCTTCCCCAAGAGTTCCTCAGAAGTTTCTCTAGTGGAACTTGAGCCACGGTATTTGCAGATGGATTATTCTTTGCCGCATAAACCACCTACCATTAAACAATTTAATTGTAAATTGGTCACCTGATAGGGGAGGTGGGAAAAACTGCAACTTTTGTAATCAGGATATTCAGAATCTCGATCATGTCTTGTTTGTATGTCCAGTTTTGATTGCATCTCAATTTAGGTGGCTTCGTCCAATGTTTATCCAGAATGGCATCAAAAATGTTTCATCTACAAGAGAATTTTTATTTTGTCCTAAAAATCAAATAGTATGCACTAAACTTTTTTTTCAGGGATATCATGAAATATATTTTAAATGATTTTATTAGTCACTGAGTATGGCTAGCTACATAGCCATACAGTGCAGCCTTCATACACTGCCATTAACGTTCCATGTTCTTATGTTTCTTTGAACTTTGTATTTATTTTTTCACATGCATAAAACTATAAATATATGACTGTTGGTAATGTTTTGCTGTTTGCACTAACTCGGTCCTTTTCTTATCTCAAAAAGTCCTTAGGGAAATGTCTTTGCTGCTTTATGATGCACTTTAGATAAAATATATGGTGCTGTTATGATAGGATCTCTCTCCTACTTGTACTTATACTTAACAGGATCTGATCCTTAAGTGTTCTAATATAGGAGGTAACTGGTCGATTGCTGCTACCCTCTTGCTGCTGTAAGATGCACTTTATTTAATGATTTGTTATTATTGTTGCTTTAGGATGCATTTTATTCAATACTATGTCATTGGATGAAACTACTTTTTAATCTTAATTTATCTAATTGTACATGCTCTACAATTCCATATGGTGTGATTACTTTTGCTCTCCTCTACTGAAGGGCTTTATAGCTGTCTAAATAATTACCCAGAGTTTTATGTCTTTTGGTGACTAACTTTGTATAAATTCATTTAATGATGTCGATAAAATGGTTTTATTGAAGTATTGTTCTAATAGTTGCCGTGTTTATAATATGATTATTAATGTACTTCTTAAGTGGACCTCATTTGAGATTCAGATTCGTAATAAATATATTGAATTGAGGATGGCCCATGAGATCAGTCTGAAAGAGCTCTGCATTAGAGCCCGTTCATGTAACTCCACGGAATGTTGCACAGTTTTCATGTAACCTTCCTTGTCAAAGGTGCCTCTCCAGTCCTGGGCCCTTGGTGGTGGTGCTAAAGGTGCCCAGATAGCCAAAATTAATAACTTGGGACTTAAAAAATGTTTGGCTAAAAACTGCTCAGAAAATCAAAAGGAGACCAGAACCAACCTGCTCATCTATCTGCCCAAGGTGCATCGCTGATTGGCCTGACTTGGTGGCAGTTCTCTTCTTCTTTTCTGCAGCAGCAAATCCTGTTCAGCAGCCCTTTGCCAAAGGGGTATCTGGCCTCATGGAACTCGCGTCAGAAACAGCCTCCCGCCTTGTCCTGCTGGAGATCTTCAACTTCCAAAAATGTGACTAAGGGGCTGATTATAATGCTGGTCGGACTGACCATCTGACCTCCATGGCTCCAATCCAATTCTGACCACCGAGGCCATGAACTAACCCCCACTGTATTACAATGAATGCACTCCTAACCTCCGACCGCAAAGTTTGGAACGTTCTCGGCATGGACCGCAGCAGTCAGAAAGCTCTCCGAATGATCCGAAGCGGTCGGAAAGCTCTCGGCGTGGACAGTGGCAGTCAGAAAGCATGCCAATAGGGATCCAAAGCCGTCAGGTCTGTGGTACCACCACTGAGCAGATTACGATGAAACCATTTTACTGGCGGTCATTAGGGAGTGGTTTTACTCTGGGAATAGACTGCTGTGCTACTGCTGCAGTGAAACACCTCAACAGTGTCCATTGAGTACTGAAACAAACTACACAGCTGATGGCCATTGCCAACCTGTACATACCTACAATTCAAAGTATAAAACTAACCCTGGGCAAGTTTGTGTAGTAGTGCTACGCGTAGCTACGCAAAGTGCACTTCGCACTACACGAGCTATGCGTAGCTACGTGAACTGCGTGGTGCACTGTGCAAAATGCTGTTGGCACTGATTGCACAGTGCCGGATGATAGTCCACACTGTGCAATCAGTACAAACCGCATCTTGCACAGTGCAAGCGGTCATTTTCTGCCGCTCGAGTAGATTTCTACTCGAGCGGCAGCTTTCTCAACGCGGACTGGTAGTTTCTCATTGCGAGCGGTCGCAAGCATACACGACCACTTGCAATGATAAACCTGACCTCCCCGCATTGAACATTTCGCCGGGAGGTTTATTTTCCACGCTCGCGATCGGCAACTTGATGGTGCTGATCTCGAACGAGGAAAAAGTCTCGCTGAGATGTCATTTTGCTAGGACCGCAAGCAAGCAAAAAACGACCGCTGCACCACGCTACACGTGTTTGCACTGTGCTACGTGCAATTCGTGTAGTACGAAGTAGCGCAAACTTTGCAAACTACCCAAGCGTAGCGTATTACTTTCCCCAGGGTTAAATAGAACATGCCCCATCCCATACCATGATACTTTGCTACTACACTGCAGCACAGAGAGACACACCCCATATTTTGTGAGAAAATGCAGCCCTGAACACACAATCCCATCACACTCACTCCACATGAATGTATTGCACTTTTTGTGTTTCTCATTCCTTGGTTTGATCCCATTTGCCATTTTCTTCACTGTCATTCACTGAACTAATATTTTTCATAATGTCACCTGCAAAAAATCCATGTTTTCTGACACCATGCTGAAAGTGGTGATGGATGTCCAACAAACACCTCTCGCTAGGAAGAATGAAATGTGGGACAGGATAGTGAACAAAGTCAATGCTGTAGGCACCACCCTGCATACAAAGGAGGACAACAGGAAGAGGTGGCACAACCTGAAGAGGAGGTTGACAAACCGTTCCCCCAGGCACCACCTCACGGTCCAGAAGACTGGCGGTGGTCCTCCTGGGCCTTCACTAAAACTCCCACCCTGGGAGGGAAAAGGGGCACTGCATCCTGCATTTAAATGGGGGACTGGAGTTTGGTAAGTAACACCTCACCAACAGTCACAACAGATCAAAGTTTTTTATGCACTCATCTCATCACAGCTCTTGCTACCGTAGTGCCTATTTATTTTTCAAACATGCAGCAGCCAAAGTATCAGAGATGTATGATTATCACTTACAATCAGTGGCATGACACATAAGATCACATGTATCTACCTCCATTACATTCCACAAGGGTGAAAAACTACATTTCACAAGGGTGAAAAACTAAAGCCTGACACCGAAGTAAGTGTTATCATGCACTGCATTTTTTATGTTGCATCAGGGCAAACTGAGCGCTGGGATGTGAGGCAGTGTGCGCCAACCCTCCTTCTGTTTGAAAAGGCTACCTTGAGCTAATGAGCTGACAAGCTCTGGTTGATGCACCTGCGCCCAGTGAGTGGTACAGGGACCTGAGAAGACTTTGTGCAGCATTTACAGCACCCCCAAAGAATGTGTTGCTCTCTACTGAAGAAGGACAACTATCCTGAAACACGTGTCTAGAGATACACAGCACCAGCTGCACCAACACAGGAGAAAAACTAAAGCCTGACACTGAGGTAAGTGTTATCATGCACTGCATTTAATATGATGCATCAAAGCAAACTGAGAGCTGGGATGTGAGGCAGTGTGCACCCACCGCCTTCTCCTTGAGCTAACGAGCTGACGAGCTCTGGTTGATGCACCTGCGCCCAGCGAGTAATACTGAGACCTGAGAAGACTTTGGGCAGCATCTCCAGCACCCCCAAAAATGTGTTGCTCTCTACTGAAGAAGGGCAATTATCCTGAATCACGTGTCTAGAAATACACAGCACTGGCTGCACCAACAAGGGTGAAAAACTAAAGCCTGACACCGAAGAAAGTGTTATCATGCACTGCATTTATTATGATGCATCGGGGCAAACTGAGTGCTGGAGTGTGAGGCAGTGTGTGTCCACCCACCTCGTATTTGAAAAGGCTCCCTTGAACTAACGAGCTGACGAGCTCTGGTTGATGCACCTGCACCCAGCGAGTAATACTGAGACCTGAGAAGGCTTTGGGCAGCATCTCCAGCCCCCCCTAAAAAAAATGTTGTTCTCTACTGAAGAAGGACAATTATTCTGAAACACGTGTCTAGAGATATACACAGCACTGGCTGCACCAACAAGGGTGAAAAACTAAAGCCTGACACCGAAGAAAGTGTTATCATGCACTGCATTCATTATGATGCATCGGGACAAACTGAGTGCTGGAGTGTGAGGCAGTGTGCGCCCACCCACCACCTACATTCCACATGTAGGAATGCTGTCTATAAGTGCATTACCATCAAATCACCACCCCAGCACCCTTATTATGTATAAATGTTGAATAATATGGGCCAGCACTACCACTTATTGCAAACTTGTATGTAAAACAAACCAGCTCTGTTAGTGTTGGTAAGTTTGAAACAAACCACTACAACTACCATGAGGCCATGTGCTTGAACAATTACCAAGAGGTAACCAAGTTCTTTCTCCATACTCACTTGTCAGTCATGTTTCACCTGAAAGTCAGCTCACATGCAGGAAGCCATTGGTCAAGTGTGGGGTACGAGAGAATGAATTGACTATATCTACCATGAGGCACTGTACTAATAACTCTGAACAAGAGGCACTAATGTTCTTTCTTCATACTCACTTGTCAGCCATGTTTCATCTGATTTTCAGATCACATGCAGGTAGCAATTGGTCAGGTGTGGCGTACAACACACTGAATGTACTACATCTACCATGAGGCCTTATAATAATAACTGTGAACAAGAGGCACCAGTGTTAGGTGTCCAATATCACTTGTCAGCCAAGTCTCAACATATTCCCAGGTCATATGGACTGAGCACTCAACACACAATGCTCTGCTTAGACACACGAAAGCCTACTCAGCCATGAGTGACACAATATCAAGTGTGAACATGAAATATCAGTCACACATTAGGGTAACTGTTGGACTTGGCCTTTTTGAAGAGTCATCCCTGAACTTATTGGCTTCCTCTTAGCCTTTTTTCTGACATGGTGTTGGTAGTTCTAGGACTCTGGGCACTTTAGCACTGCTGTCCAGTGTAAAGTGAATGTGCTCTCTGTGGTAAACATGGTAAGATTGGTCTACACCTGTTTGGCATATTTCATTTAACTGTCAGTTCGTTGTAAAGTGGTATCTCAGAAACCCAGGGCCAGTAAATTAAATGCTACTTGTGGGCTTGCAGCACTGATTTGCCACCCACCAAAGTAGCCTTTCGAAAACATCTCAGGTCTCTGCCATTGCAGGGTATGTGCATGCCGTGTTACTGCCGCTGTGAAGTGACACCTAAAGTGTGTGACACGTCTGTGACCCCCTTTTACTGCATGTCAGTCACCCCTAAGGTAGGCCCAAGTTAGCCCTGTGGGTAGGGTTCATTGTATGTAGAAGGTAGGACATGTACCTTAAGTGTGTGACATGTCCTGGTAGTGAGAAACAGCCATTTTGGTTTCTCACTGCTGTGAGGCTGCCCTCCCATAGGAATGCATTGGAGATTCCCTGATAAGTGTTTCAGTGGTAATTCCTGATATGAGAGGAGCAGCGTGGTGAAGTTTGGTATGTTTGGAATAGTAATAATAAATTCTGCACAATATTATCACTATTTTAGAAATGCCACTTTTAGAAGTTGGCATTTCTGTGTGCCATGTGTCTGCCTGTGTGATGTGTATTACATGTCTGGCTCTGGAGTGACAAGGGCTGGTGAGGTGTGTGGGGCTTCAGGGAGGACAGGGTGAGTCAGCGCTAGCATGAAGAGGAGATCTGCATTTGGAGTAGTAGGAGGAGTAGTCCCATGACCCTGAATAGGTCTGTGCCTGCCTGGGTGAATGCTGGTTCTGCCCCCCTGTGGTGTGTCTGATGACCGAGCCCGCACCGGACAAAGAAGAAGAAGAGCACGGTAAACAGAGTGCTCCAATACACCCCAGTACCAGTCAAAACTGGTTCCCCCAATCTCTGTGCCAGGGCAGAACAAAGAAGAAATGCTGCTGGAGGGCCCTGTGAGCTGGCCTGCCTGGGCCCACCCTTTGCCCTGAAACCTTTAGTTGCTCAGTGCCTCATCAGCGCTAAATTTTCACTCTGGGAGGAGTGCTGGTGGTCTGCAGCACCTGGCTGTGTTGTCTCATGAAGGGAATCCCATCATGGGGATTCTCCCTGTGATGCGGGAGGAAAGCGGGAGCCTACCCCGCATTGATGTCCCTTTGAACGGGAGCCTACCGGCCATTTGTGCTTATTTTAAGGCAGGAGCCTACTCTCCCATTTTGTGCCCCGAAGTAGCCTCACCCTGGGCTCATGTTGTGCACCGCCACAGCCTGAGCCGGAAGTCAGGCAGGCCACCTGATTGTGGGTGGAGTCTAGCCCAAGAAAGCAGGAAGAAGCTGCATGACGGCAGGAAGTCAGGCGAGCTTGCGCATGTTTGTAGTTGGGGCTTCAGTGGCCGGAGGAAGCCCTGCGGCTGAGGTGCAGAGTTGCGGGGACGAGACCGACGGAGACCTCGCTCCATGTCCCGCCACTAGCATGTCCCATCAAGAGGCCTGGGGAAGGCCTGATGCCGTCATCGGAGGAGCCCCAGTAAGTGGGGCGGGAGGGAGAGCACTCGGGCCGATTCCCTCCCTCAAGAGGAGCCCCAGGAAGGAGGGGCTCCTTAGGCACTTAACCCTGAACCCCACCAAAAGATCTAGGAGAGCAAAGAAGGGCAAAAAGAAATCAAATGTAGACTCTAGGAGCACCAGCATAGACGACCTGGAAAATGGGGAGGCAGAGGGTCCAAGGGAAGGAGGAGGAAACGAGCGGCTGATCCCCCTAACCCCCTTTCTCCCAGGTCACTCAAGCTCTGAACTTTCACAAAACCCTAAAGGGCCAAGCTACCAACCCAAAATTTACACGAAATTCTCATTTATAAAGGACGCTGGTTCAGTCCTCTGCTTGAACACCAGGCAACTTAACAACCTGCCAACTCCATTACTTCCGGTTTCTCATGTATCGGATCAAAGGTTTCAGGCAGAGGAACTGAAGGAGTCAACGAGAGGGAAGAAGCAAAAGCCCCCCCCAGAGGCGTTCGACGTCATCACCGATGATGAAGATGGAGAAGGAGGAAGGGGGGTAGGAGAAGAAGAAGAAGAAGAAGAAGATGGTGACATCAGGGACCGCCCAGACTCTACACAGACTGAATCACGCTGCAGAAATTACAGCGAGTTCCATAGAGGGGCGACCCTTAAGACAACCATCAGGAACTGGGGGCCCGACTCGACCCTGGTGTGTGAATTAAAAACAAAGGCACTCACGAGCAAGCAACAAGATTCCACCCAGAGTGCCCAGGGTACGGGTTCGATAACAAACTGGACCCAGAAGGACTCCACCAACTCATTGGGACCAAAATGCTCCCCAGAACACTGGTTCTACTCCACCAGAGACTCTGAGGATAATCAAGGGACTCAAACAGCTCCTAAGGACCCTAGAAAATCTGACGTTCCGGAAGCCCCTGGCATACCTGCATCAGTATCCAGCACTTTAAGCAACTCGGACTCTTGCACCTCAGGTCGGGCAACAAAGGAGGGGGAAGGTACCCCTGGTCTAAAACAAGCCTCTATGTTAGAGAAAAACACACTCTCACCCTCACTACAAGTCCTCAGGCAATCGCAACCAGAACTTAGTAAGTGTATCAGGACATCTGCAGATCACGATAATGAAACAAAAGGGGCAGTCGCTTGCTGGGTATCCCTCTGAGGAACAGGAGTCAATTGTGTTCAGGGCACAAGTTCACCATCCGGCAAAGTTTGAGCAACCACTAACTCCCCCTCAAGGCCATCTTCCAGCACAAGACATTTCAGTCCCCATTTCACCAAAAGCTTCGGACCTGGTGGCCATGTATCCCACACAAGAAGAGTGGGAGGAATTGGTCGCCCTTTACACCTCACCGCCTCAAGCGGACCGAAAAGCAACTGTAATAAGCCCAAAATGTAATGTCTCGCAACCTAACATCACGATTCCAACAACGCGAGCAAAGGCAGATATATGGGAATCTCTCGCGCACACAATGCAACTGTCTGTCAATGCCATCCAATATCAATCGGATAAAATGGACCTCCAGTTAACAGTTCTACAATCACTATCAGTCTTTGTCTCCAACATTCACAACAAGCTAGCCGAATTGAATAAACTGGTTAAAAGGGCACAAGAGGAGACAGCACTGATACAATCAAACTGCCCCGGCATAGCAATCGTGGATAAGCTGGCTACACTCCCCGGAGCAATGGACAATCTCCTCACAGGCATCAGGGAGGCAGTTAAAAACAGTTCATCAACGGGTCAACTTTAAAGGAAAAATTGTACATGGCAGACAAACAGCAGGGAAACTCTGCCTCCATCAGAGGAGCTCCTCTCCCAAATACATAAAGAAAAAATTGGCAAGCGAAAAGGAAAGCGCAAGGCTATCAAGAGCCCAAGGACTCTCCAGGGAAGGTGAAGCTCCTCTATCAGCAAATAATGACCCAGTTCCCACTCTGGAATCCAACCAAAGGGACGTCACGCGGGGACATGGGCATTCGATAAAGCAGGGAAGAAAACAACGGAGGAAGGGCCGCAAGCTAAAGCTAGGCGCGCTGACTGAAGGTAAAGCTATGAACAAACAAGTCAGCATTCAGCTTTTAGGCTTAACGCTTGTTAAGTCCGCTCGAACGAGCCCTGATACAGATACAGAACTGGACTCATGCTCCTCCCCTAATCAGGATCAGAGGCATACATGCCAAAGGAAAAAGAACAGTAAAACACAGACTTCTAACATAATGTCCCCAAAAAAAGCTGTCGCCCTGCCCTGAGCAGCTGCATTAAAGTTATAAAAGCCAAAACCAGCGAGGGCCTGAACGAAGGTGGGGAAAAATCCACGTCCAACCCGAGTGTCACGAGAAATAAAAAAACATCTCCTAATGTTGGCAACAAGACACAACTAGACCATCCCCCAGTAGCCTCTTCAATAGGAAGTCTCTCAAACCAGGTGCAAATAAGAGCAGATGACCCAAACGCCCCTGCCAGAGAATGCCAGCAGAGGCCCTCATTAGAGCTGAGACTACCTCCACACCCCCGCAGAGCGTTCCGAACAGGATAAAGGTGCATTCAGGTAACCCCGCAATTTTATTGATCCCGGAATATACTTCAAGGGGCTCCTTTGATATCCTCAACAGCGGCAACATTCTACGCTTATTAAACTCCATAGATAGCTTAACAAACATATCCACCAAGGATCTGACCTCAGTGGAGTTTATAGTCCTACCGGAACACCCAGGGGTGGAAGTTACTAAAACAGTATGGGCCTCAACTGATTTGGCTGAAAGCGTGCTCAACGAACAAGCGAAACTCAATAGCTGGGGCATACTACTTCGCCCGGTCGTAAAACCCAGATACCCAGATCCCTTGGCCAGCGATTTCTTACATCGGAACGCTCAAAATCAGCCAAATCAAGACTATCATTCGTTGTCTGTATTGCGAGGGGCCCGTAGTAAATCCCCGGTCAGCCAAGAACAAAAAGAACTGGACGTCAGAAGGCATAACCCCGTGAATGAGCGAACTAACTTAGACTGGACATGGTTGAGCAGGTCCATAAACAACAAGCCGGAAAAACACTGACACGACAACCCTGTAATCGGGAAATCGCTCAAAAGCTTCAAAATCTGCTCCTGGAACATCAATGGCATTGGGGACAAGCTTATGGACGCAGATCTAAAATATTACATGCAAAGCTTCGATATCCCAGCCCTGCAAGAAACTTGGTCAGATTCTCCACCACTACTTCCAGGCTTTACCTTGAACTTCACTCCTCCAACCCAGTCCGCAAGATTTGGCCACAAAAAAGGAGGCCTATCCATATACAGGTCACTAAAAAGCACGTGTACAGTGGAACCGCTGCCATACAACCTAGACTCTCCAAATGCAATCCAAGTTTTACGAATCGCCATTCGAAACCAGGGAAAGAGGGAGGAGATAATTGTAATAAACCTTTACCTACATCCCCGAGGTAAGAAGCAAGGAGCTCGGCAGTTGACAGAAGAGCTCTTAAAGCTATTAACTGCAGAGCACATAAACAGTCAGATTGTCAACGGTGACTTCAACCAGAGTATGCTCAACAAACCCGCAACGGAAGCCAGCACCGTTGACGACCTTCTTGCTTTGGAACAATACTCTCAGGACAATTCTTCAGGGGGAAGAACTACAAATGCAGCACTCCGACTTCTAGGAGCACTCGAAGATCTGGGTCTTAGAGGGCTTAATGGGAGATTCCCTGGGGATCGTCCCCAAGCAGCAACATTCCATAGCACAACGACTAGCTCAACAATCGACTTCACCTTCCTCTCGGGTAACTTGTTCTAAGCAACTATTGATTTCCATATTGGCTTACTTGACTATAGTGATCACTTACCACAAGAAGTGACACTAGAAGCCTTTACAATACCAATACCGGCACGCGCTATCAGTTATGAACAAGTTTTTACAGCAAACGATAGGCGTTTAAAGTGCAGAACAGATGATCCCGTGTGCCTTCTGCTTTACGCCAAGCAAGTAATTGGCGAAACCCAAAATGAAACAAAGGACCTAATAGCTAGCTGGGAGACATTTACAGAAACTTTGGGCAAAAATATGGGAAAATCACAGAGGAGAAAGCAGCCTGAAGGAGGGAGCAATAGCGTTAACCACACGCGGTACTTTAATTTCGCTTTGACAAACAATGCTCGCCTAAAAAATCTAAAAACTCTTATCGGCCAGACTTTACGAAGGGCAAGGAAAGATCCCGATGCCAAAGTTGAACTGAGGCTGCTAAAGCGTGACCGCGGGAGGATGGCATGGCGACTCGAGGGAATCAGAAGAGGCCCTCTAGGCCAAACGTTTACATGACGCCAAATCAAACAATAGCACGCAATTCTGGAGAAAGATCAATAATTTGTCCAAGGTACAGAATCAAGGCATCAATTCCTTTGTTCAAGAAGACGATTAGATAACCTTCCTTATTACACACTTTAGGGGCACTGATGCCAACATCCAAGGTACCTCCACACACATAAAATGCACCAAAGACTGTTCAAAACCCAGCCGTGACTGCCACGAGCCACAGCAGTCAGATCAGACTATTGTAATCAAGTGTGCACTAATTTGCAACAGAATTTCAATGGGGAGGCGCGAGGGGGCCCCGGGTCCAAACAGGATTCCACCCCTACTGTTCAAGCAAGATCCCATGTTTTGGGCAGCCGCCCTTAAACCAATGTTTGTTAAGATTCTGCAGACATCTTTAATTCCATCATCGTGGAGGGGAGCCATCATTTCACCGATCCTCAAAAAGGGAGACAAAAGCGATCCAAAAAATTACCGGTTAGTGGCTCCGCTCGATATTGAGGCAAAATATTTTGCGGGCCTCCTTCTGGTGGAACTGTTATCCTGGGCAGCTGATGTCTCAGCAATCCCATACAACCAAACACGTTTTTGCAAAGGTATGGGAACCTCTTCTAACATCTTAGCACTATCTTTATTAATTGATGCAGCCCAAGAAGCAAACCAACCACTCTATCTGTGCTATATTGATTACAGTTCGGCCTTCGATCATGTCGACAGGAACCTTCTGTGGGAAAAGTTATACAAGCTGAACATCCCTTCCCTGCTTTTAAAACAGTTAATTCTCCTTCACAGGGACACATGGGTTCAAGTCAGGCTGGGTGACCATCTTACAAGAAAGATTCCAACTTATACAGGAGTAAAACAGGGCTGCGTACTTGCCCTAACGCTCTTTAATCTTTTTATGGGAGACCTATCCAAATTGTTGAATGACTGCAACTCACACGCTCCGAAGTTAGGGGGCTCACAGATTTCTAATCTACTCTATGCAGATGATCTGTTACTCATCAGCCGGACCCCGGTTGGCCTTCAGCGGCTGTTGGATATTACTTCAAGATATTCTGCTGCTAATAGACTTACCATCAACCGCGAAAAATCAAAAGTTATGTGTATCAATATTTCCAAAAAGAAAACAACGCGAAACTGGCTCTTGTCATCTAGCAAGCTAGAAAAGGTCAGCGAATATCGATATTTGGGGGTCTTCATAGACCATAAGGGCAACTTCACACCGCAATGCGAAGCTATAAAAAGGAGAGGAATATCTGCGGCAGCGACACTCAGAACCTTAAAAAACACAGTTTCCGGTCCAAGCTTACTTCCTCTAATAAAGGTAATACAGGCAAAGTTAATCCCAGCCATCACTTATGGCAGTGAAGCTATGAGAGGGAGGGACGCCCCCTTACTAGATAGAACTGTGGCAAAAGCACTTCGTATGATCTTTGGCCTTCCAAGGTATTCATCGCCTGCTCAAATGAGACTAGAGTTTGGGTTACAAAAAGAAGAGCTGGCACGCAAGGGAGCCTACATAAAAACCTGGCATAAATTAAGCAGGGGTGAACCGAATACCTTAAACGCTCTCCTGTGGAAGGAACTTCAAAACAAAGCAACATGCCCAGCAAGGAGGTATCTGGAAGGAGCCATTGAGGACCTTGCCATACAGCAACTCTGGGCGCTCCCAATCTCCACAGCAGTCTTTAAAAAGGTGGTCAACAAGACAGTCCAGAAGGAATCAGTGCTGCAGGACAAAGCCGCCCTAATAGAGCGGGCTCATGGTTGGCTTACAGTTCAATCGTACACCGTACCTTTGCCCCAAATAGGTTTTACCAAAAAAATAAAAGAGACATTTTTGAAATTTCGCCTGGGGCTACTGCCTTCAGCGGCCCACCTGCCTCCATGGTTATGGCCACCGTCACCAACAAGATGCCGACTCTGTGGGGACGGAAAGGAAAACATAGTCCACTTGATTACCACCTGTACCGAGCTCAATCAAGAACGACGAGTCTTCCTGCGACCGCTTTTTAACTTCCATAAGATACGGACCTGTAGACAAGCAGTTCTGGCCTGCTTTAAAGGGGACAACATCCAACTGAGCTGTCGAATGGTAAAATTTCTTGAAACAGCCGAGGCCCGCTTCAAAATATTGAAGGAACCAACCAAAACGAGCAATACCTTAAACGGTCCAAAGGATGAGCTTAACGGTACCCCAGAAGGCCAATTTCTACATTGACACTTTTGACTCTCACACTAGAGCGCTTTGATAAGATGATAAGCCCCTTCCAATTGCGATGTTGATATTTTATCGAGTATTCTTGTTTACTTGCTTTATGTACAGAATTTTAGTTTTTAACACGTTTAATTCAGACACACATTTTATAAATTGAAGCTTCTTCTTTCGTTAACATTGTAAAGGTTTTAAATAACCATGTACAATAAAGTATTACTTATTTACTTAGGCACTGTCAGTTCCAGCACTTGGTCTGCCACAGCCACACCACACAAGCGTGGGCAGCTGCAATGTTGGCCATTTTCTCTTTAGATTCCCAGTGGGGGCTCAGGAGGCACTGCAGTACCAAAGGTTGATTCCTCAGCTGAACCTCAGGAGCTCGGGCAGCTGCAACACGGGGACATTTTCTGTTCGTGAGGAGGTGTGGGTAAGACCCCCGCACCCCAGTGCATTGCACACATGGCTTTAGCTGCCAAGGCAGTCAGAGGGCCCGTGGAAGGTTCTAGCACTACGCCCTGACGTTTGGGACAAACTGCATTTGGGCCCCAGAGAAAGGCCAGTTTGGTAATTTTGTGTTCTGGTAGGACCGCAAGGAGGATGAATGCACCGGGTTAGGGTTACTGTGGTGCATTACCAATGTGAGATTTCATAATGTGTTTATGTCTACAGAGATCGTATAATGAGTTTATGCTTAGGATGGTAATGCCCCTTGGTCCCTGCAGGACTCTTGTGCCTTGGGAGCTTTTTACTTTTAATCCCAGGAGAAGAGGAGCATTTATTTCGTTGCTGGACGCTGCAGCGCTGAGCTGCACATCCTGTAGTGGGAATCCCTCGTGTTGGGGCTGAAGCCTGAGTATTGTGGGTACCTGCAGTGGAATCCCACTGTTCTGCCTGCCAGGAGTCCCAGAGGGGGGTTCAGGAGGCACAGTTAGTGCCAGTGATCACTTTGCTTTTTCAGCTGCACCGCCCAGACTAGGGAAGCTGCAACATGGGGCATGTTTTGTTTCAAGAGCCTGTCTGGCTCTAACGAGCGCCACAGTCGTTTCAGAGCACCAGTGGGGGTCCCGAGGGCCAGTGGTGCTCGTGCCTAATTTCCCGTAATGATAAATTCCCTGAGTGGGACAGGAGGGCACAGTAAGTGCCCAGGCCCCCTTTGATTTTTCCAGCCGCACTGCAATTAGTGTCAGCTGCACAGTTTAGATATGTGCAATGGCGGACTTTGTGATGTTGCTGCATTGGCAGCCACAAGCCCTGACTTTGCTGGACACAGGGCATTTGAGCCCTTCGAGAAGGCCAGTTGGCCTGGGGTCATAGGTAGGATGGTGTAAGGGCGCAAGGCCCTAAGGTATGCTCCTGGTATTGGTTTTACTGCGGTGCACTACTAAGTTCCTGCCTGATGTGTATTATTTGCCAAATGTGATTGATGCACCCTGGTTTATGCCTCTAATGATGTTTATGCTCATAAGGTTATGGCATACTGTGTTTCTGCAGGTGAGGCCTAAGGTGTAAGGATTTTATGCTAGGGGGGTGGCTAATGCTAGTATGAGAATGCTTAGGTCATTATGGTACCATTATGGTACCAGTACTGTCAAGTGTATATAATCCCCTGTGAATATTGTCCGTGCAGGTTGGCACAGTGTAAATGTGTGATTATGTTTCTAATGTGTTTATGATAATACAAAGGATATCTTTTATATAACCTTGTGTGGAGTTTCTTTTGTAGTGTGCCTAGTGTGTTGTTGCTGTGTGTGTGTGTGTTGCGCAAACGCTTTACCCATTGCCTCTGGGCTAAGCCTGACTGCTCGTGCCAAGCTACCAATGGGGTGAGCAGGGGTCATCTTCACCTCGAAACCGGGCCGGTCCTCGGATGCTTGTTTCCGTTCTGGGAAGGACATGGCTTTTGTAGTTCGGACTGGACTGTTCCCATGGGGCACAGGGTCAGCGCTGATTTGCATATCGCCATTGTCTAACCCAGGGTGGTGTGGAGTGGAAAAACGATGGATTTGGGCCCAGATCTTTGGACTGGGGTGAATGTGTGACATTGATCCACATTCTGTCCATCATTGTTGTGTTTGCAGTTACCGCTCTAAGTGTACTGGGGATGCTCAGACGTGAGTCCCAGGCACTCCACACCACTGGAATCAAGCTAGCCGGTCTGATGAGAGGTGTTACCTCGAAACCGGGCCGGTCCTCGGATGCTTGTTTCCGTTCTGTGAAGGACATGGCTTTTGTAGTTCGGACTGGACTGTTCCCATGGGGCACAGGGTCAGCGCTGATTTGCATATCGCCATTGTCTAACCCAGTGTGGTGTGGAGTGGAAAAACGATGGATTTGGGCCCAGATCTTTGGACTGGGGTGAATGTGTGACATTGATCCACATTCTGTCCAACATTGTTGTGTTTGCAGTTACCGCTCTAAGTGTACTGGGGATGCTCAGACGTGAGTCCCAGGCACTCCACACCACTGGAATCAAGCTAGCTGGGCTGATGAGAGGTGTTACCTCGAAACCGGGCTGGTCTTCGAATGCTTGTTTCCGTTCTGGGAAGGACATGGCTTTTGTAGTTCGGACTGGACTGTTCCCATGGGGCACAGGGTCAGCGCTGATTTGCATATCGCCATTGTCTAACCCAGGGTGGTGTGAAGTGGAAAAACGATGGATTTGGGCCCAGATCTTTGGACTGGGGTGAATGTGTGACATTGATCCACATTCTGTCCATCATTGTTGTGTTTGCAGTTACCGCTCTAAGTGTACTGGGGATGCTCAGACGTGAGTCCCAGGCACTCCACACCACTGGAATCAAGCTAGCCGGGCTGATGAGAGGTGTTACCTCGAAACCGGGCCGGTCCTCGGATGCTTGTTTCCGTTCTGGGAAGGACATGGCTTTTGTAGTTCGGACTGGACTGTTCCCATGGGGCACAGGGTCAGCGCTGATTTGCATATCGCCATTGTCTAACCCAGGGTGGTGTGGAGTGGAAAAACGATGGATTTGGGCCCAGATCTTTGGACTGGGGTGAATGTGTGACATTGATCCACATTCTGTCCATCATTGTTGTGTTTGCAGTTACCGCTCTAAGTGTACTGGGGATGCTCAGACGTGAGTCCCAGGCACTCCACACCACTGGAATCAAGCTAGCCGGTCTGATGAGAGGTGTTACCTCGAAACCGGGCCGGTCCTCGGATGCTTGTTTCCGTTCTGTGAAGGACATGGCTTTTGTAGTTCGGACTGGACTGTTCCCATGGGGCACAGGGTCAGCGCTGATTTGCATATCGCCATTGTCTAACCCAGTGTGGTGTGGAGTGGAAAAACGATGGATTTGGGCCCAGATCTTTGGACTGGGGTGAATGTGTGACATTGATCCACATTCTGTCCAACATTGTTGTGTTTGCAGTTACCGCTCTAAGTGTACTGGGGATGCTCAGACGTGAGTCCCAGGCACTCCACACCACTGGAATCAAGCTAGCTGGGCTGATGAGAGGTGTTACCTCGAAACCGGGCCGGTCTTCGAATGCTTGTTTCCGTTCTGGGAAGGACATGGCTTTTGTAGTTCGGACTGGACTGTTCCCATGGGGCACAGGGTCAGCGCTGATTTGCATATCGCCATTGTCTAACCCAGGGTGGTGTGAAGTGGAAAAACGATGGATTTGGGCCCAGATCTTTGGACTGGGGTGAATGTGTGACATTGATCCACATTCTGTCCATCATTGTTGTGTTTGCAGTTACCGCTCTAAGTGTACTGGGGATGCTCAGACGTGAGTCCCAGGCACTCCACACCACTGGAATCAAGCTAGCCGGGCTGATGAGAGGTGTTACCTCGAAACCGGGCCGGTCCTCGGATGCTTGTTTCCGTTCTGGGAAGGACATGGCTTTTGTAGTTCGGACTGGACTGTTCCCATGGGGCACAGGGTCAGCGCTGATTTGCATATCGCCATTGTCTAACCCAGGGTGGTGTGGAGTGGAAAAACGATGGATTTGGGCCCAGATCTTTGGACTGGGGTGAATGTGTGACATTGATCCACATTCTGTCCATCATTGTTGTGTTTGCAGTTACCGCTCTAAGTGTACTGGGGATGCTCAGACGTGAGTCCCAGGCACTCCACACCACTGGAATCAAGCTAGCCGGGCTGATGAGAGGTGTTACCTCGAAACCGGGCCGGTCCTCGGATGCTTGTTTCCGTTCTGGGAAGGACATGGCTTTTGTAGTTCGGACTGGACTGTTCCCATGGGGCACAGGGTCAGCGCTGATTTGCATATCGCCATTGTCTAACCCAGGGTGGTGTGGAGTGGAAAAACAATGGATTTGGGCCCAGATCATTGGACTGGGGTGAATGTGTGACATTGATCCACATTCTGTCCATCATTGTTGTGTTTGCAGTCATCTTCAGCGTGTAACTCCCTTGCCCTGACAAGAGTGGTGGTTTCTACCTGGCTTTGGCGCAAGCCTTAGCCAACCAGAAATCCCATTTATAACAGAAAATAATATAGTAATGCTATTTTGGCCATTCTCTCTTTTCTTTCATATTTTCACATATGCTAAAGTGTTATGTACTTATCAATCTCTATTTTATGCTATGTTTAAAAATGCAATTTATTGTTGTTGGTTGCCACTGTCTTGTAATTTTGTTGAATTGATGTTATTTGTTTCACAAATCAAAGCATGTTAACTCAAAAAACTGTATTTTATTTTGTATAAGTTGTTTTGACAATAATTGTACTTTACAATGTCTATATGATGATTAATGATGCTATTTGTCTTTCAAAGGGGCCAATTACCATGCCGATCGGAGAGCATTGAGACCGCATTGGTGTCAGAGGAGGCCGACCAACCGATTACGATTGTTCCGAATACGATTCGTTCGGACTCCCATTGACTTAAATTGGAGCCTGTGTTCTGACCGAATACACAGGCTCCCATTGAAGAAAAGGGTGGGTGGGGAAAACCGTGCACCCTGTGGCTTGCACCCCATGGTGCCTGCCAAACTGTGTATGGTTGCGAAGAGAAGTCCCTTGGGTACCCCCACCACCTCATTCACAAAGCTCCGGGAGAAGGGGGGCCTGCTCCAAGCCCCCAAATTAAGATTCCAACAGCAGATCTGTGTTGGAACAACCAATTCAGAAAGGCTGTCCAAATCTAACATCGTAATTGCTCAGTCTGAAACACGGACCATTGACCTGTGCAACCGACTCGGTTCCTCTGAATGCCATTCGGAACTGACTCTGAAAGTCCGAACGCTTTCCGAACATCGTAATTGGTTGTTCAAAAGCTTTCTGAATTGGTCAGAAAGACGGGTTCCGAATTGGATTCGTCAGACCCAAATCCGATTTTGAGCCTTTCTGATCGACATCGTAATCAAACCCTAAGACGTTTATAGATATTTACCCTGATAGGCCTTGGATTGGTTTATTTTGCATTTCTCCTCTCTACTGTGTTGTGTTGAATGTGAACAAAATTTTATGTATATATGAGGAAGAGCATTCCGGGACCCCAGCAATGGAACACTTTCCCCATTACCTTTCCCCGTCTCCTCTCCTGTATTTGCAGAACTTGCCCGAGGAGTGCTGGTCCTTTAAGGCGTCATGCTTCCCAGGTAAGCTGACTGGGTCACGTGGTGCAGAGGGCTTCAAAGTGGAAGCCACCAGAGAGAGCGGGCGTTCACTGGGACCAACGGACAGAGAACGCCAGGAGAAGACGCTTGCGAGGACCTACCTGGTGACCCCGTGGGATAAAGCAGGAAGCCTTCAAGGGGAGCAGGAAGACTCGCCAGCCGAGGGGAAGAACCGGAGCGGAGCGGAGCCAGACGAGGAAACAGACGGGCAGCCAGACCCTACCTGGCAACGCGAAGACTCGAGCCACGGCCCTGGAGGGACGTGGCTACACAAGGTACGGGGACGGTTTTGCTCAGTGTGGGGCCGCGCATCCCCATTTGCCCCCCAGCTGCCACTGAGCACATATACAGGAACAGGAAGTCATCACACACAATTAATGTACAAGCAATCTGTGATGCCAAGTACATTATCACCGATATAGTGGCCAGATACCCAGGAAGCACCCACGATTCATACATATTCCAAAACAGTGGGATCTATACCCGCCTGACAGCGGGTGAATTCGGGGAAGGATACCTGCTAGGTGAATAAATGGGTGACACTCCCTTGATAGATGAAGCAGACGTATGTCAATGTGTGCCTCTGAGTAATGTATCTTTTTTCTTTCACATTAGGGGATAGTGCATATGCACTCCGTTCCTTCGTCCTGACACCCTACCTCAACCCCACAACCCCCAGCCAGAGATGTTACAATGTGGCACATAAATCCACCCGGAACATCATTGAGCGCACCTTTGGGCTCCTGAAGAGCCGGTTCCGCTGCCTCCACAAACGTGGGGGGGCACGGCAGTACTCACCTGTAACATGCTGTAAGATAATTGCAACCTGTGCAATGTTGCACAACCTCGCAACTAAGAGGGGCACAGAGGTGGAATTGGAGCAGCCAACACAGTAGGAGTTCCAACACCCACAGACGGAAGACAGAGACGGGCAGAAATCACACACAACTACTTCTGAGTAAGTATAGAGACAAAGCACGTGTTGTACTTCAATGCACGTAGTTTATTTTGCACTACGTTGAAAAGACATAAGCCACAAATGACACATACTAGTGTGCCTAGTACTACTGTGTGGACGGGGGTTACCTCACCCTCACATGTCCATCTGAATATGGCAGACTCACTGCTTGCGCCCATGAACAGCCCCGCGTGATGCCTGAGGTTGGCTCAGTTCCAAGTCTGCTGTGCCAGCGCCGGCACTCTGGCGTCTGCTGCTCCTCCTTACTTCAGGGACAGTGGTGCTGCCCCTGCTACTAGTGGTATCTGTGTCCCCGACACCTTCTGCTCCTGTGGTGGCTGACTGGTTTGTCAGCAGCACTTCCATTGCTGTCGTGACTCTCCCCATCCCCCGTGTGAGATCAGTACAGCAGTGCACCAGCCCGTCCTGCATCGCAACTGAACGGCGACACATCAGTGAAGTCGCAGTTGCAAGTTGGCGCATGCCCCTTGTCTGCTGGTGCGTTCGATGGCTCTCCCTGCGCCTTTGTGCACGGTCCTCACGTAGTTCCTCACAGAGTGTCATCACACACTGAGACATGTCCCTGACTCCATCTGCCATGTCCCTCATTCTGTCTGCCATTTCTGCTATTCCCTTGTTCATTTAAGAAAGAAGGGGGGTTGGGCCCAGTGGGAAAGAGGGTAGATCGGGCCACTAAATACTGTGAATCAAGGGGGTTTACCTAAGCCTCTAGTATTGATTCAAACAATTAATGCCTGAATGAGGATAAACAAATTTTATTAGTTAATCCTGACATGTGATTTATGTCATTTTTCTTTTCAGTTAATTATCAAATTTATTTTATATCTAGACAGAACAAGGCCGTCATCAACTTCACGTATTGCCATACAATTTACAACATAGTGAACCAAAAATCAAAAGCATTTACAGTGAAAAAACATGAAAATGGACATGTGATTATAAAGTACATAAAATGTGCTCACAATTCCCAAGAATGAATGAATTAACAGTTACCAAAAACAATGAACAAAAAACTCAATCATCAATACAATTCCTGTGGGGCGAAAAAAGCACTTTGTAGATACCACCCCAGTCCCTGTTACAATATCACTATATCTTGCCCTTCCGCATGAGCATAACGCTGCTCACACTGGGAAAAATGACATAAATGACATGTCAGGCGTGGCCTCGGAAGACATCCTCATCACGGCCACTGACGCTTGACTCCCGGACCCTACGACGTCTTGTTCCTCCGGATCGCCTGACAGGAGTGGATGTATGACCTGGTGCATTTCCTGCCATTGACTGTATTATTGACTCCTCACACTCCCTTTCCTCATTGGAGGATGTTTGTAGGATCCTTTGCGGGGGACCCTCATGCCTCACGGGCCTGCAGATGTCTGACACCTCTGTGTCTGCTGGTGTGTCTGGTTGTTGTGACTCATGTTGTGGTGAGTCAAGGAGCACTGGAGATGCTTCAAGTAGCATGGTGTCATCTGCCTCTGGTGTGTCAGCTGCTTGTGTGCAGGGTGCTGTAGGTCTTGCAGTGCTGGGCCCTGCATCCCTGCCTTCTTGCTCACTCCTATCCCTTTGGGGATGTGTCTTCTCCCTCACCTGCAGTGACTTGCGTGATGTCTCCCCTGTGGACAGATATGGACAGTGTCTTAGTGGTGCTTTCACAGTGTAAATCACTATTAAACAACATTATTATATCACTATTTCGTGCTCCTCCCATGTCTATGATTGTATTGCGTGGCATGCCTGCCAACATTTCATGTTGACTGCTCATATGGGTACTCTTATGACTACCACTCCCATAATGCATTACAGGTGAATACTGAAGTCAGTACTGGATTTCCTCAACACATAGCCACATTGGGGAAGGGACACAGGCAGGGGGTGTGGGATGATGGACATGTCCCTTACCTTTCTTAGCTGCAGCTCGGGCTGAGCTGTCTGCATCACCAATCCCCACAACACACTCTGGCTCCAGTGTGGACTCCACAAGCTCTTCCAGGTCCGTGAGAGCAGGTGCCCTGTTCTTCCCTCCACCTGTAGCATTGGCCTCCTTACTTCTTGCTGCCAGTTTTTTCTTAGTAATGATCCTTAGATCGTACCATCGCTTCTTGAGATCGTCCACTTCCCTGGTGGTCACTCCTATTGCGTTTACTTTGGTCTGGATCCCCAGCCAGGTGTTCCTCTTGACAGCCTCTGGTACCTGCAGGGACTGCTTTCCAAAGATTTTTGGGTAGTGCTTGACGACCTCCTCCACCAGCACCTGAAGTTCACCAGTGCTGAACTTCATCTTCCTCTTCCTCTCTGCATCTTCCCTCTGAGAGTCTTGGGGATCCATTTGTTTGTCCTGCAGGGCTCTGCTTCACCACAGCCTGTCTCTGTGTGACTGCTCTCCTGTTTGATCAGGTACACTGCACCTGCATGGGTGTGGCCACTTCCTGGTTGAGGGGTGGGGTGGATGCACAGGATTGGTCTATTGCTCTGTTGATTGGCTGAGGGGCGGGGTGGAGGCACGTGATTGGTTGATACTTCAACTGCCTGATATTTTGTATCCTCGGTAAAATTCAGAAACCCCGACTCGGTATTTACCAAATCGGTAAATACCGATTCAGTAGATTCAATGCATTCTTATGGGCCTCCGGGCCCATAGGATTGCATGTGAATTACCGAATTGGTATTTGCCGTATCTGTCAATACCGATTTGTTAAATACCGAGTCGGGGTTTCCGAATTTTACCGATTCGGTATTTTTAACCGAATTGTGAGCTACATCTCATTTCCCTTTTCTAAAATACTGATTCGGTAAAAATCGGTATATTAGAGTCGGTAAAAATGAGTTACCTACATCTGGCCCTGAGTCTGTTACATCCTGTTGACAATAAAACCCTTAAATAGAAACCTACGTATCCTGGTCTGCTTCTCCACCACGCCACACGTGGTGTCAGAAGTAGGATATTAGGTCGCCTCCAAGATGTAAAATCTTATCCAGCAGTTAATTCGCGGCCAGGAAAAGCTGAAATGGGAAGTGGAAAAACAAATGTCCTCTGCCAATGCAGACCGGGAACTTATAAAAGATGGCTTAGCAAACCATGCCGACCAGATGTTGAAAGTGGCTGATGCAAATTTGTGCGGGTACCGGTCCCAATGTCTCACTACAAAAGTACGCTACTGGAGAAGATCCTGTTGCCTTTCTTCTTAATTTTGAAAGGGCAGCAAGAGTCTCTGGATGGCCCGAAGCTAAGTGGCCTGTTTCCTAGCTCCTCTCCTTACTGGAGAAGTCCAAGCTGCTCACCAAGTAGCCAACCCCAATGGTAACACACCATACACTGAAATTAAAGAACTTATCCTAGACCACATGGGTATGGACGCTGAAGCCTATAGGGTAAAATTCCGAAAAGAAAGAGGCACCTCATCAGACAATCCGAAAACCTTGTACTTTAAGTTAAAGGCTGCTGCTGATAACTGGCTAAACCCCCAGCTACACTCCAAAGATGAGACAATGGCAATGATATATTTAGAACAATTCCTCAAGGCTCTCCTATATCCTATTCAGAGGTGGCTTAAACAACATCATCACCTTAGCCCGGAACAAGCTGTAGAGATGGCCACACTGTTTTACAGAGCTCAACCTAGGGCGTTACCTTGGGACACTGATAAGACCTCAAAGCCCATGGGTGGTGTCGGTAAGCAGGAAAAGAAACCAGTCAAACCTGCCATAGAAGGGGTGAAACCTAAACCTTTCAAACTAGAACCTCCTCCACTTCGTAACCCACAATGTTTTGAATGCGGCGAGTGGGGTCATATCGCTAGGAGTTGTCCCAGGAAGAAACCGCAAGAAGAGCCCATGGACATTGGCTGTACACCCCGTTCCATTCTATATTCTGCGGAAATGGGTCCTAGCTTTCACATAAGTGTACAGGTAGAGGGGGCAACAGTTAAGGCTTTGCTTGACTCCGGATGTAAGCAGTCTGTGTTTCTGCAGTCCTTGGTGACTCCTTCAAAAGGGGTAATCAAGGGAACAGTGCCTATAAGGTGTGTACATGGAGATGTGAGGGCCTATCCCTTGATAGGGATACCAGTTACACTTCCTACAGGCCATACCTTAGACGTTAGACTTGGGGTTGTTCCTACTCTACCAGAACTGATGATAATAGGGCAGGACAACCCGTCCTTTTTGTTTCTTTTAGAGGAAAAACTACAGAGGCGCCTTTTGTCCACGTCACCCCATTCATCCCTCCTAACTCAGGCCCCCTGGCTCATTGATACCAGTTTCAGGTATGCACAAAAAAAAGACCCAACCCTCCGGCCAGGTTGGGAACAGGCAGAGCAAGCCTCTCAATCATCCTCTCTCACTTACCCGTCTTTTCAGATACAGAATGAACTGTTGTATAGGGTAGGAAAGCAGGGAGATAACCCTCAATTGATAGTGCCTCAGGCATTTAGGGAGCAGGTTCTTTTCTTTGCTCACTCGCATCTATTGGCTGGACACAGAGGGGCACAAAAGACCATTCAGATGTTGCTACAACATTTTTACTGGCCTGGAATATTTTCACATGTCACTAAGTTCTGTCAGGAATGTGAGGTCTGCCAGAAAAAGAATCTGTATAAACCCCCGGCGGTTCCTTTGCAGCCGCTCCCGGTTGTAGGTAACCCATTTGAACGGGTTGGTATGGACCTTATTGGGCCCCTTCCACGCACCAAAAAAAGTCATGTGTATGCCTTGGTCGTGGTGGATTACGCCACGAGGTATCAGGAAGCCTTCCCTTTACGAACTCCTACAACCCAGAATATTTTAGAAAAGTTAATGGAACTGTTTTCCCGGGTTGGGTTCCCTAGGGAAATACTTACAGATCAGGGGACTCCTTTTGTTTCAAAGTTAATGGGCCAAATATGTAAAACACTGAATATCTCCCACATTAAGACATCTGTCTACCATCCCCAAACGGATGGTCTATGTGAGCTCTACAACGCCACTCTTAAACTGACCCTAAAGAAACTTTTATCTGTAGAGGGGAAGGAGTGGGACATGTTGGTTCCATTGGCCTTATACGTGGTAAGGAGTCAGGTTCAGTCTAGCTTAGGCTGTTCCCCATTCCAACTACTATATGGAAGAGAACCAAGAAGTCTCCTAGAGATTACTAAGGAAGTTTGAGAGCAAGAAAGGAGGAAGACACAAAATCCTTTCTTGAGTATAACAAAGGCAGGCGCTCCAAACTACACAAACTAAGGGAATTTGCTGATTCAAACGTAGAGAAAGCACAAACAAAACAACAAATACTGTACAACAAAGGGAAGAAGTGGCGACAGTTTTCTGTAGGAGACTGGGTTTTGGTCCTTCTGCCTGCTGCTATAGGAAAAACCAAGTCAGGGTGGCAAGGGCCCTATAAAGTGACAGAACAGGTCGGGCTATCCTCCTACAAAATACAGGGCAACCCCAGAAAATTTCAACTATACCATATCAATCTTCTCAAGAAGTGGATAGGTCCCCCTCCCCAAGACATACAACACGTTGAGGACCTCTCACCTACCACGTCTACAGTGAGACAATTGGTCATTAATCCGGATTTAACCAAGGAACAGGAAGGGACCCTTCAGAAAACACTAACCCCTTTTGAACAGGTCTTCTCTGACTTGCCAGGGAGAACCTCTCTAGCTGAGCACGCTATCAACACTCAGCCAGGGAAAATAGTTAAACAAAAACCGTTTAGAATACCGGCTGCGAGGAGGCAGGCAATAGAAAAGGAAGTAGAAAGTATGCTGGATCTAGGGGTTATTAAACCATCAAAAAGCAAATGGTCTTCCCCTATAGTATTAATGCCAAAACCGGACGGGTCAGTCCGCTTTTGCATCGATTTTCGCGCTGTGAATACCATCTCTAAGTGTGACTCATACCCCATCCCTAGAGTGGATGAACTTATAGAGAAATTAGGGGAGTCACAGTTCATCACTACTCTTGACCTTACCAAAGGTTATTGGCAGGTACCACTTAAACCGGAGGACCAAGAAAAGACTGCCTTTGCTACCCACAGTGGCCTATACGAATTCACGGTCCTACCCGTTGGGTTGCATGGGGCACCTGCCACGTTCCAACGAATAATGAATCAGGTATTGCAAAACCACCAGGAATATTCCTCAGCTTACCTGGATGACATAGTTATATTTAGCCCTGACTGGGACACCCATCTGCAGCATTGTACCCAAGTATTTACCGCCATTCAAAAGGTTGGTTTGCATATTAATGCAAAGAAATCAAGAGTAGGTTTTAGAAAGGTAAAATACCTGGGTTATCCCTTGGGAAATGGAGTCATAGAGCCAGTCAGAGAAGGTGAAAGCTATAGTAGAGGCCCCTTTTCCCTCCACAATAAAAGAAGTCCGAGCATTCCTGGGGCTCCTTAGTTATTATAGGCGCTTCATACCCCAATACTCTGAACTGGAGACGCCTTTGACTAATTTACTCCAGAAGAATGTCAAGAGCAGGGACCTCCACCAACCCACACCTAGTGCTAGGAAGGCTTTTAAGGACTTAAAAACAGCCATAACAACTGCCCCTGTTCTCCGTTCTCCCAATTTTTCAAAACCCTTCTTACTACATACAGACGCATCCAAACATGATCTGGGTGCCTTATTGTCACAACCTTCACCAGAAGGCGTTGAACATCCTGTCCTTTTTATAAGTCGGAAATTGTTTCCTAGGGAGCAGAAATACCCTATAATCGAGAAGGAGTGCCTCGCCATTAAATGGACAGTTGAGAAACTCCGATACTATTTAGAGGGTGCCCACTTCCTACTCTTTACTGATCATGCCCCATTGCTATGGATGAGTCAAAATAAGGGGAACAATCCGCACATTCTCCGGTGGTTCCTCTCTTACAGCCCTACTCTTTTGAGGTTATCCACCGGAAAGGTACAGAGAATGTGATTGCTGACTTTCTTTTGTGTTTTCCATTGTTCTCCGACCGTGAACAAACCGGGGTTGGGGTGAGTGAGGAAGAGCATTCCGGGACCCCAGCAATGGAAAACTTTACCCATTACCTTTCCCCGTCTCCTCTCCTGTATTTGCAGAACTTGCCTGAGGATTACTGGTCGTTTAAGGCGTCAGGCTTCCCAGGTCAGCTGACTGGGTCACGTGGTGCAGAGGGCTTCAAAGTGGAAGCCGCAGAGAGAGCGGGCGTTCACTGGGACCAATGGACGGAGAACACCAGGAGAAGACGCTTGCGAGGATGTTCCTGGTGACCCCGTGGGATAAAGCAGGAAGCCTTCAAGGGGAGCAGGAAGACTCGCCAGCCGAGGGGAAGAACCGGAGCGGAGCCGAGTCAGACGAGGAAACAGACGGGCAGCCAGACTCTACCTGGCAACGCGAAGACTCGAGCCACGGCCCTGGAGGGACGTGGCTACACAAGGTACGGGGACGGTTTTGCTCAGTGTGGGGCCGCGCACTAGAGGGACCTAGAGGGGGAGTAAAAAGGGGAGATAAAGACCCCGGCCTGTCTTCGGCATATTAACGCGCATTGCATGGCGTGAGATACTGGTGACGGTAGAGGTGGCAGTCCCCTACACTTTCCCTGATTACCTGTGCCAATGTTGTGGATAGCAAACAACTCCCTTACAAGGTTTTTTTTGTTTCTTTCCCTCCTTATGGTATCAACGGGCCACGGTCGCCAAGCATAGAGCCACCGGAATTCCCAACTTTCGCCAGAACTTCAAGAGGAGCGCCGGAGCCATACTACAACTCCCATAACTCCTTGCACCAAAGACAGTGCTTTAACCTTCTATTTTAAATTTTCTTTGGACCAAAGACTCTATCGCATAAAATACTTTGTCTGTTACATCCTGTTGACAATAAAACCCTTAAACTGAAACCTACGTATCCTGGTCTGCTTCTCCACCGCACCACAGTATAGTTCCTAATTTCTGTTCCATTTCAAGGCATCATTCTACCAGCTTTTAAGAAGTAGTTGTGTCTGTAATTTAATCTGTTTTTTTACTTAATCATAATACACTGAAAGGTATATTCATCATATTATATAACTTTTTCCGTTTAGATTGCTTAATTTTTTCCTACAAACAAATTTGATGTATCATCCAGATATTACATTAATTTATATCTTAATTTAGAATAGCTTCAATACCCAGAGTACGTGCACAATCATCTGCCACTGCTACTGATGATACCTCCACTCCAGACCAGGAACAAGCCTTCAGTGAGGAATCCACTCCTACAAGTCTGGATGATGAGGAGAAGGCTGATCCATCTGGTCTGCTTGGGAAGACAGATACAATTAGTCTCACTTGGCCCACATCTGCACCTACCACCCTAGCTGTTACCACAACTACGTCTCTGAATATCTCCTCTTCCTGTGTACAAAGGAACATCACCCTAATCTTGTGCCATCAGTGCTGTCTCCTGTTTATCCAACACCACCACCAATTCCAGTTCAGCCAGCCAGTGGGATGGGGCACACTATGTCAAGGACACAGGGTAGTGAGGGTAGAGGTTGTGGGAGGGAAACTGTAGGCCAACAAAGTGTCACCACCTGTGTATTGTCACCCAGCCCACCATATGCAAAGTCTTCGGATCGCTCAATCAGTCCCAAGACATGATGAGCCAGATCCTTACAGAGCTCCGGGAGATGAAGCATTTGCAGAGGGAGCACAATGTTCAGGTGGAAAATCTCAACTCAAATTTGGGCTTCCTGACTGGGGTTCTGCATGATTGTTTTACTTATATGTGCAAGGTTTCCAGAAATATCATCCCCTTTCTGTTGTCCAACAACATCTAGGACTACTACATCTGCCTCAACCACAGAAAGGGAAAGGGAGGCTCTGCCACAAGAGGAAACACCTGCACCCACCTCAGTCCCTTTAGCTGTGTATTAACCAGTCGTCTCAGTAGGGAACATTCATCTGGACCAGGAGAAGATAGCAAGACCTCCACCACCACCAGCAAGAGTCGCAAAACCTAATTTCCTCGAGTGTGTGACTATCGTTCACTCTGTGGACCATTTTCTGGACACATTTACTTTTTTGCTGCCAGTTGTATTTTGTGCATTGGATTTCAATCTAATTGTGCTCTTCATTATTAGTTAATTTCACCATGCTTGACATATTAAGTTTTTTTTTTGTTTGCATCCTGTTTTAGTTTATTTGGCTTTGTTGAATAAAAAAATAAAATAAAAACAAAGACTTGTACTATACTTCTTTTTTCATTTTTTTCACTTTTTTTGTTCCATCATACATTTTAAGAAGTAAAAATAAAAACATTGTTTATTCTTAAATAAATTCCATGTAGATAATGTTGTTCAAATTTAGTAAAATATGACAAAAAGAACAAAAACCACAAATCAAACACTAGTGTATGATTTAACTGGAATAAAGAAATGTTTATCATATTTTCCTAACACATTTTAACCTATACATATTCCAAAATGTTATGCAATATTTCCATGCATCGTTCCAGACCTTGTCAGCATGGAAGAATGGGAGATAACAAAAAAAATCATATTAAATAGGCAAACTATTATTGATCTTCTGCCTCACAATGGGAAACCCACATTAATAACACTGATAGTGAAAATAATGTCAGTACTTCCTTTTGTGGCCACAGAATCATTCAAAAACACTGGCAGTATCTTCATACTTCAGTGATGAGACACATCAACAGCTAATTACAGTTAACACAAATTGTGGATTTTGCACATGTGAAGGGGAATTTGTATGCTTTGGGGCACCAAGCAATGCGTTGGAACAATTGATGACACACATATTGCTTTGGTGCCACCAGATGATAAAGAGCAAGTCTACTGCAATTCGAAATACGTCCATTCAATCAATGTGCAGTTATGAGCTTACCAGATTTATGCATCACAGGCGTGTTGTTAGTTTTTTCAAACATATTTTAAAAATAAAACACTCACTTCATTTACTTTTTCCCAAAAATATTTTTCACATAACTCTCCACAACATTAATTGATTTTTTGAATTTTTATATATTCATTTTTGACGTGTGCATTTTAAACAAAAGAATATCTTTTAAATGTATTATTTACACATATTTTTGTTTTAAACAATTTCAGCAAACATTCTGTCAATGGAAGTCTAAATAAAACCACACAACTATTGCATTTAACTGCAGTAATGCACTACATTATACTTTTTAAACAAAACAAATGAATAACATTAGCATTTTGTATATGTAAAAAAACTAGCCACCATTTTGATTGGTGATTTTGCACTTAACATTTACAAGCACACTATTTTACAATCTAAAATGACGGAAGGCTGACCTCGCTGTCAGGACATTTCCATTTAGATGGAAGTTGGTGGAAGTTGACAGGGTAGTGGGTGTGAAACTCCACAATGGACACAGCATTTGGCTAACGTGTGTGAAAGCAACATACGAAAGCCAATGGATGTGTCTATCTCCATTTACAATCTTGCCTGTCGTACAGATGTATTCAGCATTGAAACAAATGCTCACTTGCTTCCTAACAGTGCAAGCAACAACACTTCCTCAACTTTTGCTGCTGTTTCCGACTTCTGGAAACCACAATGCCAGGGAAAGGCGGAGACAGCGCCTCAAACGTCTTGCCAGAGGAGCTGGTGTTACTAGCTATAGAGGTTCTCTCTCGTCCAGCCAGCTGTATGGCTCACAAGAGGAGCAGGAACATGTTTAAAATGAAAATGTAATTCTGACTAACTTTTTATTAATTTAAACACAGGCTAGAATGTCCCTTTTAGTTCCTGAGTAAAGTGTAGTGATTGAAGTAAAGTTTCTGTTCCTTTTAAATGACATAGAATAATTATAGTGCGCATTTTTAAACACATTATAATTAGACAACACCACAACATTAGTATGGGTTTTGTGTTTGACGCCCTATTTAATTTTTGATGTGTGTATCCATATCAATATATGCATGTTTCACAATTTCATATGAAATCTATAAAATTAACATTTTGTAGTTTTGAAAATATATATTTTTAATATAAACTAACACATATATGTGTGTGTATATATATATATTACCTACTGGCGGTCGCCAGTAGGTATATATAGTTAGGATTTTTTCTCTATGGGATTTTTGAAAATTCTATGTCTAATAACTTTGGCGTTTGTGGACGGAATTGGCTGAAATTTTCAGGAAAATGGCACATTTTGTTTCTGAGCAGCCCCTGAAAATTGGGGGGGGGTTCGTCCAGGGGGGGTCGAGAAAAAAGGGGGGTCCCAAAACGTGTTTTTAACATTGAGTTTTCCATAGGGCGGTTGGCCTCACTTTTAGCCCGAACGGCTGAATGGATTTGCACGAAACTTGGCAAAATTGTAGGGACTGGTAGCCCGATGTGCCTTTTGTAGGTCTCAATATATGTGCTACAGTGGATTTTGAGAAATTAACGTTCAAAAAAAGATATATATCTGTAACAGCGGACCGGGCAGCGCTCCGGTTCGCGGACTTTTCGCGCAACGGAGCTTTGTGAAGCGAAGCTGATTGGTTCTCTGGCGTCTGTGAACATTCCAAACAGTCCGTAGCGGCCGCCATCTTGTCTCTCGGTAGGATCGAGAGACAAGAGGAGGCCAAAGCGAAGGGGCAAATGACCATAAGGGGGTATAGTAGATCCTCGCTGACCCCCTAGGTTTGATGTGGAGGTTTTAAAAGGGCTCGCGGGGCAAAAAAATAAAATAATAATAATAATCGAACGGCTGAATGGATTTGCACGAAACTTGGTAAAATATTAGGGACTGGTAGCCCGATGTGCCTTTGCTAGGTCTCAATATATGTGCTCCAGTGGATTTTGAGAAATTAACGTTCAAAAAAAGATATATATCTGTAACAGCGCTCCGCTTCGCGGAGATAAAATTATATCTGTATTACCTAGCTGTTGCTAACACCAGTTAGTAGGAGATAGCGACCATCTTGGGCCCCACTTTGCATGTGAGTGATATTTATCACTAATGACATGCAAAGTGGGCATGCCAAGATGTTAGCGACTGGAAACAGTCGCTAACATCGCTATCTCCTATTATCAACTTTTGGAAATATTCGCGATAAGCGCGAATATCTCCAAAAGCTAGCACCTGCCCTGAGCAGTTCTAAGGCATGTTATCCAATGGGAGGTGGATAACATGGCTAAGAGCATTAGCTCGGTAATGCATGAATATCGCTGAGTTTTCAGCGATATTAATGCATTGCGGTCGTTTTTTATCGTATTTGCGATAAACCTTGATAATAGCAAGGTTTATCTGCGATAATTTCTGACGATGCTTAGCGGTAAAAAAATCGTTGCTAAGCATTGTTAGGGATAAATATCGCTTAACTTTGGTAATATGCCCCAACGTCTGTTAACGTTCGATTCGAAGGAAATCAGGAAGTGTTGAAAAGATTGTCTGCGCCATCTTGCCTTTTTTCAAATGCCACACTTTTGTCGTGCACGGCAGCCATTTTAGATGCCTTGACCAGACCCACTCTCTGCACGCTGTCGATCCTTAGCATGGCTCCCCACCCTCGCAAGCATCTCCCCCAGGCAGTGGTCACCCCCGCTCTCTGTCTTATGCATGGGTAATAAACCACCCCCCATCTGCGCTGCTCTTCCCTGAGAATCACACCCTGTGCCCGCCCGACACCTCCCTTTCGCCCTATTCACTACCGCACCCTCTGACACTCCTTTTCCTCTGTGTCTGATTGTCCAGGCCGGTCCTAGGGTATCAGCTAGCCCTGCAGATGTAGTTTATGGCCCCAGCTGTAAAGAATCACCCCTCTTCAAAGGAGTTATAGTAGTTCAAGGCCCACACTCGATGAGATCCGTCACAGCAGACGCGTTCCTATTATCTGAAAACCATCCTGTATTGTGATTGGGGAGGGGACCGAGCCTGAAGCGGAAGATTCCAGGGATGACTCTTTGTACATCAAAGTTTTTACAATTATGTGTCACATTAAAAATATATAGCACTCCAACAAAGTAGTAAGATTATAAAACTTTAATAACTTATAAATATATACAAGAAAACAAAAACAGTAATAACATATAAACATTTTTAGGGAAAAACAACGAAGTAGCGGTCGGCTGTGCGAATAGTCCCAACGCAGCACAACGTCCAGATTTCTGGCGTGGGGCGTCGCGGGGGGTGGGTCATCAGTAGCAAACTGTTGTGCGAATAGTTCCAAGGCAGCAGAACGATGGCACCAAGGTGATGTCCAGTAAGTTGCCGCACTGGTTTTGGTATCCTACAATGCTGCTCCGAATAACGGCATGGAGCGCCCCGGGGGAGGCGGCGTGAACGGGCCTCTCCAGGTGGAGTGTCATCTGTTGTAGTGGGGCGCCCCTTTACCGTTTCAGTTGCCATTCCGTCCGTTTTTGGTCCACTGTGTCAAAAGCCGCAATTCAGCTGAGTTGCGCCCACTCTTGCGGTGCAGCGATAGGCGGCTGTCACAGGACTCTCAAAATGGCGGCAGGCTCTTTTCTTTTTGGGCCTGGTCCACTGAAATGGCCCTGGGACACCTTGGAAATCGGACGCTTGTCTGCTAGGTCTTGAACCCCATTCTCGAAAGCGTCCCCTCCGCCTTGAGGATTTATCAAAAGTTTTGGGGGCCCCCGACTCCTGTAGGCTTCTGGTGGGGAGCGGTTGCCATGATTGCTCGCGGAATGACCACGACGGAGCTACGAGATGGTGGTGCTCTCATGCTGAAGCCAGCTTCAGTCTGAAACATCCAGAAACAAGGTGGGGCTTTCATCGTTTGGGAAAAAAAAAAGTTTTCATCCAATGAAAAGTGTTGTTTTTAGGTCATATGATCAAGCCTTCCATCATTAGGAAACCAAAAGTAAAATGAACCAATGAAAAGTTTTATAAACAAGTCACATGACCTGTTATGCGGCATAGGGTATAAAATGCGGAGAAAATACGTTGGCACGTGAGGCGGCGTCAGTAGCGGACCGATGTGCGAATAGGCCGAAGGCAATACAACGCGCCAAGATCCGGATGGCACCGAGGTGGTGTCCAGCAAGTTGCAGCACTGGTGTGGCCATCCTACAATGCTGAAAGTCGGCGTGGGGCGCCCCGTTGGCCTGTGAGTTTGCGTCAGTAGCGGACCGATGTGCGAATAGGCCGAAGGCAGCACAACGCGCCAAGATCCGGATGGCACCGAGGTGGTGTCTAGTAAGTTGCCGCACTGGTGTGGCCATCCTACAATGTTGAAAGTCGGCGTGGGGCGCCCCGTTGGCCTGTGAGATGGCGGCAATAGCGGACCGATGTGCGAATGGGGCCAAAGGCAGCGCAACAATATTTTCGGAATAGAAGACACCACAAGGCGCTGAGATGCCAAGATCCGGATGGCACCGAGGTGGTGTCTAGCAAGTTGTGGCACTGGTGTGGCCATCCTACAATGGTAAAAGTCGGCGTGGGGCGCCCTGTTGGCCTGTGAGATGGTGTCAGTAGCGGACTGATGTGCGAATGGGGCCAAAGGCAGCGCAACAATATTTTCTGACTGACACCACAAGGCGCTGAGATGCCAAGATCCGGATGGCACCGAGGTGATGTCTAAGTTGCGGACCGATGTGCGAATGGGGTCAAAGGCAGCGCAACAATATTTTCTGTATGGAAGATACCACTAGGCGTTGAGATGCCAAGATCCGAATGGCACCGAGGTAATGTCTAGCAAGTTGCTGTACTGGTGTGGTCATCCTACAATGCTGAAAGTCGGCGTGGGGCGCCCCATTAGCCTGTGAGATGGCGTCAGTAGCGGACCGATGTGCGAATAGGCCGAAGGCAGCACAACGCGCCAAGATCCGGATGTCACCGTGGTGGTTTCATAGTTGAGAGGCACTTCATCTGCAGTGGGGCGCCGAGATCCGGATGGCACCGAGGTGATGTCTAGCAAGTTGCTGTACTGGTGTGGTCATCCTACAATGCTGAAAGTCGGCGTGGGGCGCCCATTAGCCTGTGAGATGGCGTCAGTAGCGGACCGATGTGCGAATAGGCCGAAGGCAGCACAACGCGCCAAGATCCGGATGTCACCGTGGTGGTTTCATAGTTGAGAGGCACTTCATCTGCAGTGGGGCGCCGAGATCCGGATGGCACCGAGGTGATGTCTAGCAAGTTGCTGTACTGGTGTGGTCATCCTACAATGCTGAAAGTCAGCGTGGGGCGCCCCATTAGCCTGTGAGATGGCGTCAGTAGCGGACCGATGTGCGAATGGGGCCAAAGGCAGCGCAACAATATTTTCTGAAGAGAAGACACCAAGAGGCGCTGAGATTCCAAGATCCGGATGGCACCGAGGTGGTGTCTAGCAAGCTATGCAGTTGAGTTGTGTGCGCACTTGCGGCAAATAGGTCGAAGGCAGCATAACAATGTTTTCTGAATAGAAGACACCACAAGGCGTTGAGATTCGGTTACCACCGAGGTGATGTCTAGCAAGTTGCCGCACTGGTGTGGCCATCCTACAATACTGCTCCGAATAACGGCGTGGGGTGCCCGAAGGAGGGGGGGGGAGGCGGCGTGAACGGGCCTTCCTAGGTGGAGGCTCGTCTGCTGTAGTGGGGCGCCCCTTTACCGTTTCAGTTGCCATTCAGCTGAGTTTCGGCTGCTCTTGATGCTACAGCGACAGGCGGCTGCAACAGGACTCTCAAAATGGCGGCCTGTTCTTTGGATTTGGGCCTGGTCCACTAAAATGGCCCTGGGACACCTTAGAACTCGGACGCTCGATTTTTTTTTCCTTTCCTGTACATGCAAAAAAAGGTAAATGCCCGGTACGTTACACGCTTCATCTGCCACGATGAACTCTCCAGAGGAACCGAAAAAAAATATAGTTATGGTAACTATACCATGCATCGTCATATGGAGAGGTGGCACCAATTAATTATAGTGCTGCATAAAAGAGAGATTTGGAGGAGAACCCCTGACCTGCTAGTACATTCATCAAAGAAGTGGCACTGACAGCATCAGAGGGAAGGGAAACGGTCCCAAATATTAGAAGAACTTTGGAAAGATTAAAATGACATGTTTAGATTGTGGCAAATTAATTTCATGTGGACAGATGAGTGTTACTCTAATAAATACAGCATATGAACATCATCATAGTCGATGGTTGGTAGAGACATTTTGACTATATCCTGGACCTGCCCGTCCTCGCCCAAAATGGCGCCGGAATAAATGGGACTCGTAACTCCTTGTTGTGTACTGGTTGCAGAACCTTGAAATCACGAGATACGTATGCAGTTTTGAAGCACATGGCGGGCGGGGACGAGAATTGATTGAATATTTCGACATCCCTATTGATATTAAGTTCTGATGTGTTATTGATTACTGTACTATTGAAAGTTCGAATTAACGTCACCCATGGTACTTGCCCGCAAATGTATATCTAGATAATTTTATTGTAACTGGCCCTGTCGTATTTTAATTATAAAATGTACGTCCACCGATTCCGTAACTGTTAGACACCTTAGTTCTTGCAACCTAATGGCCCGCCCGTTACGTTCCTCTACAGTGTAAATGTCTACTCATCATATACGATTACAGTTTGCTCCGTGGCCGGCCCACGTGGTTATAGGCTCGTATTTGTATAATGACATTTTCACAATAAAGGTTTTTAAAAGAAAACATGGTAGTAGTATATACATTGGTAAAGTTTTTAATAATAGTCACTGTTTTAGAATCATTAAAAGGCAAGTGAAATAAAGCAGACCAATTACATGAAGGGTAAAAGGTATAATACGAAGGAACGCAGTAAAGATAAATGGTCAAGGGCTGTTGTGTTTTCTATTCCTGCAACATAAAGTGATCGATAAGAATCTCATATTCAGGCGTATCGGCGACTAAGACAGCAGGTCGACCCTCTTTTGCTCAACGGCTCCGTCATGGGACGAAGAAACGCTCTTTTTCTCGAAAAAAGAATATATTTTACTTGCAGGACAGTTGTAAATTTTCCGGGAAAGTACATTAGCCTGGAACATTATAACATATATTTAAGAAAAAATAATGTTCGGAAGTAATAAAAAGCGTAATTTTTAGGTCATATGACCAAGCCTTTCATCATTAGAATAAGAAAAGTAAAATGAACCAATGAAAAGTTTTATTAACAAGTCACATGACTTGTTATGCTTACGTTACGCGCTGCGCGCCCCGGATGACTTCCGGATGCGCTAACGCGGCGCGTCATATGACGCATTACGCGACAACGCAGGTCCAGAATATAGTCAAAATGTCTCCACCAACCAGCGGTCGGAACACAATCCCTTTCAGCAGGCTAAATAGTTCTGTTAAATGACAACAGAAGGGACAGGCAACAAGAACCATTAGTCAAAGAGGGGAGGGCTAGTTCTTCTCTACCGGGTTACATTGGGGCGCTACCGGAACTGATCGAATTGGTAGTCTACAGTGTTTCTGGATGTTTCAGACTGAAGCTGGGGTTAGCATGAGAGCAGTACCATTTCGTAGCTCCGTCGTGGCCATTCCGCAACCAATCATGGCAGCCGCTCTTTATCGTTATTTTGGGCGGGGTGGGTGGCGGAACCGAGCTGTTTTGCAGCCATCATTGTGTGGAGTTCAGTTCATTTCACTAGTTTTGTATTTGTCATGAGGGGTTGTTCCTAATGTTTCTATTTTAGCGAGGTAAAAAAGAGATCCCGTTAGTGGCCTACTGATTTTGCTCGATTCCTTTTCTTTTTTTTTTACACGATTTTTCGTTATCTGCAAAGACTAAACAGAGTATTGCGACTCTGTGTTTGTTTGTAAATAGAGAATGAACCAAAGAGAACCAATTCTAAAACAGTAAATACTTGGATAACAATCAATCAAATGGAGAGAGAAGCAGGCACGACGTATTACAACGGGGGCAAAGGCCTGCGTTAACTACCCTTCACTATGTGCAAAGAGAGAGTACTCCTAATAGAAATGAGGGGGGGGGACACCATTCAAAGCAGATCAGTGTGCATAAACACGAAAATGTTTTCACTTACCACGTACTTGACATTCGACAGCTTATGATATTTGCTATTAAAAAACCATTGAAATTCACTGAAAAAACCATAGGTTATAGACCATATATAGTTAGGAATTAGCATTTACAAAACCTTGAAAATTCACTGAAAAAACCATAGGTTATAGACCATATATAGTTAGGAATTAGCATTTAAAAAACCTTATTTTACTCACACAAAACCATTGAAATTCCATATATAGTTAGTTGCACTAACTATATATCGCGCACCCGCAATCCACTGCTGATGATGTCACATATTACATCATTCATGACATGGTCAGTGACATCACTGATGACATCACTGATGACATCTCAAATGACATCACTGATGACATCACTGATGACATCTCATTTGACATCAATGACCACATCACTGATGATATCATTCATGTGACAATACAATGCATCTCCTCATATTTTAATATAACCTCTGTTTCACCCAGTGTTAAATACAGAGTATAATTTTTGAAACCATTGACACACCAATACTAGTTACTACATATGTACTCACTGATTCCTACGTCTACACACACATTCACTCATTCACCCATACAAACATTCATACATACAATCACTCATCTTTACAACACTATCATATGCACTCATACACCTATACAGACACTCACACTCTGCCACTCATCCATGGAGTTACTCACACACCTAGTCAGTCCTGTAAAGAATCAATCACACTTCCATTTTCTTGTCTATACAGTTAAACATAGAGCACCTTATATTTTCAAACATATACTGACACATACTTACCTTGTTATACAATCATTGATATAAGTACACATTGATCTGCACAGAGTCACACACCTCCCAGCCAGCCACACACACACTCAGTCTCCCATACAAATACTTGGACAATCAATCAATAACCCATATAGTTACTCATATAGCTATTGATCAACACATGCAACAGTTTACAGAACAATAGACATAATGATGCACAAATTAAGACAGTTTAGTCACTAACCCATGCACTCAGTGAGACACATTTAATCACTCATACAGTCAGTCATGCACCTACTAAATCCTTCATCCAGACACTTCTACATCCACTCATTCTTCAATATGTAAGACATATTTTAACTTTACAGAAACATACAGTCACTGGATGTTGTCATCAGTGATGTCATCAGTGATGTCATTTGAGATGTCATCAGTGATGTCATCAGTGATGTCACTGACCATGTCATGAATGATGTAATATGTGACATCATCAGCAGTGGATTGCGGGTGCGCGATATATAGTTAGTGCAACTAACTATATATGGAATTTCAATGGTTTTGTGTGAGTAAAATAAGATTTTTTAAATGCTAATTCCTAACTATATATGGTCTATAACCTATGGTTTTTTCAGTGAATTTTCAAGGTTTTGTAAATGCTAATTCCTAACTATATATGGTCTATAACCTATGGTTTTTTCAGTGAATATATATATATATATATATATGTGTGTTTTTAATTTTTTTTATTTTACATTTGTTTTTAACAACCAAATAAAATTGATTCATACTATTTGTATTACTCCACTAGATGATTTCACTGGCCTGTATTAGTAAAATAAGAACATAACAATGGATACTTAACAGGTTACCACCATTTTTTTTTCATTGCATACATTTTTTTTAAAAAGTCACATGTTATTTCTTATATTTTCATAATTTATATCCATATAAGTCACCTCCCATCGGAAGAAGGATATCTGGAAGGCTATTGCCAAGAAGGTGGGAACGCTGGGGGTCGAGAAATGTGCAGCATTCACTGCAGCAAGCAATGGGAGGACCTACAATGCTGGACCAAGAAGTAAGCAGAAGTTCAGCTTGGCTAGTCCACGCAACATGCCAATCGTATGTGCCACACCCTGACCTCCCTAACGGCCCACATACTTGCAGTGGCCTATCCTCAGCTTGATGAGCAGTTGAGAGCCTGGACCCAGCATAAAGGGGGGAAAGTTATTTTTTGGGTTTTTACTCTTAAATAACTACTTTTTGTTACAGCAAGAAATTATATCATAAACATAACGGTCGACATGTCCAGCACACAAAAATTGTTTTTGAAGGTGTAAGTTTTGCACAAGGTATATGATGATGTTTTTGTAATGCTACCAATATATTTCTGATCAGTACCAAAATACTGTTGTGACCAGAAACATTAATGCCCAAAAAAGAAAAATTCAACATGAGTTTGTTTGATGTTATAAGGGACAGCTGTACCAAATAGGCGAACATTTGTTTTTGTGTCAGGCTTGATGCTTTGTCACAATTGTGAAAGATGATATGGTAGCCCTATTACAGGTGATATAGCATAAAATAAATAAGGAACAGGAATATACAATTGATTCCTTTTTTAGAAATGAAAATAGTATTTGGATCCCTCACAGACGGGTATCCGCGCTAATAACAGCACCGAGTCCAGTCTGCTAGCTGCATTGGATGATATCAGGTCAGTAGCTTATAAGGCAGGCCACAGCCCTCATCCTACTTTACCTGTCTTCAGCTTTTGATAATGTCTCTCACAGCTTCCTGATTAGCAAGCTTCACAAGACTGGTTTACATTCACGTGTCCTTCAGCAGCTGAGTTCTTTGTTATTAAATAAAACACAGATAGTTGAGCTGGGTAATTTACATCTAATTGTGGAGTTCCAGTGGGCTCCTCATTGAGGCCCACTCTTTGTAATGGTTATGCTTCTTCAATGGCAACAATTGTCAGGAAATGGGGGTTTGAGGTCAAGCAGAATGCAGATGATACACAGTTGGTGATATCACTGGGGGAGAATTACAATGGGACCCAAATCAAATTATGGGGATGCCTCACCAAAGTAGCAGGATGGATGACAAAGCATTGTCTAAATCCTAATCCAGAGAAAACAGAGATCCAGATGTTCGATGGTACCTATTCTGTCTAGGATGCTTCCCAACAGCTTGCCAAAAAACTATAGTCCAGGCCCTCATAACAAGTACACTGGACAATAGCAATGTACTACTTGTAGGCAAGGCTGATTACCTTTTTACGAGATTGAAGGTAATCCAAAATGCTGCGGTCAAGCTGATCTGAAATATGGACAGATTTGACTCTGCATTGACTTGTGTAGCCTTCTCACATTACCTGTCTATGCACAAGAGAGCGAATTTCAAACTCTTGTGCTATGCTCATAAAGGTTTGCACAATTCGGGCCAATAGATCCTACAGGTGAGAGTGGAATTTCACAATCCCACTCGCAATTTGAGATCTCGCAACTTGAACTTTGCTAAAACCAAATGTACAAGGAAGTCAGAACAGGTGGCCGATCTTTCTCTTATCTGGATGCTGCTCTGTGGAATTCCTTACCTCTGAATATTCATCTTATCAATAACCATATCAGGTTCATGAAATATTAAAAACCTGCTTCTTTCTGGGCTGATGGATTTGTGTGTTTTTCAAGTTCAGTGGATATTTCTTAGTGTATGGGATGAGCAACCGCTTAGCATTGTGACAGATCCTGGGGACAAGTGTTGCACTTTACAAATACACTAATGAAAACCAAATAATAAAATGCACTTATGACACATTGGATGTTCTAAACGTCAGAATTGTGTGTTAGTATTATAAACAATCAATAGTGAGCATGTGAGCCAACTGGCTAGAAACATTAGATTAAAAGGCTACATGTTTGATTAAAACATATTACAAATATGTTTTTAATAAAATATACAATTTAATTTAGGTTAAAAGTGACAGATTTGCATAATGTCTTATTCCTTCACAAATGTGCATGTAAGCCAGTCTGTTTTTTGAAAAATTATTTTGGTGACAGAGTAAGAATTACCCAAAAACATGATTTTTATGTATTGTGTTATATACAGATGATAATTCAGTATTGAACAAAATTAGATTACTTAAAGGGCCTTTTGCAGATGGAATGTTCTGTCACATATATGTGGGAATATTCCATCTGAAAAACTCAATATCAGGCACAAACATGACTCATTAGGACATTTAAAAATTGCACCAAGGTTTAATCTTTTTAATATTGTAACCTGGTAACATTTATCACAGAACTTCACCTCCATAAACAGACCAGGTTCCTGGAGCCCTACCTTAACATAATCCAGGCCCCTCGGGACAGGTTGTTATATATTATTTTATGTTTGGTACCCTCCCCGTTTGTGAAGAAACAGCAAACTGACATCAACGCGACTCAACCTCAAGCAGTTGCTCAAGCTGCAAGGCACCAGTGGAGTCCATTTCTCATGTTATGTTTGCTTGTTAGGCTTATGCCAAACCTAGGTTTAAATGGCTAAAGCTGATCTGCTGGCAACTGGGCACACGGAACCATCAGGATGCCTTGTGCATTTTAAAATCAGATCCTAGACCACTTTTTGCCTTTGGAATGGCCAGGTTTTTAATCCTTACATGGAATATTAGGAGGAAGGTTTTAACAGGAGCGCCACAGCAACCAGTAGGCTGAATTCCATACCTAGCTCTCCAAGGGTCTATAGGCTGCCAACCCACATTTCCTTTAGTTGTCATGCACATGCACTTTATTTTATATAATTTCCCTATAATTGTGTCTTGAGAAGGTCGAAAAGGCGACCAATATGACTTCTGTGCATGAAGATCACCTGAAGAGTCTCTAAGTGTGACAACACTGTGATGTCATTTCTTCTCCTTACACATCGTTGTAAGTACATTTTAAGATTGTAATGATGCATTAACTGTTTTTAACATTGACTTTCTGAATCGTATACTTCTCTCTTGATTAGCTGTAAATTTGTTACGCACATGCACTTTTCTGTACATAATCTTCTTGTCACTTGAGAGTGTTGAAAAGGCAACCAATTTGACTGCTAGGTATGAAGATCAATTTAGGAGACCCTAAGTGTGACAGCACTGCGATGTTCTCTCTTCCCCTTTCACACTGCTTAAAGTTCTCTTTAACGTTGAAATGATGTGCCAACTGTTTTTGAATCTTATACTTCTCTTTTCCTGTAGCTGTTTTTCAAAGTGAACTTTTTTTCTCTTTTTGCAAGAATGAGCCTGTTGGTCAATTTGTATGGTACCTGCCGAATGGGCATGGTACCCTTATGATGTTTTATAATTCAAATCGCCTACTACCAGAGCCACCTTTGTAATTGCATAGTGTGTTTAAAGTTACTATGTTTGCCATTTTAATACGACATCTTGGCACGGGAACAAGTATATTGAACTTATCTTACAGAGGAAGTAATCATTTTTATGTATAGGTGCTGCACGAATTGTCTATTTTTATACTTTTATTTGTATTATAACTGGTGCTTTTTTATTGCTTTTATGACACGAGTTGTCAAAATAAAGCTTATACACTACAATATTGTAATGTACATAGCAGGGTCCAGTGGCTTAGTGGACTAATGCATCCACTGCAGGGTCCTGTGTTTGACCTCTTGGTCACAGGTTGAAATCCCAGTGGGTCCACTCAATTCTTCAATAGCATAAGTAAATTGATTGGCGGTGATACATTAATAAGCAACTTAACACTGGACCCATAAAATTAATTTTAACATTTAAAAAATACTTAAGCTACTTGAAGTATGTTTTACCATTGTGAAATGCCCAAAACAAATAAAATAGGCTTTCAGTTTCTACAAATATTGGTACAACATTGCAGTAAATATTGACACACATTGATTCATATTTAACTTTTTTTAAATGAAAAATGTATATTTTTTTGGCTTGTACACACAATGTACAAAGGGAGGTTTGCTTTATATCACTTTTCGCGACATAAATTCGCTATTCAAAACAACAAATCATGAACCATTCAGAGGTGTTAAACAGTACCTGGAAAGAATTGAAAATGGTTAAGAGAAGTGATCAAAAATAATATTTGAGCAATAATGGGAAATTACAAACCCATGACGAAATGGTTTCTGAAGATGTTAATCTTATGGTTTCTAAAATGGTTTCTTAAGATGTTAATCAGTTATATTTCCACAGATAAAATAAAACTATTCTATATGTCTTTACAGCATCTTCATGAGCAGGTGAAGGGGATCTTGGCTAGGAAGCCGGCGAAGCAGCTGACCACTGTGTTTCAGGTGGTTAAACATCTGACATCGATGGGCACAGTGGTATGGAGGGTGAGGACACTGGAATGGAGGCCACCACCTCGTCATCATCTTCGGAGGACTCCAAAATTGACCAGCCCATACTGGTGGTGGACCCTAGAGGAACTGTACCAACCTTATTCTTGTCCACCACCCAGATACCCTTCTCCACACTCCCTCTTGCTTCCCCCTAGTTGACTAAACCTAGCCGCCTAAAAGGGATTGGGTCTCCTTCGCCACATGCACCTCACCCCCTGCCCCCTCAGCCCAGCTGTGCTGAATGAGGAGGCTATGGACATCTTACGCAGCATCTCTGTGAGCCAGACTGTGATAGTGAATAGCATCCAGGGCCTTAGCTGCCAAATGAAACAAATGGTTGCATTTATGGTTGCCATTCATAGTATAATGTCTGGCATGCAGAGATCGCTTGCAAAAATAGTCTACTCACTCACTCCAGCCTCCCAACCTGCCCAACCTTCTGCCCCAACTCAGGTCTCTTCCTAAACCCAGCCCCAAGCCCAATCCTAAGCACACTCAGGGGTATATTCTCAAGAACGTGTGATAACCATTGCAAAAGTAACTTAACGCAACTTCCAACAAAGCAGTCTATCGCAGGATAATTACGCTGTGTTAACGAAGCATTCTCAACACGGTGGCACCATGATAACGCGTCAAATACCCGTGTTAAAATCAACGCCATGCTGCAAAAAAGCAGAAGGCGAACGCAAAAAATCTTGCAATGAGGCCAAGTGGGGTACAAAAAGCAGCGAAAACCAGCAACAGGCCTGCAATTCCCATGAGTCTGGCAGGAAAATGCACTATAAAAACTACAGATACAACACACCAGAAACAATCCAAAGCGCGTAGCAACATGGATGCACCCTGACCGAGCGCAGAGTCCAACACGAACCCCACAACCCCCACAGACCACCAGCAAGGAGCAACGAGGAGGACCAATGAGAAGAGGGAGAGGAAGACGGGGTGCAGTCTGCATCAAAACCAGATCTGCGTCATAAAGTTGACAGAACACTAACATCAACTGACCGGAAATGCAGTCGGAGTGTCGAGGAGGCCAATGGAGGAGGCCAAGAGGCGCTGCCATGATGTGATAATCTAAACCAGGCGCAAACCTGCTGCCAACAGGAAGGCTGTAAAGGTAACAAGAGGTGGGCGTCCTGCGCCACAGGAGGAGTTGGGGGAAATGGAGGCCACAGTCATCAGTGTGGAGATGGTGCAAGGAGTAGGGAGTACGGACACAGCTTGAGAGGACCTGACAAAACATCACACAGGGTGAGCAACGACTAGGGACTGGGGGGATGGGGGAGAAGGGCAAAATGGCACACATGCACAACGATGTGTAGCACACTACACACTGACAATGACCCTGAGTAATGTACTTGATCCCCGTGCCACACTCCAGCACACACACATAGAAAGAACAGCACACCCAAAATGACGAAAATGTGGTACAATGCGCAAACCCGACACGGCAGAACAGAGGACACAACTGGCTCCTCACACGCGCAGAAACAGGCCTACTACATCTGACAGAGCTGGAAACTGTGAAATGGAAATGTAGGCATACAACCTCACATCCGTCATGTAGTCCAAATATACACGGTCCCGCATCCAAATCCTGCACCTTCCAAACAGTCGCAATGTACATTGTCATACAGTCTGCATGCAAATGAGAACAATGTGCCAGCATACCTGTCAATAAAATGTCAACATGCATCTCCCCTTCACATTGCAGAGGGACACACAACACCTCCAGCAAAGCACAGAAGACCACATATCAGTGATGCCGGAGAGGACCAGCACCACTTCGACACCGATGCCCTACAACAGCCCATGGACATCCCACGCAACCCACCACCAGGACCAGGGCAGCCAAGCTACTTAGAAGAGAACACAGACCCTGCAACAGACCACACAGAAGGAAGCACCCGCAAGCACAGCTGGCTCACAGCACTTCACCGACCCACACATGCCAACCCAATACCAGGCGTCAGAACGCCAAACGGAGTTTGCCGAACAGGTGCAAGTGGGGTCCAAACCCATGGATGGCGAACTAGATCACATACGTGGGTGTCTAATATCCTTCAGGGGCCACCTACACCCCACAAAGGAGACCCACACTGCCTTAGAGGCACATGCAGATGCACATTCCCTCTACAAACCCACACCCAGGGGCACGGCTTATGATGGCCCGGCCAATCCCCTTACGAATTGAGTGGGTGACAACAAAGCTACATATCCAAGCTCCAACCCACCATCTGCGGTGACATGTCTACGCCCACTGTACACAGCACAATGTAATGTTGTAGGGCCCAGGGCCTTCATGCATACAATAAGACCACAGGGACACACACAGATATTATGTTGAACTGGCTATGTCACGTGCGCCCGGCCCCTTTATTGGCAGGGCCACATGTACAGTGATGCCTGTGCTGGATGTGTGTGGGGAGAGTGTAGGCCTGCCTGCACGGAGTGCTGGGTGATGGCAACAGCTTGAACAGTGGACACCAGTGCAACGGAAACTGAAAACACCTGCATAACAGAGTTAACTGCTGCACAACATGGAGGGAGCAGGAGCAAGTAAAGAGGTCACCCAAAATGCAAACAGAAGTGTCCGTGAGTTGCAGTGAACTGAGCTTGGGGCACTAGAGCTGAGCGTGCTCATGTGATGAAAATGACTAGCATTGTGTCCATTCGGGATATTCCTGATGCAGATGCAGTGGGGTGTGTTAGACCTGCATCATCTTCCACATCAACGTGCCAGGTCTCCCACACTGCCTGAGGTGACATTTGCTGGGCAACCTCTCCACAGCACAATACTCAATCAGCAACAGTCCATGGGTTGCAGTGCACTGAGTCAGTGCCACCTGGAGTGCTGAACAGGGGATCAGGCAGATGATGACATCCACGGAAGGTGTGAACAACTCTCTCAGTCTGCCAGTACCACTGTTTCGACTCTGGTGGTTGGATTTGGCCCTGGTGATGGTGGTGTGTGCCTCCGGCGGTGATGCCATGTCCGGGCCGGTGAGGACTCGATTTGATGTGTGAGCCCTGGTGGACTGCAGTTAAGGCCAGAGGCAGCAGACAGTGCAGGGCCATAAACACATGTTGTCAATGACTCCAAGACCACCGTCACAGGGGTCATCCAATAAATCATTCAGACAGGGTCCCAGACTTGAGCAGTACAAAGTTAGTGGTCCCGTATGCACAGTGGCCAGCACAGGCACCCTGCCACGGGTCGGTGACTTGCGGTCCACTGAGGTAGGGCCACGCAGACTGAGCGGGTCCTCGGCGGCGTCGAAGTTGAAAGTGGCAGAGGGTTGCGGGGTACAGTGGACGGTGTCCTCCAGGGCATGATGCAGAGGGCAGATGCCATCCAAAAGCAGAAAATGGAGGAGTGGAGTTCCACAGCCTCATTGCTGCCACCAATTTGGTATCAGCTACATGAGGGTGAAAACTGCTCCTTAGTCCATAGACTCAGACACCACCAATGTTCAACCAGAGAGTGTCCATGAAAGTCATGGAACAGACTTAGTGACACCGGGGCTGAGAGGGGTTGCAGTTTGCGATGATGCCGGTACACTGAAATGAACTCCGCCATTGCTAATTCAAGAGTCTGTGACCTACTGGACCGCATTGTAGGCCGGAGGCAGCGGTCAGCAGTGGCCCACAGTCACGTGTTGTTGGCTCGTGATAAACAAAGTTGGTGACGCCAGGCAGTTGTCAGTAGTGTCCGATCACCTACGTAACGATAAACCTTTTTTCCTCCTGACTGCAATGCGTCATCCTTTTACACCTCTCCTTGTGTGCAATGATATGTACTCTGCCATTGAAAAATCGAGGCTCAGTTCCAATTGTGCAACCAGTCGACCGCAGTGTAGGCGGTAGGAGTTTCCAACAAGGGGCCACAGAAACGTGTGGTTGTGATGCTATACATAGACTTGGTGTCACCACATCGAAGGGAGTATAGTGATTTAAAGCCTGCATTGCCATGTGTACTCGGCCATTGCATAATCAAGACTCAGTTCCAAATGTGTGACCTACTTGAGCTTAGTGTGGCCGGGTGCAGCAGTCTGCTTGAGCCCACAAACACGTGTGGTTGTAATGCTATACACAGACTTGGTAGCACCACATCGAAGGGAGTATAGTGACTTCAACTCAGCTATAAACATCGTCCTCTGTCATAGTGTAATCAAGACTCAGTTCCAAATGCGTGACTGTTAGAAATGGGATAGCATGGTGCAAAGCGGGCGGGCCAAACTCCAGAGGAAATGTGTAAAGCATCCACGCAGTACACACAGACGACACGCAAGGCACACCCCAAAAAGAGACCACACCAGATTAGATGAAAAGAATAACTTTTGTATTGTATAAAACATACAAGAGTAACCACGTAGGTAACCACAGTAGTCTCTAGACTGGGCCAACTGGCGCCAGGGCAATATATACAAAGGGGATTATTTACAAGGCAGGGCCAATCGGCCAACTGCCAGAACCATTACGCAAGGATAAAGAATAAATGAGACATTTAAGTCCATCCGTGTCAAGGCTGTAATAAAGAAAGAAAGCATTATCATATGGCATCAAACATTAGGCAGGAACATCTGCAATAAAACCTGTTAGCAGGACATTCACCATATGCCTGGAATCAGGCAGGACCGGATGGGGCATACGCCAGCCGGGGACATTATCCTCAGGGTAGGAACATTAGGCGTAACAGCACATTATGCATTGCATCAGCATCCCCTGCAAAAGAACATTAGGCGTACAACTCAGATATCCTGGTATGGTGTTTGGCCTCCCCTATGCATTTAACTTCTCTGGGTATAGGCATTAACCATGAGCCTCGCATAAGATTTCAGGCCAGCCCATGAACACAATATACACAAGCCTGAAAGGAATACATTAGCACAAGCATCAGGTATTATCATGCGTAACATCAGCAACCTCTACAGCTGGGGAACTCTAGGCCTAAAACTTCCATTAGCCTGACCGCATTCTACATGGGGGCATTCTGCTTTAGCTTAAATCACATTGGTAGAGGGCATAAGCCATTAGCATAGACATCCTCGCAGTCAGCTGGCCTCAACACCTACAGTCCTTGCCCCCTACATGGCAGATGAATTTCTGTGGAACTGCGCAGTCGCAAAGGGGTCTTCTAACTTCATAGCGCTTGGGAAGTACAGCGCTAGAGTGCAGGCATAGGGAGGGTACAGGCAGTCCACATGGACAGCTCACGAGGTGCTAGGTCCCACCAGCAGACTCAGGGACAACAGGTCGCGCTCCTCACCTCCTTCTGGGCGCAGTCAAAGGTGCTCCTTGGCAGTCAGTCAAAGTGCTCTCCTTTTACAGGCGCTAGGGAGCAGTCAGGGCCCAGGTATAGCGCTCATGGGGCACTAGGGCAGGAGAGCAGGCAGGCAGTGCTAGGCCAGGTCAGTGGTCAGTGGGCACTCATCAGTACAGGACAGCAGCTCCTCAGAACCATCATCCCTGTAACGTGGCACTCCTCCTGGTACAGCAGCCTCAACTCCAGCAGCGGGCTCTCACTGGCCCTGTGGACAGTGGAGGGGTACAGATGGACTTAGGGGCCAGCACACAGGCCCATGCGACTTCACCCCCTGGCAGCAGGTCCCCTCACTCTCAAGTCCACGCTCTGACTGAGCACATGGCATCTCTTCTGCTCTACAAATACCAGAAAGGCTGGAACCTTCTAGAAGGGTCCTGGCAGTTCCAGCCTCAACTGTCACTGTGGGGAGTATAGAGCACCTTGTCACTTCAAACACTAGACCGCTCACCCACCTCAGTCAGGCGGCACAAACAGACAGAAATGGCGTCCATTTTAAAAGTGACATATTCCCCACAGCAGCTCAAATAAATCTGCGCACGCCATTGCACAGCATGTGTCACTGCATCTCACACCACACATGGCTTATACATTCCTTTACCATGGGGGAGATATCCTGAAATAGGGAGGGTGAAAAGCGAAAAATGTCGGGAAAATGGGCCAAGTCCAATAGTGACCTACTAGTACGCTGTGTATGACGGTAGAGTACGTAAACGCTAAGTCCCACCAGCAGACTCAGGGACAGGAGGTTGCGCTCCTCGCCTCCTACTGGGTGCAGTCAAAGGTGCTCCTTAGCAGTCAGTCAAAGCGCTCTCCTTTTCCAGGCGCTAGGGAGCAGTCAGGGCCCAGGTGTAGCGCTCACGAGGCGCTAGAGCAGGAGAGCAGGCAGTGCTAGGCCAGGTCAGGGGTCAGAGGGTACTCATCAGTAGAGGACAGCAGCTCCTCCGAACCATCATACCCTGTAACGTGGCACTCCTCCTGGTAAAGCAGCCTGAACTCCAGATGCGGGCTCTCACTGGCCCTGTGGACAGTGGAGGGGTACAGATGGGCTATGGGGCCAGCACTCAGGCCCATGTGGCTGCACCCCATGGCAGCAGGTCCCCTCACTCTCAAGTCCACGCTCTGACTGAGCACATGGCATCTCTACTGCTCTACAAATACCAGAAAGACTGGAAGCTTCTAGAAGGTCCCAGCAGTTCCAGACTAAACTGTCAATATGGGGAGTATAGAGCACCTTGTCACTTCAAACACTAGACCACTAACCCACCTCAGTCAGGCGGCACAAGCAGACAGAAATGGCGTCCATTTTAAAAGTGACATTTCTCCACAGCAGCTCAAATAAATCTGCGCATGCCATTGCACAGCATGTGTCACTGCATCTCATACCACACATGGCCTATACATTCCTCTACCATGGGGGAGATATCCTAGAGGGGTGAAAAGTGAAAGATTTCAGGAAAATGGGCCAAGTCCAACAGTGACCTACTAGTACGCTGTGTATTCCGGTAGAGTACGTAAACGCAGAAGGAGTACTGCGGGCCTTTGTTGTGGAGGCTGTGAGGGTTGGAGCTGGGTGCCAGGGTTGCGGGCCTTGGGCTTGGGCTTGGAGCTTGCACTGGCACGTGGTGGGCTCTCTTTGAAACACGCTGGTGTCGGCAGGTGAGCAGTGAGACCTGGGTGTGCAGGGGCGGGCAAGTCGGGTTCAGGAACCAGCGGCCTGGGGTGCAGCAGGCGCACAGGATCGCAGGCAACACCGCTCGGCCTAATGGCAGGCTGAGGGGCGCCGCCCTGGCATAGACATTGGGCATTCTGGAAGAGAACTACGCATAGGCCTACGTGCTTTTTATTCACACCCCTACACTGGCCTGGTGAATGCCTGGCCAGTCCACTCTGCTCATGCTTATGGGGGGATGAAACAAGCTACATTTTCACGATCTTCCCCACTGGCAGGGGTGACATGGTTGTTTCCACTGTCCACTACACTCCATACACCAGTGATGTATGACAACACGGCTTTGTGTATGGTCTGCATACTACAGTCTGGCCATCACATCCCTGCCACACTTGGCATTGTGTAACTTCTCATTCATGGGTCACTTGCCTCCTTCGCACATGCCTGGTTCCCACCTCTCCCCATTCAGCTATTGTGTGGCAGAGGTGCCATGCCGTTGATGGCTTCTGTGCATGGCTGTCCCAGGTTCCCACAGTAAGTTGTGCTGTTGTGTCTGGTAGGTAGGCATGTTATTTGGCATATTGTATGTGAGTTTGTAACGTGTGTATTCCCAGTGTTGTGTGTTGCATGATTGTGGAATTGAGGTGTGTGTTGTGTTCATTTGGTACTTGCCAATGAACAGTGCATTTCCTTAGGTGCCATCCTGGTAGCGTTGGTTGCTGATGGATGGTCAGGAGATGTAGGACTCTTCACACTGCCTGGGTTGTTGTCGTCGACACTGGTGGAGATTTCCAGAGGGGCCGCTAGTGCCTGCACATTGATGGAATGCCTGTGCTTTCTGTTGTGGTTATTGTGTGCAGTGTTGCCAGGGGGCACCAGTAGGACACGTGTGCAGTCAATTGCACCCAAAATGTGCGGGAAGCCAGCTATGGCGTAGAAGCCTTGCTTGGTCTCCAGCTGTTCCTGCACAGTGAGGGGGAATTATAGGTAGTGGGGTACCAAGCTGATGATGTCATCCACAACCATTGTGAGGAGCTTGGATTAGACTGGCTGTGAGACTCCTCCAACTCTGGCAGTTGTTGGTTGCTAGGTACCAGAGGCCAACAGGTGCAGCACGGCCAGCAGCTTTGTCTGAGGTGGGATGTTGGTTGTCCGCTGTGTTGGTACCATCAGCTTGTGGGCAATGATGCTCAGAATGCAGAGGATGGCTGTACTTTTGGGCCTGTGGTGGGCAATGTCATTCTCTGGTGTTGGGTCTGTGAGGTTGTTGCGTTTTCAGTGGGTCGCTGTCTTTGCCAGCGGTGCATCAGTGTTGGTCTGGGGGCAGTGGGGGTCCAGGGAGGTGGGATGTGATCCTGGGAGTGGTGGGTGTTGTGGACCTCTTGGATGTCTGAGTTGCATGATCAGTGGCTCCATGGCATCTGTTGCCCTTCAGTTGTAGCTCTGGCCTGGGCTCCCTTTTGTGGTGCAGGCTGCCATCACCAGGTCAGGGCAGGTGTTAATTTCCTGCAGCAATTGCGCCTTATTGCATGTTTTGTGGTCTTTTCGCCGAACTGGCTGGTCGTTGAGAATGTTGTGAAGTGGTGTTGTCGTGGCTTTTGGCACTGGAACGCCTACTCGACATCTCATTAGCAATTGTTCCCGGGGTCATCTGTGGTGATGTTTTTTGCAGCTGATATCACGGGTAAACTGGTGCTATGGGCTGTTAGCACCAACTTGTGAACGGGGTGATAAATTTATTGCGAATTTGGCTGCGATAAAGTGCTGTTAACTTGGCGATAACTCCTTGAGAATATGTCACTCACTTCTTTGCAGCCATCCATTACAACAGACACACACAGCACAATCATACATACACACAATCACACAAACACAAAGAAACACAAACAAACAATATACATACATATTGAGAATACACCGACTGGTAATAGAACCACCTGCAACCAGCACGTTCCCCACCACACCCACAACCTTTTATTTATTTTTATTTATCTGCAAAGTTTTATATAGCACTGGCTACACCCGAATGTATCAGAGTGCTTCACATGAGGATCAGCGAGTTACAGGTTACATAATTACATCAATTACAGCAGCCAATTATAGAAATATGAGAAAAACATGAGATTAAACAATAATATGAATTATTGGCGTGAAGCATAGCCAGGACACACGCCTTATGGGGAATAAAAGGTAGAGGGGGAATGGTAAACAATGGTAAGGAATGTAGATAAAGTCAGGCAGACCGGTAAGAAAGAAAAGTACTACAGTGGGAACAAAGCAGTCAAAGCAGTCAAAGTGAAAGACAGACAAAACCGACCTGAGCATCGGTGAAAGTATACAAAGGGGGGGTGTGGGAGTCCATAGGGGGGGTGGACAAGAGGAAAAGGTCAATCAGGCAAACAAGGAAAAGAACAGTAGCAAAAAGGATAGGTTTGAAACCTCCATGATGGAGGGCCCACAGAAGCCAATAGCATTATCCCCAAAAGACTGAAAATACAAATTAAACAAAAAACAATAAAGGTAGATGACTCCACGGTTTCACGCAGGGCTGTAACAGGGGAGGTGACCAAAGAATCACAGAGAGAGGAGGCGGGGGAGAGAAGGAAACACAACGGGGAGATGAGGAAAACAATGTCCGATATCCGGCTGGCTGGTAACGGCCAAGGGGGTGCACCCGAGCCAAACTTCTCTACAGCGGCATAGGACAGCTCCACCAGGCATCGGCAAAGGTTACTCAGGCTCCTCGGTAAGTATAGACAGTTATGGTTCCGCCCAGGGGGCATCGTCATAGTTTCATCGAAAGCACCGGTCCCTGTTTTAATAGGAAGTGCCATCCACCTTGTCCTCCAGCTTGCCCCCAGGTCAAGAGTGTGAGGGGAGAGGTGGAAGGGGCAGTTTCAAAGTCTATCGGCAGCTGCCATAATATTAATAGCATTCACGTGCACCACACATGCAACACCCAAGTTTGAAGTTTGGGATTAATCCAGCTCCCAGGAGATTCAACAGGCACTGTAGCTGCGATGGTTGCCGCTAGAGACAGGCAACAGTCGGGCAAAGATGCACCAGTTTTGGTTGTAATAAGGCGCTTCACTCTGTACTTCCATCTGAAAGTGATAGCCCTTGGTTTGTGATCGTGCTTGTAAGTATTGGGTGTCTGGGGCTCCACAGGTTGGGGCCTATCTTTCACAGCACCTACATGTTGCAATAAGAAGCAGCTCATGCTTTAAATGAAGTGTTATAATGAAGTTGTATAATGTCAAGAAGCCCCAGTTGTCTCCCCTCTATTGTGTGTATTGCACAAGCATATCAGTGGTTGCCCCCATTTTAGATGCCATTTTAGAAGTAAGCAGCCTGGGTGGCAAGTCAGGTGAGCTTAATCTGTAGCTCTAAATCCCAAAAGCGAGAGGAGATGCCTGATTGATAAAAAGCCTGGAATGACTTGTGGAAATGTGGGACCGCTTCCTTGGAGCGTGTGATTCTTGGGAAAATTATGATGAACACACTTATGTTGAATACCTTCCAACTTCAGTTATTGGTGCCATCTTAAGGTCAGGCATCCTATGCAGGCATGTCATATTTTTGTTATTGCAAACTTTTGGGTATGTGTCCACTGGTAGCACTTACTTGGGTCTCTTGGAAGGCAGTTCATTTGATTAGGATTGCTTGTCGGACTTTAATAACGTGTACAACTTCCGTGGTGGGAGCCGCCATTTCAGATATTGGTGTCCGGGTTAGGCAAGACGAAACCGCGCTCATCCAAGGGAGATTTCAGATATCTACGTTTTCTTTGCCAGTCCGCTTTTGATGCTACTAAAAGACATCATGGTGTTGCATTACAACCGGGTTCTGAGAAGAGAGTAGGGATAGATCATACCGTACACACCTCCGCGGTGTGAACCGCTGTTTTAGATACCGGCACCAGGGTCAGGCAAATCAGGCAGGGTGGATCAGTGACCAACAGCAAGAAAAAACAGCGCTCATCCAAAAAGAGATTTCAGTATCTACCTTTTCTTTGCGAGTCTACTTTTGGTGTTACGTTATGGCATCTCATTACAACTGGCCTCTGAGAAGAGAGTTTAGATCATTATGGGTCTTACATGAGGAGGTCTGTCTGGTTAGTTCAGGTGGATTGGGTCACTTTTGGTGTCTTTGCTGCCTTGTTTTTGTGCTCTGGTATTCCGGTACTCCTATCTGTCATGACATTGAATCATACACTTGTGCTGCTACACCCTGATATGCTGGTCACGTCCGAGTCGGCCTCAATTTTCACCTTGCTTGCTTGCCACTGAGGGATCCAAACATTGATATGATTGAATCACACTAGGCCCATGGTGTTCGCAGGACATAAATTGATTTTTCTGGTTCTCAGACACAAGTTAGTACCCAGTTATGAGTCAAAGCCGAGACGGAACTGTGGGCTTGCTCCGCCATCTTCTCCTTGCTCCTCCTTCCTCAGAGCCATACCCACAGCCACCACAACCACCACCACACCCACAAACATCACAACTCCCACCACACTCACAACTTCCCGCACACCCACAAGTACCACAACCCCTACCACACCCAAAACTACCAGCACACCTACAAATACCAGAACACCCACAAGCAACAGAACCACCACCACACCCACAAACACCACAATCACACAAACCACCTCTTCAGCAAACTCATTCAAACAAACGCACACTCACACAAAAGCACACCTACACACAAAATAACACCAACCACAATAAAAACATACTCACCAGAATACCAATTACCAGTCAAACCATACACATCCAACCATACACAACATACACCAGACCCAGATGCAACTGCTAAACATACAAACACATGCAACACAACCACACCAACCAACTCAACAGCTTAGTCATCCAAACAAACACACTTGCACAAAATCAAACCTACACACAAAACAACATCAACCAAAATCTCATGCAACATTCACCCGAACAACAACGACCTGCCAAAAAACACACATCCAAACATACACAACAAACACTAGGATCTACATGCAACTGCCAAACATAAGGACACATGCACATCACTGACTCTTGCTCCCTTGCTACCTTCACCTCTAAACCCCAATCCCCTAACCCCCTCCCCCCTCCTACCCATATTACTCCGACTGAATTTACTTCTTATCTGTCCTTAACCCCTGTCAAACCTAAACCCACCCCTCCCAAGAAAGATCCTTGAGGTACCTGCTCTGTGCCCATTAGAGGGAAGAGGAAGAGGTGTGGCGCAGCGGCCAGGACTCCTGACTCCAGACCACAGGGTTCATGGTTTGATACCTGGCTCCGGCGGCAGGTTAGCCCAGCACCATGTGACTCTGGGCAATAGCTTGCTTAATCTTCCCGACGACCCCCAGCACCGGGACACCTCCATCGGAGGTAGCTGTGCGCTTTACAAATGTTGGCATTTAGATGCCCCTTCCTGAGGACTTTACACATTGGCAGTATGCATAGGAGGCCTGTTATGGGAAACGCAACCTTAGCCTGTTGTCATGGGAAAGCCTTTTGTTCTCCTTTTTTTGTTTTGGATTGGATAAAATATTTATGAGAGGAGTATCTTATTTATTAAAAACGTTTGTCCTAACATTAGTTTTCATTTACAGTTCTTTGATTCATAAAAATGTTAATGATGAAAATGTGTTTTACATATTTTTACTTACAATTATGAGATACAATAGCTTTTTTAAATGTCTTATTTATTAAGTCCATGCACTAGTAAAACAAGACTGTTATGGGCATAAATATTTTGGGGCAATGAGTCATCATGATAATGGACACTTACACCCAAAAAAATTTGATTTGTTATTTAAAAGTGTTAATACAGGTGTGTTTATTTAAATTTAATATGTGAATAAATGAACAAATGTGCATTACACCTTACAAAAAATAAAATAATTGAATTTATTAAAATACAGAAAATGCACTTGACAAGGAGATATGTTTCATAAATAAATACATAAATAATATTATTTCGATTTAGGACTAGAATTGATTTTACATGTACTTTTAAAAAAAAAATTCACCTTGTCTAGTGCAATTACTAAATTATATTACATTTTAATTACTAAAAAAATGTGTAATGCATATATTTATAATTTTATCATTTACATAAATTAGGATACACCTGTATGATGACATTATGAATTTAGTTTAATGCCATCTTTTGTGAAAATGTCCATTATCATGAAGGAAGCTTGCACCAAATTTGGCAATAATAAAATTAATTTAATACAGGTGTGTTTCTTAAACAACAACATTGCACACATACGCATTACACATTGGTAAATTATAGTTGTAAGAGAGATGTTAAAATGCACAAGTCTAGATCTAATGCAAACAAACAATTCAAAGTGAAAAAGTAAAAAAAAGCTTAGCTTCGAATTTGGCAACAACAGGTTCAATTTGTTTCATGGTCAAGTAGCAGCTGCAGAGGAAGGACTTGGACGATCGTGTTAATGTCAGAAATCGAAGTGACAAACGAAAAAACGTAAGTTTCATTCTTATATACCTTCCACATGCCAACTCAGGTGTGGAGGTTTACCCGCCACAGCTAAGTTGGCGGAAGGCACATCATGGTTGGCCCAGCAGAGATCTTGGCTGGACTCGCTCCAACAGCTGCTTTTTACTATGCTGCCATCTGTAGAGAGCCATTCGGGCTCTCCACGACATTGTTGCCAGTTCACATGCATCCATGCACCCCTCGGGGCGGGCTCGCCCCGAGGGTATAAATAAACGGGCGGAAGACCGCTCGTGGTCTTCCGGCCAAGCAGTGAATACTGTCTCATGTGTCTTTCTTCTCAGTGCGCTTGAGGCCTAGTTCCACCAGGGCCCCGTCGCGCTACATTGGCGATGAGGCCCGTCTGCACCACACACGTGCCCGCCTACCTGCTGTGTCCCGGTAGGGGAGCACGCGGTGTCCACCCGCGACTGCCCTGCTCCCGTGGTGCCTCCGCGATGTGAGGAGAAGCTGCGGTGCCTGCCCGTGTCACCCTGAGCCTGCCAACGTGCACCGCCTGCAGCGGCTGTCCTGCGCTGCCAGCTCGAGCCCGCCCACGCGCCTTCCTGCCTAATGGGAGCGCTTTCGGCTGGCGGGGCTCGCTGTCGGCGCATTGTGGATCGGGTGAGTGTTCGCCGCCCCACCCCGCAACCTGCCCAGCCCGCGCGGTGGCGTCCGCGCCTGTCCTGAGCGAGGCCCAGCCCCCAGCGTCTGCTTCTGTGCTGCACCAGGCCCGTGTAAGGCCCAGCTTCAACGTCTGCCTCCTCCAAGCATCAGGCCCGTGTGAGGCCCAGCTGGTAGAGTGTTCTCCCTTCGGCAGTGAGGCCCCGAGGTCAGGCTGCCCCCTCCACTGCCTGAGTGCTATCCATCAGCAGTACCTTTAAAAAAAACGTGAGGAAAGGAAATTCTGGAGGGAATTGGATCCTTGGGGAGGTTACAGGAGACATATCTGCAGGTCATCATCAAGCATTGGCGCATCCCAGCGCTCCGTGGCCGGTTAAGTTACTGCAGGTGACCCAAGAGACCGCCAACTGGCATCAGCTAGGAGGCATAGCTGTTAAAGAGTGGAGTATCACCCAGGGGAGCAGATGGAGAGTAGACGACAGCCCCCCTGTTGCCCGACGCCTGCGAAGAAGGTGCAAGGGACGCTGCCACGTGGCACAGAGACCCAGCCTATGTGCCTGAAGCACACCCCTACACTGCGCGCCGAGACGCAGGCCGCATACATGCACTCTCACACACTCGCGCTCAGACACCATGAGCAACACCACCCGAGGGGCAGCAGCGGCCCCTCAGCAAGACGGAGGGCGCAACCAAGCAGGCGCCGCGAATCTTCCACCACCGGTACACACCCACACTGCGGTAGCACCGTTACCCCCATTCAGCGAAGCCACGGACCCTGCGACGGCCGTGCCCAGGTGGAAGGCCTGGGTCGGGCGGCTCAACCACTACTTTAAAGGGACCAGGGAGACCGACGGGACCGTCAAGAGATCACTCCTCATCTACTATGGCAGAGCGCAGATCTATGACCTATTCGAGACACTCCCAAACACCGGGACGGACAGCAACTACGAAGCGGCGGTCGCGGCGCTCAACAAGCACTTTGATCCGCAACTCAATCACGACTTTGAGAAGTTCAAATTTAAGAGGGCATGGCAAACCGAGTCAGAGTCCGTCTACATGTTCTATGCGCGGCTGCGCCGGCTGGCCAGCACGTGCCCCTTCACTGAGCCAAGGGACGAGATCAGAGACCAGATCATCCTGGGATGCCGCTCGAAACTCTTAAGGAAGCTCATCCTTCGGTAACTGGGGATCTCGTTGGATGAGATCCTGATCCTAGCTCGATCCCACGAGCTATCGGACGCCAGAGTGGAAGAGATGGAGGCGGCCTTACACACCCCAGTGGCCACATCACCGTCGCTCAAGCTCCCGCCGGTCAAGGAGGAAAAGGTGGACGCCTTCCAGAGAAGACCTCCGACAGCTTGCCAACCACTCACGGCAATGCCAGGGAGCCTTTGTGGGTATTGCGGATAAGACCACCCTGCCACGGCCACGTGTGGGGCGAAGGGGAAGACGTGTTCCAGATGCGGAAGGTTAAACCACTATGCCAAGGTGTGCCGTGGGGGAAGATTTCGATCGACGGTGTCCAGGCCCAGGAGTGTGTCACAGCGCTTCCGACAACTCTCCCTGGATAATACTTCACCACCGTCTGACGATCAGCCCCAGGAGAGGCGCCCCATGTACGAAGACGAAGATGATGGCGAGGTGTTTGTCGTGGCGTATGTCAGCCGGTCGAGGACCAAGTGAAGATCACCTCCTTTGTGCTCCATCTCCATCGAAGGCACGGACGTGCAAGCCCTCATCGACACTGGGGCATCGGTGAATGTGATGAATTCTGATCAATATGAGAGACTGTTGCCGAGGCCTCCCCTAACAACATCCAGTGGAAGAATCTACACATACGGAGGGACCGACCCACTACCGCTGGGGGGTGTCATTCAAACCACCATTGTGAGCGGGACCTACTCCACGGATGCGGAATTCCATGTGACCGAGGGGAAGAAGGGAACTCTGCTGAGCTGTCACACTGCAGAGGACCTCAGACTCGTTTTCTTCGCAAACCATGTGCACAAGTCCCATGCGGAAACCCTGTTGAAGGAATTCCCGGCACTCTTCCAAGGTCTAGGAAAACTGAAAGGCAAAAGGTTCCGACTACACATCGACACCTCCGTGCGCCCAGTGGCCCTACGGCACCGGCGCGTGACCTTCAACTTACGCCCACAAGTAGAGGAAGAGCTCCGGAAGCTAGAAGCACTGGGAGTAATTGAGGAAGTCTCGGGGCCCACGCCATGGGTGTCCCCGTTAGTCGTTGTGCCCAAGCCCAAGCAGCCAGGAGCGATTCAACTCTGTGTCGACATGAGGTTACTGAACAAGGCGGTGAAACGAGAGCGGCACATCACCCCCATGATGGACGACATCGTAGCCGACCTGAATGGCGCAAAATGGTTCTCCAAGCTAGACCTCATTGCGAGGTACCATCAGTTGGAGCTGGAGCCGGAAAGCCGGTACATCACCACCTTCTCAACGCACGTGGATCTGCACAGGTACCAGAGGCTCAGCTTTGGAGTATCTTCAGCCGCCGAAGTATTCCAAATCCCCATCCGTGAAGTGCTGTCAGGGCTCCGGGGAGTGATTAACCTCAGTGACAACATCCTGGTGTACTCGGACACGCTTGAGGAGCACCACTCGCATCTGAGGGCCACACTGCAATGGCTGGTATATTGTGGACTGACCTTACACAAGTCGAAATGCTCCTTCTACCAGGATAGCATTGATTTCTTCAGCTACACCTTCACTCGCGAAGGACTCCGGGCGGATCCAAAGAAGGCCGAGGCCATCCGTGCCGCTAGCACCCCACGGAACCCCACGAAGTTGAGAAGTTTCCTTGGCATGGCCACGTACTGTGGACGCTTTATCCCCAACTTAGCAGCCATGTCAGAGCCTCTGCGGGCGCTCACGCGCCAGGACCACGGATGGGAATGGTCTCTGGCTGCCAACAAGGCATTCCAGGACATCAAGGTGAGCCTGCTCGACAAGACCGTGATGGCATACTTCCATCCACAGTGCAAGACAGAACAGGTCGTGGATGCCAGCCCGGTGGGCTTGGGAGCAGTACTCCTGCAAGAACATGGCCCGGACGTGTGGAAGCCTGTCACATATGCCAGCAAAGCCTTAACTGATACTGAGACACGGTATGCCCAGATTGAGCGGGAGGCATTGGCCATTAAGTGGGCCTGCCAGCATTTTCACTTATATCTGTGTGGCCAGGAATTCAGCGTCGTGACTGACCACAAGCCTTTGCTCCCCCTATTTGCAGGATCGTCCCGTTTGGCGCCCCCAAGGATTGAACGGTGGGCCGTGCAGCTGCAGGGATACAACTTCAAGGTCATCTTCCGCCCCGGGACGCACAACCCGGCAGACTACCTGTCCCGACATCCGGACTTGACCGTGCCAGCCAGCCCTCCTGCTGACGACTGCAACGCGGAAGCGTTTGTCCACATGGTGTCTCAGGTGGCGTGCTCCAAGGCCATGACATTGCAGGAGATGGGCCAAGCCACCCGGGAAGACGCGACCTTGTATCGGGTCCGGGAAGCCCTGGAGAACGGAAGCTGGGCTCACTTCATGGACGGAGCTCGAACCCTCCGGCTGGAGGTCGGCCATGCACGTCAACAGTTATGGCAGGTTCGGAATTAACTAAGTGTGGGAGAAGAAGGAGTGGTCCTGTGGGGACATCTCATCATGGTCCCCGAGAGCCTACAGAAGAGGATCCTCGCATTGGCCCATGTTGGACATCAGGGAATGGCCAAGACCAAGGCAAGGTTGAGAAACAAGGTCTGGTTCCCAGCAATGGACTCAATGGTGGAAGAGATGGTGCGGTCATGCCACGCATGCACAATCACTGGGGGAGACCCAGCGCCAGCACCCGTGATCACAGAAGGACCGTGCAGGACTCCATGGACACATCTGAGCGTGGATTTTGGAAGTTTTCCCGACGGTCGTCACATGCTGGTCATAGTCGCCTCGTTCTCGAAGTTTCCCATCGTCGAGGTCATCACATCGACAGCCTTCCCTCAGGTCAAGAAGGTTATGGATCGCATCTTCGCCATGATGGGGCTGCCAGAAGAAATCAAGTCTGACAATGGACCCCCCTTCCAGGGGCGAGAGTTCCAGGATTATCTTGCGAATCTCACTGTGCGGCACAGGAAGATCACCCCGCTGTGGCCACAAGAGAATGGAGAGGTGGAGAGATTGATGAGAACAATAAACCGTGCACTCCGCATTTCAGTGGACAGTGGTGAGGATCCTGAGGCATCCCTTGATCAATTCCTCGGTGTATATAGGCAAACTCCCCACAGCACCACCAAGTGCACCCCTGCTCATCTCCTGTTCAAGAGAGCCCCCCGTGCCAGTATCCCGTCGGATCCGACATGGGTGCCCGTGGCGAGGGATGATGAAACTGTCCAGGAGAGGAGAGAGATCATGAACCGGAAGGCAAGTGAGGCTCATCGGGCCCAGGAGCCGAAGCTCAAGGTTGGAGACCAGGTGGTGATCAAAGACCGACACACCGCGTGGAAGTTTCGGACCAGGAGGTATGGGTAGTGGTGCAAGTTCAAGGAACTATGGTGACTGCCAGGAAGGGACAGCAATTGGTCACCCGGAATGTGTCCAGCTTCAAGAAAACTCTGGAGGCGGACCCTGAGGTCTCCGAGGATCTGGACTTAGCGCCGAATACACCCCCATCTGGATTGCCCACTGGGAGGAGCCCATCACTGGAGGTGTCATGGCAGTCCGGTCAAGGGACTGGGGATGGCCCTCGACTGTCCAGACATGGAGAGAACGGCGAGTCGGTTGAAGGAACCCCGGCTGGGGTCGCGACATCTCCCGGTGGTCGAAGCCAGCGATACAGCCTCCGGCCAAACCCTGGCCCGAGTCAACGGCTCAGAGACTTTGCGTGTGCATCCCCCTAAGCCGGGTGAGGCTGGTAAGACTGGACTAAAAGAAAGGAGGGATGTAGAGAGCCACTCAGGCTCTTCCCGACATTGTTGCCAGTTCACAAGCATCCATGCACCCCTCGGGCGGGCTCGCCCCGAGTGTATAAATAAACGGGCGGAAGACCGCTCGTGGTCTTCTGGCCAAGCAATAAATACTGTCTCATATGTCTTACTTCTCAGCGCGCTTGAGGCCTAGTTCCACCAGGGCCCCGCCGTGCTACACCATCCACGCGGGAGGAAAATTCTGACGGAGACGGCGGAATTTGAACAGACTATTGTCCATAGATCCCCCACCCCAGCATCTAAATTAAGTTGACGGACCGCCAAGTAGTCGGGCAGAAAAACCAATGGGACCGGATCCGCAAGATCTAAAAAGGGCCCTTAGTTTTTAACACTCCATTCTCTATTTCAACAATTATACGTAAGATAAATAGTCAGCATGGGGATGCGGGATGCTTACAGGTACTCCTCTGGCTTTTCAGTGAGCTTATGTCCTGGTCAGCATTTCAAAACCTATTTGAATTGATCAGCACATAGGCATTAAAAAATAACACTAAAAATCAACGTGGTCGGCAGGGTATATTTCCACTATGGGCAATTAAAAACCCTTGTTGTGTGAACTCCAAACTTCTACTCTCTTAGGGCCAGATGTAGGTCGGTCGGTAACAGCCGAAAATCGGTATTTTCGGCCGTTACCGACCGGTATTTCAGGAATGGTATGTAGGGCCCTTAATTTTACAGAATCAGTAAATTTACCGATCGGTAAATTTACCGATTCTGTAAAATACTGAATCGGTATTTTTACCGATTCGGTAAATTTGAGATGTAGGTGGGACTCTTCTGAGTCCCACAAGCCTTACAAAATCGGTATTTTACCATCAAATCCAATTTGATGGTAAAATACCGATTCCGGTGTGCATGCACATGTGTGCATGCACACCTCTGCCATATGACAGGCACACCTGCCCTTGGGGCATGTATGCCTGCCACATGGCACCCGAGCCTGTTTTGGGGGGGCTAGAGGGTGTCAAAGTGACACCCCCTGCACCCTTGAGAAATTCGGTATTTACCGATTCTGTAATTACAGAATCGGTATTGCCCATTGATTCCTATGGGCTTCACAGCCCATAGGAATCAATAGGAAATACTGATTCGGTATTTCCAGATTCGGTAAATACTGAATCTTAAAGATTTGGGGCCAGATGTAGGTAGCCAAATACCGGTCGGTAACGGCCGAATTCGGCCGTTACCGACCGGTATTTGGCTACCGAGATGTAGGGGCAGGTAAACTGGGCAAATCGGTAATTTTACCGATTCTGTAAATATACCGGTCGGTAAATTTACCGACCGGTATTTTTACAGAATCGGTAAAATTGATATGTAGGTGGGACTCTTCTGAGTCCCACAAGGCCTAAGAAATCGGTATTTTACCATCAAATTCAATTTGATGGTGAAATACCGATTCAGGTGTGCATGCACATGTGTGCATGCACACCTGTGCCATATGACAGGCAGACCTGCCCTTAGGGCAGGTATGCCTGCCATATGGCCCCCGAACCTTTTTTGGGGGTGCTAGAGGGTGTCAAAGTGACACCCCCTGCACCCTTGCCAAAAATCGGTATTTACCGATCGGTAAATACCGACCGGTAATGCCCCATTCATTCCTATGGGCTTCAAAGCCCATAGGAATGAATGGAGCATTACCGGTCGGTATTTACCGAATCGGTAAATACCGATTCTTAACGATTCGGTAAATGGAACATCTGGATGTTCCTACATACCCCCACTTCTTATTTACCGATTCTTAATTACCGAATCGGTAAAATTCGGTAATTAAGAATCGGTAAATAAGTTTTACCTACATCTGGCCCTTGGTATTTACACATCTGGAAATACCTACATCTCCCCCCTTCATATTTACCACTTCTTAAATACCGAATCGGTAAAATTTGGTATTTAAGAAGTGGTAAATAAGAATTACCTACATCGGGCCCTTATAGTGCTAAACCTTTTTTAAATCACTCTTTTTCTTAGACTTTGAAGAAAAATGATTATTTTCAGTTAGGAAGCACTGAAAGGTATAAGTAAAAACTCCTATTTATATCGTCCCAAAGAAATACTAAATGTGTGTACGAATCAGAAACATAGTCATTGTGCAAAAACAAGTTAATTGTGCAGCATCTCCAGTGCTCCTAATTCTCATGCAGTAATTAGGGCTAAGATTGGACATACTTGCAACCTTCACTTTCTTAAATTGAGCTTCTAAAATGGTAGGGATAATTACTTATAATTACTGCAGGAGTGTTACTAAAGCAACACACGTCTACTCACTTCAAATATGTTAGGATTTGTTTAAAAAAGACAGACTTTATGTAAAGAAAACATATCACCATCTAAACATTTCCAGCAGCTGATATTATACCTATTTAGAGAAAAGATTGACAATTGAGTTTTATGCTTTTTCTAAAATTATTAAATGTTTAAAAATCATTAGGAAAATGTGTATTCTGCCAGTCATAAGTGACACATTGTTTATTTAGAGGAATTTTTATAAAAGTTCTTTCAGAACACCAACATTTCTATAAGGAGATGCTGATAGACACTGAAGCAAGATGGTCGCCTACCACGTTCATTCTTGGATGGCCCATCGTGAAGTTCAGTGAGGTGATTATCAGCTAGTAGGATGAAGTATGCTCAAAGGATGGAGGTTATTTGTATGCAGTGGCGGCTGGTGACATTTGAAAGTGGTGAGGCGTAAAAGTGACGCCGAGTGCACCACGGTGCGAGAGCGCAGAGAGTGACACTGCCAGAGCTGAACCATGAGTTTGGGTCAGTAAATGAAAGATGTTGCCATAGATGGGTTGTAATGCTGACAGACTCACTTTCCTCATTTCAAACCTCGGCTAAACTTTTCTTTTTTCCTCAAACTTTTGATTTGAGAGACCTTGTCAGTTTTAAATGAAACTAAAAATGTTGGAAGGCATGTGACACTTTTCTCGTGAAGTATGCAGCAATTCGGTGTAGTTTTAGCTTTTTTTAAATGAATTTCATGTCATCGGCTGGTACTAAAAAATAAACTCCTCTCATATAGCCACAAAAATAGTGAACTTACTTTGTAAATAGCCGGGTCTTCAAGTATTTACAAAATAAACTGTGTCAAAACTAGTCCTGGGCCGACTTCCCGCAGTCAGACACGACCAGGGCCTGGAAGTAACCCAAATAAAGATTTATTGAAGTTTACAGCAAGGAGCTCAACAGACCTTGACACGTGCCACTTGACACAACAGCCAAGAATGTGGAACGTGGAACGAGAGGAATGTGACACGCTGAAGGTAAGCAAGGGGCAGACGGGATATCGAGGCGAGCAAAAACCTTAACTGCATTACTAATAGTCCTGTGCCGGTCACAGGACTATTACTGGCGTTGTAACTTGGCCCTAGTTTGGCAGTGACTGCTCGCCAGTAAGATCAAAAGTACTATTTACTTCTCTGTCAGGCCATAATTTCCAGCGCTTTGTATATAGGTTACAGTGTCACCAAAATAAAATCGCTCGAATTTGTGGCCTGACAGAGAAGTAAATAGTATACTGTTGATCTTACTGGCGACACAAGTACCACAGACAGTGCGTGACTGGGATAGTATGTGAACACTGGGGCATACTATGCATCTCACACTGTGCAATACTAAGATTTTGTGTGAACATCGGAGCAAATGTTGCACCACATACAGTGCAATGTACACCGGGGCACAAGGAGTTAAAACAGTGCATTGCAGTAATAACCTTTGGGCACAAGGAGCACACAATGGGCATTACTGGGATAGTGTGTTAACACCGGGGTACAAGTAGCACAGACCGTGTACTTTTGCTCATATAGCCTTTGGACACAAGAAGCTCAAACAACGAGCACACATTACTGCGAGTCTGTGGGCACAAGGTGCACACAAACAGGGAAGAAAGAACACGCTCGGAAGCAGTATAATCTGTACAGTGGATGCAAGTATCTGTGCTGCCATGTTAGGAAAAAGGGGGGCCCCTACCTAAATGGATGAACCCTGGTAAGGAAACTAAACTTTTTTTGAAAACAGGGGGGAGAACAAAAGTTGCACCGGGTTAGCTGCGTGAAGGAGTTTTGGGAAGGACTCTGTTTGTTCTCTGCCTCGTGCCCTTGGGAGTTTAAGTGAACTGTTTGGACGGCGGAAGGAGGAGCGGGACTGCGAGTCCCAGGAACGCTAGCGGCTCAGTCAACGCCCGCACCTGTGAGACTCTTCCCCCCTGACCACGCCCCCTCCCAGGTGCTCAAAACCACGCCTCGCGGCCCCCGCTTCGCGGGAGCCGCTCGTAGCTGCGTGAAGGAGTTTTGGGAAGGACTCTGTTTGTTCTCTGCCTCGTGCCCCTGGGAGTTTAAGTGAACTGTTTGGACGGCGGAAGGAGGAGCGGGACTGCGAGTCCCAGGAACGCTAGCGGCTCAGTCAACGCCCGCACCTGTGAGACTCTTCCCCCCTGACCACGCCCCCTCATCTCACGAATCCAGCTGAATCACTGGGAATAAGTACATTGAGAGTAACGCGCCACACGGGACGCGCGCTGTGGTTCTGAAATTCTGGACCCTACTGTTGTACCGGTATCGAGGTCCAATACCCGTGTCCCGAAACATCAACGTACCATGACGAATTTGGTGTCGACGAACCGATAATGATTAGGACATCATTCCTATGCATTTGCGTCATGATCGAGGTATGCTAACACCCCTGAATCGTAGTTTCCGTCCCGACCCCTCAGACTCCATTTTGTAAACGGTATCCATTTTGTGTCTTGCCCTCATGATAAGTCAATTAAAGGTCGAGCTTGATCTAAAAGGACACGTCCACCTTCCCTGACTTCCCCCTGACCCGTCCCAACTGACTCCATTGCCTCCCGCCGAACCTTTTTGGGCAGTTCCTCGCCCAGTGGCCTAATACGATAGCATCAATGCCTAACATGCCACAACCCATTCACTACACCCAGATCATGTTTTCTACACACAGACACACCTGTCCATGCTCCCTGTTTATGGCCAGTTTTATGACTAGGAGGTGCCTTCCTTTATTGTGGTTTCATCGATATCTGATGGGAGTTCCGGGCCTGGCTGGGTAATCTATCACGAATTGGACGTCTAAAATACGGGCTTGCCTACATGACTTCGCTCTTTTGTATTATTGTAGAAATATGTGTATAGCCATATCGTAAACTCAAGAATTCTTGCTTGCAGCTATTATTTTTGTATATAAGGAGAAGGCTGGTTCTGTAAAAACGAACAGTCTCCTGAGAACACATGACCCGTGCTTGTCGTGCTTCTAGGACACCTGTTACTTGGTAGCTACCAATAAAATTCGATCTCTGACTGCGACTAGAAGACTCAGTGTTTCTGTGGTCCGGAACAAGGGAGAACTCAGAGGTCTTCGGGTGTTATCCCCTGGCACCAAACGGGTTCCTAAATACCCGTTACCTCAGTTGGCGCCCAACTCGGGGCAGTATCAAGCGGCAACGGTCCAAGCCAGATGTCGTGAGGAGCTTCGTGTGAAAATTCCAGAGGACGGCCAGCCACTTCAGCGACCCCTGTATGTCGACGTGGTTCCGAAGGTCTTTGCTGCGAGGTTCCCCGCGTCCCGACGGCTACGAAGGACTGCTGCCCTGACTATCGCCTTGTTTTGGACCCAGTGATCCTTGGTAGAGCGAAACGATAGACGAGTCTTCTAGCGACGTCACCGATCTTCAAATACTTCAGTTAAGTATAAGTGGAGCGTCTCCCAGTCCTTAGTTTGTCCTTAGTTTTGGTATCCTTGAGATACGATTTGATTTGGTACTTGCAAGCCCCAAAGCCGAAGGACTTGTGTATTCACGAGAAATATCGTAACAGATAATCCTTTGAAGTTTGAAGCTAGACTAGTGAGCGAAGATGCCTGGTTTTAGCAGACTTGGAAACTTGTTTTGTCTTGGTTATAGTAAGGACTCCCGATTAGAGGATTCCTGTCCGGTTCCTCCGATTGGACCTCCAACATATGAGCTCTATGTGAAGCACGGCGTAGGTCCCATCACATATAATGAAGTGTGGATAAAATACACCCGCAAGGATGGTGTTTTAAAATGGCCCCAATATGGTAGTTTTGACTCAGAAATATTAGATAACCTAGAGGTCAAATTATTCAAGAGAAAAGCCCGGCCGGCGATGTTTGACTCTTTTCGCTTATGGCGCAAAGAAGCCAAACAGAAAGAAATAAAATTAGCAAAAAAGAATAAAAGAGGAATGTCGATGGTGCAAGCTGCCATAACATACAGGGATAACGAGGAAGAGCAGGAAAACGAACAAATGCTTAGGAGCAAGAAACTAGCAGTAGATAAATGCTACCCGATGTTACCAAATAAGGGACAAGGGGCCAGATGTAGGTAGCCAAATACCGGTCGGAAACGGCCGAATTCGGCCGTTACCGACCGGTATCTGGAGATCGGCATGTAGGTGACAGAAAATAGGCCGAATCGGTAAATTTCCCGATTCGGTAAAGTTACCGATCGGTAAAGTTACCGATCGGTAAAGTTACCGATCGGTAACGTTACCGATCGGTAAAGTTACCGATCGGTAAAGTTACCGATCGGCAAAGTTACCGATCGGTAACGTTACCGATCGGTAACTTTACCGATCGGTAATTAAGAATAGGTAAAATTGAAGTTTGAGATGTAGGGAGGCTCTGAAATACCGATTTTGGGCCAAAATCAGTATTTAAGAGTCGGTATTTACCATGGATTCAAATCAGGTGTTAACCAGGTACAGCCTATAAAAAAGGACCCAAAATGCAATTCTGTTTGCAAAATGGCTGCATTCTATGTAATTGCAAGACGGCTACGGCTACAGGAGGAAGGAGAGAGGGAATGGCTGAGACAGGAGCAGGTCTACAGGCAGAGGGTGACCCTGTTCATGCTCACAGAGGAAGAGATTGTGCAAAGGTACAGGTTGGCTCCAGACACCATCATGGAGCTCATCAGGGACCTCAAACCCCTGTTGGAGCACCCCACCCCAAGGGCACATGCAATACCAGCACATGTACAGGTGCTGTGCAGCATCCACCTGCTGGCGTCAGGGAGCTACCAGAGCGTGGTTGCTGTGGTGGGAGGGGTGACCCAGAGCAGCCTCTCAAGGTTTTTTCACAGATTCCTTGACGCCATGTTGCACAGGATGGACCATTACATTTCTTTTCCATCCACCCATGCAGAACTGGTTCAAACCAAATCGGACTTCTACCAGATGGCAGGATTTCCCCATATCATCGGATGCATTGATGGCACACACATCCCCATTTGTCCCCCTGCTGCCACAGAATACATTTACCGCAATAGGAAATCAACCCACACCATCAACGTGCAGGTGATTTGCAATGCTAAGCACTACATCACAGACCTCGTAGCTAAATTCCCGGGAAGTACCCATGATTCATATATATTTCAGAACAGTGGCATCTATGAACGGCTGACTGCAGGGGAATTTGGTGAAGGCTACCTCCTAGGTAAGACACAGTGTGCAACACCTATTAGACCTATTGCAATTAGCAGTACATGTATGCATGTGAGTAAATTATTCCCTTTTCTTTCCAGGAGACAGTGCATATGCCCTTCGCTCATTCATACTAACCCCCTACCTCAACCCCTCAACACCCAGCCAAAGGAGGTACAACCGGGCACACAAGCGCACACGCAATGTTGTTGAGAGAACATTTGGAATATGGAAGAGCAGGTTTAGATGCCTGCACAAGAGTGGAGGTGCAAGGCAGTATACCCCCATCACATGCTGTAAGATCATTGCTGCCTGTGCCATGTTGCACAATCTGGCTGTTAAGAAGGGGACTGAGGTGGAGTTAAGTGACTATGAGGATCACGACGACGACAATGCTGTGCCTGAAAGACATCCTGCAGGAGTGTCAACACCAAGTGATGGCAGATTAAGACGTGAGGAGATTACACGCAACTATTTCTGAGTAAGTGAAGACACTGAGCTATAGTCAAAGCACAAGCTTCTGTTTATTTAGGTTTCATAAACAGATGGTAAAGTAAAAAAGAGCATCAGTAAGCATTTGACATCAATGCTCACAGTGAGCAAACACACTCAGACAGGTCTTGAACCAACCCACCATAGTTGCATATTGTCACTAGGCTTGTTTAAATGGCACAAATGTGCAAACGTAACTTTAACAACTAAAGAAACAAATGTCCACAGGCAGTAGGCCATAGTAAAAAAATTTCATTTTCGGCCACGCTTTGCACTGCCAGGTGTTTGTGGCTCAGCCTGTACACTGGGCGTTTGGCCTGTAGCCTCACCCTGTCGCCTGCTGCTCCTCCTTGGCTCAACACCATGTGGGCTAGCTGTGCTGCTCCTACTGGTGCTAGGTTCACTGTCCGGCACGTCAAGAGCAGAACTTCGTGCACTTTGTGCATTGAGTAGGGCCTCCAGCGCACCAGTCATTCCAGCTATGCCCCTTGTTAACTGGTTGGTATTATTAGTCAGGACTTCCTGGCTATTGATGCTACGCCTGCATAGCAGGGATGTGGCTGTTGCCAGGCGGTGTAAGGATTTCTCTGCTCTCTGTGCTCGCTGCTTGTCCCTGCGCCTTGCAGCAATTTCAGAGTCAAGTTTAGTGCACAGTTGCTGTATGCCTGTTGCCATGCACTTGTTCACCTCCACAAGCTCTTGTATGCCCTTGCCAATGTCCTGAATGTTAATGTTCATGTTTCTCATTTGTCTCTGACAGGCCATGATGCCCTTGCCCTGCATCCTCTGTATCCTGACCATCGATCCCTCCAGGCCTTGGAAGACACTGGACCCCTCCCCACGTGCACCTGCACCCCTTCCTTGGACTGTGCGCCTTCTAGTGGTAGGTGGTACAGGCTCTGTGCCGGGCTGCAGTGTGGCAGTGATGTCAGCCTCAGACAAGTCATGTGACTCTACACCCACCATTTCCTCAGCACCTATCTCCATTTGCAGCAGTGGGGAAACAACATGCCTCCTGCTAGGGTGTGCAACAGGTGTTACCAATTCAAGGGATGCAGGCATTTCTGGTGATGACACCAATAGTGGTGACTGTGAGGGAATTGGGGATCCATGCATTTCCTCACTGATGTCTGTTGCTTGGGAGGGTGGCTGCCCACTCGGAACCCCTGTGTCCTGGGATGCACTGGGCCCTGGATCCTGACTGTCATCCCTCTGGGGTGCCGTGCCTTCTGCCTCCTCGGACTGCCTTCTGGATGTGTGACCTGTGGACATATGGGCACATATCAGCTAGGTGCTAATGTGTCACAGCCACTACAATTAAACATATCAATTTGCACTTTGAACATGCTGCCTGCCCTTCATTTTGTCTGCAAACATTTAAATTACTTGTTGGTTACAGTGCTATGTCACATGTTCTTTCAAAGACTGACTACATGTACCATGATGCTTTGCTACAGTTTTGCACACACACCATGGGACTGGGGTAACTGAGCTGCAAGGGGTGAGGGATGGATGGGGGTGGGAGGGGGATTGCTGTGCATGCATCTTACCTTTTGTTTTTGCAGATTTAGCCGAGCTGTCCACTTCTCCCAGTCCATGGACACTTTCAGTCTCCAGGGTTTTGGCTACCAGCTCCTCAAGCTCGGTGAGTGGGGGTGCTGTGTTCTTTCCTCCACCTGTTTTCTGTGACTGTTTGTGGCGATCAGCCAATTTTTTCTTTGTGAGGCTCCTTAGGTCACAGAACCTCTTCTTTAAGTCTTCTGTCACTCTGGTGGTCACTCCCACAGCATTCACTTTATCTAGGATGTCCAGCCATATTTTCCTTTTTGTGGATTCTGCCACAGTGAGGGACAGTTTTCCAAAAAGTCTGTGGTGTACCTTGACCACCTCCTCAACAAGCACCTGTAATTCAGTACTACTGAACTTAAGTTTCCTTTTCCTTTCTGCTTGCTCACTTTCCCTGCTGCTTTCCATTTTAAAGTGTTCTCAATTCACAAGCTCTGCCTGCTGCTGCTGCTGCTCCCAGTCTCTCTGCTCCAACTGCCTTTCCAGAACCTTCTAATTAGTTGCAGCTGCCTGTGTGCACACTTCCTGCCAGGAAGGGGGAGGGTGGTTGCACCTGATTGGCTGTTTGTGTTGAGTTTCACTTTTGGTTGCTGGCCGACGCGGGAAATACCGATCGGTATTTACAGATCGGTAATTACCGATCGGTATTTACCGATCGGTAATTACCGATCGGTATTTCCAATGCTTTCCTATGGGACTTTTGCCCCATAGGAATGCATTGGCCATACCGATCGGTAAATACCGATCGGTAATTACAGATTCTATATTTACCGATTCTTATTTACCGATTCTTACCAAATCGGTAATTGGAACATCTGGATGTTCCTACATACCCCCCCTTCTTATTTACCGATTCTTATTTACCGATTCGGTAAAAATCGGTAATTAAGGATCGGTAAATATTTTTTACCTACATCTGGCCCAAGGTCAAGAGGAGAGATCCGAGAAAGATCCATTAATGTCCCACTTATTAAGCTCACCTCCACCGTATGCGTTAGACGCTACTACACCGTCAAAGCATTTTACTATACCGCGCCCCGCCGCACGGAACACAGCTATTGCACAAACTCCAGCTACTGTTCAGCTGGTTCCTACTTCTCCGGCACAGCCTTCTCAAAGGCCGCCGTCTCTGCTACCTACTGCATCTACTTCTACGACTTTGCCTACAGCTCCAGCTATTGTCTATGATACTACGTCTGCTACTACTTCAACTTCCTCTGCTATTGCCTCTACTTCTTCTTTGCCTCAGCCTGTTTTTTCCGATGCACTTACCCCTCCGCAAGGTTCTCCTTCTATTAGACAAAGAGTGACAGGTACAGTCACTAGTCTGTTTTCACCTTTCTTTGGGTCGCCTAAAACGACGCCTAAAACAGAACATAGACAATCCCGTAGTCAACTGCCTGATTACGAGGAAAGAAGAGTGCTAAATGAACTAGCCCGTAAATGGATTACGGATACTGTTAGATATGATGTTCAGTCTGTTATGGACGTTTTCCGTCAATGGAATGCACCAACCCAGAGATACGTATTCGAAGAAATGTGTGTATATCTGTGCGAAGATGTGAAGACAAATGATTCCAAATGCACAATGAACGAACTATGGCATACACGCTTTAAGTTCTATGAAGGTATGATTATAGGTGCAGATGTTGAGAAAGCGATAGAGTTATTGCTCTCTTATAGGAGTAAGGGAAACGTCTCTAGATCATGTCATGAAGACGATGCACCAGGTGGGAAAAGAGCGAGACAGTACCCCATGAGAGAGGTTCCTCCGGTTTGGAGGGAAGGTGATGCGAATGCTAATCCACCAATTCTGCCTCATTTCCAGCGTGTATGGGTACATGTCCCCTGGAAACGATCCGAAGTCTTAGCGCTCAAGCAGACACTGCCTGATCCTCGTAAAAACCCGACTGGGTATTATAAGGAGTTATCGCAAACTGTAAGCTCATGTATAATGAATTTAGCGGATATAGACATGTTGTTTGGGAACGTTGTTCCACATCCTTTATGGAGCAAAATCCGTCATACGAATCATGACCAAGAACTAGGTGACTCATGGGCGAACATTACCGCTATGGATGCTAGACAAATAGGTGGTTTTAAACCTGAGCCGTTAATAGCTGAACTTCCCGGTAGGATTATCGCGTACATGAAAACAATAATGCCTGAAGTACGCGTAAACTGGGACAAGCTATCTGCGTGCAAGCAGAAGAAAGATGAGAATGTGTCTGACTTTTTCACAAGATTTGAGGAGACTTTCACCGATCATAGTGGTCAGGATATGGCTACCGAGGGTGGCCAAAGATTGTTTGTAGACAAATTCGTACATAATTTAATTCCTGAACTGTGTAATAAACTGAAAGATTCAGAGAGTGCTTGGGCTGTCTCTACGTCAGCACAAATTTTAGCTACAGCCCAGTACTATGAAAATAGGCGCAAAGACGAGCTAGATAAAGTAGACAAAAAGACAAAAGATTTAAAAACTAAAGTTCTTCTCCAGCAAGCCTATCCGCCTCGTTCGGCTAGTCAGCCCAATTATCAACAACAACAGCAGTATTCGAGAAACGCGCAAGGAAACGAGTTTTCCCATCAGCGTATTGCTTATGGCCCGAATCAATGTGCGTATTGCAAGGAAGAGGGTCACTTTAAAGGTAATTGTCCGGCTCTTGCGCGACGTTTGAGCGGTGCTTCAGGTGTAAGGGGAAGAGGTGTTCAACATGCCCCTAGAGGTAGGGGCCGTGGAAATTTCACCCAGAATACAACTTCTTTTCCGCCTCAGAATTCGATGAACAGCTTTGACCAACAGAATAATGCATCGTCTAGGTCAGCTCAGTACTATGCTGACGACTATTACACCGAACACGAAAATGAGGGTAACGATGGCTAGGACAGCCATGGACAAAGAGAGGGAGTTGTTTCAGTTCCAGTAGATCAGAATGGACCTTATGACGAGGTAATTGCCTCAGGAGTGTCAGAGCCATTTTTGCTGGATACTGGTGCTACAAAAAGTTCTATCATGCACTCGAAACTTCCTGGCGCACCTTTGTCTGGCGAAATGAATGTTTCAGTAGGTTTCTCTGGCGCCCCTGTTCGAAACGCGATCTCTAGTCCTATATCGCTTTCTATTGGCCCGTGCGAATTAGAAGCACCCCTCATTCTTACAACAGGTTGCGGTGAAAATTTGTTAGGTTTGGATTTGCTAAAAAGGTTATATGCGACTTTGTACTGTTCCCCCTTGGGAGTACAACTTACTTTAGGTAAGAAAGTCATTTCTCCAATGTATTTGTCAAAGGACAATGTTCCAACTGAATTGTTATCACTTCCTGATATACTTTGGGCTAATGGCTCTAATGATGTAGGTCGTTTGGAGATAGCACCGTATGTCATAACTTTGAAAGCCAACGTTAGGTTGCCACGTATTCCCCAATACAAAATATCTAGCGAATGCGAAAATGCATTGTTGACGATCGTTTATGATCTGATCGATAAAAATGTCATCGAAGAGACAACAGGTAATGTTTGTAACAGTCCAGTTCTGCCCATCTTAAAGCCTACTGATCCTTTACAACCGCCTGTGTACAGGTTCGTGATTGACCTCAGAGAAGTAAATAAGATAGTTATCCCACAGTTTCCAGTTGTCCCCGACATTACTGCTTTATTGACAATGGTTCCAGCTTCAGCAGCTTGGTTCTCGGTGATTGACCTGAAGAACGCTTTCTTCAGCATCCCGATTGCCGAGGAAAGTAGAGATATTTTTGGCTTCAATTTAGGAGGACGAAGCTTCCGCTTCAAGTGTGCTCCTCAAGGCTACTGCGAAAGCCCATCAATATTCAGTCAGGCCCTGAAAACACAACTAGACACGATTATTCTACCGAATGGCTCAACTCTGATTCAGTACGTAGACGATCTGCTGATCGCTGCAGACACTGAAGAGATTTGCAAGAAAGCTACGTTATCATTATTACGTGACTTATGTGACATGAAGCACAAAGTCCCTCTTTCCAAACTCCAATTTTGCCGACAAGAGGTAACCTACCTAGGTCACATCTTGTCGAAGGAGGGAAGGAGACTGACACCAGAAAGAATACAGGCAATTGCACAACTGAGTGCCCCAAGGACACAGAGAGATGTTCGGGCCTTCTTGGGCATTACATCGTACTGTAGACAATGGATACCGAATTTCTCACTACTAGCTAAACCCTTGCTGGCACTACTCTGCAAAGACACGCCAAATCCTGGTCTGAAGATTGCCAAACGAGTTTCCACAAGTTGCGTGATGCATTATGTTCGGCCCCTGTGTTGGGAAACCCCAACTACAGTAAGCCTTTTACATTATATGTCCATGAGAAGGAAGGTTGTGCATTATCAGTTTTAACACAACATTTTGGGGACAGACAGCGCCCATGCGCGTATTTTTCGGCAACTCTAGACCCTGTGGCTAAGGCACTACCAAGTTGTCTGAGAGCCACCGCCGCAGCAGCTGTCTGCATTCAACAGTCTGCTGGATTAGTCATGAATAATACTCTGATCGTTATGGTCCCGCATGCAGTAGACATTTTACTAAATAGGACGAAGACACAACATCTTACTAGCGCTCGACTATCCAGTTACGAACTTACACTGCTAGCAAGTCACATCCACATAAAGAGGTGTGATACACTGAACCCCGCAACGTTCTTACCCATTCCGACAGAAACAGACAAGATTGATAACCATGACTGCTGTTTTAGGACAGAAGAAGAGACAAAAGGGAGAGTAGACTTACAGGACACTCCCCTTCCTGAATGCAACGATACTTTATGGGTTGATGGTTCATGTTTCAAGCTGCCGAATGGTGATACGACTGCAGCATATGCCGTAACGACATTACACACCATTATAGAGACCGCGCGTATTTCCCACAATTCTGCACAAGCTGCAGAACTGATTGCACTTACCAGAGCATGTGTGTTAGCGAAAGGAAAGCGAGTGAATGTGTACACGGACAGCCAATACGCCTTTGGCGTGGCTCACAGTTTTGGGAGATTATGGCGTGAACGTGGGTTCCTTACGTCACATGGTGCAAAGATACAACATGGTCAGTTAGTTAATGAACTCCCCGAGTCATTGACCCTGCCACTACAAGTTGCGATTGTGAAATGCAGTGCCCACAGAAAGATTCAGGATGATGTTGGCCGTGGGAATGCATTTGCAGACGAGGTTGCGAAAGAGACTGCAAGGAACACGATGAGTCGGATGTATGTTGTAGGTCCCGCTAGATGGATTACGGATGTAGGAATGTGTGAGGGCACCATTGAAAGCGTGAAATCTATACAAGCCGAGGCAACTGAGAAAGAGGTGAATGAATGGAGAGAAAGTAAAGGTAGATTAGACGCGAATGGTTGTTGGGTCGAACTGTCAGAACACCAGCGATGGCTATTACCTAACGCATATGTACTTGCAGTAGTAACAATGGCTCATGGAATTGCGCACATCAGTTCGAGAGGAATCTGTAAACTATTGGCCCCAGTATGGCAAAATGGTAATATCCCGAAATATGCAGAGAATGTGGTCAGAAACTGTATGGTGTGTTTGAAGTACAATCCCGGTAGGGGAACCCCAACTCCAGCTGGTCATTTTGCGCCTCCAACATATCCGTTCGAGGTTTTGCAGCTCGATTTCATTCACATGGAGAGGTGCAACAATCTGAAGTATGTGCTCGTTGTTGTTTGCGCTTTCTCCAGGTGGGTGGAAGCGTACCCCCTTAAGGACAATACTGCCTTGTCAACTGCCAAAGCCCTTGTCAAAGAGTTCTTCCCTAGATTCGGTATGCCTAGAATCGTCTGGAGTGATAATGGAAGTGAATTCGTAGGACGCGTGATGAAGAAAGTGTGTGAGTGTTTAGGCATACAACAAAAGTTTCACTCTGCGAATCACCCCCAATCAGCTGGATTAGTAGAGTGCTACAATGGCACTTTAAAGCTCAAATTAGCCAAGATCCAAGCCAGTACAGGTCTTAAATGGCCTGACGCCTTGCCCCTAGCACTCTTGTCAACCAGAATGACAGTCCATTCCAGGTTAGGACTTAGTCCTCATGAGATAGTGTTTGGCCGCCCAGCCAACGTCTGGGGCGTGCCAAGACCAAAGAAACTCAGCGAAATAGAGCACCCCGTACTGCTTGACTATTTGTGCGAATTAACAACGAAATTGCGTGTTTTACACCAACAGGTTCACAGTTCCTCTCCGCCAGCCTCTGACGATCCAGGTCACTCCATCGAACCCGGCACGTGGGTCTTGGTGCGGAATTTCCAGCGCACAAATAACGGACAGCCGAGGTGGACCGGACCGTACCTGGTACTTCTTTCCACGAGATCAGCTGTTCGGGTGGAAGGCAAAAAGAACTGGGTGCACGGGACCCATTTTAAACGGGTCCCTCTACCCCTCCCATATGACCGGTGGGTCAAGGAAGGACTTGCCGACTCTGAGACAGAATCCATACCTCGCTTCCTCCCTTTCAGCAATGCACGTTTGAAAGAAACTGGTACCGAAAAGGAGAGTGATCATATTTTACAAGGACTTGTGCCACCATCTATGCAGTTGGACACTACCGAACCTGAGACATTGTTTGAAGACCACACCGTACCAGGAAAACGACGGTACAATTTAAGGTCTAAACAAAGAGACTAATAAAAGCAAACTAATGTGATTTTCTTTTCCCCTAAGAACTATTTTTTATTTTTCAGCTCTCTCGCCCAGGAAACGTGCTCATTTTTGATTTTCGAACCGCCATCCGGTTCTGCTGCTAGGGTCGCGGTTGAAGTCTGGGGAGTGCAACTGGGGACGTTTAGGTCAACGGTTCTGGTTGGTCCAAGGGAGTTACCCCGGACTGAACAGAGCGCACTCCCTGGCAGAACCAACCTACCACCGCGGGCAGCAAGTAGAGGATGGAGTTTCCTAGGGTAAAGAGACCTGCCAGACTCACGGACTTTGAAAGACAATTATGCACGATACTGGCCAAAAGAAGGTTTTTGATAATATGTATTTTTATGTTGTGTAGCATAGCAATGTTCTTGACTGGTTATACTCTATTCGTCTTTCAAGTTTCCTTGTTCTCAAATGACACCCGGCCAACTCCTCCTCTCACTCTCTCCACACACTACTTTCACCCTCTACCTGAACACAAGTCTGCCAGAAGACTCGAATTTGTAAATAACTCATTCATTCAACTTCTACACCAACACCAGTCCATAATGAACACATCGAACTGTTGGGTATGCGGACTCATGCCGCACACGACTGATAAGGGTATCCCATACTTTATCCTGCCTTTCAGTTATTATGGTTCTCTGTGGGCTTTCCAGACCATGTTCCTATTCGCCCTAGAACCATACCCGACCCGTTCTACTGAGAGTGATTCCAGTAACAAGGCACTAGTAGCAGGGATAAGAAATATGAGTAGAGAGTTCGACACATATCTAACGATTCCCAAAGATGAACTCACTCCGTACACTCGTTGGAACGTAACTAAATATGGGGTTTACCTGAGTAAGAGCCAGACAGCAAAGAAATCATGCCCAGTTTGGATAGTACCCAACCGAGGTCACTTATGTTTACAAGGTATTGGCAGGGATCCCAAAGCACAATTAGGAAAGAGTATATGCACGGAAACATATGTGTTCGCTTCCCGAACTTCCCCTATACTATTAGCAGCCAAAAGCACGTATTTCGTCTGCCATGACCAAGCCTACACCTGGTTGCCCCCTGACTTCTCAGGTACAGGTTTCATCTCGTTTCTGCTGCCTCCCACCTACACGGCCAGGGCAGATTACCATCGGACAAGGACAGCTAGGGGTGTCGTGAGCAACGACGACACCGCGGGTCAGGAATTCGCTGACTTCGCAAAGGGTTTTCTGCCATTTTGGGGGCCTATGGTGAACAGCAGGAATATTCGCCAGTTATCGAGGATAGTTGAATCCGCCGTGATTACAACGGCCGGAGCCCTTGGCAATTTGACGACCGAGCTTCAGTCGGATCGACTTATGACCCTTCAGAACCGAGTTGCCCTAGATATCATACTCGCCGATCGTGGTGGTGTGTGTAGAGTGATCCAATCCAGTTGTTGCATTTTCATCCCTGATAACGCACCGACAGTGTACCAGGCCATCTCTAAGCTACACGAGATATCTGGTTCCCTTCACGTAGAAAAAGGGGACTGGTCCTTACTAGGGTGGTTCTGGGAACTGATCGCCACCTGGGGATGGAAAACACTGATCTTCATTGGGATGATCTTAGCACTTCTGTTTATGTTCTGCCTGTGTGTACAGTGCGCTCCTGCACTATGTGGCCTCTGTGCTACCTCATGTGTACGGAAGCCTGTGTCAAGGGACGAACTGAGCAACAGAATGATGCTACAGCAGCATCTCCACGAATTCCTTCATACAGATTTAGACTCGGATTAGCATGAATTATTGCCTTATATGAGGGCAAAAGGAGGGTCTGTGGTTCTGAAATTCTGGACCCTACTGTTGTACCGGTATCGAGGTCCAATACCCGTGTCCCGAAACATCAACGTACCATGACGAATTTGGTGTCGACGAACCGATAATGATTAGGACATCATTCCTATGCATTTGCGTCATGATCGAGGTATGCTAACACCCCTGAATCGTAGTTTCCGTCCCGACCCCTCAGACTCCATTTTGTAAACGGTATCCATCTTGTGTCTTGCCCTCATGATAAGTCAATTAAAGGTCGAGCTTGATCTAAAAGGACACGTCCACCTTCCCTGACTTCCCCCTGACCCGTGCCAACTGACTCCATTGTCTCCAGCCGAACCTGTTTGGGCAGCTCCTCGCCCAGTGGCCTAATACGATAGCATCAATGCCTAACATGCCACAAACCATTCACTAGACCCAGATCATGTTTTCTACACACAGACACACCTGTCCACGCTCCCTGTTTATGGCCAGTTTTATGACTAGGAGGTGCCTTCCTTTATTGTGGTTTCATCGATATCTGATGGGAGTTGCGGGCCTGGCTGGGTAATCTATCACGAATTGGACGTCTAAAATACGGGCTTGCCTACATGACTTCGCTCTTTTGTATTATTGTAGAAATATGTGTATAGCCATATCGTAAACTCAAGAATTCTTGCTTGCAGCTATTATTTTTGTATATAAGGAGAAGGCTGGTTCTGTAAAAACGAACAGTCTCCTGAGAACACATGACCCGTGCTTGTCGTGTTTCTAGGACACCTGTTACTTGGTAGCTACCAATAAAATTCGATCTCTGACTGCGACTAGAAGACTCAGTGTTTCTGTGGTCCGGAACAAGGGAGAACTCAGAGGTCTTCGGGTGTTATCCCCTGGCACCAAACGGGTTCCTAAATACCCGTTACCTCAGCGCGGGCGGCCGCCGGGCTAAGCCCGGGCAAAGGGCGGGCCGTTTGAGGCCGGAAGAGACCAGGACCGGAAGAGACCAGGACCGGGCTATCCCCCTAAGGACGTTTTTTCCGGGAACCTTTTGTTGATTTGTGGAGTGCCTACTGTTCATACAGCTGCAGGTCATATCATGGCCAGTAGGGAAACAAGAAGTAAATCCGCGAATGCGGCCTCAGGTACTATGGACAAATTTCTTTTTAAAATCAATACTACTGCAAGTAATGGGACCTTGTCACCTGTAACATCGATTGAGGAGGGGGTAGAAAGTAATGGTTTGTGCTCTTTGTCTACTCTAAATTTAACTGCCAATACTAGTACTCCAATAATGCTTGATGCCACCCATATGTCTCTACTAGACAGTATTGACCAAACCATAGAGTCTGTATTGCAACAGATTAGGACACCATCTTCCACGCAGAGGGATGGGGATACACCGCGTGCCTCTAATGCCGTGGAGCTATCCCCTGTGGTGGAGCTAACACAGTCTGGGGCCGAGGGTGAGGATCTCAACCTAATCGAACATGTGGCGTGTAGATTGGATCCGGTACCAAAATTGAAAAGGAAACGAATTAGAAAACCCAAAAACGCTAAAAGGGCCAAAATAGACCGCATTTTGGATGTGAGGGAAGACAGTTCAACTACTTCTGTGCCGCCAAGTGTTGGTACCGTGGACATGGAGGTGCTTGTAACTTCACCTATTCCCCCGGTGTCTGTGGTCCCTGAACTATTTCTTTTCGGGGGGGGTCTCTAATAAAAATAATAACATGGCACTTCTAATTACCACGATTTCTGATATCCTTAATAGTTTTTTAAAACCCATAGCCCTCAAATTAGACTCAATAGAATCGAGACTAATAGATCTAGAAAAATTAAGAGGGGGTACCGAGGTTCATGTGGGGCTGGGAGAAAGTACACGGGGAATACAGGGGCACACTGCCGGTGTATCCTCTCTGGCTATGTCTACTCCGGCTGTAGTTGCAACATCCCTGACAGTACCACCAGGGGATTATACCACCAACCCCGCTATATCGGAGCGCCCACTAGCGACTGTACCACCTCCCAGGTTAGAGCCACCACTTCCTGCTCCCAGGTTAGTGCCACCGTTACCAGCCCCTAGGAGATCAAAGCAATCAGCTCCAACTGTTCCATCCACACAGGAGAAATCTTCAAATGGGATGGTAAACGGTTCGAAAAGGCAGGTCGATCCCAAATTTGGGCACAAGGCAGTGCACCTACCTCCCGAGGCGGTGGTTTATACCGTAATTTTGATGGGTGCACCTGAGCTAGTAAGTGGTGCAACGGAACCATATGAATCCCTACATAACAAGGTAATTAGTTGGCTAAACATTAATAGACCCCTACCGCCGCATTTAAAGGGTGATGTTCTTATGGTTAGAAGGGTCCCATGGGTTGGGTATACTTCCAAGAAAAGAGCTGGGGACTGCATTATTGTTAGTTTTAGGAATCCCCAGGTAGTCACTTATATCAGTAACTGGTGGGGTAATGCGGGTAATACTACCATTGAGTTGGTCCCCCTTTCATACTTTTACCCCAATGTGCCCAACACACAATGAGAGGAAGGAGGAGGGGTGGACGCGGGTGGGCTTTGCTGTAGATGGGACAAGATACAGGCCTAGGCAGAATTTATTCCCGGCCCGAATTAATTATGCACACCCCAACAGATACACTTGCCTTGACGAAGTGGACTGACTTTGTAGGGGTGCTCACCCGAATCCCCATAGAACTAGTGAGAGTGGATCTGTGAGACAGGGGGAGGCAACTGTTGTGTTGGAGACCTTTGACAACTGGGACCGGGAGCTATCACTAGGGAGTATACCAGAGTCCCCTATTGTGACGGACAGGGTAGTAGGTACTTTACCCCAAAATGGTTCTGACCTCACTCCAATATTGTCGTGTGTCGTCACGACCATTTCCACCCTGCAGTCCACTTTGGAGCCTCTAGTATGCCGCCACACATTTCCATCAGGTGGCGATGTTTCGGAGGCTCCACTGGGTTTATTTGTAGGACAGGCACCGAAAAACTCTATTGAGGTTTTGAAGTTGCTGTCCTGGAATGTGGCGGGTATTGTAAATAAAATTCACACTGAGGATTGGGACTCGTTAGTGGAAGGTAGTGATATTTGTCTATTCCAAGAGACGTGGGCAAAGGAACCCCTGAGCAGAATGGGCTATGCAGTTTTCGAAATCCCGGCCAGTTGGAATGGTAGGGGGAGGCCCTCGGGGGGGTCTGGCGGTTTGGGTGGCTGCGCACGTTGGGTGTTCCGTGGAGAACATTTCCACGTTCTCCAGGGACATCCAGTGTGTACTTCTCAGCTGGCCAAACGCTGCAAGTCTATCTATTGTCAATGTATACTCCCGCCCTGTTAGTGTGACTTCAGAATCACCCACCCTGGGTGACCTCTTCTCTTTCCTGGGCCAACTTCCTAGTGATTGTAAAATAGTGATGGGCGGTGACTTTAATTGTCACTTTGAACCTCTGAAGGGTTTAAAGGAGGGTGCTTTCACTACGGAAGATGACCATTGGGGTGTTCCTCCTTGCCAATCTCCTCATCCAAAAACCTGGTCCCCACTGGCAGTTCAAATCATGTCCCTCACATTGAACTTCGCGCTGAGGGCTTGTAACGGACGGACTCCGTCCAATAGTCCCTCTGTGTGCACTTTTAATAGAAGGGATCATGAATCAAGATTGGACTACATATTTGTTGATATCTCTTTATGGTCCAAGGTCCAGGATTTTAGGATATTGCCTAGAACAGATAGCGATCACAACGCACTGTTACTAGAAATGAAACACCCCGTTTCTATTGGCAAGTCACTTTCTTCCTGCCCATGTGGCGGCCCCGGGACTTTGGTCCTTACCTCCAATAGACGTAGGGTCAAATGGGGGAAAATTATCAGTGTAGAAGATAATATAAGGAGGATTTATGAAGTTGCACTTCCTAAATTTGAAGAACTGGAGGATCTAGTAAATCTACCATGGCAACCCGATTTTAATGAACAGTTAGGATGCATCCATGAAAGTTTGGTGGGTGTTCTAGGTGAGGTTTTTTATCCAGTGGTACCAGCACGACGCAAAAAGACCAGAACCTCATCCTGGTATAATTCCTCTTGTAAAAAGGCAAAAATAGAGCTTATTGCCGCAATTAAAGAAGGCAAAGACAGGGGAAGGGTTGCTGAATTGAGGAGGGAGCATAAGGCGGTCTTAGTACTTGCAAAGTCAGAGTGGGACTGGAACCACTGGCAGGAGCTCCCCCTAGCATTGGAAACCAGGGATCTTAAGAAATTTTGGTCCCTGGTAAATTTTGGCACAGGCGAACCCAAAGCTGCAGTAGAGCCAAATATTGCATCTTCTGCGTGGGAAGAACATTTTGGTAAATTATACCAAGATATTGAACAACTGACAGATGTGGACATCATCTCCGATGGTCTACCCACCTCTGCAGTTGGTTTGGAATTTACCCTTGTGGAGGTAGTGGGTGCGATGGAGAAGTTATCAAGGGGGAAGGCCCCGGGACTAGATAGATTACCTGGTGATCTTTTCAGACACCATTCGGAGATCTGGGGCCCATACTTTCAAATTCTTTTCAACGCTATTTTGGGAGGCATGGGGGTCCCTAGTACTTGGCTGGGGGCAGAGATAGTGCCCATTTTTAAAAAGGGCTCTCCTCTGCTCCCAGCTAACTACAGGCCGATCAGCCTCATAGATGTCCCCCAAAAACTCTTTTCCCGCCTTATCCTGGACCATCTTATGGACTGGATGGAGGCAAATGAAATTCTGAGCCCACTCCAGGCTGGCTTCAGGAAGAACACGTCCACCATGGATCAGATCTTCCGCCTCGTCCTCCTATATTGGAAAACTGTGAGGATAGAGGGGGGGAGACTGTACATGGTGTTCGTGGACCTGAAGTCAGCCTTCGACATGGTCCCACGGAAGAAGCTCTGGGAGGTTCTGAAAAAGCTAGGTGTTCCCACACAACTATTGTATGCCATAATTAGGCTCCATGACAATAACTACGCACAGGTCAGGTGTGGTAGGGATGGAGCGTTGTCGACAAGGTTTCCTGTTCGCCGAGGGGTGAGGCAGGGTTGCGTTTTGGCGCCAACCCTGTTTTGCCTCTTTGTCAACAGTGTTATATCTCACCTGGACAACGTCAGCCATAATGACACCCCCCTTTTGGCAGGTAGGAGGGTGCCAGCAATCATGTTTGCTGACGACACCCTCCTGCTTTCCAAATCCCCGATGGGGATTCAAAGGATCCTAGATGGATTTGGTCTCTTTTGTTTGCAGCATGGCCTTGAAATCAATACCGAAAAGACCAAATTCATGATCTTTAACCCATCCACAAAGACAAGACCAAACCCCACCCTCGGCGAAGTTAGTCTGGAAAGGGTCACAACTTTTCAATACCTGGGGGTAACATTGCATGAGAATCTCTCCTGGGAACCCCAAATATCTAAATCTCGGTTGAAGTTGTGCAAACTCTCAGGTGTAATTCTTAAGGTTGTGAACACTTCGACTTTTAAACCCATAAGCCCGGAATTAGAGCTCTATAAAACTCAAGCCAAGGCAGCTGCATCCTATGGCAGCGAGCTTTGGGGGTATAGAGCGGGGTGTGAACTGGCTAATGTGGAGAATAATTTTCTAAGACGCCTTTTGGTACTCCCTCGTGGTACACCCCTGCTTCCCCTAAGACTGGATGTGGGTCTACCATCTATCGCCATAGAACTGCAGTCCAGGCCATTAAGATTCTGGCACAGGCTATGGACTACCAGCGAACTCGTCCACTACAGGCAGGATCTCATCCATGTGATGAGTCTTAATACACGTGATAGAATCCCATGGTTGGCTTTTGTTAAAAAGGAATTGTATAGGTTGAAATTGCAGGACCTATGGGAGGACCCGGAGCATGGATGTCATACCATCTCTCGTAAAAATCTGGTGCGAATTCACAAGGAATCTAGTCTAGCCCTCCTCACGTCTGCTACCACCAATGGCACCCTGACTGCTCGTTTTCTGGAATTTAAGAATTCTTATGAATTTGAGGATTTTATGGACATCATATTCCCCATCCTGGCGAGGAAATTGTTTATACAGTGGAGGCTAGGCACTTTGCCCCTAAAAACCTTCACTTGTAAATGGCTTAAGGGGGGGGATAGAGTTTGTCCTGGATGTAATATGCATGATGAGGAGGAAACAAATCTTTTTTTCTTCTGCCCAGCATATATTAAACCTAGGAAATATTGGCTGGTGCCTATATGCAGGAATCTGGGATCTAGATCTTATTTAACTGCATATAGAATTCTAAAAACAAGCACTTTGCCTCATATTGTATTTGCAGTGGCCAAATTTATTATGGCTACATGGCAGTTAAGGAAGAAACTCTTGCCCGTATAATTGGTGTTTTTGTGAATGTTTCTCTCCCCAACTGAATCATCCCTTTTTTAACCCTATAATTCACTTTTTAGGGCATGTAATTGAATTTCCAATTCATTTTTACTTGTTGCTATGCAACTGAAGTTCCTTACCACTGTATTTTGGAAAATGTAATGCTTTTTTTTTTATGGTGTTGACATACTGCTTTTACTATCACTGTATTTTATAAATGTAATGCAATTTTTGTAAATGGTGATTTATTGTGTAATATGAGCAATTGTTTGTATGAATCTTTTATGGTCTCAACGACCGAAATAAAGGAACTTTGGATTGGATTGGATTAGAATCACACCAGTGAACGCTAAATAATAAAGTCAATAACTGATTACATTTTTTTTACACAAAAATATATTTTTCTTTTATTTTATTTTAGTTATAAATCATTCTCATGTATAGATGACAGTTGATAAAAGGCTGAATAATTGCTTACATGAGTATTATTATTTGTTTGAATACAATTATATACAAAAATGTTAAGTCATTTCATTCAATACAGAACTAATTCCCCTTTCAACGAGTTTCGGCGATTTGCCTTCCTCAGGAATTCTGTATGTGCACGTTGATACTACAAAAGAGAATCATATTTTACAATTAATCTTTTACAATTGGACCTTAAAAACAGCGTTCCTTCAGTTATGCTGTTTAAACGACTACTAGTCTGTACTTCCTGATTTTATATGGAGGAACTATTCTTACACTGTTAGGTTCTGGCTCAGTCAAACAAAATATTTTGGAACTAAGTACTACCCATATGCAACATTACTATATATTTATGTACAGTGACTTCTCACTATTTTTATTTTACATAATTACACTACATACAATATAAATTAAACATCACAATTAAACAAAGATATAAATTAGTAATCCTAAATGTGGTCAGAAAGTAAATTTCTGCAGATAACAATATTGGGGGAAAAATTAAAGAGAAAGGGAAACCCCCTATGGTTAATACAGCGGGCATTGGGGCAGAAACGTGGGATTCCCACTGTAAAGAGGTCGAAAGGAGAACACACCTGGAACTTGAAGGAAATGGTACCAAGTTGAGATACGTATTATGTATCTAGGTTGTGCCTCTTGCAATGGTTCAAATCAGAAGATAAGGCGGATTACCATCAGCTACTGCGATGTCTATGAGCGAGGGGAACACATGGTTTTAAAAGGAGCCTGAGAAGATACCATATTGTCGAGAATGTATTCTGTCCCCCAAGCAATGTACCTTTGAACAATGATACAGGGAACCTTGGTTTGTATGAAGCTCCGAAAATTCTTAAACCTTTCTGTCCTGTATGCACGGCTTTGATAAAATCTAAGTAATGTGGAAAAAACAAAGGGAATTATATGTACCATCAGGGCTAGGCGATTTTGTATAAACCTACTCTAATCTTGCCATAATAATTGTATATAGGGCTTACATACCAGCTTCAACCACAATCGTCGCGTGTATGGGCGGACATGTGTTGGTCTAATATCCGGTTAATTGTTCTTATCGCGCTGACGTGTATCTGCAGAAGTATGCTTTCCCGTACGGAATGCAGAGCTGCGGTGATCTGAAAAACCCAAAGTATAACGGTCTATTCATTATACATAAGTCGATCCGATAGCAAAGAGCCATCATTATTAGCTATCTGCATGACTTGTGGGGATCAATATAAAATGGACTCATTCGATGCAGAAGGGGCTGCACAGGAAGCTTACTACTTATGTTACATAATATCAACATTGGGAAGGATTAATCCATATTATCCCAGAACTAGAGTGTGATCTGTATTTACCACGCATGGACCCAGCATTGTTAAACTGATTGACACTAAGGTCGAAGGGCACATTCTCGATTATTTAAAGCGGACTGTGATATTAATGCGGCCACACTAAAACTAAAAATAACAGTCACGTTTAGGTCGATATGTTGGTTGAACTCCGACTTGCTATTCTAACGGGTAGAGTTAGGCTCTTTACCGTATATTCCCAGCCTGCTGTATCGTTCCTCACCATTCTGTCAGTAAGGTCAGAACTGAATGCCGAGCTCATACTTAATAATAACGAAGCCGTACTTACAAAATTCGAAATTGTGTGTCTCTTAGGCTCGATGTATTCATCTGTGATGCTGCCGTGTATCTGATTCAAAGCCTCTTTATATGTTACACTTTATTTCGCGCCCGACCCAAGATCTCGCGATATTCCGCGAAGAAGGTGACCAGGACGGTTACTAGAAGAGACTCTGCTGGCGTGATCGCCATCTTAAAGTGATCAAAAGGAACTGCTGGTTGTTCTTAATACATGTGTGATCTACGGTTAAAGTGATTTAATACTAGGTTTGTTTAATTTTTACTAGGCTTCATCAAGTCAAATAAAGGGACCGCTGAAATTGATCCCTATATGAAGGATCAATTATATGTACTTTAAAAATATGCCCTAGTGCATCATATTCAAGCCTGTGTTTAATTAAATACTGCATTTCGCGTTTGATGCTTCGTTTCGATATATATGGCGGGGAGGGTGGCTCGGTAGACTAGATCGAGGGAATCCACAAGTATAGTCGCCATCTTTACATGAGTTGTAGGACAGTTGTCATTGATTGGATGACTGTGCAGGCAGTTGGAACACGGTAAGCTACAGCTGTGATATCTGTGGCTGGAGAGGTCAAATGCATTAGAGATCACGATATCATAAAAGGAACTGAATAACAAGATAATATATGCAAAAATGTCACAATCACATGTTAGGATAACTGTACATAATTGTTTGTCTGACTAACCAACTTCATCACTTAGACATTCTAGCTCCTATTATAATATTGCTTGTTCCCACGGTATGTCAATGTTTAATCCATTGATGGCTGTCCCCAAAATAAAAATCCAATATACCTCTCTCATTTTTCTGATTTTGTCCACATCCAGTCCTATCTTGTGGTGTACCCTTTCTAAAATGTACCAAGACATATTCTCAGGTGTATGTTTCTTCTCTATGTAGTGGGCAACCATAGGTGCTGTTAATTTTTTTGTTCGAATAGCTGACCTGTGTTCTGTCAGTCTGACATTCAGTGCTCGACCTGTTTGTCCAACGTATCCTTTCTGACATGGACAGATTATCAAATAAATTACATTTGTACTTCTTCAATTGTTAAGATCTGCTGGTCTGATTAATCGTTTGTTGAACCGTAAAGTAGGGCCCTGAATTGTTGTAGTACAAGATTTACAATTCAAACAACTATATGTGCCTTGTACCGGTTGTAGATCTACCAAAGAATGTTGACAGCTTGGTATTGTAGATGTCATACGTGATCTAACAATATGATCTTTCAGGGACTTATTTCTTTTATATGCAAACATTGGTTTGGGTAACTGATTTTCTTTTTCAACATTCACATTCAATAGACAATGAAGACAATCTGGAACAGTTCCTTCAATGGATAAACCTCTGTGATAACAACATCAGATTCACTTATCATATTGATAATTCACAAGTGGAATATCTGGATGTTTTGATCAAACATTGTGATGGAGCCCTAGCCGTGGATTTATATGTTAAGCCCACGGCTAGGAATACATTACTACATTACGACAGTTATCACCCCGCCATTCAAAAGAATAGTGTACCTTTTGGGGAATTTTTACGTCTAAGACGCAACTGCACCAGTGTCTTAGACTATGATAACAACTCAGTCATGATGAAATCTAAATTCTTATCCCGAGGTTATCCCAAAAAAGTAATACGGGATTCATATAAGCGGGCCCGCTTTTATGATAGACAGCATCTATTAGAACCCAAGGTTGACAAAGATACCCCTAGCCTAGTATTCATCACTAAACATTCAGTGCTCAACGAAAGAATTCGACAAACTATATGTGCAAACTGGCACATATTGAATGTGAATGTTGAAAAAGAAAATCAGTTACCCAAACCAATGTTTGCATATAAAAGAAATAAGTCCCTGAAAGATCATATTGTTAGATCATGTATGACATCTACAATACCAAGCTGTCAATATTCTTTGGTAGATCTACAACCGGTACAAGGCACATATAGTTGTTTGAATTGTAAATCTTGTACTACAACAATTCAGGGCCCTACTTTACGGTTCAACAAACGATTAATCAGACCAGCAGATCTTAACAATTGCAGAAGTACAAATGTAATTTATTTGATAATCTGTCCATGTCAGAAAGGATACGTTGGACAAACAGGTCGAGCACTGAATGTCAGACTGACAGAACACAGGTCAGCTATTCGAACAAAAAAATTAACATCACCTATGGTTGCCCACTACATAGAGAAGAAACATACACCTGAGAATATGTCTTGGTACATTTTAGAAAGGGTACACCACAAGATAGGACTGGATGTGGACAAAATCAGAAAAATGAGAGAGGTATATTGGATTTTTATTTTGGGGACAGCCATCAATGGATTAAACATTGACATACCGTGGGAACAAGCAATATTATAATAGGAGCTAGAATGTCTAAGTGATGAAGTTGGTTAGTCAGACAAACAATTATGTACAGTTATCCTAACATGTGATTGTGACATTTTTGCATATATTATCTTGTTATTCAGTTCCTTTTATGATATCGTGATCTCTAATGCATTTGACCTCTCCAGCCACAGATATCACAGCTGTAGCTTACCGTGTTCCAACTGCCTGCACAGTCATCCAATCAATGACAACTGTCCTACAACTCATGTAAAGATGGCGACTATACTTGTGGATTCCCTCGATCTAGTCTACCGAGCCACCCTCCCCGCCATATATATCGAAACGGAGCATCAAACGCGAAATGCAGTATTTAATTAAACACAGGCTTGAATATGATGCGCTAGGGCATATTTTTAAAGTACATATAATTGATCCTTCATATAGGGATCAATTTCAGCGGTCCCTTTATTCGACTTGATGAAGCCTAGTAAAAATTAAACAAACCTAGTATTAAATCACTTTATCCGTAGATCACACATGTATTAAGAACAACCAGCAGTTCCTTTTGATCACTTTAAGATAGCGATCACGCCAGCAGAGTCTCTTCTAGTAACCGTCCTGGTCACCTTCTTCACGGAATATCGCGAGACCTTGGGTCGGGCGCGAAATAAAGTGTAACATATAAAGAGGCTTTGAATCAGATACACGGCAGCATCACAGATGAATACATCGAGCCTAAGAGACACACAATTTCGAATTTTGTAAGTACGGCTTCTTTATTATTAAGTATGAGCTCGGCATTCAGTTCTGACCTTACTGACAGAATGGTGAGGAACGATACAGCAGGCTGGGAATGTACGGTAAAGAGCCTAACTCTACCCGTTAGAATAGCAAGTCGGAGTTCAACCAACATATCGACCTAAACGTGACTGTTATTTTTAGTTTTAGTGTGGCCGCAATGATATCACAGTCCGCTTTAAATAATCGAGAATGTGCCCCTTGACCTTAGTGTCAATCAGTTTAACAATGCTGGGTCCATGCGTGGTAAATACAGATCACACTCTAGTTCTGGGATAATATGGATTAATCCTTCCCAATGTTGATATTATGTAACATAAGTAGTAAGCTTCCTGTGCAGCCCCTTCTGCATCGAATGAGTCCATTTTATATTGATCCCCACAAGTCATGCAGATAGCTAATAATGATGGTTCTTTGCTATCGGATCGACTTATGTGTAATGAATAGACCGTTATACTTTGGGTTTTTCAGATCACCGCAGCTCTGCATTGCGTACGGGAAAGCATACTTCTGCAGATACACGTCAGCGCGATAAGAACAATTAACCGGATATTAGACCAACACATGTCCACCCATACACGCGACGATTGTGGTTGAAGCTGGTATGTAAGCCCTATATACAATTATTATGGCAAGATTAGAGTAGGTTTATACAAAATCGCCTAGCCCTGATGGTACATATAATTCCCTTTGTTTTTTCCACATTACTTAGATTTTATCAAAGCCGTGCATACAGGACAGAAAGGTTTAAGAATTTTCGGAGCTTCATACAAACCAAGGTTCCCTGTATCATTGTTCAAAGGTACATTGCTTGGGGGACAGAATACATTCTCGACAATATGGTATCTTCTCAGGCTCCTTTTAAAACCATGTGTTCCCCTCGCTCATAGACATCGCAGTAGCTGATGGTAATCCGCCTTATCTTCTGATTTGAACCATTGCAAGAGGCACAACCTAGATACATAATACGTATCTCAACTTGGTACCATTTCCTTCAAGTTCCAGGTGTGTTCTCCTTTCGACCTCTTTACAGTGGGAATCCCACGTTTCTGCCCCAATGCCCGCTGTATTAACCATAGGGGGTTTCCCTTTCTCTTTAATTTTTCCCCCAATATTGTTATCTGCAGAAATGTACTTTCTGACCACATTTAGGATTACTAATTTATATCTTTGTTTAATTGTGATGTTTAATTTATATTGTATATAGTGTAATTATGTAAAATAAAAATGGTGAGAAGTCACTGTACATAAATATATAGTAATGTTGCATATGGGTAGTACTTAGTTCCAAAATAATTTGTTTGACTGAGCCAGAACCTAACAGTGTAAGAATAGTTCCTCCATATAAAATCAGGAAGTACAGACTAGTAGTCGTTTAAACAGCATAACTGAATGAACGCTGTTTTTTAAGGTCCAATTGTAAAAGATTAATTGTAAAATATGATTCTCTTTTGTAGTATCAACGTGCACATACAGAATTCCTGAGGAAGGCAAATCGCCGAAACGCGTTGAAAGGGGAATTAGTTCTGTATTGAATGAAATGACTTATCATGATGATGTCTAAATTTGTAATGCATAGATTTTTGTATATAATTGTATTCAAACAAATAATAATACTCATGTAAGCAATTATTCAGCCTTTTATCAACTGTCATCTATACATGAGAATGATTTATAACTAAAATAAAATAAAAGAAAAATATATTTTTGTGTAAAAAAATGTAATCAGTTATTGACTTTATTATTTAGCGTTCACTGGTGTGATTCTAATAGATGCACATAACCCGGTGCAAATTTTGTTCTCCCCCCTGTTTTCAAAAAAAGTTTAGTTTCCTTACCAGGGTTCATCCATTTAGGTAGGGGCCCCCCTTTTTCCTAAAATAGTAGACTCGTGGCAGGTCCATGAGGGGTTTAGTCTCTCACACATCAAAGTTAATCTTAAACTATAGAATCCATTAAATCAGAGAGGGACTCTATGAGCCCACTGGGTGGTTCTGCGTGTCAGACTCATATCTTCTTAAATATTTTAGCAACATTAGCAATCTCCAATAATTTGGAGCCCACATTGTTTTAAGATCTCGCCTTTTAAACTTTTTTCATTATTTTGTAGAGGGTCAGAATTATGGCTAAATTACCAACTTTTGGCTTCTCAGATGAACAATATGCTAACATGGTAGGAAGTACAGTAACATTTGGGGAATCTGCAGCTATGGGACAAGAAAAAAATGATGATGTGAACACATTATTGGGATTAAGAAAGAAACTCAAGCGCATTGAACAGCATGGGCAATTCATGCTCCAATATTTAAAAGCCGGAGTAATTCCACAGGGTCTGAGAGTCCGCAATATTCCGGGCCTATTTGTACACATCAGAGAGTTTCTGGACCGTTGGGCTTTAACTTCCAACCGATGCTCCAGAGACTATATGATGTTAATTGTTGAAACATCTAAAGGCATATTAGAGCAACTGGCCAAAGAAATAGCCGACTTGGAAGAAAAAATTAAAAACTCAGGACTAAGAGAAAATGTAAAACAGAAACTAAACGAGATAGAAAAAGACCTCAACTCATACTCAGATTATCTAATAAAAAGGAAAACTGACAAGTTACAAAAAGATATTAAGTTTTTTTAAAAAGAAACGGTATACCCGTACTTGTCTGATAATTTATTTGCAAATAATGAAGGTCCAACAGATAATTGGGGTAAGAGACCAAACCAATATGGAAAAAGAATAAACACTTTCTCAGAATCATCTGGCTCAGATGGAGAAGGCACCGATTATGAAGGCAGCTATCAGCAGACTAGACCTAATGCTAGATACCAACATAGGCCAGCTTTTTTGGGGCAGCGCCAGAGGAGGGGGAATTGGAGACCACCTTACCAACCTCGCTTCCAACATGCCCCACAACAGGACTTCAGCCAATTCCCGGGACATCAGCTAATGATGCCCAATCAGTATTTAGAAACAAGAAACAACCGGTATTGGAGAAACTAGAATTACTACCAATATTTAATCTTAGTAAGAAGAATTTAACATCTGATACCATTTCAGTCTTATCTAAAGGTCTTACTTTTGCTCCCCACTCTGGGTTGAACAAATTTGACCTATTCAGAGACTTACAAAGTTTTCTTCGAAAAATCAGATTAAAATTCTTCTATCTAGGACAAGATTGCCCCATGGATGAAGCGAATCGTTCTGGGCTAAGACCAAAATCAAAGTTTATGCCATCGGTGGACCAATTGCCACCCCAGGTCGCTATCTTTGAAAAAGTCATCAGTGATAAATTCACTAATATAACTAACTTCACCCCTAAAACACAATTTAACCTGACACCTGAACAATATAAAGCTATGACAGACATCAAACAAGATAACAATATCATAGTGAAAGCATGTGATAAAGGGGGAGGGATTGTAGTATACGATACATCGGGCTACATTGCCAAAATGGAGGAAATGCTAAGCGACCTAAGATTCTATGCCCCTATAACAAGAGATTCGACTACACAAACCAAAAACAAAATAAAGAAATTGACTGACAAAGCCTTGAGGGAAGAAGAAATCTGTAAGAAAGAATGGGAATATTTAAATGTGAACAATCCGAGACTTGCTAGCATCTATGGAATCCCTAAGGTGCACAAAAATGCAATAGATCCTCCCCTCAGACCTATAGTTACAACCATTGGCTCAGTCACAGAGCCACTAGCGAAATATATAGATGCTATTCTATGTCCATATATTTCCCAGACCCCAGGTTATGTACAAGACACAAGACAGATCATAAATCTGGTAGAGAATGTCAAATTTTGTAATACATCACAATGGCTTGTCACCATGGACATAGAAGCATTGTATAGTAACATTCCCATCATGGGAGCCCTGGAGGCTACCCATTGGTTCATGCAGAAATATAATGTCAATGGCCCAACTATATTCATCCTGGAATGCCTGAAGATTGTCCTAACGGATAATATTTTTGAATTTAATGGCAATCTGTATAAACAACAACAGGGTGTCAGCATGGGAGCGTCTTGTGCCCCAACAATTGCCAATATATACATGGCAAGGTTTGAAGAACAATTCATATTCAATGAGGCAGCGCCGTTCTGTGTATCCGTGACCTCTTGGTCACGGTACATAGACGACGTCTTCTTCATTTGGATAGACAATGAAGACAATCTGGAACAGTTCCTTCAATGGATAAACCTCTGTGATAACAACATCAGATTCACTTATCATATTGATAATTCACAAGTGGAATATCTGGATGTTTTGATCAAACATTGTGATGGAGCCCTAGCCGTGGATTTATATGTTAAGCCCACGGCTAGGAATACATTACTACATTACGACAGTTATCACCCCGCCATTCAAAAGAATAGTGTACCTTTTGGGGAATTTTTACGTCTAAGACGCAACTGCACCAGTGTCTTAGACTATGATAACAACTCAGTCATGATGAAATCTAAATTCTTATCCTGAGGTTATCCCAAAAAAATAATACGGGATTCATATAAGCGGGCCCGCTTTTAGGATAGACAGCATCTATTAGAACCCAAGGTTGACAAAGATACCCCTAGCCTAGTATTCATCACTAAACATTCAGTGCTCAACGAAAGAATTCGACAAACTATATGTGCAAACTGGCACATATTGAATGTGAATGTTGAAAAAGAAAATCAGTTACCCAAACCAATGTTTGCATATAAAAGAAATAAGTCCCTGAAAGATCATATTGTTAGATCACGTATGACATCTACAATACCAAGCTGTCAACATTCTTTGGTAGATCTACAACCGGTACAAGGCACATATAGTTGTATGAATTGTAAATCTTGTACTACAACAATTCAGGGCCCTACTTTACGGTTCAACAAACGATTAATCAGACCAGCAGATCTTAACAATTGCAGAAGTACAAATGTAATTTATTTGATAATCTGTCCATGTCAGAAAGGATACGTTGGACAAACAGGTCGAGCACTGAATGTCAGACTGACAGAACACAGGTCAGCTATTCGAACAAAAAAATTAACATCACCTATAGTTGCCCACTACATAGAGAAGAAACATACACCTGAGAATATGTCTTGGTACATTTTAGAAAGGGTACACCACAAGATAGGACTGGATGTGGACAAAATCAGAAAAATGAGAGAGGTATATTGGATTTTTATTTTGGGGACAGCCATCAATGGATTAAACATTGACATACCGTGGGAACAAGCAATATTATAATAGGAGCTAGAATGTCTAAGTGATGAAGTTGGTTAGTCAGACAAACAATTATGTACAGTTATCCTAACATGTGATTGTGAAATTTTTGCAGATATTATCTTGTTATTCAGTTCCTTTTATATCGTGATCTCTAATGCATTTGACCTCTCCAGCCACAGATATCACAGCTGTAGCTTACCGTGTTCCAACTGCCTGCACAGTCATCCAATCAATGACAACTGTCCTACAACTCATGTAAAGATGGCGACTATACTTGTGGATTCCCTCGATCTAGTCTACCGAGCCACCCTCCCCGCCATATATATCGAAACGAAGCATCAAACGCGAAATGCAGTATTTAATTAAACACAGGCTTGAATATGATGCACTAGGGCATATTTTTAAAGTACATATAATTGATCCTTCATATAGGGATCAATTTCAGCGGTCCCTTTATTTGACTTGATGAAGCCTAGTAAAAATTAAACAAACCTAGTATTAAATCACTTTAACCGTAGATCACACATGTATTAAGAACAACCAGCAGTTCCTTTTGATCACTTTAAGATGGCGATCACGCCAGCAGAGTCTCTTCTAGTAACCGTCCTGGTCACCTTCTTCGCGGAATATCGCGAGATCTTGGGTCGGGCGCGAAATAAAGTGTAACATATAAAGAGGCTTTGAATCAGATACACGGCAGCATCACAGATGAATACATCGAGCCTAAGAGACACACAATTTCGAATTTTGTAAGTACGGCTTCGTTATTATTAAGTATGAGCTCGGCATTCAGTTCTGACCTTACTGACAGAATGGTGAGGAACGATACAGCAGGCTGGGAATGTACGGTAAAGAGCCTAACTCTACCCGTTAGAATAGCAAGTCGGAGTTCAACCAACATATCGACCTAAACGTGACTGTTATTTTTAGTTTTAGTGTGGCCGCAATAATATCACAGTCCGCTTTAAATAATCGAGAATGTGCCCCTTGACCTTAGTGTCAATCAGTTTAACAATGCTGGGTCCATGCGTGGTAAATACAGATCACACTCTAGTTCTGGGATAATATGGATTAATCCTTCCCAATGTTGATATTATGTAACATAAGTAGTAAGTTTCCTGTGCAGCCCCTTCTGCATCGAATGAGTCCATTTTATATTGATCCCCACAAGTCATGCAGATAGCTAATAATGATGGTTCTTTGCTATCGGATCGACTTATGTGTAATGAATAGACCGTTATACTTTGGGTTTTTCAGATCACCGCAGCTCTGCATTCCGTACGGGAAAGCATACTTCTGCAGATACACGTCAGCGCGATAAGAACAATTAACCGGATATTAGACCAACACATGTCCGCCCATACACGCGACGATTGTGGTTGAAGCTGGTATGTAAGCCCTATATACAATTATTATGGCAAGATTAGAGTAGGTTTATACAAAATCGCCTAGCCCTGATGGTACATATAATTCCCTTTGTTTTATCCACATTACTTAGATTTTATCAAAGCCGTGCATACAGGACAGAAAGGTTTAAGAATTTTCGGAGCTTCATACAAACCAAGGTTCCCTGTATCATTGTTTAAAGATACATTGCTTGGGGGACAGAATAAATTCTCGACAATATGGTATCTTCTCAGGCTCCTTTTAAAACCATGTGTTCCCCTCCCTCATAGACATCGCAGTAGCTGATGGTAATCCGCCTTATCTTCTGATTTGAACCATTGCAAGAGGCACAACCTAGATACATATTACGTATCTCAACTTGGTACCATTTCCTTCAAGTTCCAGGTGTGTTCTCCTTTCGACCTTTTTACAGTGGGAATCCCACGTTTCTGCCCCAATGCCCGCTGTATTAACCATAGGGGGTTTCCCTTTCTCTTTAATTTTTCGCCCAATATTGTTATCTGCAAAAATGTACTTTCTGACCACATTTAGGATTACTAATTTATATCTTTGTTTAATTGTGATGTTTAATTTATATTGTATATAGTGTAATTATGTAAAATAAAAATGGTGAGAAGTCACTGTACATAAATATATAGTAATGTTGCATATGGGTAGTACTTAGTTCCAAAATAATTTGTTTGACTGAGCCAGAACCTAACAGTGTAAGAATAGTTCCTCCATATAAAATCAGGAAGTACAGACTAGTAGTCGTTTAAACAGCATAACTGAATGAACGCTGTTTTTTAAGGTCCAATTGTAAAAGATTAATTGTAAAATATGATTCTCTTTTGTAGTATCAACGTGCACATACAGAATTCCTGAGGAAGGCAAATCGCCGAAACGCGTTGAAAGGGGAATTAGTTCTGTATTGAATTAAATGACTTATCATGATGATGTCTAAATTTGTAATGCATACATTTTTGTATATAATTGTATTCAAACAAATAATAATACTCATGTAAGCAATTATTCAGCCTTTTATCAACTGTCATCTATACATGAGAATGATTTATAACTAAAATAAAATAAAAGATAAATATATTTTTGTGTAAAAAAAATTTAATCAGTTATTGCCTTTATTATTTAGCGTTCACTGGTGTGATTCTAATAGATGCACATAACCCGGTGCAAATTTTGTTCTCCCCCCTGTTTTCAAAAATAGTATCTGTGCTGCCTACATACCAGGCAGTTGTCTTATTTTGCGCAACAAGTGGCCTGCTATCGAGTTCCTCGCTAAGTCCCCCCTCCGCCCCCGGTGCCCAGACTGGAACTCGGGCAAATGCGATCCCCGACTCAGACTTCTGTTATGTGCGCCAATTTCAAACACCCGGATGACAGGACCCTGCCTGAGCCTTCCACAAAAATGCTTTCAGTATTAAAATAGTTTATTTCAAAACATTTCAGCTTTGTCACGTTTGTACACCCTTAAATAAATACCGACTTTTACACAGTCGCGGCAGGCATTACGAGCGGGTGGGGGGTGGAAATGGGGTTGTCGCGCCGCGGAGGGGATGGGGGAGGCTGGAGGGGTTTAAGGAAAAAAAATGTATAAAATATAAGTAAAACTTACAGTCCCGCTTTTGGTTAAGTCCCGAGACTCCCACTCCCGCCGTCCTGCGTTTTGAAATCCTGCAGTGCTCATCATCAGGAAGGCTGCAGGCAGCCTCCCTACCCTCCACCCTCGAGCAGGACCGCCCACCCCCAACCTGGCACTTCTGCTTTCTCGCAGTGCGAAAAGGCAGAAACAAATGGTAGTTATTACCATTTATGTTTCTGCCTTCGGCAAGAAAGCCGGGGGGCCACGCCCAAATGCCCCTATAGAGGAACCACCACTGTTTGTATGTATCTATCAAATAGAACTAGTAGTTAGTTCCTTTGGGATATTTAAGTGGCATTTTGTGACTTGAATTCACGCATTTGTAAATCCATTAAAATTTTAAAACTTAATAATCAAGTCTCTGGACAATGTAAGAAAGCCTTTGCAGGCATTCTGTCTAAACTGAGGCCAACCTATATTCTGAAGACATAGGTTTAAAACCTCACAGCAGTCACAGTTGGTGTCGGGGGAAAGTGGTGGGGGAGGGAACAAAGCAAAACACAAATAAACAAAACAAAACTTACCTGAATCCAGCCGCATCACCCCTCTTCTGGCTCCACTGTAGGCACATGCTCCCAGCCAACCCTACAACCAATCCTGACGCTGCTCTCATAGCATGAGAGCAACATCAGTATTGACCAGACCAGAGAGCCCTCAATTTGCGACCCCAGGGAGGCTTGGAGTCTGTGCCTGCTCTCTCAAACCCGTCAACACAACTGGGTTGGAGAGAGCTTCAGTGCACATTTGTTTGGCCAGTCTCAGACAGTCGCCAAACCGTCATGCGCACTAAAGACAGTCCCCACCCCTCCAGTTCAGTGCCTGCCATCACATGGCTCCGGTCCAAGACTACAACGTAGGAGAAAAATAAAATGATAATCAACATGGTTCATTACCATTTAATTTTTCAAGTTTTGAGGCTGCTGTTGCGGGCAAGTGGGGAAATACTCATTCACCATAGCAGAGTAGCTGCCCCTGCCTGACAGCAACTCAACATGTCAACCTTTCGAGGTCAATGCATTCACTATCAGAAAGTTACATATCAGAAATGCATGTTAATGAAACTATTTTGAAAACTGACATACCTGTAGCCAATCACAATGTCATACACTTATTACCACATTATCACTATGAAGTAACTGACAATTGAGGATTTCTTGAACTGATGAGACACTTTATGTGGTACTTTCTTACGTCGCAGAAAGGTTTGTGAGCTTGTGGTAGATGTACTTACTTTTCAAGCAATGCAGCTCAGCAACCAAAGTTTCTGCACAATGATGAATGAAAATGAGAGAGCAGGACAGGGAATTATCTACGAAAATATGGCACTGTTACTCTCTGTTTCTGCGGACTAGTACACCTTAGTCTGTCAATGATCAATCAGCTGTAGTGCATGGGTGTGTGGGTTCTACAAAATTAACATAAACCCGGAGTAAAGTGTTAGTAAATGTGTCTTTCAAGCTGGAAGAAAAGCTACTCAGGTCTGAACAGTGCCATCATGCTATAGCCGCATGTGCCTATTTTTCAATCAGCGCTGGCCTGGAATAACCTGCCTCCTGAAATCTGTGCAGCCTTTGAAGGCACACCCTTCCGAAGCTTTGTAAATGTGTGCCTGTTCTAGGCATAATGTTATTGACTGCAGCAGCTGGAGGTGCTTCCTAGGATATAGTATGCTAAATAAATGTAAAAAATGACATACTCTAAAAGGTGAAAAACTGATAAAATGTTAGGGATGTTATTAGATAATCATGGTTTGAACTTTTGGTCTCAGTAGAGCTGAGACAGTCACAGATGCAGTGATTGTTTGGAATATCTTTTACGCTAGCGTAGAATATCATATATGACAGAATTGACAGTGCCTCAATAGAGATAACTCTAGTGAGTAAATAAACTATTGTGTGTTATAGAGAATGACCAAATCAAAGATAGATGCAATACCTAGAGTTTCTATTTGATGGAGATGCCAGTGCCCTAGCAGAGACAAGTATATTTGTGTAAGTCAGAGGGGGACAGAAAGAGAAAGAGAGAGAGGGACCTGTAGATACAGGCTCAGTGTGCAGAATATCCTGTATGTTAGAGAGAACCATGCAAAGTATGGAGAAGATTCTACTCAACAGAGATTGAGGTGCAGAAAGAAATTCTGTGTGCCATATAATAGGAATTGCGAACCAGACTTATATAAATCTGGGCCCAGCTTATCAAACCTTTCACACAACGTAACACAGCACCCAAAGTTGCTGCACTATGTTGCACGCAAGGGAGAGCAGGAAAGAGCAAATATCTACATTGATATGCCACTATCCTATCCCGCTCTCTGCTTTGTGCTTTTGCATAATTAGGCTGCTGAACACCAAACACACACCTTTGTGCCAGAGTGCAAAGGTGTCTGAATGAGGGACTCACCTTTGCGCCACTGAGCAAAGGTGTCTGCATAAATCTAGCATAGGCTATCTGCTAAAAGGGTGTCCTACAATTACAAAATTCCTATGACTAGACAAAATGTAAAACCTTCCGCACTTTGCATGTGTGCTGTACAATACAGCAAACATGCAAAGTGGGAAAAGTTAGAAGAAATAAAAGCATTTCTTATTTTAAACCCCTTCTTTCAAGTGACAATATATTTTGCAATACACGTCTACTATTGTTGGTAGATAGGGTTTTGCATCAAAAACCATGGACAGTTGCATGGGAACATCCATGTACCACCCATGGAATGCCCTCTTGATGCAGAGTAACGCAAAGCAGCAATTTGAGTTGCTTTGCGTGCCTTTGAGACAATGTTTCAGTGCAAAACAAATGTGCATTAGAAAGCTAATAAAAAATAAACATATTGTGCAGTTTTGTATCAGTTTTGTGATGCACAACCTGTGGGAATAGTAATTTTCACCCCTCTGCTATCCAACACTTTTCCTAATGTTACACGCACTGGAGTGGGGATAATAATTTTTACCCCTCCCCTGTCCAACATTTTCCTTACTGTTGAATTGACTGGAGTGGGAAATGTAAGATTTATATATATGACCCAGGAGACATGGAGCCTAATAAAAGTCTGGCGCACCGAGGACTGCCAGACTCATGATAGCGTGGTGGTGGTGGATCCACCCACCGTCGAACCAGTGGTCCAACCACCCAATTAAAGACTGGGGCAGTTATACCTTCCTGGAACCACAGGCTCCACCAGGGAACTAGCGTCCCCTGGCGTAGGAGCAGTGGTCAGAGGCCGTAATATGTTTGCCGGTCCCGCCATGGTCCAGCCTTTAAAAGTGGCCCACCATGCCACCCACTGCCAAACCACTTAAAAGTCTCAATCTGGCAGGCGGGCAGCGCCACCAGTCTTCAAAACATCATAATTATGCCCATAGTGTGTAAACACCAAAAATAGAAAAGAAGTAAACACACAAAGAGGGGGAGGTGGGGAGTTGGAGGCCCACTACAGGTTCTTTGTATCCCCCAAATTAAGCTCCTGCAACTAGGGGGTGCCCCTCCCTCCTGGAACACTACCAAAAATATAGATACATCATTTAGACTGCTTGGCCTTATGGGGCTCCCTTAGACCCCTTAGCATACCTGATGGGGCTGCTCAAGGGTATATATTTTTCTTTTGAATGGAGTTTTAGACATGTTTTTTTCTCCAAATGGAAAAGGCTCTAAGGGAACCCATGCCATGCACAGTCAAGCCAGCTCCACTCCTTCTGCTGACACAATTCTCTGCTAGCAAGGGAGCAAGAACTTTCTTCACTCCCATGCTTCAGTTCATTGACAAGGATGAGAGCAGTGGAAGCTGCTGTGGTTACTATTCGGCTCATACACAGGCAAGCACAATGGACCAGTAAATTCTGGAGGATTTTCCACTAGCACTAAGCAATTTCACATAAATCAAGGGATCCTTCAGTTTCAAGATGCAACAGTCTGCAGGGAAATGGCCACCCTGGAAACCCAAAAGATAGAACTCAATGTGTTCAAACATGTTAGTGGCACACCCTCTCCATCATAGGTGAATCTTCTGGGGTACTGGCACTCCCCAGAGAAATATTTAATGAATCGCTGGGCGCAGTATATAGATCCCCACAGCCCTACCTCGGGAATCAGCCAGCAAAACAATCAATTGAAAGGATGAACATCAATTGATACCTCAGGCCATGTTGGTCCTAGCTACAAGAGAAAAGTTGTCTTTTAATCCTAGTGGTGCAGTCTAGCCACCAGAGATGATAACTTAAAGGTTTTGAAAGTTTTGATTGTTTAATATTTTTTGGTTCTGCTGCTCTAAAGTTTTAGAAAGCTTAGAGAGCTTAACATTTCAGATGCTCTCCCTCTGATGAGGTAGAGTTTGAGGACCTGCCCTCTTGTCAACAGCTCCTCCCAGCCTCCTTGTCTCATGGCTTCCAGCAGCATTACCCTGTAACATTCAAGGCAGACCGCAATGTCTGCAATGGTATGCATCAATCTGGGGCACTGTTCCAGAACATATCTAGCCAAAACAGGTCCACAGACGTTCCAGGAGAATCATCTGTTCCAGGGTCCCCAACATATCCCCCCTCTGCTGTCCCCCAGAGGGAGATGGGAAGCCAATGGCATTGGCACTGGAAATACTGGCCTTACAGTATACAATTCTGAGCAAATCCATAGCTCCCTCTATTGCAGGCAGGGGATGCAACAATGATCGGTCCTTCCTCACCTTCTGCAAGTTCCCCTGCTTCTCGAAGTTCTTCCTTTGTGTAGGTGTTTAAAAGCAGACGTGGCAAGTTCTAGAAGGTGAGCATCTCTGCACAATGCTAAGATGACACTTTATCCCTTCACACTTGATCCATCACCCCTGTACTTCATGAAGTTTTTTTTCTCACAATGGCACAATCAACTTCTGCTCCATCACACCTTCTACAGAGCCAGAGCTTTGACTGCCTGTCTTTATTTCTATGGGACAGTGCATGCACAGGTGTTTCACTGAGTGTTGGTAAAAAAAAATCCATGCAGTTTGGTGCTTCACCCTTTTTTTCATGGTACCAGGCCTAATCCCTTCCCTATGGAGCCTATGGAGTGAGGGAGGCTTTGGTTCGCCTCTTTACCAACTGAGTAATTAACATAGCCTAGAAGGAAGGCTCAAAACCAGGTTCTAATTACTGAATGACTCAAGAAAACACTGAAAATCCCAAAGTACCTGCAAAAGTACACTTCAGACTCACACCATAATCAGAAAGAAATATATTTCTCTTAGAATGCACAATGTAATTATAAGGTCTGTGCAGGTCATAATCAATTTACTAAAACCCCCTCGCAACTGTCTACCTGTGTCCAGATACTTAGCCTAGTGAGGCAGAGGTCCCACAGTCTCAGCATACACACATACACACATAACTATGTGCATATTATCATGTGTAACCAGTGCAAAGCCCCTACCCCAACTGCGCAGCAGTCAACCTTATTTGAATGGGTGGGCACTGTTGATTTACGCTTAGTCCATTTTAACAGTTTCATCATCATCAAAACCATTTTATTCTGTTAATAAAAACCATAAAAGTACATTTAATACAACATTTTTCACTTCAATAATATTTTGAAATATAATGTAACACTTAAACAGTATAAAACATTTCAAAATCACATTTCCTACATATACCACATACAAGAATTATCAGCAATTCGTATTTAGCAGCATATTTCCCAAATACAACTTATTCAGAAGAAACTAAGGTGGGAGGGCAAAGGTTAAGACAATAATATTTTGATCATTCTAAAACAACCAAATTACTTGTCGAGGAATACCTTCTTTTCTTATGCCTCACTGCAGCTACTACATAGCTGTCAATATTAAAAATCTTCCAGGGGTCATTCAGCATCTATAAATATGATAAAGCAGGTCTAACCTGTATAAAAAGTTTCCCTTTAAAATAGGGATTAAAAACCTTCCATGGATGTGGAAAAAATTATTACAAAACATTATAAAGTGCATAGTATCCTGGGTCAACAAATGATCTCATGTGCATGGCCCTAAATCGTTCACCCTACACCAACCTTGTGAATCATCTAATAAACAAGATTTTTAAAAGATAGTATGGTTTTATGGTTGTTTTTATTATCTCAATTGCCTTCCTCTCTAAAAACAACAAGTTAAAAAATGTGTTTTCCCCACACCAGTTCCTCTTTCCTTTTTTTTACCGGGGAGTTGAAGAGTTCCGGGTGCCCTAATTTGTTTAAAATTGACTTAACCTATTGTAGCCATGGAATGCTGTTGGCTGTCTCCATAGAGACACAATCCCTGGCAATTTCACGATTCAGTGATAATTCTGCGTTGATCCAGGTCGTTAGCCAACAGACTACCGGAGCCAACCTTATCAAATCTGAGACATAACCAATACCTAAATCTTGATGTATTACATAATTGGGGGTAGATTGAGGTACCGACAAGAGGAACCTTAAGAACTTGTTTTCAACTATCTGAAGTCCCTCCACCTGTTTGTATCCCTAGATAGCAGACCCATAACTCGCAATACCTATGCAGTTAGACCTATAAATGGTGAGAATGGCTGCAATTGGCTTGGTGCCTAGTTGCTGGGCAAAGCCATGAACGGCAGCTATAGATCTAGCCATGGCATGTTTTTTTGCTTTCTGTTGGGGAACCCATGAACCCATCTCATCAAACAGTACCCCGATAAGTAAAGGAAGTCATCCTAGATAGGTCTATGCCTTCACAATAAAAGGTATTAAACGTATTTGTCTCTGTCCTGTAATCATTGTATGTGATTTAGCAATGTTGACAGGTAAATAAAAAGATTTCATAAAAGTCCCAAATTAATTCAAAAGCCTCTGGAGCCCTACAGCTGTACGTGCCAGCAATACCGTATCATCCGCGTAAAGGAGGGCAGGGATAGCCCTATCCCCTACACGTGGAATATCTAGACTGGCAGAGCACAGGGAATTGCCTAGGTTATTTATATTTAAAGTGAAGAGCAGGGGACCCAAAATGCAGCTCTGACGAACGCCTCTACCAATGCTAAAGTGCTTTGTGCATTGGCCATCTTGGCTGACTCTCACCCTTGTGGAGAGATCCTTATTTAGGTCGGCCAAGAAAAAACTGAGCAGTGATCCATCCCCATATCAATCAGTATGGACCATAGCTTCGATCTATTTATGAGATCGAGTGCCGAGGATAGATCCATAACGGCCAACTGTAAATTCCAAGCCTTGGCCACTGAATATTTCCCTGCCATTAAATACAAATTCAAACACTGGTCTAGTGTACTCCTACCTTTTCTAAAACCATATTGAATATTTGTTAAAACGCCTCTCTCATAAAACCAATCCATAAATTTACTTAAAATCACTCTCCCTAATACTTTTACCACAGAATCTATTAGGGATATAGGCCTGTAACAGCTTGGGTCACCTCTCTGGCCTTTTTTAAAAACCAGAATGATAGTAGAGTACGACCCGGTTATCGGAAATCCATGCTGACTAGCCACTATAAAAAATGTTGTTGAAATTTTTGCCCAGAAAATTGGGTTCTGTTTGTGTAGATCGGCCGGGACACCTTCCGGGCCTGGGGCCTTATTACTGGTCCCTTGCTTTATTGCTAGCTCAACTTCTCTTTCATTAAAGACCACTAAAAGGGAATTCAAATCATGGTCTAAGGGAGCGGGGGATCCCAGCTTGGGCGGGACCTCATGAATCGATTTAAAATGAGAATACCATTGAGCCTCTGAAATATGACATTATAGGGGCGTGTTATCAGTTCCAGAGAAAAAGGGTTTATTTACTATTGTCCAAAATCTTGAACTATCCTTGATGACCTCCACTGCTGATAGGTCACTCCATGTTTCCTCTTTGATTTCATTTTTGCGCGTATTCAGGGCACACTTATATATCTTTCTTAACGTGGTTATTTATCCTGTGGGACCTGTTTTAGTGCAGTGACAAGCTTTCGTTGTGCTTCAGAACAATTACTGTCAAACCATCTCTCACCCATTTCTTTACATCTTCTGCTAGGCAGGGTGAGGTATGTCGCTAACTGAGCACAAATTCCCTTGAACGCCTTAAGTACCTCAGGCCTCAAATTTGTTGGGTGAAGGCAGATGCTGAAGTTCACCTCTGGAATCTGCAGAAGGTCCTGTAGGAAAACAGGATAACTTTAGTCCATTTTAATCTACGTCCTTGATCAGAAGGTTTTAGGCAGGTGTCAGTGAAAGGTTTCCTATAATTGCCCTTTAAGCCAGTGCCCCCCCAACACCAGATGGAAGGGATTATGGTCACTGAAATGAGACCACTGTATGTTATACAAAACGACCTGAGCTGGCACTATAGGGGAGATGAATATGTAATCTATTATGGAGTCCCGTCCTCTTGCCTAAAAAGTAGGAATCCTCGCCACATTAGGATTTATACTAGGTTGAATGAGGTCTACTACAGCCAAAAGATCCTCCAGACATTCCCCTCGCTGTGTATGCTCAAAAATAATGTGAGAGGAAGCCTGCGTCCCATTACATGTGTGCTGTTTACACCAGAACTTGGCTTTACATAAGAGGTCCTGGGTAGATTCTGTACCATTCTCTTTAAGAATTGCAACTATTGGGGGGGGGTAGCATCAGGGGGAAAATTAAGCCTACATTTATTTGTAACCCTGTTATCCGTCCTATTTACAGGTATCTTACCCTACTCCACAGATTCTTGATTAACCACAGGGACTAACTCAGAATATTTGCAGTGCTTACCCACTTCCCATTACCCCATAGTTGCAACTGGGTTGGCTCTAACTAAGGTACCCATGCTAGTCTCAGGCGGAGTCCTATTAGTATGCCTTAAGGCGCCTTCTACCTTTTCTGCTGTAATCTGAGTTTGTGAGGTGGATAGAGCACAACTATCAAGCAGTGCACTTTTATTCTTTAAGTCCATTAATTGGGTCTCTAGGTGCTCTAGTTTCCCCATTACACCATTTACCAAAGTTCTAAAGAGCGTAGAAATTTCTTTAATAGTGGTGGGAAAAAGTAGCTCCAGTCGCGATTTAAATAGATCCTCCAAGGCATGTCTAACAGCTGTATGGACAAGTAAGTCAAGGCTACGTTCTGAACTTCCGCTGTGAGTTATGGTTAGATCGGCTGTAACCAGGACATGTTTGGAAACTCTCCTTTTCCCCTGGGTTTTTTTACTGACGGTAGAGGCAGATCCTTCTGCGGGATGCATCCTTACCCTTAATCTCTCCCTCTGTAGTCCAGGCCACCTTATCAGAAGTCATAGGGCCCTCCCTCTGTAATTCTTGCTCACTAGCGATGACTAGTGCCTCATTAAGGGTTACCCTCTGGGGTAGAGTAGGTAGGGGGATGCTCATCCCTGGTTGATTAGTTCTCAGGCCTAAATGGTTCTCTGCATTTTGGATTTCTTGAGTTAGAACTCCTACTGCAGAAGTTAGATAGGAGATTATAGAGGCAGAGTTCCTGGGCATTTTTACCTTTGATTTCCCAGGGTCAAGGCTACAGGGTTCGTCACGCTTACCCATAATATTGGCAGAAGGATAGATGTAATGGAGTGGCCCAGCACAGCCTCTTCCAGAATCTGACGGGCGCAGCCGGGCCCGCCCTTGGCTCAAGCTTCGCCCGGGCATGGCCCGGGCACGCCCATGCGCGTCCGGTGCTGCGGGAGTCTGGAGCAGCTTTATGCGACTCCTGGCACAAAACAAAGGTGTAGGCGGGTCCTGCCGCTAGGCCCACTGTGGAATGCAGTCCCCACAAAGTGCTGGTGTGCGATGAAGGGCTCCTGTGCCGCTGGAGCCCGGAGAAGCTTTATGCACTTCCTGGTGCCAAACAAATGTATAGGCGGCTCCTACCGCGAAGCCCACTGCAGAATGCAGTCCCAACAAAGTGCTGACGAGCAATGAAGGGTAAACTCAGTTGGTGTGACTCACTCACAGCAGAGATCTAAACACTGGGAGGTTCAATTGCAAGGAGAGTTAAATCAGACCAGAAACCAATTCATCACAGGGCTCATTTTGACTGGAGTCTGAGTCCCTCTGAAAATGTTTAAATTACCCTGAAATTACCTCCAGGGTTGCTGGACTATCTACATTTTCCTGATGCTTCAAATGCATAGGAAGAGAAAATATTGATTTTTTTGTGTGTTTTTTCATGGTAATTTACAGTAACGATTCCAGAGACATAACAACGTTATGGGTATTCCACATTGAGCAAAAATTTATAACGATCTGAAACTATCATTTCCAGTATAAACAACTTAAATGTATGTAGGTAGATTGATGGGATCAATTCTGAGCCCCATAGATCATGGGCCCCGTCTAATCCAAGCATATATTATATACTCTCTGCAAAACCATGTAGGACATGTATTAGTCGAAAGGTAGCTATTGACTGCGGAGCGAGTCCCTTTTGTGACCTCACCACAAACTTTGGGCCTCACCTGCAAGAAAATGCTGCACTGCAGCTCCGCAAGCCATTTAGCTGCGCCATGCTGCGTCACTCTCACAGCACAGGGATGCGTCTTATTAACAACAACATAACGCATCCCTGTGCTTTCCCCTGTGCTGGAGCACAATTGGCTGCCATGCGCCAGCGCAGGCACCCTTGCGATATTCTGCAAGGCTTCCTGCACTGTAGTGGTGATTGTTTTTGTGTAGGAAGGGACTCCTGTATATAAGCCCTTTTGAGTCTGAGGGCCTTTACACTGCAACATTATAAATGATTAGGAAAAGAGCTGTGAGGCATTGCTTTTTTCACATATGAAGTGTTAACTACTGAAATGCTGCACTGGTTTTACTGACTGAGACATGAGCAGGTCTACCACAATATACCTTACCTTACCTTCAGCAACTCGGGCAGAACAAAAAAGCAAAACATAAAGTAATGCATGAGATGCTTTTGCAAGAGCATAGACCAAATCATTTCGGAATAAGTGCGAACATAAAAATGTGTAATTTGAGAGTAATTGTCCACACGCAAAAATGTAGCAATTATAGCAGTAATCTGGTGGAAGAGGACGGTTATCGTGTGATAATACAGCTCTGTAAAGTCAGTTCTGTTTGGTGTTACGATTTCTTAGTGAAAAAATCAAATCAAGTGTATAAAACACATGAGAAACTAATGTGTTACCATGCTTTATTGATAATTCCCATTGCATCATTTGTACCTGATATTCTCTTGCAGGTCGGAGTTGGGGCTGGTCACTGTTAACTGTAAAGACATCCTTCTGTTGAAAAATGTCTTTAATGTTCACAAAGAGCTCTATTCAAGATAGACTGTTGCAGCAATTGTAATTTTGTCCGAGATATCCGAAAGTGAAAACTGTGCGATGGTTTCGATAGATTTTCTCATAAACTGCAACAAAACTCTATTATTGATGAATTAATAAGAGTGAGATATTATTATTTTAGCAGGACTGGCCATTCTCCAAACGTTGCTGATTCTCTACTAGGCTGCGTGCACGGGGCTGCCAATCGTGCACTCATAGCCCCGTTTTACTAGCAGGCTTTTGCCAGTGTGGGACTGCTTTCAGCATGTTTTCTAGGGCTGCCTTTGGTTTTCAGTTTATTAATGCAGGACTCAGCTATGGCTCCAGTGCCCTGACAACATCAGCGCAGTCCCCAATGTGTGGTATCTGCATTGATGGGAATAGTGCACATCATGTTTACAGACTACATGGGCCTTTTGCCTGCTTGACAGACTCCAGGGTTCAGCAACAATCAAAAATGCAGAACTTAAAATAAAAAAAAGAGGAAGAAACAAGTGGGCTAGAAGGAGTTGTTCAAAAATCATATCAGAGCCAGACTCTAATAAATAAATCGTGCACAGGTTTTCTACAGCTTTTTTTTTTTAAGTGTTCATGTTTATTAAATACAATAACATTGCTAGTCTATCTTTCACATAAAAATAAAAGCGCGTTTATTTTTTATTGAAGACTAAAAACTAATGTGACTTCCTTGTGACGTTTCCACTGTTTGCTCTTGCTGAGAATGAGATTATGCTGTTGGTGTCCTAACTGTAGTTGTTTCTTTGCATTATGTGAAATATTATAATATATTTGAGGGCAAATGACTGACCCTGAGTGTGTGTGTTTGTATTAAGAATTAATGGTGGGGAGTTTAAACTGTTAATCAAAGCAGATGCTGCTGTCTCGTTAAGAAGTGTGCTGGCCCTTGAGCAGGAGTGTGGCCCAGTGCCAATTGCTTTAGAAAATGCCAGGTTAAATCTCTCAGCTCAGCGTGCTGAAGGTTTTTCTCAGTCAAATGTCTCGAGCCAGCTGTAAACAGAAATACAAATTTAGTTGCCAGATAATTATCTGATCGTCCTAGATACATGGTTACTTTGATACATGACATTACAAATGATAATAATGGATTAGGAATTTCAATCTATTCATGCAGTGTTGATTCTAAGGGGGCAAGAGAAAATTGCCAGGGAGGAGAAAATGTGTAACACTAACACGGTAAAACAAATTAGAACACTGGAATGTTGGGAGCTCCCATTGAAGACAATGGAGGGACTCAGGGCCAATAACCACTCGTATCCACAGTCTGCTTCAACACTACAACAGTTGTATTTCTGTTTCTCCCCGTTTATTTTAGGACATTCTAATCTAAATGGGTGTAATTTTCAATACATACTGGTTGTCAAAGGCACTCTCCCTTATTATAAGCCTCTGTATGTGGCTCAGGGCTAGTGTTTAATTTGAGCCGGTGGTTGCAGTTGGGATTGCCCAGCACCTATTTTTATTTTTGGGGACCAGCACTTATTTTCCTATCAGATATTTACAGAGAGCAAAGGAGGGTAAAACACAAAAATCGGAAAAATGGAGGAAGAGAAAGATGGAAAAACTACCACAAAGGGAAAAATCAGGGACCAGCAAGAGTGAGATCAAGGGGTATGGAGTGTACAGCAGTAGACTAAACAGTCCATAAATGGAATCCAGAGTATGCAGCCTTGGTATTCACCACACCACCTTTAATTGCACTGGCTGCTGGCTTCTGATCATAGATTTGGGCACTGACACTCTCTCTTTTGCAAATTAAGCACTGCTCAAGGTTATCACTCAAGTTCAGTTAATTTAACTACCAGTATAGCCTTTTGCAGTGAGATTGTAGTGTAGTTCCTATTATCCCAATAGGCTCTGCGCATTGGAATAATACCTTCAATAGTATAGGCCTAGACCAGACGTTAACTAGGTCTTCTACTGTCGATATTAGACTTAAAGTTTTGGGTTTGCCAGCTAGCTCAGAGTTCACTAGAAACTTTCTCGAATAGGCAAGGAGGAGTTGAACCTCCCTGGATAGACAAGAAGGGATTTAGTTTCTGACAACCATAGAACATGACAACTTTGCTCTCCCCTAATCAAGAGTGTATCTCTAGAGTCGTGTGAAAACAAAAGACAACTTATTTTACTCAGTCAGTACGTGCATTCTTAGTCTCACCAGATTGTAGAGAAAAGGAAGAGACGGGCGTGTTCAATAAAAGATGTTATTTATTGATCAGTCTCTTTTCTCATACAAGAGAAATGGATCGATATTATTGCAATACTTATGGTTAAGTAAAGTGCATACAATAAAAGCAGAAGTATAAAATAATACTGTAAAAACATTTATATGGTTTCTAAGCCACAAGGTAGTTTAAAATGGATAAAATAGATACATACACATATACATTTGACTAATCGTACTCAACTGGTGTTTCTAACTACGCCTACCCCGGTGTACCTGACCTAAGCCTAATACGTGGGCGGGAATAGAAAGTAGCAGTTTAAGTTAAGTTTGTTTTGCCAAGTGACTGACTCAAGAATTCTCTGCAAGGGGTTATTCAGTTCTGTACCTGGAATCTAGGATGAATGAGGGATGGTATCTCTCGTCTCTGGTCTCGATATTCCAGGCTGCCTGCGAGGGCTACCCGGAAGCGCCGGAGCTGGATTTCTCGGCAGGAGAAAGCAGCGTCTCGTTCTCAGCCCGTCAGGAAGGCGGGGCTGCGCCAGCGGGGTCTGCTCTGCTCTGGGCTTCGGCAAGTCTGGCTGCTCCGATCTCGTCACCACCGCGTGTGTTTGCTTAAGGCAATACCGGTAATATTATACCTGTAAGGTGCCAAGATTGACGTAAGGATGGACATAGATATGTCAATAAGGATGTCATACGACTTGGTCGTTAGCACATTCTTTTGCTGAAGTTCTCGATGAAATCAAAACAATGGCCGCAGGGTTTTTCCCAGGTTGTCATAGGTTTGATTTGTTTTGAGAACTCCGTATGCCTTATCAGGGGCTGGAGGAATATCGCTTGTCTAATTAGATGGCAAGCGTTATGACCTAATCAGATAACACGTTCCTGTGCCGTAGTGTGGCTTAATCAGATAACGGTTTCTGCATCATGGGATGGCTGCTAGTTAACTTGTTAACCAGAATAGGGTCAGGAATAGGGGGATCGATACAGAACCTATAGGAATACATCACACCCACTCCACGCTAACTATGGCCATGTTTACGAATCTAGGCATAGTAAAACATACTGTAGAGTATCGTGTATACCTTACCACCCCAAAATACATGTAATGCATTTCGAATAATGTAATATACGGAAAAAAAAAATATCCACATGTACTATATGCACTCAAGCTGTAGAATAATGCTAAAGTAATCACGCATATGTATACATTATTGCTAATTGGTATATGAGAATTTACACATGAAATGGCTCTTAATACAGAAGAAAAAGGTTCGAGACCATTTCATCACAGAATAAACATAGTTATGAACATACCAGCGGGCAGCTAATGTCTATAAAGTTTCTAAAAAATAGAAATTTTAGTTCTCTAAGAATAGTTCTTACTTTAAGCAGAAGATAAGTGTCCCGAAAAATCGTAAAAATATTTTGGGGCTGCTGAAAAATTGCTGTCCGTGAACAGGAGGGGAAATTGTTCATGGTATTCTGTTATTAAGGTTGAAGGCCAAATTCAGGGTGTTGGGAACGCCGTGTGCTAGCTTGCTCAAAAGTCTCTATTTCTGCTCTGGTGAGAACATCATATCATTTAGACTGTCGAAAAAGCTGTCAACAGCTTCCTGGGAGAGTTCCACTAATTCGGAAAAGGATGTAACCATGCATTCATGTGCATGATTGTCTCCATTGACGTTTTGATTAGTATTGCTGACAGAAGGTCGTACCTGATCGATGCTGCTTTCATCTTGAACTTCACTACCCCTTAATCGTAGCGGTGAAGTCTCCACGAATGCCGTCATCAGGATTGGCAGCCGTTGAGGGCAGCACAAAGCATGAGCCTTTATTGGGCTCAACAATGTTTCTGCATCCATAGGCGCATCCGATTGTAGCGTCAGACAGGTGTCCAACACGCATTCTTCTCCGCACAGCAGGCACCTTAATACAGGTAAAACACATCGATGCCACATTGGTCGAAATGGAAGAAACCAAGTCATGTTCAGGTCTCTAAGCCGGGATAGTCCCAGGATTTTTGATATCCGGTCCCGGTATCCAATGGCTCGGATTGTTTCTTCCCTTGTCGCAGGTGTTTTGTCTGTGACATGGTTTGCCATAACGAAATATCAGGACCAAGAATAGGATTCCTGCAATTAGTCCTAAAATGAGGGGAAGTCCGCCAAAAATCGAATGGACGAAATCTGGAAAAATACCCAGTATGGCTTTGAATGGTGTTAATGCCATCGAAAATACTGTCTTAAATACTTTTGAGACTCCACTGGTATCAGAAATATTTAAGATTTCATTCAGGATTTCTGCGAAATGTATGGGGGAATTAGTTGATAACAATGAGTGAATCTCTGCAGTCGTCCTTGCGACTAGGAGATCATACGTTTCTTTTGATGACGTGAGTCTGGTTGGCGTCTGAAGAAGCACTGTTTTCATTCTGCTTAAAGTGTCTATTCGAATAGAAGTAATTTTCAAGTTAGGCCATGCCCTTGCCTCCCTGTCTGGAAAGGAGCTGGGGAACAATAAGCGTCCACAGCACTTGACCTTCGCAGTCGTAGTTACGAGATAAGGAGTCCCGGGCATAAGACTACAGCATCTGCGGTCCACAATTAGAATGTAACTCCCATTATAGAGTCTTTGAAAGAATGGTTCTATCTCTGTAGCAGGTGTGCCTAGCTGGTGACATGAAAGGTTATTTGAGTTCCCTTCACAGGCTCCATGCAAACTAATTCCATTACACAGAAGTGTACCGCTCAGGGGCGTAGCTAGAGCTTGTGGCGCCCAGGGCTACCCCTCAGATTCAGCCCCCTCCTTTGCTGGGGAAAAAGGACGGTGCTCACTTGAAAGTTGTCCGAGTCTCCGAGAGACACGTAGTATTGCTGCTAAAAGTTACCTCGATCATGCAAGTTACATGCACATACTGATGGAGCGAGATAGAAAACAAAATTTTGTTTAAACTCGTGAAGTCACATTTCCATAACATGAATAATAATATTAATAATTTGTGATATGTCTTGCTAATACAACTTAGATTAAACTTTACACATGGGGGGACTAACATGTGTGCTCATAAACGTGCATAATTGTTGCATCTTTTTGTTTGTGCAAAATAATAAAATAATTTATTGTTTTCGTTTTTGTCATTACTAACTGCTGCAAACTTAAAAGAAGCATGTGCTTGTTTTGCTTTTCCTTGTCTGTGTGATGTCATTTCTACTATTCTAGGTGCACATAAGTCTCATGGATTAATGAAGACTGGTAGATATAAACGCTGCTTTATTTGTTTGCATTGGCTAGGTAACATTTGATTAATCGGGTGGGTTAATTAATTAGTAAATCTTGGGGTGGATACAGAATCTACATTATTTCTTACATTAATACTTTTCTTGTGTTTGTTTTATACTAGAAAGCATAAGTTGCATGCTTTTGGGCCTAGTTTGCTCGAGCTACAAAAAGATGAATTTTACTTCTGCAAAAGTCACGAGACGCCCATTCTGAAATAAAATGTTCGTCAAAAGCTGCGTTCACAAAGCAAAAACTGACGTGCTATCATCATTCTGTCGGACATGGCCAAGGTCGAAAAAGAACATTTTGTCAGCCCTTAACTTGGCATCCGCGGAAGTCAATTGGAAGCAATGAGAACATTAATATACATTTGTTGCAAACCTAGGAAGCTCCTGGTTGCATTCAGAAAAGACAATGGTCCTTAAGAAAAGTGACCTAATGGAACTTTTGAAATGTGGGTGACATGTCACTTGTCACTCTCAGCCAATGGGACGTCGAAGATTTCTGAAAACTTTCCTTTGCGTAGTTTAGTTAGCGTAGAAAGGTATAAAAAGTCATGCCCCTAGGGATGGGCTGGCTGCTGCTTTCTGACTTTCCGATGAGGGTGAAGTGCTGTCGGACATTGCGTGGAGCACGTAAGAATCCTCAAAGAACTTTACTTTAATTTCTATCTATTTAGCTCAGTTAGGGACTTAGGTTTTAGAAATGCTAAATTTTAAATATTCACTTTAATTTCGATTCACTTGCTTAAATTTTATTTTTCTTATGTTTCTTTACTATCATGCTTGCTTCAATGTTAATAAATTACTTTTATAAAATTATCAATTAAAATACCATAATTTAGTAAATAAAATCTTACTTTTGACAAACAAGCTGGTCTTGGTTATTCAGAAGTGTAGGTTACTATTAGCTAGATCACGTCGCCAATGGTGGTCGTTTAAATGGTTAGGATTTATTCTAATGACAATATTCTTTCCGCAGATGTATAAAATTGTATATAGTTTGTAGATAATGTGTATATAGATTTAATCTGACCACCTGATTCAGTAGGCCCAAAATATGTCAGGTTTATAAATGGGTCCATAATTTAGTATATAATTTTATTTATAGGTTATGAAGTTGGGTAGCGTTGTTTATGATATATTTTCTATAGGCCGCTGGATCAATTCTCTGGTAGCAGAAATTGATGGTTGCTAAGAGTAACCAAGGTAATATGTTGGTTGCTAAGGGTTACTAAAGTGTTATGGTATGGAAATAGGATCGATGTTTTAACACATGTTGAGTTCGTTTTTCGTGCTATCTGTAAGCTATACCGGTATAGATTGTGTGGCGAGAAATTAGTCACGCAAACCATCTGTTCTGTTTGTAGTGATATCGCCGAGTATCACAAGAGGTATCGCCGTGTACCATAGTGTTGTCGCCGAGCAGCACAGTTTTAGGGCTAGGTGTGAATCTTGTATAGTGAGGGTTTTCTAAGAAATTAAAGCAGCATGAGAATAGGGACAAAGCGCCTTCCATAAAACTCACTGTGATAAGAGTATTAGTTATATCCGAGCTTGAGTGAAGGGTAAATTAGCGTCGGTGCATGATTATCTATAAACAGGTTAGAGTCCTGTACGGGTACATGTTTCATATCTATAAACAGGTGAGAGCCCTGTACGGATAACGTCGTTATTTTGCTAACGGTGCATGATCTCTATAAACAGGTGAAAGTCCTGTACGGATTTCATGTGTGTTTGAAATTAGGGAATTTTCAGTGTGAAAGTGCGAGTTTGATTTGTATTTTATGTTCAAGTGGAACTCTTAGAACTGTCACTTCGCGGTGCGTTCAGAGCAAAGCGAGTTCATAATTATACGTGTTAGAAGGGTGGGGTAAGGGTTACTCTACTGACAATTGGATATTATCCTTAGTGTGAATAGCGCCGTCTATTCCGAAGTGTGGATACTTGAATGTATGTAAACTATCCTAAATAGTGAAACGAACAGATAATGTCCTTATAGTCATTGTTAAGAATTAATTTACACTGAAAAGTGTTCTTAAAATGGCGCTGTGAAAAGATTTTGTGAAGGAGGGGTAAGCGCCAAGAGTGAGAAACGAGAAACCGCAGCTGCTGTGTACGTCACAGAGCCGCGCTGGGATTGGGTGACCTACGTCACAAACTATATTCTGATTGGCTCTTGAGTCTCTGACGACCTGTATGCTGATTGGTCCTTCAGAAAAACTCCAATTTTATTGGTTGAGCAGAAAAGTGACGTAGCTCAACTGTTATTGGCTTGTCGGTGTGTTTCGCGCACGGATTGGTTGTTTTGCGGAACATCCCGGAAATATTTTACGAACGATTTTCTGAATTAGATTTAACTCTTAAAAATGAGTTATCATTTTAAACATGTTGAGAAAAAGCCAACATTATTTCAGAAATTTTAGAATTTATTTTCGCCTGACAAGAAAATCGAAACGCGAGGTGGTAAATTACTTCATAAGTATAAAACACCTGCAGCGTATATGGAAGGTGAATATGGATATCATACTGTATTATGGTTTGATAGTTGGAAACGCTATACTAAGAACGACGGTGTTTTAACTTGGCCTGATGATGGTTCATTTAATGTAAAAGTCTTGAGAAATTTACGAGAGAAAATGAATGCTCTTGTTCCGAAACCGAGACCAACTCAATTTGAAGCTTTAGTTGAGTGGGAAGATGAGATGTATCAGTTACAAAGAGAAGCTAGTGGAATTAAAAGACCTTCTAAAAATCCATCTTGGAGAAGAGAAACTCATGAAGATAGATTGCGAATGTGGAGACAGGGAAACATGAGTGAAGGATTGTATTTAATTCAGGAAATGGTAATGGGTACTCCTACAGGGAAATCTATGGAAAGTGAATCTGAGGATGCAGTTATGGAAGAAATATATACAACTGCTAGAAAGAATCAGCCTTTGAGACCTCCTAGATCATGGTCTACTCCGGTGGTTTCTACTGAAACTTCACCGAGTGCACCTCCAATTAATGAAGCTCCTAAACTTTATCCAAATAATTGTGAAATCATTGAAACTCCTAGAAGACCAGAATTTGATAATGCTCGAAATGAAGGTAGACATTTTACAATGGCTCCAAGGGCAAGAGAAGCTCCAAAAGATTATACAAGAGAGGCAAGAAATGTTGAAGATGTTGATTATAATGAATATTTAAGATCTAAAGAAGAATTAATAAAAAGAATGACAAAAGGCATGGAAGCTGTGACAGTTCCAGTAACGATTGGTCCTGTTCAGCCTGTATTTGACCAAAAAGAAACAAACAAGACAGGATTAACTATTCCTTTAAATGCAGAAATTCAAAAGGTTGCTGAAAAATTTTATTCAGACTTATCTGAAATAAACTCTTCTAAATCGAGAATGCCTGATTTAACCTTTAATGAGGATTTATCTCCAAAAACACCAATGGGTGCTATATCAGATATAGGGAGTCCTGAAGTCAGGGTAACCACACCAAAACTTGATGTGGCCAAATTAAAAGCAAATATCGAAGAATTAATAATCGGAACAATTGGTCCAGATAGTTTAAATTACTATCGAGATGATGAACTACTGTTCATTTGCAAAAGCATTCAATGGAAAACAAAAAATAAATATGATCAACTAGAGGATCTAGCAGCAGAACTTGAAATCGATGTGAGCAAACAAAAGAATTTTGCGAAACATTACAGATTAGACTTTTCAGAAAGTGACAATGAGAGTTTGAACTCAATGGGAAGAATAGTACATATAAAAGATTTGATTGTTTATATCAAAAAGCTAGGAGAACTGAATAAGTGGAGAGTGAAATGGACGAAAAAGAAGGAAGATGAAAGATTGGAAAAATTGTCAAAACAATTTCCAATGAGAGAAATTGCAGGTGGAGGATATGTTCATGTCCCTTGGTCGAGACAGGACATTCTGTTGTTTACAAATGACTTTCCGAAATTGAGGGAAAAACCAGTTGAGTGGTACAGGCAAGTCGATAGATTTATCAAAGTGTCAAAAGTTCTGTGGATTGATTTAGATGGATTTTTTGATATTGTCGTTCCATCAGATCTTTGGACAGAATGTAAAATATCGATTAGTTGGCCAAAAACAGAACCTGAGCGAATCAAAGAAACTGGTGCTCCAAATCCACTTGTAATGGATTTTTATGAAAAAGTGATTGTTTGGATGAAAAACAAAATTCCACCCAAAGAAGTCGATTGGGTTAAAATAGAAAGGACAGAACAGGAAACTAAGGAATCAGTTCATTCCTTTTATGAAAGACTACTGTTAATCTTTAAACAATACAGTGGTTATGAAAAACTAGATGAAAAGGATATGAGCCATTTTGTCTATAGATTTGTTTATGGACTAAAACCTGAAATTGGAGAAATGATCAGAAATAGCATTGTAGGATGGCAATCACTATCTGTAGATGATATTCTAAGAAAGGCTAAGTATTGCAGTGATGAAATAGAAGTAAAACAGAAGAAGCTCAAGGAGAAAGCCATGTGGGCTCAGGTAAAAGTGGCTGAGCAACAGATTGCCAGCATGGGTAATAAGAACACTAATTTTGTTCAAACTGGAAATACAAACCAGATACAAGGAAAGTTTAAAAGTAATAATTTCCCAAAGAAATTTAGCCCAAAGATTGAGGAGTTGAAACAAAGATTACCTTGTTTTAATTGTGGCGAAATTGGACATTGGAGAGACGAGTGTCCTCATCCTCCTAAAAACTTAAAGAATCCCTTATTGAATCCACAGATGCAGAATGGTGTTGACCTGCAGCGACAGCTACAGATGCAACAGGGGTTAAACGAATTAAATATTCAGCGACAGTTGCAGCAACAGCAACAGCAACAAGTGAATAATCGTCAAGACCAATTGCCACAACCACCTTTTCCGAATTGTGGGGGAGTTCAAAAATATAATCCAAACGTGGGATTTCAGGGAAGTGAACAGGTAATAAAACCACAAAAACAGCAAAAGCAGCAAAGAGTTCAAATGCAAAATGCTTCACAACAGTTTTTATTAACAGAAAGTCAAGACAGCGATTCTGATGATTATTGCTGACGGTGCCCGAGAGAGGAGGAAGAGTGTGTTGTTGGAGCCACTCTTGAGGTTGACCAGTCTGGTCCTTTTGTAAACGGGAAAGTTAATGATGTAGACATCACTTTTCTAGTGGACACTGGTGCTACCCGTTCTACTGTTAGATCAGTGGAAATTGAAAACCTACCTCTCTCTGGGGATACCATCCAAGTTGTCGGAGTAAGTAATCAGCAAATTAAAACTGACTTAACTGATCCAGTACCAGTTGAAATTGGAAATTACAGAGACAAACACAGATTTGTGGTTTGTAATAGTAGTCCAGTGAATCTATTGGGCAGAGACATCCTATGTAAAATGAATTGTAGAATATATTGTTCTCCTGATGGAGTTGAGTTACAAACAATGGAGGAAGATGGTTTATACAGAATGACAATGATGATGATGGAAGCAGAAGAAACAAAATTGTTTCCTGCATTTGAAGAAAAGGATTTACCTGAAGAACTCAAGGAAACAGTGAAATCTGAAATATGGGATTTTACTGGAAATGAGATGGGTCTGATGAAAAACGTAGATCCAGTAAAAATTACATTGAAACAGGGAATAGAATTTCCAAACATTCCACAATATAAAATGAAAACAGAAACAATTGAAGGTATTACACCAATAATTGAAAAATTAATCAAGCAAGGTGTATTAAAAGAAATGGAGAGTAGTCCTTGTAATTCACCAATTATGGGAGTTAAAAAGTCAAATGGAACATTTAGAATCGTACAAGATTTGAGAAAGGTTAATCAAATTGTCGTTCCATGTTGTCCTGTGGTTCCAAATCCAGCAGTAATTCTATTCCAGATTCCACATGATGCTGAATGGTATACAGTCATTGATCTTTGCAATGCATTCTTTACTGTTCCCTTACATCCAGACAGTTATGAAATCTTTGCTTTCAGATTCCAAGGTAAGACCCTCGGATGGTCAAGAATCCCTCAGGGCTATACAGAAAGTCCTTCAATCTTTAATGAACTGTTAAAAAGATCATTGGAAGACCTAGACTTACCTGGTAGGTCAACGTTAGTGCAGTATATTGATGATTTGTTAATAGCTGCAAAGACAAGAGAAAATTGTGTGACAGACACAATAATTCTGTTAAATCGCCTTGCAGAAGAAGGACATAAAGTGTCTCCAGCAAAACTACAGTTTTGCAAACAAGAAGTAAAATATCTTGGTCACAGAATTGCAAAGGGAAAAAGACAAGTAACAATAGAGAGAATAAAAATGATTCAAGCAATGTTACCACCAAGAACACAAAGACAGGTCAGAATGTTCTTGGGAATGGTTGGTTACTGTCGACAATGGATAAGTGGATTTTCAGTAATTGCAAAACCACTACAAAGACTGACAAAGTCAGATGTAAAAGATCCAATTATTCTCAATGATGCTGAGATGGATTCTTTTGAGAACCTGAAAAAGAGCTTATGCCAAGCTCCTGCTTTAGGTATGCCAAATTATGAGAAAGATTTTGAACTGTATTGCAGTGAGAGAGAAGGATGTGCATTATCTGTGTTAATTCAGAGACATGGAAATTTAAAGAAACCTATTGCATACTTCTCTGCAGTTCTTGATCCAATTGCAAAAGCATTACCAGGTTGCTTAAAAGCAGTTGCAGCTACAAGTATTAGCCTCGAACAAAGTGAGGGGATCATTATGGGATTTCCTGTGAAAGTTTTTGTGCCTCATTCAGTAGAAATATTACTGACAAGAGGTAAGACTCAGCATTTAACAAGTAGCAGATTGACAAAGTATGAGAAAATCATACTAGGAGCAGATAATGTTTCGATTTCAAGATGTTTAAATCTGAATCCTTCTACATTACTGCCTGATTCTGAAATTGTTGATGACATTGAAACAGAACATGAATGTTTAGATGTCATGGAATTCTGCACTAAACCAAGAAAAGACATCAAAGACAGACCTTTGTCTGAATCGGATTTTGTCTACTTTGTAGATGGCTCATGCTTAAGATCCGAAGGAGGTGTCTTAAAAGCTTCATATTCAGTTTGTACAGTCAAAGATGTCGAAGAAGCATCATGTCTTGAAGGAGTTCGTTCAGCACAAGTGGCTGAATTAATTGCTTTGATTTGTGCATGTGAAATATCAAAAGATATAAGAGTTACCATCATTACTGATAGTCAGTATGGATATGGAGTTGTGCATGATTATGGACAACTCTGGTCACAGAGAGGATACATGACATCAGCAGGATCACCAATTAAAAATGCAGTTTTCATTAGGAGATTAATTGAAGCAATACAATTGCCAAAAGAAATCGCCATTGTTAAGTGTGCAGCGCACACTAGAGGAATTGATTATATTTCCAAGGGAAATGCCTTCGCAGATGAAACAGCTAAATACTGCGCAAGGAAAAATTATTCTTACAATCGGGAGAGGAGTAAAGAAACTGATTCAAATTCATTAATGCTAACAACAGTTGTAGAAACATGGCATGAGATTAGAGATTTACAAAATGAAGCAGATGATGAAGAAAAAGACTTGTGGTTAAGATCAGATTGTAGACCACGTGAAGAAGATGGAGTGTGGGTTTACAAAGATGGCAGAGTAGTCTTACCAAATTGTTTGATTGCTGACATGGCCAGATTATATCATGGTCCAGCACATCTGGGAAGAGATTCTATGGTTAGACTTTTCAGAGAAACATGGTTCAATACTAAGTTTAGAACTATTGCAGAATCTTTTTGTCAAAGGTGTTTGTCATGCCAACAAATGAATCCAAACAGAAAATCAGTGGTGGGGACAGGAATAATTGGTCGAGAGGGTGGTCCCTTTACCAGGTTACAAATGGATTTCATTGAAATGCCCTTACACAATTGTTTGAAATATGTGCTTGTAATTGTTTGCTTATTTTCAAGATGGGTAGAGGCTTTCCCTACACGACATTGTGATTCAATTACAGTAGCAAAACTAATGCTCAGAGAAATCATCCCAAGGTACGGTTTTCCAGTCACTATTGAGAGTGATGGAGGAAGCCATTTTGATAACAAACTGATGAAGTTAATTTGCGAAGCTTTGAGCATTGAGCAGAAAATACACTGTGCATACAGACCAGAGGCATCAGGAGTGGTTGAACAAATTAATGGAACAATTAAAAACAGAATTGGAAAAATGTGTCTTGAAACAGGTGTAAAGTGGACTGATGCTCTTCCACTTGTTTTGATGTCATTAAGAAGTACACCAGATAAAAAGACAGGTTTGAGTCCTCATGAAATTTTAATGGGAAGAGTTATGAGGCAAGCTTTTGTACCTGTAGGTAAACTGTTGAGCATAAATGACAGTGCTATTTTGGATTACTGTAAAAGGTTATCTGATATGGTAACTTCTGTGTCTAATCAGGTGGGAACTGAAGCACAATCAAATGAAAAGGTTTTGACACATGATCTGAGACCTGGCGATTGGGTCAGAACGAAAGTACATCGGAGAAGGAATTGTCTAGCTCCTAGATGGCAGAAGCCTAGGCAGATAATTTTGATCACTACCAATGCTGTAAAGTGCAGAGGATTGAAACGCTGGATTCATCCTAGTCATACTATTCCAGTACCAACTCCTGAGAGTTCTGATGTTGAAAGTGATACCACAGATGATTCTGATTCTGAAGCAGAAGGCGAAACAGAAGGTGAAATAAATCCAGATTCTGAAGATCGACAAGAAAGTCGACATCTGGAAACTGTGCCAGTGAATGGAAATTTGACAAGAAAAGACTTAGAAATCATTGAAATAGATTCTGAAGGTGAAGAGAATCTGTTAAAGGGAAAGATAACTGAGGATTCGGTTGTCTCTATCGAAGACAAAGAAGCAGAACAAAAAGAAGTTTCAGACCAGGAGAGTATCGAAAGGCAGAGAACAAACTCTGAAGTAAGGAACAGAAATCCGAAATCTGGGAAGTTGGGGGTAATTGAAGAAGAGGAGGAAGACGAATTACCGAGTACCAGTGATGGAAAACAAAGTGAAGTTCCTGAAGGAGTGAAATTGCCGAATAGAGAAGTTCCTGAGTCAATTGAAATTTCAGACTACGAAACTGAAGAAAGTGACGTGGATGGTGAAAGTGAAAACAGAAAGAAAAGGACTTGGAAGTCAGAATCAAATAATTCTGAACCAAAAAAGAAATACGTGAGAAAAGCAGACTACTGGCCTGGTGGAAGATTGAGAGTCAGATTGATCAAGAAACCAAAAGAACAAGTTGAAGAAATCAGTAGTCAAAAGAGTCCTGGAAAAGAAGTTGGAGTTGGAAGGAAAATTGAAGTGATATCGAGAAAAGGAAAAAGAATAGTAAGACCAAACCAAAAATACAAGTCTCCTGAGTGGACTTACTTAGTAATTCCACCTGTTATTGACATATATGATAGTAGTGAAGAAGAAAACGAAATCCAAGAAATTAGTGACAATGATTGAAGTACAGATATATTAAATTGGCAAAAGGCTGAAGAAAATTTGTTAGTTGACACAAGGTCGAAGAAAAACTGTTTAGTTGAAGAAAACTTATGTATGACATAAGGTCGAAGAAATCTTGTTTAGGGTTTTAAAAAAAAAAAAAAAAAAAAAAAATATTTTAAAAGGGGGGTGTAAATATAAATTTAGATTTTAAAAATTTTATTTTTATTTTTATTTGAGGCTAAAACTAACCAAAAATGCCTTATGTTAAGGAGAGCACTTCAAAGTGTTCTGTTTTTAAAAGATGCTGTAAGATGACTCTGGTGTGTCTGCTCATTTTAATTCTGCTCTGGTTGGTTTTAGCTGTGATTATCCCTTTGGAGATGAATAGAGAATTACACAAAGTTAACATAACAAGCAAAGCTCTGGTTAGCCAAACTAAACATAGTGCGTCTGCAAAAGTTATTGATCATCAGCCTAACATTCATCAAGATAAATCAATTGGTGATTTTTCAAGTAATACATTCACAAAGCTATTGAGTGAATATGTTAAGGTAATGGATGCAAAAGACTGCTACGTCTGCGTTAAGTTACCTGCTTCTGTTTCTGAGGGAGTAACATATAATATGCTTCCTCTCACTTATGCTGTAACATGTAGTGTGTTAACTAGCTTATTTTATCAAACTGGACGTTTAGAATATTACTATTCAAATTATGATGAAATTTTTGCAAATATTAAAATTGAAAATGCTTTAAATAAGCACAAGAAAGCAAAGCAAATGAGAGAATTTTTCCTTGTTACTAACAAACTTACTTATGAGTATGCTTATAAAAATAATCTAACTTGCAAATTAAGTGCTGAAGGAAAGAAATTTTTGAATATGGTTGAGGAGAGAAGAGCAATTTATAAGAGGAATGAATTAGTCAAGCAGACTAAGTCTAATTTCTGGCAGAAAGAGGATGAGAAGTTAAATGGCAAAATGCTTGAAAATATTGCAATTCACATAGACAAACCAGTTAGTGGAAAGCTTTGCATTAGAAGAGATAATACACTTTTTGATAATTACTTTGTAGGTGCAAGTAACCGTGAAGATACTTATCAGATTTTGGGAGGTTGGGGATTCAAAGGTGGAAAGGATCCAATCTTTCCTGGGATTTATTTTGTTTGTGGTGACAAAGCCTACTACAACCTTCCAGACCACTGGTATGGAACTTGTTATGTGGGAATTGTTTTTCCTAAAGTGTTTCATGTTGACAGAGATTCAGAAGGATTGTTTAAAATTCATAATTATGTAAATAGAGTTAAAAGAGAAACTTTTACTGAAGTTCTGGGAGATATTTTTCAAGCAGTAATACCTTTTGTTGGTATAACCTTAAATGCAGGGAGAATTAGAAAATTGTCCACTATAGTTGATAGATTATCAACTGACACAGCTGATGGGTTTCAATTAGTAAATGTTGAAGTTATTGCAATTAGATCCATGGTAATTCAAGATCGCCTTGCTTTAGACATACTCCTAGCAAAAGAGGGAGGAGTCTGTGGCATTTTACATGTACAACATTGTTGCACATATATACCTGACGAAAGTAAGAATATTGAAATGTATATCAAGAATATTACACAAATGCATTCAGAGATAATTCCTTTAGAAGAAGAAGATTTTACAGGGAAACTTTCAAAAAGGTTTCAAGCAATTAAAAACTGGTTTCATGATATCGGAAGTTCAATTCTTGGCAAGATTTTGGCACCTTTGATAATAATAGTATTCATTTTTATTTTGACCAAAATAGGTTGTTTGTTACATAAAAGAAAGAAACAGTTGAAAGAAAAGAAAAGAATCTATAAACTTAGAAAAGAAGAAGAAAGGGAGATCGAATTACAGGAGTTACATAGAGAGCGTTATGCTAATTCCAAAGATTATGCAGAAACAGACTTTTAGGTTTACTGATACAAATGAATTTGAATCGATTTCTCAGAAATTTAAATTACCAAAATTTTGAGTGCTGGTGTGGTGATTTGTTAATCACCAGATGAGGGAGTTGATGGAGCGAGATAGAAAACAAAATTTTGTTTAAACTCGTGAAGTCACATTTCCATAACATGAATAATAATATTAATAATTTGTGATATGTCTTGCTAATACAACTTAGATTAAACTTTACACATGGGGGGACTAACATGTGTGCTCATAAACGTGCATAATTGTTGCATCTTTTTGTTCGTGCAAAATAATAAAATAATTTATTGTTTTCGTTTTTGTCATTACTAACTGCTGCAAACTTAAAAGAAGCATGTGCTTGTTTTGCTTTTCCTTGTCTGTGTGATGTCATTTCTACTATTCTAGGTGCACATAAGTCTCATGGATTAATGAAGACTGGTAGATATAAACGCTGCTTTATTTGTTTGCATTGGCTAGGTAACATTTGATTAATCGGGTGGGTTAATTAATTAGTAAATCTTGGGGTGGATACAGAATCTACATTATTTCTTACATTAATACTTTTCTTGTGTTTGTTTTATACTAGAAAGCATAAGTTGCCTGCTTTTGGGCCTAGTTTGCTCGAGCTACAAAAAGATGAATTTTACTTCTGCAAAAGTCACGAGACGCCCATTCTGAAATAAAATGTTCGTCAAAAGCTGCGTTCACAAAGCAAAAACTGACGTGCTATCATCATTCTGTCGGACATGGCCAAGGTCGAAAAAGAACATTTTGTCAGCCCTTAACTTGGCATCCGCGGAAGTCAATTGGAAGCAATGAGAACATTAATATACATTTGTTGCAAACCTAGGAAGCTCCTGGTTGCATTCAGAAAAGACAATGGTCCTTAAGAAAAGTGACCTAATGGAACTTTTGAAATGTGGGTGACATGTCACTTGTCACTCTCAGCCAATGGGACGTCGAAGATTTCTGAAAACTTTCCTTTGCGTAGTTTAGTTAGCGTAGAAAGGTATAAAAAGTCATGCCCCTAGGGATGGGCTGGCTGCTGCTTTCTGACTTTCCGATGAGGGTGAAGTGCTGTCGGACATTGCGTGGAGCACGTAAGAATCCTCAAAGAACTTTACTTTAATTTCTATCTATTTAGCTCAGTTAGGGACTTAGGTTTTAGAAATGCTAAATTTTAAATATTCACTTTAATTTCGATTCACTTGCTTAAATTGTATTTTTCTTATGTTTCTTTACTATCATGCTTGCTTCAATGTTAATAAATTACTTTTATAAAATTATCAATTAAAATACCATAATTTAGTAAATAAAATCTTACTTTTGACAAACAAGCTGGTCTTGGTTATTCAGAAGTGTAGGTTACTATTAGCTAGATCACGTCGCCAATGGTGGTCGTTTAAATGGTTAGGATTTATTCTAATGACAATATTCTTTCCGCAGATGTATAAAATTGTATATAGTTTGTAGATAATGTGTATATAGATTTAATCTGACCACCTGATTCAGTAGGCCCAAAATATGTCAGGTTTATAAATGGGTCCATAATTTAGTATATAATTTTATTTATAGGTTATGAAGGTGGGTAGCGTTGTTTATGATATATTTTCTATAGGCCGCTGGATCAATACATGACACGCTCATTGGCAAAGCCAATAGCTCTGGCGAAATACGTGACCTATTGGCTATGCCAATGGTTGTTTTGTTTTTTTATAGGCACTGGGAGATCAAATGATTTGCCCAGAATCACAGGATGTTAATTGCAACCACTGGCAAGCTGCTAATATATAAAAGTGGTGGGGTTCCTATAGAATTCCAGGAGTGAAAATACCAGGAGAATGCAGCTCAGCAATTCAACTGCATCACGGAAAAACAGCAGCAGTTTAATTTACTAAAGGGAATGTTTTCTATCATCTACTATTTCCATCCATTTCCAATCAGTATGGCAATGGGTAACAGGGTCTACAGAACGAAGAGTGGGTCCAAGTGAGACTAGATTAGCTGGATGTGGAGAATATTCCCTAAATACTATTATCTGTACATAGCTGCCAAGGTTTCAGATTGCCATGTGTGACATTTTCATAATTTCAGTGAAATTATGGGTGACACTTCTACGACTATGAGTGACATTTCTACGACTATGAGTGACACTTTCTAGTGAGCAAAATCATGCAATGAAAACGAGGGAAACTTATATATATGAGAAATTATAGCAATTTGAGCAACAAGAAACTCCAAGAAGTTCTTGAAACTGCCGCTGAGCACAAGAAATGGAAGGGCATTAACACTAGTGCTCCCTCCTTTAACCTGACAAAGGTAACAACACTACTAAAGTCAGTGGCAGGCTGGCTGCCTGACAAAAACTTTGCAGAGATGCATAACCTTGAGAAAGTTTGGAACTTCAGTAGGCAGACCTAATTAAAATGATGTATTGGCTCGTTAGCTGCACAACGTATTCATCAAAGTGACCAGGGTAGCCCAGGTTGAAATTCAGGCCGATATTCCCACGGTGGATTTTGTAATTTCATTTATTTTGCTCTGTATTCATGACAGAGTATTGCTGGACAACTTAAAGAATATTTGGTGTGTCTTCTGTCTGTGTTTCAAGTTTTCAGTGATTATAGAATTTGGTTGATAATGCTTTAAAAGACTGTCTGTAAACTCTGGTGGCCCTGCATGCTAAATGCTTGATTCACATGCTATCGGATCCCATCTGCACCGTGGGATTAGGTCCATGCCGGTCCACCTCACTTCCTGGCTGTCCTGACAGCCCTGTTACATCAAGGGAAGCACGCACTGCTCGGCAACGCCTCGGAGGCCTCATGGCGACAGGGGCCGAAAGTGAGCCTGAGGCAGAGGCTATTGATTTATTTATGCGGTTTTTATATAGCGCGGACTTTACCCGAAGCATCAGAGCGCTTCAAAATAGGACCAGTAATGATACATGAGGAGAAAATTAAAAGTGAACAAATTACAAATGCTGACGTTAAGTTACGAGGTAAAAGTGACAATTGTGAGCAAACAAAATTCATGAGGCAGCAAACAGTGCATTACAGGAGGAAAGAGTGACATGTGTGCAGGTTACAAAGAGTACAAAGTACAATTAGATGTGTAATACTGCAATATATGCTAGAGACACTCAACCACCAGAAGTGTGCCCCACATTGCAGTACTGTACTGGAACCCTCGGCTGCTATTCTCATTGTGCCTGCCGGCAGCGAACACCACTCACCGCACTATGGAGCTATCGGGTTACGCTTTGACCTTTGAGTCATCGGCTTTTGCCGCCAACCCTGCTGGACAGCCAGCGAGTGCAACCCACCCCGCCTCCCTCTCATACCACCTAGGACTCACTCAGCTGGGGGGCGAATGGCATTGCTGCCTGGGAATGCTTCTTGCAGTTGCAGCATCTGCCCCGATACAACGCGGCTGGTGCAGATCGGCCCACAGCTGAGGTCTGACTGCGGCCTCCTTTCCATCGGCTCCCTGAAGCACAGCGAAGGCAACACTGTGCCTCCCTCCTGCCATCATTTCCCACCGGAGACCCGACCCCCACCCGCCTCCTCCCCCCCCCCAATTCTTCTAATCTCCTCATGCTATATCTGCTCGGCTAGGAAAATGAGCAAAAGTAAAACTGCAGGAATGCCGGAATCCTGAGTACAGGGAGCAGTACAGATAGGCTCCAAATAAATTAGGGTTTAATTCATACTAAAATGAAACTCACAACTTACTCTGTGCGCAGGGGCCCGGTCCGGCGGCCGCGGCGGACGGAACGCCAGCAGACCCGGCGATGATCATTCATGCCTTGCCCTCAAGCACACTAACATGTCAGTGGTCGGACCGACGACACAGGCGGCACATCTAGTCCGACCCCGGCCCGCCACTTCTTCTCCAGCCTCACTTTCAGTTCCAGAACGGACGTGAGGTCACATCCGACCCCGGTGGCGCCACAGAGCTTCCCATCTGCATACGCAACGAGTCACTGCAGATTTGTTACATGGTAGCAGCTAGAGCACCAAGGCACTGAGATCTTTTGAGCCTGGCAAGAAAACTTAGTGCTGCCTGGGGCCCGGATCGGCCGGGTGCACGGTACACAGCAACGGGCCTCGGCCTCCAGTCAGTCAGTGCCGGCCGCCTCCAAAAAGATGCCGCCTGGGGCGGACCGCCCCCCCCCGCACCCCCTAGCTACGCGGGTGGTACCGCTTAGTGACATCGCACAATTATTGCCACTAAGAAACACTTTCTGTCCTTTATTACTGACACATGCATGTGAATAGGGCAAGTTCCATGTTGTTTTAATGTACCCTTTTCCCAATTTTTCGTACATGCCAGCCTGTATATATTTTTGGCAGTATTGAAACCTGAAGGTTGATATTGGAATATTAATTATCCCATGTATTATCCATTCACTGACAGGTCGTTCTGACATTGTCACTGGTAATCTCTCGAGTTTCTCAATGCTCAGGATTGTATAATCAGCACCCTTTTGTGCCATACTGATTTGTTTATCAGTAAGGTTAAAGATATTGAATAGTGACGTTGTGTTGATTAAACGCCAAGGCACATAGCCTGAACGCAGATTTTGTAACGTCCAGCCAAGCTGTACAATAGAACGCAATTGAGACTGACCGTGTTGTAACAACAGTAAGTCTTGCGATATTATGTCGATTGCTGAAGACACAATGCTGTCCAAAGAAAAAATTCTGGAGGACAGAGTCATTAACCCATTGTCCACTACAGAAAGTGATTTTTCCAAATTAATACGGTCAATTTCCCGTATACTTTCTGCTGTCTCAATTTGAGTTACCTTCCAGGCCTCGTTGTAAGCTGCATATATAGAGGCTGTTATGAAGCGTTTTTGACGCTGTTTGCGCGGTCCCATAATGAAATCACGCAAGTCAGCACCATCAGTAAGTAAAGTTAGGTGTTGCTTAATTTCTGTCAGTGTGGAAGTTTGTAGCCATTGAAGGCATAATTTGCCCACACTGTAGGTGGTTATTATCCCTGGGTGTTGTCTTTGGGAATATCTAGGGTCTGGCCTGGTCAATTTGAACCCCTGTGTTTTGTTCAGGAATCTGTCTTGACAGTTATTAGTATCTGTGGGCCAGATCAACCACTGTTTCCAATCAGGATGTGTTCTGTTTTGGTTTAATATATAGTTTACGTCTATCTCTTCATCTGTGGAGCTATTGCTGTCCATTGTTGGCTTTGGAATAGACGGTTTATTTAAGTCTTTGATTTTGGCTAAGCCAAGACAGGTGGTTTGTTGAACAGTGTCATTCAAAAATATAATTTGTTCTGGGATCATGCAGGCTCTAAACAATGATTCTATACCTTGTACTTGCCATTCTTTTGTACCCCAAACACTTTTTACTTCAACATTTTTGTCCCAATAATCAAACCCAAAAGAATTCATTTGTTCAAAAAATGAGTCTGAATATATCAATTTCGTGTTTGTTAGCATGGTCTTTGTCCCTGTCTTATTTGACAATTTGAAATAAAATGTTTCAGCATTACTTGTGTTGAATCCTGAAAAGTATGAATATTTGTCGTAAAAGGTTCTTGAGCTTCCTTTTGGAGGGGTTGTACAATGTTCCCATTGATTATAATTTAAAACATTTCTAGGTTGTGCAGATTTATGTAAAAAATGGTTACCATAGTGGTTGTAACAGTACATACTATCATAATTAGTCGAACCCTGCAAATAATCATGTTTGGTAAATTTAGCAGACATCACTAAGTCAGACATCATATTATTTATACTTTCAAAATCCCAATCATCAGCAAATGAGCTTGTTTTTACAAAGTCACTCAATGAGATCTTAATTTGGTGTGGATATTTCAGGATCTCAACCGGACCATAAATTTCGTAGTCAGTATTGTCCCATGCTACCCCACCTGGTATAGGATTGGCTGTGAAGTTGACTGAAGAAAGTTCTCTTTTCTCGACGTGTGAAGATGTGTGTGGCTTGAGGATCAAGTTGATTTTCTGACTTGCTGTGTCCATTTTAGCATATTTTCCCTCAATGAAGCGTCCCAAAGTTAGTATCATGATGAGCCAAAGTATGAGGATAAATGCACCAAAGCCCACCCAAAATTCAATCCATGGAGAAATCAGATATGTTTCTTTCAGTTGTTTCAAAAGTTCTGTAGCTTTATCTTTAAAGGTTTTTGTTGATGGCTGTGTCTTTGATTCACTTAGGTCTTCAGAGGAATCATCGAAGTTTATGAAGTAGCCGGATGCAGTTCTGTCAATTGTTCCAATTGCTTCAGGATTACTGTTTCTTGCATATTCGTTTGTTACTTCATTGTAGGTTGGTGTGTCTCTACTAAATCTTTTTATTTGGGTTTTCAGAGGTTTAAGTTCCAATGCATTGTTGCATAGTCCTTGTTGTTCTTCTGTAGGCGTTTCGAAAGTGATTAGCCTCTTAGTTTGGACCTCTGTATTGGTAGCAAACCTTGGTGTTCTACTACTTATCGGGAGTCCACTTGGCCTACTGTTTGTTATCGGCCACATGATTGTGGTTTTACCAGGTCGATGGATACAACTCGGTTCTCCTTTTTACCAGCAAGCGGCGGTAGTACAACTGATCTTGTCCCGTTGATAGACAAGACAGGAACTGCTTTTCTGTAAGAAGGCCCAAATTCCTTCTTTACCGCGATCTTTTCTCTGACTAGATCCCCGACTTTTGGAATCCAGACAGGTCTTGCTGGGACAGGTGGTGGTTCTTCAGTGGTTGTTGGCTGCTGTTTCAACTTTATGTTGCTCAGGTCTTTTCTTGTTTTGTTTAAGTCCTGCAAAATAGCCAAACGATCTTTGATATCAAAGCTTTTTTCCTTTACCACTGAAGTCTGACTGTCAAGATCTAAGACTAACATCCTAGTTCCAAACAATAATTCGTACGGACTGAATCCCTTCAGAGAATTTCTTGGCAGGTTATTTAGACTACATTGGACACTTATTAGATGTTTGACCCACCCAGCTCCCGAACCTAATATCCTTTCTGTTATAGATAGCTCTATGCCTTGGTTTTTTCTTTACACCATCCCGTATCCCTCAGGAAGGAAGTGAGAAGAATCCCGCATCGCTATGCTCATTTGGCCGTGCTTCCCCACAAGCTTGAGGGCTAAAGTGAAAACATTGGTCAAACGTAGCATGCTCCTAGCGTATATGCCATTTAGACTCGCAAATCTTTGTATAACAGTCCAGACGTCAGCCGAGTGCTGGGGATCTACATTATAAGTGGAAACTAGCCTGTATATGTTAATCGGACGCTTTGCTTTTTACTGTTGATCCTTTCTGGAGTGAAACGCCACGGTAGTATACCGTTTCTCTCGCCACTGCGATCTCTGTTGCAGTCCGGGCATTTTTTTACAAAAATGTGATGCTGCACGCTCATGCCTGGCCACCAGTACACTGATTGTAGTTCTTCCAGAGAATCTTTTAGTTTGAGGTGTCTGAGACCCTCGCCCATATGTGCGCCTGCAATTAACAAAGTTCTCCTGTCCATGTTTGGAATTACTCTATCCCCCACTCCAGGGATTCGAGCAAAAGGGACGGAGTTTGCATCGATTATGTATGTATAATTGAGTGGATAGTTGATCGGTAGCGCTGAGCAGTCGCCTTTTGGTGACGTTTTTACCGCCAGCACTGTTTCACCGTCAATATATTTTATTGTACGCTTTTTTCTAGCTACGGAAGCCGATTTAGTTGCTGCCGCTGTGGCTGTCTTAGCCAATGAATTCCCTACAACGTGAACGCCATCACGCTGATGACTCAGTGAGTGTGTCACGTGAGTCTTTGGTAGTTCTTTTTGTAACAGAACTATTTGTTCCCAAAGCAGTTTTTGCTTTATTGTTGCACCTGTGTCATCTTTGTAACCGTTTTGAATCCATTTCTGCAAATCGCTGTTATATGATTTGACGCAGTAATACGAATCGGACACTATAAGTGTCGGGAATTCGCGATCTGCATTATCTAGCGCCATTTTCAATGCTATTATTTCAGTCTGTTGTTCTGAATTGGTTTCTACTGAGTGTGTTTTTGTTAATAGAGGTCTTAGTTTACCTCCGCGCCACACTTCTTTTGTAATCTCACATGTGGGGTTGTATGCTTGTTCTCCCCAAACGGAGGGTTGAGCATGTCCGTCTGTATAGATTACACAAGCGTACTGTCGTAAGGGCAGAATGTCGATTGGCAGAGGGAATGTTCTTTCATATTCTAGATTTTTCAATTCTTTTAATTCTGGATCAAAGTAGTATTTTACTTTGTCCGTTGTAATTGAATTCACCCATTGTATCCATTCCGGATTCAATGCAGTTGTTGGTAAATTACACGGTGTTGTTAATGCCTCAAAGGCTGATTCTGCTGTTCTGACTGTGGTGTGTCTACCGTCAGCTTTATCTTTTTCTCTAGCTATTGCGGTTCGAACTGCATGAACAATGTTTTCTTTAATGCTGAATTTCTTTTCAGCTTCTGTGTACAAGTGTGATTTGAATGCAATTGGTACCTTTTCTCCCTCATTAGAGGTCAGGTATGTGAATCCGCATCTTCCTGGGATGACTCGAATCACAAGATTGCGTGTGTTATCACGTGTTTCTAATTTTGTTTTAATTAACATGTCTGTTTGTAAGGATCTCAAAATTTCTGTGTGTTTTTGAGTCCAATTGGTTCTTTTAAAATCTGGTTTTATTAGATCATAAAGGGGTTTGACCCTTTCTGCGGAATTTGCAATGTATGTTCTTCCGAAATTTAGGAAGCCTAGAATTGACTGTAGGTTTTTTAGTGTTCTAGGTGCTTGGAGTACAGCACATTTCTCGAGGAAATTGTCAGCCAGGCATTTGCCTTCACTTGATAATTCATATCCTAAGAACAGGACTGTTAGATGGGCAATTCTAGATTTTTTAAAGTTGAATTTGTAACCCTCTGCTGCGAACCCAAGTATTATGGTGTTCACTCTCTTCAAGTGAGTATCCAAGTCATCATCTGTTAGGTATATGTCATCGACATATGATAATGCTTCGTCATCATATGTTTGTAGTAACTCTGTTACTCTCGCTGAGAATAATCCTGGGCTGTTCTTGAACCCCTGGGGTAACCGACAGAATTGTTTTTGAGCGCCATTTATTGAGAATGCAGACAAATAGCTGCTCTCTGGTGCTATATTTTGACAAAAGAATCCATTAGAGATGTCTAATGTTGTTTTGTATTTTTTGCGCACTATGTTATTCATTAGCGCTGCACTATGCGAGTTTTGCACTGCAAAAGTTTTGCAACATGAGTTAAGGTGTCTGTAATCCAAAACTAGACGATATGAATTGTCTGGTTTGGAGACAGGAAACAAAGGGTTGTTCATTTGTGAGGTGCAAGTTTCAATCACCCCCTGGTATTCTAGTTGATCTAGTATTTCTTTTACCTGTTTTTTAGCTTCTTGCTTAATTGGGTTCTGTCTTTGTGCAGTATGTTGTGTTTTTAACTGGATTTTGTGAGGAGGAGAGTCCTCATCCCATCCTACGTGATTTTTATATAAAGCAGGAGCTTGAGCTACTGCCCACTTTCTAGCAAGTGTGTATTTTCTATGAATTGGGATATGATTTGAGAAGGCAGGCATAATTATTTCTTCGCCATGAGGGCAGTCCCTGACAAACTCTGGTGGCCAGTCTTTTTCAGCTAGAAGGATGTCATAGCCCTTGGAGAGATTATCCCAAAATAGTCCCCTTATTTTTCTAGTCTTATCCCCTTCTATACGTAAAGTTATTTCATATATTTTGTGAGGTTTGCTAACTCTGGTGTCTGCAGTTTCCACTTGAAGATATTCATTCGTGTCCACTGTCTCCAGATGATTCATAAGGACTTTGCGAGCTATGCTCACTTCTGCTGCGCTGTCTAGCATTGTCTGAGCCCATTCTCCGTTTTTCAGTTGTGTCCTCAGTATTCTCGGCATTGTTAACTACTTTAATACTGGCTACCTTCTTTTTTGGAAATTCTAATTTCTTATTTGGATGAGCAGGTTCCTTGTCTTTGGACTTGACGTGCCCTTCCCTGGGTTCCGATCGTCCTCTTCTTTCCGATTTCTGCGAGGAAGTCTGAAAAGATTGAGAGGGACGTGTATCAAAATCTTGATATCTATCCGGTTTCTTTATATTATCCCTATTTCTAAGGTTGTATTTTTCACAGACGGCTCACTTTGGGGAGACTTGGGTCCTTGGTCCGGAGATCTTTCTCTCCGCCGAGGAGACCTTCCTCTGGACTGGAATCTCTTTTCTTTTGGATTGGATTGTTTGTTTCCATCCCAGTTCTTCTTTTGACTATTTAGATGATTTTTAATAAATATTTTTTCAGGACTTTCAATCAGTTGGGGTTTTACTGGTATTCCACCCAAACTATCTCTACCTAGTTCCTCATAGGATTTTTCTATAATTCTGGCAATTTCAGTTGGTTGGTCTGCTATATCTGTCTCTTTTAACCTTTGGCGGATCGCCACGTTTGCTGCTTCTCCCTTTATATTGGCTAATAATATAGCCGAGACCTGCTTGAAGTCTTTCAGTAATTTCATACCAAGAGTTAAAGCGGGTTCTGGACCGTATTCGTCTTGAATTGGTTTTAGCACATCTGGTATTACCGAAATGGATGGAACACCATGCGTTTTTGTGTAGATGGAAGCAAAGACTGTACCCCAAGTGTCACAGTCCTCCACGTGTGGTGCGATCCCCATTGGAAGACAGATAGTCAGAATCCTGTGTTTATCCACACGGGTGGTGTCTGGAAACACCGCCTCTATTTGGGTGATTTTTTGTGCTAACAAGAATGGTATTTGTTCCCGTTTAGCTGGTACTTTACCTAGGCAGGATTGTATGTTCTGTGGTGTAATTTTATTTGTGTTCCCCTGATGAGGGGTCAGCTGTGGAATTTTAATTGCTGGTTGGATTGTTGAAGTCCGCATTACATATTGGACTAATTGTCTATGTACGTTTATTAATTGTTTTAGTTGTATTAGAAGATCTGCTGCAGACATTCTTTCGATGTCTGGATGTGGTGTGTATCCGGCTAGGACCGGCCACGTTGCTCCTGGTCTACCTAATGGACCGAGCCTGGTGATGTGATTGTTGTGTTTTAGGGCGCCATTAAACAAGAGCAGGTGCTCTTGAAATTTAAGTGGTACTTCCACCTCCTCGAAAGGAGTGTATTCTTCAGGAGGTTCCTCTGTTTTGTAATGGTGGAAGACCTTTGTTACAGCGTTTGCTGCTGGAAAATGTATCCATGAATAGAATACCTCTGTCTGCCGATATTCGTGTGCCTCTATTACGAATATGACTGTGCCACCTCTAGGTGTCAGTCCATTTTCTATAAGTTTCAAAGTTATAGATTTCCTTATGTTGACCGCGATGAGTATTAAATTCGGGTCTGCTTCTTGCATAGTATTATCAGCTGTTACGAGTTCAGCTGCTACTCTAGCTATCTCTCTTTCTTCTTCAGTTTCTGACATTCTACTGTCAGGAAGGTTATTTTGTTTGTTTGCAGATCAGGTTTCTTATGGAAGCAAAGATTAGATGCACAATATTTTGGAACAGTGTATCCTTCAACGTTACATAAACCAAGAAACATACATAGGAGTTTCCTCCTGCGAGGTTTGGCGGATATGACCTTTCACCCACTCCAGACGTCTTTGGAGTATTATGGGAAAAAAGGGGTCTGAGTGAAAAAGCACGACTGAGTTACTCTAATGTCTTGCGTTAGTTTTATCGCCTTTCCAAACGTTGGGCGCCATGTAGTGTAGTTCCTATTATCCCAATAGGCTCTGCGCATTGGAATAATACCTTCAATAGTATAGGCCTAGACCAGACGTTAACTAGGTCTTCTACTGTCGATATTAGACTTAAAGTTTTGGGTTTGCCAGCTAGCTCAGAGTTCACTAGAAACTTTCTCGAATAGGCAAGGAGGAGTTGAACCTCCCTGGATAGACAAGAAGGGATTTAGTTTCTGACAACCATAGAACATGACAACTTTGCTCTCCCCTAATCAAGAGTGTATCTCTAGAGTCGTGTGAAAACAAAAGACAACTTATTTTACTCAGTCAGTACGTGCATTCTTAGTCTCACCAGATTGTAGAGAAAAGGAAGAGACGGGCGTGTTCAATAAAAGATGTTATTTATTGATCAGTCTCTTTTCTCATACAAGAGAAATGGATCGATATTATTGCAATACTTATGGTTAAGTAAAGTGCATACAATAAAAGCAGAAGTATAAAATAATACTGTAAAAACATTTATATGGTTTCTAAGCCATAAGGTAGTTTAAAATGGATAAAATAGATACATACACATATACATTTGACTAATCGTACTCAACTGGTGTTTCTAACTACGCCTACCCCGGTGTACCTGACCTAAGCCTAATACGTGGGCGGGAATAGAAAGTAGCAGTTTAAGTTAAGTTTGTTTTGCCAAGTGACTGACTCAAGAATTCTCTGCAAGGGGTTATTCAGTTCTGTACCTGGAATCTAGGATGAATGAGGGATGGTATCTCTCGTCTCTGGTCTCGATATTCCAGGCTGCCTGCGAGGGCTACCCGGAAGCGCCGGAGCTGGATTTCTCGGCAGGAGAAAGCAGCGTCTCGTTCTCAGCGCGTCAGGAAGGCGGGGCTGCGCCAGCGGGGTCTGCTCTGCTCTGGGCTTCGGCAAGTCTGGCTGCTCCGATCTCGTCACCACCGCGTGTGTTTGCTTAAGGCAATACCGGTAATATTTATACCTGTAAGGTGCCAAGATTGACGTAAGGATGGACATAGATACATCAATAAGGATGTCATACGACTTGGTCGTTAGCACATTCTTTTGCTGAAGTTCTCGATGAAATCAAAACAATGGCCGCAGGGTTTTTCCCAGGTTGTCATAGGTTTGATTTGTTTTGAGAACTCCGTATGCCTTATCAGGGGCTGGAGGAATATCGCTTGTCTAATTAGATGGCAAGCGTTATGACCTAATCAGATAACACGTTCCTGTGCCGTAGTGTGGCTTAATCAGATAACGGTTTCTGCATCATGGGATGGCTGCTAGTTAACTTGTTAACCAGAATAGGGTCAGGAATAGGGGGATCGAAACAGAACCTATAGGAATACATCACAAGATATAATCGTATAACATGTCATGGAAATGAGTGGCTAAAACAAAATATGAATTAATTAAGGATGAAACAAGAATATAAAGTTTCTTTATTCGGGTGCAACGCATCCATGAATGATACAATGATGCCTTCTTACAGTATAAAATACACAACATTATAAAAAATCATTACATACAATAAAGGAGCAACATCACTGACTTTTAAAATGGTGCAGAATAATAAAACTCCAGGAATTGAAGGCTGTACCATCCCCTACACTAGAAGTGGCCTCTTCGTGCTGAACTTACAGGGATCAACCAATTCTAGAAAGCCTAGATCTGTGGGCTGCATGTAAGAAGCTTATCACTGCACAGAGGGTATGAGGGTTTGGTAACAGCTGTAAGTGCAAGAGAGCCACTTTGGCCTGCCTGAACTTCAAGAACTTTAACAGGGGCTGAACGAATCGTTTGCTAGGCACTAAGAACAAATTACACAATAAAACAAAGTGGAGTGTGTCCTGTGGAGATCTAAGATCTCAGCAAGAAGGCCCTCTTGGTTTTACAAGGAGAAAGCGCACCGGGGATGCTAAAAGATGGTGAAATTGATTTAATCTAAAACGTGTAAATAAAAATCTGTTGTGAGCACTAGATAAAGCAGAAAGGTAAGGTTCCATGCCCAATACAGACTTTAGCAGAACATACTACCTCACTGTAAATTTACTAAGCTCAGTAGATTCACGCTGCGTGGTAAAACATGTATGATGTAAATCTTTTGTGATAATAATATCCCCAGGATTTAAAGTGTTGTGTGCAAAGAAAGATTCTGGTCTTCCTATCGCCTGGAATGACTCCTTGATATAATGTATCCTTGGGATTTTGTTAGCATATTCCAAGGCCAAGCAATCAGATGGGATCAAGTCGTTTAAACCCTTTTTTTCAGATGTTCATATCTTAATCCACCATAGTAAAGGTTTAACTGCCACCGGATCCACCAGATAATCATCCCCTAACTCTTCCTGCCCGGCCCAGACCGGCAAACATTGAGGGACTCACAGGACACGGCGCAAAAACGTAATTTCCGTTACCTGTAACCTGTGGGAAGAGGTATACCCCCAAAACTCACTACCGTATAAGACTTTTGCAATGGCTTTGGACTTATATAGTTTTAAAATGACCTCGGGAGACCATGAACTCATTCTGCTTGCAAAGCTGAAAATAGCTCACACAGATCTGTTCAACTCACCCTTTCCACTGCAATCGTTCATCAAATAACACTCCTAGATATGGGAATTTCGAGCCCTTAGCAGGAGTATGGTAATCAGCTTTAAAACTTTTCATCCAAAACTCCTCGGGCCTACAACTAATACATACGACTGGAGTCAATCCAGATCATTCAGATCCTCTAACGGGGCATAAGTGTTTGTAGGTGGCAATGACCACCCCATTCCCTCTTCGTCACACCTAATCCCTCTACATGGTTCCTCACCCAGGTTGTTCAGAGGGGGTATATAGAAGAATCCCAACGGAAGCAATTTGATACATGTGCCTGGAATAAATAGTTTAGATACACCAGAGAGAATTGTCCTTGTTAATACTGGATAACGTGTTGAAATAATAATATAATCTCGCTCAAATATTTTCCTTGAGGGACCTATCCAAGCCACCCTTCGCGCCATCAATATATCAATATCTTGATAATCCCTCGCAGTAAACCCAGAGTGCTGTGCTAGCCAATGCGAGGCTTTGTTAATCAATTGAGTAGTGGATTCCTCCTGGTAATCAGCGAAACCAGGTACCCTGGCAGGACCACAGTATAGGAGGCACATTTAGGGAGAGCAATCACTGGGTATTGTCGGTCCTTAACTAATGGCCTCCCTGGCTGGGGGCAATCTGCCCTGCCTGGTGTCTGCATAGGATGAGAAACAGGGAGCGCCTCTCCTTGCGCAGTGCGCAATCTCGTGAACCCTTGTGCTAAAGGCTGCGCCCTGACTTCCTTAGGTTCTAGGGGGGAATTAGCATTTGGGGGACCACTGCTGCATGGAGGATTGCACCCAGATGTGTTGTCAGCTAATGTGAGGCACACTGGCAGTTGAATAGATTGGAGCTTCACCAAGGCTGTTAAAACAGAGTCCATTTTACATGCCAAGTCCCTGAAGGCTAGTTCCAACATGTCCAAACAGATCAGAAGCGGAGATAAAAGTTCAGTGAGAGTGGTCCTAATGTTATTTAGAACTGAGCCCATCTGAATCTGCAGTTCCTCCACATTTGGGCTAGGAACCACGCTCACCTGTTCCTGTTGTGTGAGAGCAAGAACATCCTTTGCCCGTTTAGGGGCCGGCGGACTCGTCGAGTCAGTAGGTGGAGTAGATAGAAGAGGTGATGGCACAGACCTGGAGGATGGGGGCTCAAGTGTTGTTGCTTCAGCCGGGGCAACAAGTGTGGTTACAGGTGTGGCGGCCACAGCGTCCTTAGGGATCTCTGGTGGGATAGTTAAGGGGCACAGTCCCAAACTTCCTACTTCAACTGAAAGCCGCCTCTCAGCTCAGTCTATCTCCTTGTTGATAGCTCCCACAGCCTTTACCAGGAACGTATCTATGGTGAAGCCCGGCTGCCCCGAGAGGTACCCTGGCTGTACCTTCCTCTTTCCCATTGAGCTGGATGTAAAGGGGACAAATCTAGAAGGTTAAAAAGCCCCCAGCAACTAATATGAGAGCCACAACAAAGCCGCTCACCATGCACGAGTACCCAAGATAAATAGCAAGGCTCAAAGGTACTCGGTGTTGGCCTTCTGGCCTGATACTTACCCTCTAAATGGCGACATCGATGAAAGTGGTTCAGGATCCAGACACTGCCCAAAAGCGCCAGCCAAAAGGATAGGCCTAGCCTTGTCCAGGTGCGGACGTGCGCACCTGGTCTTCGCATGAGGATGTGCCCCGGCATGTCCCGCGCTGCCGGAGGTGATGCAGTGTTTTCATCGTGTTCGCTCCCCGCTGATTAACCCCAGCTAAGCAGGAGTCCGTAGACCCCAGGGACAGGTAGTCCCACCTGGGCAGGAAGAAACAGACAGGAGCAGCAAGCACCAAGGATTCCTCACTGCAGGAGGCGACGCAGTGTTTTCAGCACGTTTGCTCCCCCACTGAATGGCCCCAGCTGAGCAGCAGTCCGTTGAGCCCAGGGACAGGAAGTCCCACCAGGGCAGGAAGAAACAGACAGGAGCAGCAAACACCAAGGATCCAGTGCTGCGGGAGGCGACTCCGTGTTTTCAGCGCATTTTCTCCCCTGCTAATTTGCCCAGCTGAGCAGCAGTTTGTAGAGCCATGGGACAGGTAGTTCCGCCATGGCAGGAAGAAACAGACAGGTGCAGCAAACACTTAGAAGCATTTACATTCTAGTCCTTACTTTCATGAACAGAATGTTCTTCCTATATGAGCATTGCTTTTTATGAACATACCCTTCAATTTTAAATGGCACCCTATTTTTTTTAGAGGAAATTGCCTTTGGTCTGAATCCTATGTAACTGGTGACACACACAGATCACCCAAAGGTGCTTGCACAAAATATTGAGTTCAAAATATCGAGAGACAGAAATACTGTGACACACAAATATCAGGATGCACAAACATCATTGACAAGAATATTATTTTTTGAGGTAAGTAACATTGTTTTAAATAATATAGATTTTTTTATTATCATTTTTAATAATATAGTGGTTGTTTTTCCAATGTGTTTATATGAATGCTATTAATTTATTTTAAATATAGCTTGTAATTTTAAGTGATTTAGAATTTTTATTTAATTTTTAATAGTATATTATAATGTCACAGCAGATTGTTGGGTTTGTGGGGGAATAGGATGGTAAGTTCATTAGTTAATAATTCATTATGAAATATTTACTACTTTTGATTTAATTATATATAATTGATATTTCTTGTCTAAATTATGTAATACTAATTTATTCTCATTATATTTTATTTGCGGGATGTTAGATTTGTAGGGGAATAGGGTGGGAAGTTAATTAAGTGACAATTATTTAGCAATTAATTATGTAATTTATGGTATACCTATTTTTTTTACTTAGATTTTAGTTGCAGATTACTAAGGGGCCCATTAGGATGGCGGGCGGATTGCCCCTGCCAGGCCAGCGGTGGTCACCGCCGGCCTGGTGGGGGCAATCCACCCGCCATCCGCTCCGGAATGACCCCCCACCATATTAGTTTGGCTGGGGGCTCCACGGCGGACGGAAAAACCGTCCGCCACTCTTCTGCCCCGACCGGGGCGGAAAAGGGTTATATGGTGGCGGTGTCTATCAGACATCGCCAGCCATATTAGGATGGGCCTAGGAAGATGCATTTCCATAGCGGCGGCAAAAGCATGCCGTCTTTACTATGGAGGCCCCCGGCGGGCCTCCATGGTGAAGGCGAGATGGGGGGTTCACATGGGGGGCACCTGTGCTACCCTCCTTCATTTGCATACACAATGCGGCAGGCACCGCGCGGTGCCTGCTGCTTTGTGTATGCTAGGTTGTCGAGGTATAGGGTAGGAAGTGCATCAATTAATACTTGAATAGCAAGCATTGATTAATTGATAATTAGTTATTTTATTGACCAGTAATTTTGTAGCTGTGGAGGAAGTGGGTGTTCCCCATGACCCTTTCTCCTTGGTTCTGTTGAGTCTAACTCTTTTCCTAACAAACCCAAGATAGTGTTGTGGTATACTAAAGCATGCAGAATAGCCAGGTGGTCACTTATAGATGCCATAAAAGGGGGCGTATGATACAAATCCAGAGTGCTAGGTAATCTTATTAATCTGCTACTACAAGGGTCATAAGACCAACGATTGTTCTGGAAATTATTAGCTGATAGGGGAGCAGAGACTGCCGTGAAGATCTCTTGTAATAATACTGCTACTTCCTGGGTTGGCCACTACATACAGTTATATGCAGGTACTGTGGCTGAGGACTGTGCTGAGCCTGTAGTGGTGGGTCTTTTGTCACCAGGGGAAGGGATAGCCCATCTAAGAGCAATCAGGATGGCACGGATACCAGCTCTGGGGTCCCTGGGCCAATGGAGATTGTTGCTCTCAGGAGGGAAGGAAGCGGGACCGAAGTGTGACCAGAGACTGGCATTTGTAGTCCAGAGAACAGTGGTATGAGGCCCATATTGGGCAGTGAGGTCTTAGGAGAGATTGTGTGACTTACCCCAGGCAAAGTGCCTGGGTGATACAAGGCGCCTGGGGACTATTTAAGGTTGATAAGGATATCTGCAGCACCTAAGTCACCCTGCTTGTTAATGCAATGATGAGAGGGTCCCGTATGCTCCCCACTTGAGCTGGAGCAAAAATCATTTACGAAAGGCTTAAGATCGTCACCCTCCAACTATCAGCTTATAAGCCTAATTCATTCTTCCCAGAAACTATTCAGCAGGATCTTGTTAGGTAGTTTGCAAATGTGGATGGATGACATGAGATTGGTGACCCCCTTGCACTCAGGGTTTTAGGGTGGGATCTAGCACCACAGACCAAGTGTTTAGCCTGTGATGAGAGTGTCCCGTATGCTCCCCACTTGAGCTGGAGCAAAAATCATTTACGAAAGGCTTAAGATCGTCACCCTCCAACTATCAGCTTATAAGCCTAATTCATTCTTCCCAGAAACTATTCAGCATGATCTTGTTAGGTAGTTTGCAAATGTGGATGGATGACATGAGATTGGTGACCCCCTTGCACTCAGGGTTTTAGGGTGGAAACTAGCACCACAGACCAAGTGTTTAGCCTACAACATATATATTTGGAAACATGTCACCTTGGGGGAGGTCGCCAAAACGTGGTCTTTATGGACCCTCGATCAGCTTTTGACCTTGTGCCCAGGGATGCCCTGTGGAAGGCCATGAATGACCTGGGAGTTCCCAAGTGTCTTATAGATGTCATTGGGAGGCTCCACTTAAATAACTATGTTCAGGTCAGGTATTACTCCCTTAGGAAAATAACCTTACCTATTCTCTCACCCACACAGGCCGACCACTCATGCAACCTTGGCATAATCCTTGAAAGCCAACTGACATGAAACAACAAATCAACAAAGAAACCTCTTCCTGCTTCTACACCCTTCGCATGCTCTGCAGAATCTTTAGATAGATCCCAGTCAACACCCGAAAGACCATCATAAAGCCTGTGTTATCAGCTGCCTTGACTATGACAGCACTCTCTACATCGGATTCCCCATCCAACTCCTTAGAAGGCTCCAGACCATACAGAACGCTTCAGCCAGATTCATCCTGGACCTTCCCAAATAGAACCCACATCTTTCCCTAACTCAGAAACATCTAATGGCTCCAGAAAAGATGCCAGTTCAAGATGCTCATGCATGCCGGCAAAGCTCTCCGTGACCAAGGCCTGTCCAACATCAACCATCGGCTGAGCTTCCATCTACCCTCGATACACCGATGCTCCACCTCACTTGCCTTGGCTCACGCCCCTTCATTCATCGCAGGCACAGAGGGGGCCACTCCTTCTCCTGCATTGCCGCCAAGACCTGGAATGACCTCCCCTTCCACCTCTAAATGGCAACCTCCCTGGCAGTCTTCAGAAAGCAACTCAAGATCTGGCTCCTCTTACAGATGTAGCAACTTCAGCTACCAGATTCCGCTAGGGGTTTAGCGTTGTGCTATATAAGCACTGATTGATTGATTCCCGTTACACAGGATGTCAGACAAGGATGTGTCCTTGCCCCAACTCTGTTTTTGTTATACATGAGTGACTTGGTTGCCCACCTAGAGCTATGTAACCATGATGTTGCTAGCCTGGCTAATAGGAAGGTTCAGATGCTTCTGTTTGCTGATGATACCATGTTGGTTTCTAAATCTCCTATGGGTATCTAAAACCTTTTTAATCCATTTGGTGTGTTCTATTGACATAGAAGCCTGAAAATTATCCTCTCCAAAAGCAATTATATGTTGTTAAATCCTTGCTCGTCAGCTTGTTTCCATCCTATGCAAGTTTTTGTTCTCTTGGAGAGAGTCCAAACATTTGAATATCTGGAATTTTTGTTTACAGAACAATTTGGTTGGATGCTGCAGATCCAAAAGAATGGATTAAAACTGTAGCAGTGTACTGGGGGTCTAGCGACGGCGTATTCGAGGCTCTTCCCTATGTCCTATTTCCCCTGCTTTGCAAATTTATAACTTGCAGGCCCTTTGGAGAATCACTATGTGTGAGGGGAAATCTGGGGTCATGCTAATGTTGATGAGTTAGAATTAGTGGAGAACAGGTCCCGTTGCTCCCTAATTAACCTCCCAGTTAGCAGCCCACTTGTTCCGTTGCGGTTGAAGATGGTTCAAAGATCCCTTGCCCACAAAGTTGACCTTACAACTTTGTTGGATTGGAGGCAGATATGGGCATCCCCAGAATTATTTTCATATTGGTTGGGTCTAGAAGAAATACTGAATCTACGAAGAGTATATCCTAAATTGAGTTCCGCTATCACCCATCTCCCTGCACTATCGGATTTGTGTCGTTTAGCCCCCCTAAATAGGGTTTGGCTAGAATGGCAACCCCCCCTAACTGTTGATGTTTGGGAAGAGCAAGCCAGGATTTCAAACTCCCTAAAATTCATCAAGTTTCTTTTTGCCCAAGGAAGGTGAGTCTCCTGTACGCAGAAAATATCATTATTATTAAATTTAGAAAAGTGTCCCACCCTTTGACGCTTCCTCGCATCATTCAGGCCACCCACGTGTGCTGTACAGATTTTAATGCTTGACATATCTTTGCACCAAATTTTTCTGATGAGCCTGGATTGTAGTTATAACCTTCAATGAAACCTTAAGGTCGATAATATTAACCTCGAAACTCCTTATTTTCTCTTTTTTTGCTTTTTCCCCCAGCCCCTTATCTCCCCCCCTCATTATCTCCCACCCTTCCCCCGACCCTCCTGACCCTCCACACCCCCTTGCCCCCCCTTCCTTTCCCAGCACTCATGCACCCTTACTCGTGAGGCGCTCAGACCAGGTCTGTGCGTATGATGGTCACAGTGAGAACAGTGAAGCCCTTTACACAACAATCCTTATCAAAATCCTGTCACCCCTTACGACCTTCTAAATAGCCATACCCCGAGTTAAAGTGACCCTTCAATAATGCTTCAATAGTGCTTCAGAGGCCGGCACATATATACCCAATATTGTGTAGCTCTATTTCCCGTAAGAGTCCAGATACTCTTTGGCTTTAATTTCAGAGGCAAAATAAATAGTTCTCCCTCCATTAATGATTTTGAACTGAGCTGGGTTGATCAAGTAGGCCTGATTTTTTTTCTCCTGAAATGGATTAATCAGTTGCCTGAGTCTCCAACGTCTCTCCACCGTTGCGTGGCAGAAATCCGGGCGGACAAAGAAAAAGACACCTTCAATGTTCCTCTTGGGATCCGGTCTTGCCTTCTCCGCAATTGCCTGCCTCAGCACAAAGTTGCCCAGGAAGATTAGGATTGCCCTGGGTTCGTCACCTTCCTTGGTACCTCTTTTGATTTTAAACGGGGTGTGGTGCACTCACTGGATCTCTGCAGCCCAGTCCCAACTTGAGAGCTCCGGGAATGCCTGCTCAAATAATTTAATAACATAAGCCCTGACATCAGACCCTTCCACTCCCTCGGGTACCCCAAGAATCCGGAGATTATTCCGTCTGAGCCGGTTCTTCATGTCCTCACGTTTCCACTGGAAGTCTGTTACTTGTGAGCTTTGGGCTTCAACCTTGTCGGTTGCGGCTGCAGCTTCCGCCTCCCTAGAAACCACTCTTTCCTCAAGGTTAGTGACCCGATCTCCCAGGTTAATGCAGGCCTTGGACAGCTTCCTAACGACACCCTGTATTTTCCTTACAGCGGCTTGAGACTTCCGGCTGTCCTGCCGGGCTTCCTGCCTGTGGGCCAAGATCTCCTTGTGGATAGTTTCCAGGAGTGACATCTGAGCAGCAGCCCCCCCCCCCCGGCTCCCCTGCAGGGGCATTGCTGAAGAGTGGTCCCAGCTAAGCTCGCATTGAAGGGGCTCACGGCTTTTCGGCCCCATTTGAGATTTGACTGCAGTTACCAGAGAGTCAGGCACGTGATCACTTTCTGAATCAAGGTCTGAAACCAGGTTAGAACTATGATCTTCATCAACCTCTGACCACTCGCCTCCCTCCGACACTGAGAAAAAACATTTGCTCGGGACCTTTTCATTCTCTTTTCCCTTGTCGGCTTCTGGGCGGGCGACCGCATTCTCCTGATCTTGCCCCTGACACACCTTTATCACCTCGCCAGATTCCAGCCCATCTTGGTTTTCCACCTTGTTCTCGGCTTCATCCATACCAGCTAAGCTCCCTTGACTGGCACCAGCCTCAAGTCCGGCATTGATAGCCCCTGGTTCACAATCATGCAGCCTGTAGTTGCTGGCAGTCCCACTCTTCAGATTACCTGGGGGATTAATCTCAGCTATATCTTTCCACTGTGCTTTGTGCTACAGTACTCAGGGGCAGAGGGGGGGTCAGCCGAATCAGCTAAGGTTATGGAGGTTATACCATCCACTGCCTCTGGTTCCGCCTCGCCTTCCTGTGGTTTTTAGCCCCTTCTCTCTGCCAGTCTTAGTAAAGATATCTGTAATTGGGGCTGTGGCTGTGGCCTGCCTCGTTCTCGCCGCAATCTGTTTTCTTACCGGGGGGGTCTGCATTTTGCCATCAGTGTCACCCGATGCTGTCTCCAGTCCAATCTTCTTTTTTTTTTGGCAGCGGATTTTCCTTCCGTATTAACTTTGGGAGCCATCGCCCTTCGTCTTTTCTCCACCCAGAGCTTCCTTGTACCGCGATCTCCTTCGCGTCCTGCCGACTCCACTAGCTCTCCCCCAGGCACCGGTCTGCTCCGCGAATCCCACGGAATTTCGCCCTTGCCCCGTCCCTTCGCTCTCCGGCTCCGACTCTGACGACGGGTGCGGGAACACACAGTGAAAGCGGACCGGGTCAGCTCCTGAATCATCCTCAGCGCAGAGCCGCGGCAGGTGAGTAAACAGAGCATCCATTTAGTTTTTTCCGCTGATTTTGTTCAATTCTGACGTTTATTCCTTACAGAAGGATCAAGGAACTCCAGGGTGAAAAGAGGAACATCGCTGGGGCTATTTACTTGAGCTTCTCTGTTCTGCTGCGCTCGGCCACATCTAGGCGGCCGCCATCTTGCCCCTCCATCTGTTTCTAAATGGTTTTATTGCACTTGTATTGATCATTCTGTGCTTTTATGGCAAGTTGCTGAAATAAAGATGATGATGATGTAAATTGATTAATTGTTTTCAGTTTTTTTTACATATATATATATATATATTTCATGCTGATCAATAGGTTTTATATTAAGAGTTTAATATTTTTTCTATATTCATGGGGTTACATATATATGTAATGTGTTTGAAATGAAGACATTTCCATACTATTTTTATTTAGATCGCAGAATGAATAGCAAAAGTAACCTTTTTGCAGTTCAACACTTTTGCTACTGTTGCGCTGTCTGGAGTGGTAACACTAAATTTCACCGTCCGAAATCCAATGCTTTTACTATTGTTTCACAGACTGGAATGGGACATGGAGAGTTTTAAAGGGAACATTTTATGCTTGATAAGCAGCTAGTATAGAAAAGGAAGGAGATGCTTAACCGAAGTCAATAGTTAAGATTAAGAATAACCCAAGCTACCTACTTCTGAACTGTCTGCTATCTATTCAGAAAACCTGAAGGGAGACCTGAGGTGAGGGAAAAAGCATAATTCCCATATGAAGAAATCAGAGCCTGTACTGTGGTTTGCCATGCAGATTCTGGTAAGATAGGAAGGATTTTCCAGATAGCTTGAACTAGGGCAAAATATTTAGCTGCTATCACTGTAATTTGCAGGGCGAATGAGATCCCAGAATTAAACAGTATCCCAAGGCTTCAACCAGAGAATGTGGGAAATCATCCTGAGCAAATTTGAGGACATTTAGAACCAAAGAACAGAATCTCTGTTTTGTCAGAGTCCAGCTTCAAGAAACTTCTAATTTACTATTGCCATCATACAAACAGCTATGGATTACGCCCATCCTGTCACAAATGGAAGTAACAGCTTGTGTGTTGTCAGCATGAGACACGCTGGGAAAGTCACTAAGTGAAGATCCGTAAGTGGTACTGCTAGGAAAGCTGAAATCCTCTGATTGATAAGGAGCTAAGAAGACACATTTAGATCTGTCTGGTAAAAATTATGTAATCTACGCCAAGGGATGGTCAGAAGCTCTGATATTATTCAGTGATTCATGTGTACAGAGTGACCGTATCAAAAGAGAGGTCCAAAAGGACCTGAGCAGCAAAGCTGTCCGTGTCCAGGATTAGCTTTAATATCCTCTACTACAGCAAGAAGAGCTGTCTCTTTGCAGTAAGATGATTTAAAACCAGCTTGAGCTTAAACTAACAGCTGGTTCATTTCCAGATAAGATGTCAGATGAATGTTGACATAACTTTAAATAATCCATATATAGAGAGGTAGAAGCAAAAAGGGCCAAAATTTAGAAAGCTTAGTCATATACACTTTTGCAAAAAGACCAATTGATGGACAGAATGCAGAACAATGTCATACATCCACCCCAGTACAGAGATCTGGACCTAAATCCATCTTTTTTCACTCCCTATGCCATTCCAGTTTGAGGCCCTATGCAAATCAGTCTTGACTAAGCATGGGCTGAAAATTCGTTCCGCTCGCAGAATTTGCGGATATTCCGCGATTTAGCGATCCGCGAATCTCGCGAAATTGCGGTAAAATCCGCGAATCAGCGGGGACGAATTTTCAGCCAAGCACTTACAGGGTTACAGCAGCAGGTGCAAAAGTTGAAGCTAATTTTTGTAACCTTTTACAAAAGGGTTACAAAGAAATTAACTTCAACTTGGGCACCTGCTGCTGTAAGCCTGTAAGTGCTTCCTGGCGCCTCGTTGCCTACTTGCAACTATTCTCTGACCCTGCTCTGACCCTTGAAGCAGGGTCAGAGAATAGTTACAAGTAGGCAATGAGGCGCCTGTCACCAAAATTAAACCTCAACAGGAAGCACTGACAGATATAAAAACAAGCATTTGCAATGCAATAGGTCTCGCATTAGGAAAGTTTGAGGTATTGGTCTTGTAAATGACAATTTTTTTTATTTATGTGTTGGTTTTGAAAATAGCTAAATTAATAGCTTTGTCATTTACAATGCCAATAGTTATAACTTTCGCAAATGTGACACCTATAGCATTTGTAATGCAACATGTTTTGTATTTACGTGATTTAGCTGTACTGATATTACAAATTACAATGGCTTTTAATTTTTTTAAATAATTAATACTTAAATAAAAGTGATTTTAATTTATAATGGCAATAGCTTAAACTTTTGTAAATAACTTTTGTGAAGATTATGTTCAGTGTATTTTATTGTGACGAAAATCCAAGAACAGAAGTGAAATATTAACATCTTTTTGTGACATTTGTAATAAAGTTTGAAACATTGAGAGAACATATTTGAACCAGTTGTTGTTGAATGGTTGCACAGATTGATGCTGGGGTGGCGCTGAGTGGTGCTGTGGTGGTGCTGAGTGGTGCTGTGGTGATGCTGAGTGGTGCTGTGGTCGTGCTGAGTGATACTGGGATGGTGCTGAGTGATGCTGGAGTGGTGCTGAGTGATGCTGTGGTGATGCTGAATGATGCTGTGGTAGTGCTGAGTGGTGCTGTGGTGGTGCTGAGTGATAATGTGGTGGTGCTGAGTGATGCTGTGGTGGTGCTGAGTGATGCTGTGGTGGCGCTGAGTGGTGCTGTGGTGGTGCTGATTGGTGTTGTGGTGGTGCTGAGTGATGCTGTGGTGGTGCTGAGTGATGCTGTGGTGGTGCTGAGTGGTGCTGTGGTGGTGCTGAGTGATAATGTGGTGGCGCTGAGTGATGCTGTGGTGGCGCTGAGTGATGCTGTGGTGGCGCTGAGTGGTGTTGTTGTGGTGCTGAGTGGTGCTGTGGTGGTGCTGAGTGATGCTGTGGTGGTGCTGAGTGATGCTGTGGTGGTGCTGAGTGGTGCTGTGGTGGTGCTGAGTGATGCTGTGGTGGTGCTGAGTGATGCTGTGGCAGTGCTGAGTGGTGCTGTGGTGGTGCTGAGTGATAATGTGGTGGTGCTGAGTGATGTTGTGGTGGTGCTGATTGATGCTGTGGTGGCACTGAGTGGTGCTGTGGCGGTGCTGAGTGGTGATGTGGTGGTGATGAGTGATGCTGTGGTGGTGCTGAGTGATGCTGTGGTAGTGTTGAGTGGTGCTGTCGTGGTGCTGAGTGATAATGTGGTGGTGCTGAGTGATAATGTGGTGGTGCTGAGTGATGCTGGGGTAGCGCTGAGTGATGATGTGGTGATGAAGAGGGCAGAAAGGCACAAAAAGTAATCTAACAAAGGGCAGAAGGGCAGGAAAACAAGGGAAAAACGAGTCTAACAGAGGGCAGAAGGGCACAAAAAATGAGCCTAACAGGGCAGAAAGGCACAAAAACGAGTCTAACAGAGGGCAGAAGGGCACAAAAAACGAGTCTAACAGAGGGCAGAAGGGCACAAAAACAAGGGAATAACAGAGGGCAGAAGGGCACAAAAAACGAGTCTAACAGAGGGCAGAAGGGCAGATAAACAAGGGAAAAATTAGTCTAACAGAGGGCAGAAGGGCACAAAGAACGAGTCTAACAGGGGGCAGAATGAATCCCGCCCTGCGTGTTCATCCACGAAGATGCCACCTTTTTGTGCAATACCTCTACTCAACTGGAGTACTTTCTACTGTCTAATCAGTAAGTGCTCCCTCGTTGGCTAAATGTATAGGGCAGATTTACAATAACTGGCGCATCCCCAGGGCTGCGCCAGTTATTGTGCGCCGCAGCTCCGCCACCCATGGTGCGCCGCATTTACAATGCTGGAGCTGTGTCGCGCTTGCGACGCAGCTCCAGCAATGCTCTGGGGGGCCCTATCTCCCCAATGCTGCATCAAGCCTTGCGCCTGCTTCAAGCAGGTGCAGGGTTTTGACGCAGCATTGGCCTAAAAGTGACTGAGTGAAATCTTGTAGATTTCACTCAGCCACTTTTAGGAGGCGTTCCTGTGCAGGAACGCCCTCCCCTGCGCCGGAACGCCTCCTGATGGCGCAGGGCTTTACAACATGACGCATCTCTCAGATGCGTCACGTTGTTATGTTATGTTATGTTATGTTATTCAAAATTTATTAAGCGCACGGGCACCCAGAGGTTTCATGGCGCTAGTGGTGAGAAAGATGGTAAACAATGACCTAACCGTGCGCTTGCTTGAATAACCAGGTCTTCAGTGTGCCCCTGAATTCCGTCAGCTTAGTGCAACTCCGGACTGACAAGGGAAAAGAGTTCCAGATCCTTGGGGCCAAATAAGCAAAATGGCATCCGCCCAGACGTTTTTTTTTTAAGGAGGGCAAAGTGAGGAGGGACAGGTGGGCAGAGCGGAGATTACGAGTTGGTTCATGTTTGTTTATAAGGTGGTTAATAAACTTAGGACTTTTTCCATGGAGAGGCTTAAAGGCCAAGCAGCCTGCTTTGAAAGTTTCCCGTTGGGCTATAGGTAGCCAGTGAAGAGTGGCCAGCAGTGTTTTTGCCGAGCTCCTGCCGTTGCTTTTGAAGATTAGTCTGGCCGCCTGATTTTGCACGATTTGTAGGCGTTTAGACAGAGTCAGGGGGAGGCCTAAATAAATGGAATTGGAAAAATCTAAGCGGGAGAGGACCAAGGCAATTACCACCTGGATGAGAGCGGAGTGCATAAGCAGATGAGCGATTTTCTTAATCTTCCGTAACTGGAAGAAACTAGATGAGATCACCGTTCCCACCTGACTTTTCAGTGAGAGATCGGAGTTGAGAGTATTGAGAGGTGTTAATACCCAGCACCATGGCGCATCTTTTGTGCTGTCGCTGCTTCACAAAAGGTCTCGGTAGAGGGTGGCAGTGGTGTACCAGAGGGTGGCAGTGATGAACCAGAGGGTGACAGTGATGAACAAGAGGGTGGCAGTGCTGAACCAGGGGTGGCAGGGGTGAACCAGAGGGTGGCAGTGATGAACAAGAAGGTGGCAGTGGTGAACCAGAGGGTGGCATGGGTGAACCAGAGGGTGGCAGTGGTGAACCAGAGTGTGGCAGTGGTGAACCATAGGGTGGCAGTGGTGAACCATAGGGTGGCAGTGCTGAACCAGAGGGTGACAGTGCTGAACCAGAGGGTGGCAGGGGTGAACAAGAGGGTGCTGTGATGAACCAGAGGGTGGCAGTGGTAAACCAGAGGGTGGCAGGGGTGAACCAGAGGGTGACAGTGGTTAACCAGAGGGTGGCAGTGGTGAACCAGAGGTGCTGTGATGAACCAGAGGGTGGCAGTCGTGAACCAGAGGGTGGCAGTGGTGAACCAGAGGGTGACAGTGCTGAACCAGAGGGTGGCAGGGGTGAACCAGAGAGTGGTAGTGCTGAACCAGAGGGTGGCAGGGGTGAACCAGAGGGTGGCAGTGGTGAACCAGAGGGTGGCAGTGATGAACCAGAGGGTGGCAGTGGTGAATCAGAGGGTGCTGTGCCCATACACGACTGCATGGGTAACTTCGCCATGCAAGCGGCCCGCGAACACGCAAAAAGCTCCGCAAACACGTAAAAAACCCAGTGAACACGCAAGAAACCAAAAATCCGCAAATACGCCTGAATTTGCGGATTTTGCGCATTGCGAATTCGAGTTCGCACAAATTCGCGGAACGCCAATTCGCAAATTTCGCCCATACTTAGTCTTGACCCTGCACCAAATGGAAACAGTCCAGCCCGAACTGCCAGGCAAACACAAGGAGATGATGGACGGAGCGCTGAAAGTTTGCAGACACTCACCCCTAGTCATAGATCTGGCTTGAATCAATCATCGTTCTTTAGTTCACTTTGCCACCTCAGTACAGACCCACCTATATGCAAATCAGTCTTGACCCTGTGCCTCTTGGAAGCAGCCCAGCCCGAACTGCTAAGCCAGGACTTCCCTGAACCAGAAACAAGCATCCTGGGACTGGTTTCAGGGTATCACCCCTCATCAGCCAGGCTAGCTTGTATCCAATGGCAAAGTGAGCAAAGGACCCATGTCTGGGCATACCCTGCCAACTTAGGGCGAACAAAGCAAACACAAGGAGATGACGCTCCCCATGCCATTCCAGTTTGAGGCCATATGCAAATCAGTCTTGACCCTGTACCCAATGGAAACAGTCCAGCCCGAACTGCCAGGCAAACACAATGGACGGAGCGCTGAAACTTTTCAGACACTCATCCCCAGTCACAGATCTGGGTTGAATCCATCATCGTTCTTTAACTCACATTGCCACCTAAGTTCAGACCCAGCTATATGCAAATGTGCCTTGACCCTGTGCCTCATGGGAAAAGTCCAGCCCGAACTGCCAGGCCAAGTCCTCCCTGGACTGGATACAAGCATCATATGGACCGGTTATGGGGTTTCACCCTTCATCAGGCAGGATAGCTTGACTCCAGTGGCATGAAGAGCACGGGTCCCACATCTGGGCAGCATCTCCTTGTGTTTGCCATATACACTTCTTAGAGCACGGGACAATGAAGGCATGTTTCCAACTGAGTAGAAGTTCTGTCACTGTCAAGGACTTATAACAGAGCTTTGGAGCAAGAATATCTTTACTCCAGGCCATAATCCGAGGTGAACAGGAATCTAATGGTAAACCAGATTTAATCTTCTACATACATTATCTTAATGTGTCAATAGTCTTAGAAGGAAATTCTCCCGAGCGTATTCCAGAAAGAGACTAACTATCCATGGTGTCACTGGAAATATTACGGACAGCAGGGGACGAGTCAAGGTAAGTCCATTTTTTTAAAGAGCTTGGGCCTGATTATGAGTTTGGTGGACTTAGAGTGGGCTGCCATGCCAGTGCCTCACTCCAAGATCGCCAAACTCGACCACCTGGTGCCTACCATATTAGTAATCTCGTGGTCTGGTGGGTGGTCCTTTGGGGTTCCCATTACGGTGCCTGTTAAAAAGGCACCGCAATCGGAACGTCAAAGTCCATTCCTGCTCAGCATGGATTGTAAAGTCTATGGCGTGCAGGAAAGGGGTGACTGCACACAGAGGGGCACAACATGTGCCCCACTGCAGGCATTCCTTGGCCCTGAGGCAACAGGTGGCCCTACCTCTGTTTCCTCACCATTGCAGTTTTCATGGCAATCTCATCACCATGAAAACTGTGGTGGTAAAGAAACTCCTTATATGCTCGGCAGTGCCACAGCGGCACCGCCAGCATAATAGGGCCTCTGACCGATACACCACCACCGCAGGAGCCATGATCACCGGTGGTGGTCCTGTTGCGGTCCCACCGCTATATTCGTAATACGGCGGGTGGATTGCCAATCTAGGACTCCAGAGTCCGCTACCATGGGTTCGGCGGTCCAGAACTCATAATTAGGTCCTTTATCTTAAAACAATTCTGCCAGACCTTTGCTAAAGTTTTAGGAGAAATTAGGGGCATTAGAGCAGGCTGTCAGGGAAAGAACATTTTTAAGATTACTAAAAACATCTTTGGCAGCACCCACAATCCTTAAGGCAAATAAGGAAGCTTGAGAAGTGTGAAGAAACTGTTGGTATTTCTTAATGATCTTGTTGCTATACGATATTTTGGCTGCTAAATCATAGCCTTACCTCCACTGTCGCTCCTAAGCTTTACAGTGAGTTTTTTGGGATCTTAGTTGATCTGAATACTAGGAAGCGGATATCTTTGTCCTCTGTGATTTGATCATTTTGACTAGTTTTTGACAGTTTTATTTAGAGAACTAGAAATCTATTCTTTGAAAGCAAAAACTTTGTCTGTCAAAGCTGGCTGTGGGTTATAAGCAGTGGTCTCTAGGGCCACTATACTCATTTCATTGGTCACTTTATGCCAAGGTCAAGCCATCATGGCAGCAGGTCTCTGTTTAGAAGTATCAAGAGCAGAATCATAATTATTATGAAATCACAACGGAAACTGATCAGACCAAGTGACAAGAATAGGGATGCGAATCACACAAGACCTGAGGGATGTGAAAATCGAACCTAAAATATGACCTTCCAGCTTAAATCACCTGACAACTTAAAATACTTCGGTCAGCTTATATCGCTAGCAAATTCAAATACCATCAACGTGAATCTGTATACATGATATGGCCATTACTTCCCATGAATTCAGTGACTAATTTGAGTCAGTTGTTTCCAGGGCTTGGCAACAGCACTTAATTGTCAACACCGGTGCTAATGACAGTCTACCACATGTTTGTCTAATACAGAAACTAGCACAATAACAGTTGGCTATTAATTTAATATACCTTAAAAACGCGATTGCCTGCCTTCAAAGCCATTGCCACAGCTTTTGAGGCCTTTAATCATTTTTTTGTCACACTTGTAGGGTTTCATGGTTAGTAGTTGTGTTGATTCTGTTAAAGGCAGCGCTGACAGAAGAAATGCGCTGTTGCAAGCTGCAGTGGCCTCCTGACGAAAGCCCCGGCACATATTTTTTCACAAATTAACCACTGCCTAAATTCAAATACCGCTAACACAAAACTGCTTTGGTGCTATAGTTACCATGCAATTTTTAGGAGACTATCAATCTAAGCATCATGAAGTACATCTCTGAATTTTATTTTATTTTGTTTCATTTACTAGATATTTTTCTCAGCGGAATGATAGTTTAATAAAGTGTGAGACAACAAATCTTTAACACAAGTTTCAACTGTCAAAATCAGGTATTTTAGCCGAAACTGTTTGGATCAGGGAAACCAGTAAACATTCTGAATTCATAATGCATGTCTACAGTTAGTGTAAATATGCGAAGCAGGGCAAATATTTAGGGGCAGATTTACAAACCCCTTGCGCCACGTTTACGCCGCTGTTGCGTCACGCAAGGCGGCGTAAACGTGGCGCATCCCTACGAGGCATTTACAATGTGACGCATCTATGAAGATGCGTCACGGTGTAAGGCCCTGCGCCACATGAAACCTGCGTCAGGTTTCATGTAGGCGTTCCGGTGCAGGGGGGGGGCGTTCCGTCGCAGGAACGCCCCTGAAAAGTGACTCAGTGAAATCAACAAGATTTCACTGAGTCACTTTCCCAACGCTGATGCATCAAAACCCTGCGCCTGCTTGAAGCAGGCGTAAGGCTTGAAGCACCACGTTAAAGATAGGGCAAGTTGGAACAGTGCTGGAGTTGCGTGCCGCTCGCAACACAACTTCAGCACTGCGCCAACTTTACGCCCAAGATGCGATACGCATCTGTTCATTCCTGCGCCATGGTGCGCTGCATTGTAAATCCGGCGCATCATGGGTGGCGCAAGGATGAACTTGCGTGCCGTATCATCCCTGGCGCATCTCTGCCGATTTGCAGAGATGCGTCAGGCAACGTAAATCTGCCTCTAAGTTCATTACAAGACCCTGACAAGTCCTTGTCTCAGCTGCAACGATCTATAATTCTTTTTTATTAGAAACAATATGTTTGCCTTCCCAGGGTGATTGAAATACTCCATTGGTTCCCCAGGACATAAACTGCAGGGGCTTTGTCATCAGCCACTGGCTGCCGAGTTGGTTTGAATTGGAATCTACAAAGACATGTTCTGTGATGTTAAAGTTGTGTTTTCATTATAAAAGACCAGATCTCATTTTATTATCTAAGAATATTGAAAGATATGATTGTATATATGTACTGATATTTTGTTAAATTGCTTCTATTACAAACAAGCAATTTTGTTGGCTTTAATGTGCTAATACATGCAAGCATAGCATTGTGAAACTACTATTTGCATGCGTTAGCACAAACAAGCCATGCCTGTTTTCTTTGCCAGTGAAAGGAGGTTGAACAGCACACAACTGCAGTACCACAGGCTGTTACAAAGAGTCCTGAGAGTGAGCAGCAAAGGAGGGTAACATTAGTGCTGATGGTGGACGTGACATGCTATGACCAATTGCCCATCGAGAAATAGGGCCATCAATCAAAGTACCTCAGAGCATATATTCCCTGAATTAAGGCAGATATTCTGACAGACCTTGTTTTTGTCCAGAACTACCAGGGTATTCCTGGTGGTCCAAAACAGGAGACTCCCAGCATGTCATCAACATTTCTTTTTTGTTTTTGAATAGTAAGCTCCCACTTTGCTGGGTGGGTGCAATAAACATGTCACCCACTCAGCAAGGTTTTAGCACCTTCAGAAAAGATTCCCGAACAGCTGCTTTGCTGAATAAACATCAGTTTTTGCCTTCCTGAGAGATGTTTCTAGAAATGACTGTCGGTCTTTCATCTGGGCAGTAAAGAACATCGTTTAACTGCTCTGACTGACAGACGGATCAGAAAACATGCTCAAAATGAGGGCCTAAGTAATGTTGAGAGAAAAATGCAACTGTATACCATGTTGCCAGCACACTCAATAGATTGCCATAAAACCTATAAGAATTTAAGAACACTTTTCAGGTCTGACCTAAAGACATGTTTTCTATTCAATGAGCTAAATGCATCACGTTTTACGTTATAACATTTCAAGATCCTAACATTTTATGTTAACACGAAAAAGAATTGTATGTGGGTGCACTCTACACGTGTGATTATAATCCACCCCTACAAATGAAAGGAAAATTATGCTACATCACAGCTTTAATTGTCTTGCCAGCTGCAAGTTTTGCAAATAATAGCATTAAAAATACATCTATAGAGGCCCTCAATCAACACTATTTTGCCTTTGGTCTTCTGTTCAAATGTCACTAAAATAATGCTCACTCCTACCACAGTAAAAAGCTTAGGTCAGTGGAGGGGACCACTTCCGCCATTGAATGACTTCACTTTGAGTGACTGCATTTTACCTTTGCACATTGTCAGAAATGGGGGCTTCTCGTTTGCAATGGTTTGCACCTTTGTCCAAGTTAGGACCCTTCATCCTAGTCAGAGTAAAGGGGATATACTTCTAAAATAACCCCTGCTAACTGCCTTGGTAGCTTGGCACGAGCAGACAGGCTTATCTCAGAGGCAGTGTTTAAAGCATTTGTGCATTCATACAGTAATATAGTGAAAACACTACTAATGGACACCACATAAGTTTAGAAAAATAAGTCATCTTTATCTAAACCAAACAAGACCAAAACGACAAAAATCCACAATGCAGTAATCAAAATGTAATATTTAAATGATAAAAACAGTTCTGTCCATAGCACAAAGTACCTTGGATGCGTCACAATCATGAACAAAAACAGCTGCAGGGAGGGTGATGCGTCAGTTCCTTTTGCCTACGGAAGGTAATGTGTATGTTCCTTACTTCAGGGGAGGTGATGACTCGGTTTCTCTCTATGTGGGGAGGTAATGCGTTGGTTTCTGACTGGGGCCCTGGTATTCTTGTAGACTTGGCACCCCGGTTTGATGCGTGGGGATCTGGGATGCATTGGTTCTCAAATTGAAGGTGGCAATAGCGCTGCATTGGTCTCCACAGCCGTGGTCCCACAATGCACTCATTCTTGTAGCCGCACAGTAGGACCTGCATAGGAACCAGTGCAGTGATTTTAGGCTTCAGAGATCGGTGCACGGGATACAGCGTGCAGTGATTTCTCCAGCTGAGGGCAGGCGCTGCATCGGCTTCTTCAGCGGCACAGCGGCGATGCATTGTAAATGGTTGCAGATGCATCGCTCTTCTCTTAGTTTCATCTCTTTTCCAGCTACCCACAGCAGGACCAACCTCCAGAGGCCCAACACAGCAACAGGCACCTCTTGACAGGTCAGAACTCTCAGCAAGGAAGTTCAGGGGAACTGGTGGCAAAGTCTTTGCGTCCCTGAGACTCCAGAACAGGAGGCAAGCTCTACTTCAAGCCCTTGGAGATCTTCTTCAAGCAAGATACACAACACACAGCAAAGTCTTTATCCTCTCCTTGGCAGACACAGCACTGCAGGCCAACCCCGGAGAGCACACAGCAAAGTGGCAGTATGCCTCTTTTAGCTTTCCCAGCTTTTCTCCTTGGCAGAGGCTCCTTTTAAGTCCAGAAGTATTCTAAAGTCATGGGGTCTGGGCCGCAATATTTACACTCAAGTTCCCTTTGTTCTTTTGTGTGCAGACAGGCTCTGTGCTCAGTCAAAACCAGTACTGTCCTCTCTGGTCCAGCTTCCTGTATTGTATTGAATTGTATTGTATTGTATTGATGATTTGTAAAGCGCGTTGGCTACCCAGGGGCGTCCCAGCGCTATAGAAAAGAGTGAGTTGGGCTGGAGAGGCTGGAGTAAGAGAAGCTGAGTGAAAAGTTAGATTGGAATTTTGCTGAAGAGCCAAGTTTTTAATAGTTTACGGAAGGTGAGAAGGTTAGGTTCTGATCTGATAGGGAGGGGAAGGGAGTTCCAGATCCTAGCCAGGTTGTAAGAAAGCGCTGGGGTCGCGTAACTGGCAGGTGAAAGACGCAGAGCAAGCCCATTCAGGTGAAAATAAATCTCCTCCTCCTACTCTTAATGCAGCCCAGCTCGATTCAGCCCAGCCCTGACTTATCCAGGAAAGGCAGGAGACACAGTAACTCCCTAGTGGATGTCTACAGTAAATACACATCCCCAGTCCCTGTCACTCCAAAACTAATCATACCACAAACCAGCAGAGGCACACAGGATGGCTAAGCAAGAAAATATGGGGCACTTGTGCTCCGTTGATAGGTTAAGCAAGACATATACATTGTCCTTTTCTCTGTGCACAGATGTATGATTTTGCCATCTATGCACACTTACAGCCTTTTACAGTTAATGACTTGTATTCTAGGCCTACTTTAGATTGTTTGTGCAGTTATTTCTCTACACTCTCTTTTCTAAACATTTTTAATGTCTCATTTCAAGCTTTAGAAATTTAAGCCAACATTTTAGTGGAGTGTGTCCTCTCACCCCACCTAGTGGATTTCCTCAAACCGTAGCGCGGTGAGAGTGGAGCCCTTACACATAGGTCCTGATGAATGCCAAGGACCCAAATGGGCCACTAGGCAGAAACATGTTGACCCTTCGACTTCGTTGGGAGGACCATCATGTCCTCAACACATCGACCACGATTTTAAGGTACCATACAGATGCTAGTAATATTAAAAGTAATGAGACATCTGTAATGGCTTTTTAACTCACTTTTGTTTTCTTTCTGGGCCCCCACTTAGTTTAGAAGTGCATCCCTGTCGTCAGGTGTATGCTCGCCCTCTACCAAACCGGGGTTTCTAGAGGGTGAGGACTGGTCAATGATGAAGCATTACACCAGGTGTGTGCGAGACCAGTCTTCCACATTTTGTGAGATGCCAGCACTCACAAATCTGAAATAATTGCACTTAGTCGTTAAGTACTGGGAGCAGCTTTAGTTTGTTATAATATTATTGTTGGAGGCTGCTTGCTCCTGGTACCCTGTGCCTCTGGTTCCCTTGGTCCAGACACACTCTGGACCCTCGTGGTCATATAAGCAAGAAAATACTCACTTTCTAAAAGTGGTATTTTCAATAAAAATCACCTTCACTAAAAGATGCATTTTTATATTCTGAGTTCAGGCAATTCAAATTACAACTTTCCACCTTGTCCATATGGGAAGTTATACCTATAAGATGTTATAAATAAACTCCCATTCTATCCTACGGGAAAGATAGCCTTTCAATAGTGAAAAACAAAATATACTGTACTTCACTATTGGACATGTCACACAAATCAGTACATATCCTACCTTTCACATACACTGCACCCTGCCCACAGGGGTATCTTGGACCTACCCACCAGGACTCTGCGGTCCTCCACGGCCAATCATTTTGTAATTCCAAAATTCAAACTGGCGCGCATGGGTGGTAAGTCCTTCTCAGTTCTTGGACCATCTCTCTGGAACTCAATGCCACCGACATTGAGAACAGAGCTGAACTATGTAAAATTCAGGAAGGCCATAAAGACCTGGCTATTCAATATCTAGCATGCCATAGCTTATCATATCGGGATCTGTTGCGCCTTGTTGGGTAGCTGTGCGCCCTATAAATGAAATAAATAAATAAATACCTTAGGGGCGACTCACATGTAATAAAAGGAAGGGTAGGGTCTGGCAAGTAGGTACCCTTGCCAGGTCAACATAGCAGTATCAAACTGCGCACCAGCACTGCAGTGGCAGGTCTGAGATACATTTACAGGCTAGTCATGTGGGTGGCACAATCAGTGCTGCAGGTGCACTCGTGGCTTTTGATTTGCAGGCCCTAGGCACACATATTGCACAGTACTAGGGACTTAGTAATAAATCAAATAGGCCAATCATGGAAACACCAATCCATAATAACAATTTACACAGAGAGCATATTCACTTCAGCACTGATTAGCAGAGGTATAGTGCCCAGTGTACTAAAACCAACAAAACAGGGTCAAAAACAGGAGGCAAAAAAGCAAAAAGACTGGGGGTAAACCCACTGAAACAGCCAGGTCTAACAGACATGTATACATGAACCTAAAAAAGAGTTACCCAAAAATAGAACCTATTAGACACTTGTACTTTCCAATGACTGCTAGTCTTTATGGTTAGTAAGGTGTCATTAACTATTTCCATAACTTGTAAGACATTCAATGTTGACTCATCACTATCTACCAGCGTTGGCATATTTATTATTTAGCAAAACAAAGCACAATGAATTAGAGTAGGAAGTGTGTATTTGTATGTTTCTAGTTTGAAACCACACACCCTAAGCTTTGTGAGTGACATTTTGTGCAATTACATCTGATCTGAGCTTGATCTCTAGTAACGACTTGAGGAATAGCAGTAGATTTGCATCCCTTTTACTTCTTATCAATACTTTGGTGTTGCAATTACATGTATTGATTGTGTGCAAACATTTCAGGATGTTAGTGTCACTCCAGAATAGTAACCATTCTCCATTAGGATGCACATTCTAATTCATAAAAGAAAAGGAAAAGTACAATTATGGGAATCAGTCCAAGGCAAATGTGAACTTTCAAAATGTAATGTTTGTTTATTGCTCTTGTGTGAGGAAAACTTGGAAGTAGGTGCAAAGGAGTGCTGTGTATATTTTCCCAAATTCTCAACTTGTATGCCTTTTTAATCACTTGCTCTTCCAAAGTGTATAAATATATGCGCAGGAAGGGCTATAACAGCATTGTACTCTTCTGTGAAGACCTCAGTTGGTGGTGTACTGCAACGCATTTTCCATCTCCATTGCACTCTTCTGTGAGGACATCTGATGGTAGCATAGCATAGCTGCAGCTTTCCATCTCTATTGCACTCCTCTGTGACGACCTCTGTTGGTAGTATGTTGCAACTGCAGTTTTCAATCTCAATTGCACTCTTCTGTGAAGACCTCATTTGGTTGTATAGCACAACTTCAGCTTCCCATCTCCATTGCACATTTCTGTGAGTACTTTTTGGCAGTAGAGTGTCATAAATGTTCCATCTACACCTTACTCTTCTATGTGGACATCTGTTGAAGTATAATGCAATGGCAGTTTTCTGTCTGAATTGCATTCTTCTGTGAGGACCTGATTTGGTAGTAGAATGCAACAAGTTTCCATTTACATTGTACTCTTCTGTGAGGGCTTCTGTTGGTAGTATAGTGCAACTTCAACTTTGGTGCTCCCTTGTATTCTCCTCTGAGGACAAACCTTTGTAACAATGTGCAAGAAGCTTTCCAGCTGCATTGTACTCTCCTGTGAGGACATATGTTGGCTGCGTACTGACACTTCAGCTTTCCACCACTTGCCTGAAACTGTGGAAAACATGGTCCTAGATGCAGAACAGTGAGGTATGCATTTTCTTAAGCTGTCAATTTTCTCAGTGCACACTCATGGCCTTGTTTTGTATGGTGCAAGTATGGTTTTACATTTATTTATTAAGGAGCACACCGCTTAATAGTGATATATCACACTCCTATAACATTTTCTATATGCATGGAAACAACAATATTAGATTTATATATTCATACAGCCAGAGGTATGGCATTATACAAATATGGTAACAATTACTCCAACTGACTCTTACCCTTAAATTGTCCCCTACCAAAATCTGTTGTATAAGTTCAGTATCCAAAATCCAGAAGACGTCATATCATGATGTTTGTCCAAAGGTAGGACAGAAGCTCTTGTGAGTTTTAAAATTCAAGTTCCTGACATGGTCTTAACAAATATAAAATCCTGACAAAATATAAAGTCACTGCCGACATGTGAATATACAGGTATAGTCCTACTTGTTTTATGTTAATCTACCATGTTCAATTTTTGCTTCTATGTTGATTGGATACAAAACAAGTCATGATGTGAAAAAATAGATGTCTCAATCTATCCAATTTAATAGTGAATGCCTGTGATTGGCAAGTCTCTAGCAGCGATGTTGTACAATATAATCCACTCAGTGGTAAAGTCTCATAGTACTCCAAGTGTTCCTTTGTGGAAAAATGAATGATTCTTATTAATGTCACCCCTGATATTGGTATGAGTGGATTATTTTTGATTAGTGTTGAATGAATGCAAACATTCTTGTTTGGATCTTCATCTACCTCTCTGAGAGATCCAGCATCATATCACTGTTGACATGCTTCAAGGCTTGATTATTCAATCCTCCTTGTCAACTACTATTGTACCCCCTATCCGATTTAATTAAGTCCTTCAAACATTAACATGCAACAACACTTAAATCAATGTGAAATAGGAAATAATTCTGAGGCATCTATATTCCTATTGGACTACATAACTGCTCCTAAGCAATCAAGCAATGGATGCTGAGAAATCCCCATACACTTAATGATAAATCTACGAGTGATCATTAACATAAAGCTATACAGCAGTAGCGGCCCTTGGTGAGAGTGCTGCCGGGTGCTGACGTGGGATGGGGAGGGGCAGGGTGGGGAGTAGTAAACTGAGGATTACAGCCGTTTAGAGGTAAGTATGCATATAAATAAATAAAACAGATTTTGTTGCGCGCGCTGCACCACCAAATGTGATTATATACCCCACACCCTGCCCCTCCCCGTCCCACGTCTGTGCCCGGCAGCACTCCCACCACAGGCGGCTACTGCTATACAGGCCTGACAAGTGAGTCTACTCCTTGATTTAGAGTTTGGCAGCCTGGCTAGTCTGTCACAAATGTGACAGATATCCTGTCCACTTTATTACAAGTGCATTATATCCTATAGCACTTGCAATATGGCAGACAGGATACCCATCACTCAACTCTAAATGAGGCCCCTAGTCACAATATGTACTTCAATACCATGTAAGCTCTACAGTAAATCTTACCACATTTAGGTTTCCCTTAGACGCACCAGGTTTCCATCTCCCTTATCATTCCTCATCTTGACCATGAAAACAGTCTATGGGGCTTATTACGATGTTGGTCGTAGTTGCCTTTGACCAACACCATGGCAGAAATGGTCCCGACCACCTAATCATGATGTGGCCACACATGGTGCAGTTGCATTCCCACATTTTCCTATGAGAGCATGTGTTAAGGCCATAAACAATCCGTAACACAAGCTTCCATAGAGAAAAGGGAGTCTTTGTTAATCCCTGCACTCTGTGGCAGACAGCGCACAGTGCCTGCCACATGATGAAGGGGTTTACAGGGGGCACCTTAGGTACACCCTAGGCCCACAACCATAGGCTGCAGAGGTAAGGAGGGCCCCAAACGTCACTTTCTGACAGCCTTTCTATGTCAGAAAGGCTGGCATGGAAAAGCAGTCTGAAACAAACATTGTATTCCTGACTGAGAAACGCTGTCCATAGGAGATTATGGTGCGGTTCCGACCGGCCTGCGGACTCCGTGAGGCCATCAGTACCGCGTCGGAATGATTGTCCGGTTTACACTCTGACCGCTAACATCATAATTCGGCGGTCGGACCATAAACCTACCGTGAGAGTCAGAAAGCCTCCGACCCCGGTTGAAATGCTTCTCACCAGCAGTCAGAGGCTTTCCGACCAAGATCCTAATCGGCCCTTAGGTGTAGACAAGCTGCTCTCAAGACTGGAATAAATCCTGAAAACGGCAACAAGATAATATTTATATATTCAACTAAATGACCAGCATAAAATCAGCAAATTTTAGGCAAAATATTGTCCTACAAAAATATTCCACACTAAATATTGAGTACCAAAATATTGTACAGATAAGTAAATAGAGGTAATTAGAGGTTTGCTTTCCTTAACATCACATATATTACCTTGAAGATTTATATCTTCAAGTTACGTGGATGAAGTGTTAATAATAGTGGATCTCATGGTGAAATAGCAATTTGTAACTTGTCTGGGGCACAGAAAAATAAAATCTCCATTTCTCTGCCGCAAACCTTGCTCCACCTGCTGGTAGGGGAACACTGAAATCTTACTTTTTCCCCTGTCTCAGAGCTCTCTGTCTGGAAATTGTGGGTATGTGTACATTATGTGGACAGGAAAAGGCTGAACAACACCATAGTTGCCAAGCTATGGTGCTTTTTAGCTACCTCTATGCGCTAGCGCACTTGTGGCTGCCTAGCTCTAATGTGGGCTCTCTTGCATCATGGTGCAAGGGTGCCTGCGTTACGGGTAGTATTGTTTTTGTCAAGGAAGGGATGCCTTCCTGCACAACAATTGTTAGAGACATATTCCCCTTTCCATGTGAGCTGCAGAATGCAGCACACATGGAAAGAGGAAGTGACAAAAAAAAATAGATAAAGACAAAAAAGAAAATGTTGCTCCTATTTATTCCTCTGTCAGAAATGCACAACATTTTTGTGAAAATCCAGGTTGACAATTTTTTTCCATTTTGGGTTTGCATCAAAATACATGGGTGGATGCACTGGAATACTGATGATTCACCCATGTAACGCCGGCCCAATGCAAGTAAATCAAGGCAAAGCTATGTGCCCAGAGTGACCCACTGGGAGTACCTGGTATCCTGACTTTTATCTTGGCCCTGTCATTACACAAATGCAAGCTTGTGCACAGAAGCCTGGACCCGTCACTGACTCTGAGAGGTCCTAGATCTCCTCTGTTATCTGAAGTGGTGCACCAAATGTGCACTATCATTCCTATAATTGATATAGCACATAGAGCAGCAGTGATGCCATACCATGGTTAATGGCAATCAATATCGTGACAAGGCATTTTTAATTGTGTCACTAAAGTTGAAGTCTCCGCCCACCTTTGTTGATTCACTTTTATATGCAGGATTAGATCCTTGCGCTGATATTATGTGTGTGTGTCAAGTGCATATTTGTGTGATGTAAGTGTAACACACACACATGGTGGGAGTTAACCAGAGTAATGGAGATCAGTGGATGTGGAGTCCCTTGTTCTAGCCTAGCACAAGATGGAGGGTGAGGTCTGAGCTTCCAGGCAGTGGAAGTGTATTGCATTTCTGTAGCTGGAAGGAGAACACCCACACAAAGAAGTGAAGAGGATGAAGACAAGGATACCATTAGAAATTATATGGGGAGTTTCTGATTACTCTTCCTGAGCACTGCCATCTGGTGCATGGCAGTGTTGAAGGTTTGGACCTCAGGCTCTGTTATGGTGGATGATGATGTTTCTGGGTGTGCACCCTTTTCTCTCTACCTGATTTCCCCTTCTTTCAGGCTGACAGCAGACAGGTTCAGACACCTCACTCCTTTTTTCCTCTATTGTAGGTGTTCCAGGATATAGTTAGCTATGGTACAACCTGTTGGGAGAAGCATCTATCTATAAAAGACCAAGGAGCATATTTAAAAATAAATGTAGGAAGATAACCAAAAACGAGGAGAAATAAAAGTATTTCTCCTTGTTGCACCATTGTAATGCCTGCGTTCGCACTGAATTAGTGTTTGGCCCTGCCTAATATTTATACCTCCTTGTAATTCTGGGACAGAATCAAATATCATGGGTGTTGTGGTGGAACACCAACAGCAACACACATTGAGTGCCCCTTTCAAGCAGATACCTGCATGAAAGGGTACCATATTTACAAAGCGAAGTTAAGCCACAAAAAGTGGCTTAATGCCACTTTGTAGATATGGTGCAGAGCATTGAGCCACGGGAACGTAAAAAAAACAAAGTGGCATTCCGGTGGGGCAATCCCCTTGTAAATATGCTCCTGTGTCCGAATAACAGCCTGTAGAGTGAATTTGAAAGGAGATACATTGTAAACTAGTTCTACAGTTTGAGACAGTGGATCCATATCTCCTGTGATTAAAGCTGGAATCTAGACCTCCCCACTTTGACCCAGTTCTAAGTCCTTTATGATCAAGGAACAGAGAGCGCCATTGATTCTCAACGGAGTACTGTGCAATCACAGCTAGTGTCTTTCTGAAAGCCAGTCCCCCAGGTATTAAGGGGACATCACCTGAGGTCTGACGCTTCCATTGGAGAAGCCATGGATCTGCTGTGAACCCCCTAGAAGCCTCCCTACCTGTTAAGAGAAGAAATTAGTCTACCTGGTCCTGCAGGAGGAGAGACTGTCCAGGATGATTGAGGCCAAGCATGTCCCCGGAGACTGTGGGATGTCCAGTGAAAGCAGACTAGTCAAGAGCAAACTAGGGTGGACCCTTGTTGCTTAGCCCAGTCACTGATGCAACTGCTTGGCTGTCATCGTCCTGGACGAGAGCTACCACAGCCTGACTGCTGTCAGACCATACAAGGCGTGCATCTGTATGACTGGCATCACCAACTACCTGAGAACTGTAGGCCAGGAGAAGAGTTGCGACATCTGATTACTGTAAGCCCAGCCAGGGCTGCATCTCTACCATTGGGACAATCACTAACGTGACTTCCAAGCCTGACACAGCCTATCCTGCAGACAGCACCTATTTTGGCCCAGGCAGTGCCCCTTATCTCACTGAATGAAGGATCCTGCAGATGGTCCCGCTCCTTCACCCTCACAGGTCCCATTGCCCCCAGCCCCAGTAGCGGTCGGCAGTAGGAGTTACTGCAGGGCGGTGACGTGGGCAGGGGGGGGGCAGGGTGGGGGGTAGTAATGTATGGATTACGGAGTTTTACAGGTAAGTAAACATTTAAATAAATAAAACGAATTTCGTTGCGCGCACTGCATCAACTGCTACTGCCGACCGCTACTGATTGCCCCTACTTCTATGATAGAAACAGGATGAGGAGCTACTTGACTTGATACACATTCATCTCTCATGCTCTAGAGGACTTGTCGGCTCATTACAAACCATGCCGGATACGTGTAAGCAGTGAGCAAGGTCTCATAAAGAGTCACCCATCCCAAGGAATGATATGAGCAAAAACACACAGAGAACACACTTGATAGTGGACACATACTAAGTGAACCTGAGCCTGATTCAAACGACTCCTGATTTCACTGAAGTGAGATAACCCGTAGCTAGGCTTATTATTTATTTTATTTTAGCTGTTAGTTAGTTATGATTATTTGTAAATCAGATATGCAATGGAGGCCAACAAAAGATATAACAGCATTGTTTATTAAAGTAATAACCTAGAAATGTGAAATATAATCCAGATGTTATAGAATAACACAGAATTATATTTCGTATGCCACAGCATGCAATGAGCCCTTAACATGTTTGTTTATTTTTAACCTGCAGCACATTTTACGTTGTATTTGCTGTTTTGTGTTACATACTACGGCACGCTTAATTGAGATATTTTCCGTTTTTTTTAAATTTATTTTCTTAACACGAGCACGGCAGAAGTTCAACTATATAATTTTAAAGAACCTGTCTGCATGCACCAGCAGACATTTTTTGGCCAATCCATAAACCTAGTTTTTGAGTTCCCATGAATGCAACACAATCATTTTTCTACCTCCATTTCTTTCAGCAACTTTGAATGGAAAAAAATCTTTCTTTGTTTAAAAATAGGGACACACCTGAGGTGAACTGTTTGCGGCACAACAGGTTCTTCATGTGTGATATTCAGCGCTACCGTAAGCAAGTTTTACGGAGGTGCAGTCAATCAACAATACGGTATTTTTGCCGTGTTTGCTGAAAAGATTTTCATTTTACAGCTTCTTAGATGCTGCCGGAATTATTTATCAGGTACCAGTCAATTTAGATTGCATTTCATTTCCACCGTTGACTGATACCATCAAAGGAGAGTCAAATAACACGAGGAAATATTGGGGCTGTCGACGGCTGCCGTCCAGCGATGCACAGTCAACGAAAATAATGCACGGTGTGTTATTGTAATTTTAACACATTTTAACAAAATATAATACTCTGGAAAGGATAAAAGAATGAATTTACTATTTATATGACTGTATTTAATCGAAGTTTTTTTTTGGGAACGTGCATGTACTATCAACACTTATATCGAACTTTTATGGAGTCAAACTGTAAAGCAAAGATATCACATTATTTACTTTTACACCTAGGCTTATAATATAATAGAAGAGGTTTGAAATATTTAATATAAATAACAGTTTTTATAAATGTAATACATATAATATTTTGCCCGAAGATGCATGTAAGCAAAAAGGATGCAGCAGGGACCATGTAAGAAACTGCTTGTGGAATAAAAATGGTACTGTGCCACAGGTCTGATATATACATTGAAAAGTATGGGCCACAGGGAAGACCCTTGAGAAATACTGCACTGACATGAAAAGATGCTTGAACACAAGGGACTAAGGGTAAGCAATTGTCATGGAGTCTAAAGGAGCATGCCTATATATGCCTGTCTACATTGACGTCAACTCACAAGAATACCAGGGGTAGCAGAAGTGACATCACACACCCTTTGACCTTTGTGTTGTCTCACGATCACATGCGACCCCTGGCAACCCCTAAAAGATGTCCATGGTTGTCTACTGTGCCAAATGGGGTTGCCAGATTCAAAAGAATCAGGCCAACCAGTAATCCAGAATCTCACCCTTCTATAGAGAGCAGCATCACAACCACTCTTTTCAATATATATCTTTAATCAATACTGATTATAACATCATAGCTAAAGTGGTTGCATATCCACTTTCAGAAGGGGATTACCCTGGAAAAATCTATCAGCCACAGCCGACTGGGCTGTAAAGAAAGGGCTGGGGAAGGTGAAGCAGCTGTGGCCATTCCAGATTCCAAGAAGGCTTTTGATATTGTGCCCTAGTTATTACACATGTCAATTTGATGAGGGCATGCAAACAGTGGTACTTGTCTTCCTCAAACCTTATGAAGATTTTTTCTAAAAAACGTCAAACTTCGTAAACTTCAAGCAGCACGTGACATTTTCTAACAAACAAATGGAAGGTTTTTGACGTGGGAAAGTTTGCTCACTGGGAATTGTGCAAAGCTAAAAAATGCTGCATCTTCAAAAAGTTCATAGTTTCTGAAAACACCTCCACTGGCGGAATAATAAACCCCACACCTAGCACATGAGATCCATAAAAGGGATGCCTTTTCTCCCACAATTCTTCCCTTTAAAATCCCTCTTGGGACAGACAGACCATGTCAAAGAAAACATGCTGGGGATCAGCATATGTCGAAGGGTATACACTTCACCACATCAGTAATGGGAATGCAATCTCTCTATAATTCTCCAACAAGAACGTTCATTTGCATAGAACGCTGTGAAGCCTTTTCACAAAGATATTGCTGTGACTTACCTCCGAAATACTACTGGTTTGCTGATGGCATTGAGGAGAAAGCTGAGAGTACCACAAGAGGAGGTCTCGGCATAATTTTTAATTAATGTGGCCTTTGATTTATGAATTTGTCAATGTTTCTGGCTAACACAGACTTTGGAACTCACATGAAGCCTTCTAATTTACCATATCTATTCAAATAAATCAGGGCAGAAAAGTCCAGTTAAGTGGCTAAACGGCCCAGATATACACATTTTTCACGCAATGCAGTACAGCAGCTCTATGTTGTACAAAAGGTGAACACAGTTTCACCGTCTATTCCGACACTAGAACAAGGCTTTCTTGTACCATGCAAGGCTTCTCAACATGGTGCACAGGTAAGTGGGCTCTATTTAGCATAGGATTTATGGTGGAAGCATACCCTTCCAGTACAAGTTCATATGCCTAGACAAACTCAGAAGGTCCACACATTGAATGTGTTCTGTACACGGCAAATGCAGAGTCATTTACCTTTACTAATGCCTTCTTCAGGCAGACATTTGTTTTTGGTGAAAAGGCCGGTCTGGCTACCTTAGTAGATTGCCCAATATATCGAAACCTGTGGGTATTTGCGCTTATCGTCTCCAATAATGCTCCCTTGAAGAACAACATCACAAAGGAGCACAAAGTTTCTTTTTGGGTTGAGAAAAGAGCACCTTACCAGGACAGTAAATAGCATTAGACCACTTTCCGTCACTTTGCACTGAGTTGCGCCAGCACAAAACCTTAGTAAATCTGGAACTTAATTATTGATGGGTCTGGGTTTTTACTTATACAGGACAGAAGCTGAGAACTAAATTCATAATTATATTCAAAGCCAGGGTTACTCCTGGATTACTCCTGATTTGCTCCTAAAATTGAGTTGTAGGACAGAAAACCTATAAGTGTAAGCCACAGCAAAACGCCTTTGAATAAGGCCCATAGTGGTCGACATTGACCCATTTCAGGCTAACACATACATTGGAACACATATAAAGCACACTCACTTTGCATATCCAAACAAGAGATTAGTGACAAACTTCCATTTAAGTAGCAACCCAGACGTACAAGTACTTGGGCATTAACTTATACAGAGCTAAAGCTGAGAAAAAAAACCTCATAATTACATTAAGGAACAGGGGCAGATACAGAGTTGTGTGGAAACATTGATGAAACTGCTGATAGTCACGACTCTGGGGAGCACCCTAATTTCCTGTACACAGGGGCAAATATAAGCTATCTGAGATGTTTGGAGACACTAACTAATGGTCAGCTAAGAACCTAACAATATGCATGAACAATTTAGATCAATATCTACAAGAGGCTGTAAGTTCCAGATTGGTATTAACATTTCCACATGGCCCAGCTGCATTGCCAGGAAGAAAATAGAAACAAGCAAGATGTGGTATCTGTTTTTCCATACTATTTTATACTTCACTGCTTATTCTAAGAGTTGTAATTAACTGATATTACTAATACCCAATTTACAGCACTCCATGTACCAACTGCTCAAGAATAGAACTCTGAATCTGCCGTGCCAACACTTGAGCTCATGACATCCGGAATGCCAAATTTATCAGCCATGAGTGTTCATCTCACTAGCAATCCATCTACCGTAAAAAAAATATTCAGAATGGAAACGGAGCAACTTTTTTTATTTGGCTACGTTACCATTTCTTTACTTTAACATGTACCTTAGATATTACATTTGGCAGGTTCAACTAATTCCTCAGCTAATTCCTCAGCTTTCATACCTATGTGTCACAAGTTCAGAAACTAACCCCTCGTCACCATATGCTTCTACTATCCTTAGTTCAAAATGTCAGTATATAATGAGGAATAATTGTTATTTTACTCTTCACACCTTACCCTTTCAGTACCCCGCACCCACAAAACAGGAGATATATGTGGATGCCTTAGCTGGTAGTCCCAAAAGACTATCAGAGCTTTTCAGGAGAGTGACAGTGTAAAGAAAGTTGTCTATAAAAGTGAAAGGGAGAGTAGAATTGGTGAAAGGATGTATGACGTTACAACGCATACTTTTACAACGCCTACCTTTACAACGCAGTTTTTACATCGCATACCATTACAACGCATAGTGCTTTTAGGCGCTGGATAGTGATTTATTTAATTTACTATTCCAACTCCAGTCCCCGTGGATAGTAGGGAAGGTGTTGGATAGTATATTAAATACATTCCCTATCCTAGAGCGCCCCCCAGCGCTATGCGTTGTAATGGTTTGCGTTGTAAAAGTTGTGTCGTAATGGTAGTGCGTTGTAAAAGTTTTGTTGTAAAGGATGTTTCCCTTGGAGAAATGGGAACAGGCTAGATGCATTTGAGAGGAACACATGTTCGGATATGATAAATAAAAGAAGAGATAAGCGCTAGTATTGTCAGTAACTGTCTTTTTACTGATTATTGGGTATTTGATAGTCTGGGTTAAAAAAGCTCAGACTATTTTCATGAAACTCAAAGTTCTTACTTCTGTAATTCATCTCTGAATATGATTGGTTCTATCTTCCTCATTCTCCTATTGTATATCTAGTTCTCTGTGTGTGAGGCGATCATCTTTTTCTTCAGCAAAGCTAGTTGACCATGTGCATCTCCTTTCCTGTCCATTGCGTATTTTATATTTTTATTATCAAACTGAAATTAGCTGGGTATAATATCCCTAGAACCCCATTTCTAGGAAGTCTCTACTTGTACCCATTGCTGTTCTTTCCGCTGTGGAGAGTGTTGATTCAGATTTTACTATTCACCTCTTGATGTTGCATTTCCATCAGGCTGCTTCCAGAACTTTGCCTTTCTGTATTTGCCATCATGTAGGTGGCCCTTATCTACTTTTCTTAAGCTAAGCTTGGGACGAACAAAAAGTATCCTCTGCAGATACATTCTTATGTAGACTTCATTGCTAGCTCAGGAACCTGTAAGGACATTTAGAAAGGATCTCTGGTCACTGCCCTACTCTTCTTCTGACACCATCTGGATAGACAGATGTAGGGACAGCTACTTGTTCTTCATTTCAATTGGTCTCTGGCCACGTTGTTGTTTGTGCCTCATTACTGCTGAGCTTTTCGTTTTTCATTGACTTGAGTTGTTCAATCATCTTGGTTCCTTTTTCACCCTCACTTCCATTTGTGTCAGCTTTATTCCAGAGCCATAGTATTATTTTTCGATTTAAGAAATATGCAGGCACATGCATCATCGTGTGTGTTAGCGATTCCTTATTAGCGATTTTTAGAGAATCGCAAATAAGGAATCGCAAAATGGGATGCATCATCAAATGCGCATAATTTATGCGATCGGTAAAAATCGCAATTTCTAACAAATCGCATAAATTATGCAAATTCTTAATAGCGAATTCGCATATTGCATTATCGCAAATTGCGATAACGCACACATGATGCATCTCAATGAAGGTGCTGCCAGTGAGCCTGGAAAACAATTAAGTACACTTGATTCTCCATTTGAAATGCTTCAGAGTGTACTGGCAGTTGGAGCTGTGGCTGTTGGAGGTGGAGGAGCCTGTCTTTTTGTACCACTGCAATGGATCCTGTGAATGCTTCTGAGGATAGTAACACTAGGAAAAGAAAGGTCAAATTCAGTGACCTAGAGTTGGAGATTCTAATAGAGGAGTCACAGCTAGGCAAGATCAACTATTTGGCAAAATGTCCCTCAAAGTGCCAGAAGGAGTGAAAAGGAAGCTGTGGCTGGCAATCCAAGCCAAAGTCAACGCTGTAGGAGTGGCACATAGGGACATTACAAATTTGCAGAAAAGGTGGTATGATTTGCGCAGTCGCGCAAAAGAAAGACTTGCGTCGCGAATGAAGACGGCCAAGAAGACTGGTGGCGGACCTCCAAAAGACAAGCCAAATACACCCCTGGATGATCTTGTGGAAGGGACACTTACTACAGAGGCAGTCATTGGCTTATTGGATATTGACACTTCTGACCTACCAGGTACCTCTCAAGGTAAACATGACTCATGTTTTTTAAATTTACCTCCTTGTCCATTAAAGTCAATAGTAAATGAATTACAGTTTTCCCTCCCCTACAATCCTTGAAAGTAAAGTAAATACTGTTTTTTTGATGGAAGCAGCAATGCATTGTGGTACTTTAGTTTTTGAAACTGAGTTTTCATAAAAAGTCTCTTATTCAAAATTCAAAAAACACCTACTCTGACACAATTTTAAGAAATTGGAAACTTATCTTTTTTTTCAGGAGTTCTTTATTTAAGTAATTAAAAAAATTATTTCAAAAACTCAAAGTAAAGTAAATTCTCTATTGTATTCTTAATAGATGCTGATCTGGATACCCAGTTCATAGACTTTGCAGAGTCATTCACAGATGATTTACTAAATTCTATTGATAATAACTCAGAGGCATCTTCACCAACAGTGCAGATAGTTAATTCACGTCAAAGAATACGCCAGCTGCCAGATTTAGACAGTGAAGTCTCTCAAAATGTAAATTTAGTAGTCCAAGAGGCTCCCCAAAACCCAACACCACTTCAAACACAAGGTCACAGACGCCATAGACTGCAGCAGTTTTTCAGGCGCAGGAGACGTCAGGGTCAGTGTAGATCCAATAATGAGGTGGACATCAGTGCCAGTGCTGTTGAACTTAAACTCCTCAAAATTCACCGTCTACAAGGAAAGAATATTCGTGTTATCAAAAGGAAATTAATTAGCATGACTGATGATGTGAGTGGCATTAACAGAAGTTTAATGGAGATATCTGCACACATGGATGATGCAAATGAAAAGATTGCTCTAAATTTTGACAAAATTGCTGCATCCATGGACAAAATGTGTGCAAACATGCATGCTCAATCTTTACTGCACTCAAGAAGGGCAAATCAGACAGTTTTGGCTTTTCAAACTTGTAGTAGGGTGATGAATAAAATGTGCTTGCAGACTGCACAGCTGATTAGAAATGCAGTAACTATGCAGAAGGGCCTCAGTAAATGTTGTTCTAAAATACCTAAAGGTATGTCATCACTCATGTCTTCTACAAAAACATTACAGAATGTGTCCATGTTGGACTTGTCTGTTGATGAGAACTGTACTCCAAGTAATGATGATGTGCCAATGGAAGGGAGTTCTGGCAAAAATGTTGAACGCCGTAGTATGAGGAAAAATGTGAACGGTACAATAATGACCATGGCTAAAGAAAATGTAACAAATAAAGCCTTAAGGGTCAGAGGGAGAAAGAAGCAGGTTGCTTTTGGAATTGAATATTGTCCTTTTCATTGAACATGCATTTGAGTTTCTGCTTATTAATTAATTTACAATTACTTATGTATAGATGCCACCATGACTGATAATGGTGTTGACATAGATGTTACTTTCAATTCATTTTCAAACATTAATAAAAGCAAATGCAAAATTATCACATTGTCTTTGGCATACCTGTATTAAAAGTAATGTAGTGTGATCTCAGCCCTCCTTCTCCTTCCCTCTGCAGCGTCTGGACCATGTACTCTGGCTTGGGGTTGTGGGGGTTGATTGTCATTGTTGGGCATTCCTTCTTCAAAATCCAATTCTAGGCCTCTCTTAGTTGCAAGGTTGTGCAGCATTGCACAAGCAGCAACAATTTTACAACAAACTTCAGGGCGATATTGTAAAGATCCACCTGTTTTGTGAAGTATGCGAAATCTTGATTTCATCACTCCAAAAGTTCTTTCAATTACATTACGAGTAGATATATGGGCTTGGTTAAACAGTTGCTCTTTACGAGTAGTTAGAGTCAGATAGGGAGTAAGTATGAATGATCTTATTCCATAAGCACTGTCACCTATAGGTCATGATAAGACAGAATAGAAATGAGTCCTTAAAATGTAAGAATATTCCTGAAACATTTAAAAGAATTCCATAAATAATGTCTTACCTAGCAAATAACCATCACCAAATTCTCCTGCCAACAGCCTTCCATGAATGGCACTTTGCTTGAAAATGTAGGAATCATGGGCACTACCAGGAAAGCTGGCTACCAGGTCAGTCATTATAGTTTTTGCATTACATATGGCTTGAATATTCAGGGAATGGTAACATTTTCTATTACGAAAAATGTACTCATTGTGTGAAGGAGGACAAATTGGAATATGTGTGCCATCTATGCAGCCAATTACATGTGGTAAATGTGCCAAATTATAAAAATCTAACTTGGTTTGGAGTAAATCTTGTGCAGTAGTTGGAAATGTTATGTAATGCCTTATCCTATGAAGCATAGCATCTAGAAAATTATTGAAAAATCTAGATAGAGAACTCTGGGACACACCACCAGCAATGGCTATGACACCTTGGAACGAACCTGAGGCAAGAAGGTGAAGTGAACAAAGCACCTGTACATGTGTGGGAATGGCTTGGGTCCTACGAGTATGCTTTTGTAAATATGGGTCCAGATCAGCTATCAATTCCATGATGGAATCACCATTGAGCCTATACTTGTCATATATCTCTGGATCACTCTGCCCCAATAAAGTGATGTGCAGCCTAAATATCATATCACTGATCATTCTCCTCCTAGCTGCAGCTCTCATTCTCCGCCTACGTCCAAATATAATGACTGCAGCCATGGCAAGTGCTACTGACATCCATTGGTGTTCCCCTTATATGCCTTTGGAATCACTGTCACCTGTTGTCCATTAGCGAAAAAAAAATTCCACCACCTCAGACCACTTCTTATTTTAAGAAATGCAAATTGCTAATTCAGTGAAATTCGCTAATAGCGATTTTTGATGAATGCCATTTTTTGGTCAAAAAGAGCGATTTCCACTTTATGCGAATAACTTTAAGAATTTGCACATGACATAGCGATTCCTAAATGTGTGAAAATTGTACCATTTTTAATGCATCCCAAAACTCATTTTTGCATTCGCAAACGGACGAATTCTGGAATTCGCAACGTTTGCGAATGCAAAAAGCAATGATGCATGTGCCCGATGGTGCTGAGTGAGGCATTGTTGTTGTATTTTGCCAGTTGGAAGTCCCATGGGGAAGCATTAGAAGAGGGTGATTGGGTCTTATTCTCCTTGTGAATGAAATATCTTTCATAAATATAAATAGCTATTGTTTTATTGCCCTTTTGGCCCCTTCTGTTATGACTTGTTCTTGTGTACACAGCTTCCGTGAGTTTGTTCCAGGTGTAAAGATTAGTTCACTATCTATTTATATATCCTTCAAACGTGACTTCCATTCTAATTGATGTAGTTCTTTTACAGTGTTTATGTAAGCACAATCAGAAGTTGATTGATGTAACTGTACTTTACAGTATCACTTCTTCTTCTCTCGTGGTATTCTTGGCATTCGTCTAAGCCTGTTGTTCCAACTCTCTCCACTGCAATGGCGATCTTCTCGACAACCTCCTCCTTCAATAACTGAAATTAGCCCATACAGTTGTTTGTAACTAGCAATCATCACCTCTCAACACTTGGAGTCATTTACTCAGGGCTGCCTGGAGATCACCTTGTTACAACTCACATTTATTTTACTTGGTAGGCACTTGTCAATTTACCATCACTTCACTGGCTTCTAATGGATCTCACTTTACAGTGCATTTTTTTTTCAGTCATCCACCTTGGCCTCTTAGCACAAGCCGTTATTAGGTCAGGGCCCCTAGCTGGATGAAGACCAACCGACTAATCAAGCAGCTTGTTGTATAATGGGCTACAATCCAATCAACAGAGGTAAATGTGCTTCTCCTGGGTTTACTTACCTCACCTTTAGTAGCACGGCTACGGCTGGATGGCAATTTACAGATACAATATATGCGTAGTTGCATGTAACATTACTAATCAACACCAATACTGTATGGGCCAGATTTACAAAGATGTGATGCAGTGCAATGCAGCAAGACAACTTGCTGCACTGCTTCACATGGAGATGGCAGGATGTGCCATTTCTACTAGGATATAGTGCATTCTTCCTCTTTCCCTGCGTTGCTTAGCGTCAACGAAGGCATCCTTGCACCATGATGCAAAGGTGCCTGCGTTGCAGATGTGATTGTTTTTGTGCCTATAGGGACATCTTCCTCCACAAAAACAATCCTTTGAAGTGTTTTCTTCTTTCTATGTGGGCTGCAGTGTGCAACACCCATGCAAAGAGGAAAAAAGAGGAGACATGAAGTTATTTCTCCTCGCTGAGCCTCCCCTGGGATGGCACACCTTTTTCACACATTCCGTGGGTTACTACTGGTAGTAAATCTGGAAAAGCACCAATGGACAGATGTGTGGGAATGCCCACACTCCACCCATAGAAAACCTTCTCAGGGCAGATAACACAAATCAGCGACTTGTGCTGCTTTGCCTTACTCCAGAATTACTATGCCATGCAGAGCTATGCAAAGTGGCTTTGCATGGCATAGTAAATACTACTTAAGGCTTGAAACAATGTGGAGGCAGCACCAGTCAAATAGTCAACAGCTGAGGTATCTGGTTGTATCAAAAGTTTCTTTTATTTTTCTTCTTTTCAAAAGTGCACAAGACAGCCAACCCGTTTCGCTCCCCACCCAGGGAGCTTCGTCGGGGCAAAGAAAATAATGAAATGGATGAAGTATCCCGAAAACTGCAAAAATGTACGACGTCAGGTTCAACTTCAGATTTATCGATATATCAATGAAAGAATGAAAAAATGGCCGATGTGGTGTGTAACTTGGGGTGAATACTGTTAGACCCCTTGTATATCGAAACGCGTTTCGCTCCCCACCCAGGGAGCTTCGTCAGGGTTGAAAACAGCATGAAACATATATAAATATAAACATAAAATAGCACAAATATTGACAACATAAACACTACATATATAACAAAATAATAATTGTGGATGTTTTTTAGAGAAGAAATGGCGCTGGACACAAAAATGGCACAATCACATACAATTTAAATATAAATACAAAGAAAAACACAAGCATACTCAACAGGTATATATATATATATATATATATATATATATATTAACAATTGAAAGTAGTAACCAAAGTCTCCTCCTTGTATTGAATAATTAAAAACAGGAAAAAACAGGAGGATTCTAAGGACATACATGACGTGACACAATTACCACAAAAAAAAAATAACTTAAGGCTTGCGTTGCCTGTGCATTGCCCTTATCTCATCTTGCATGATGTGAGGGCAACACAATCTTTTTGTGAATCTGGCACTAAATGAATGGAGAAATTATAAACCCCTCCAAAACTAAGCCTAGTTAAAATTTACTCACAGCACCCGCCTCTAAATGGATCTCTGTTGCCTTTCAAAGTGCAGGTAGATGCGGCTGACAAGGTGAAAGATGGAGTAGTTGTATCAGCAGCCCCTGTCTTTCACTAGTGCACTGCCCCCAGGGCAGTTACAATTTTGCATCTGCCCTTTGGGCAGTGTATCAGCAGTAATACGGCACACTCTCAATGCTGCGCATGGTGCACCCATTTGGCAGCGCATCAAAATTCAAACAGGTATAGAACCCTAATATTTGTCATTTTCCATTCCACCAACACTCCAATATTCCCTTAGTGACATCAATTACTAACACTTTATTGATTAACACAAGGGAACCCAACTAGTTTGCTGAGGACCGTGGGTAGTTACTGTTATCAAAGACAAGGGTCCTTAGCTTACATATTTTGCAAGGAAAAAGATAAAATATAGACCATGATAGGCAACTATATGTGTCACTGTCCAGCCGGACAGGATATTTTATTTTCAAAAAATAATAATAAGACTTGTAGTTCAGAGATAATTCAACAGGCACAATCCTGTACCAAGGCAATTCAGAGAACATACAAGGTGTTCGAAAGTTTTAAAGCAGGCAAAAAAAGAGAGAAATGAGCAAAATTGGCCACTTTTAAATCAGTGTTCAATTGAAGTAGTGCCAAAGAAGGCACCAGACACAACAGAGTTTAACATAATAGTTTGGTTGTGAAGGTGCTTTACAAAAGTCGACGTTTCGATCCCCTATGCTCAATTGTTTGGGATCATCATCAGGACTGACATATTATACAGCTTTTGCCTGACAATTTAACATACAAGAAATTTTACCGCCTGTAAGAAGGGGAGAAAAAAAAGAAAGAGGTAGGTAGCTTTAGAAAGTTATGTACTCAACCTAGAAAGCAAGAAAAGAAAATTGCTCCTGAATGTCCGAGTGTTTCAGAGGACCATTACACTTATTCTGATTCGACTTAATTGTGCCTAATATATTGTGTTCCACTCGTGAGGGGCCGGTCGGAGTGAGTGTGACTTATGTGACTGTGTAGAGAATCACTCTCCTGGCTATATACAATTTGGAAAATTACTATTTCTTTAACCATTCAGCCTTTGTGGATCAACAATTATTTGTCCCCTCGGTGGAGAATCACTCTCCTGGCTATGAATACATTTGGGAAAATTACTGTTTCATTACACATTGGGCCTTTGTTGATCACCCATTATTTGTCCCCTTGGTGGAGAATCACTCTCCTAGCTATGAACACATTTTGAAAAATTACTATTTCTACTCATTAGATCTTTTGGGATTATCCATTATTTGTCCCCTTGGTAGTACAATGAAAAAAAAAACGGGCCTGTTTACGTTTATGCTATAAGCTTATGTCTGGTTTAGAAAACAGATTTAAATAGTATTCCTTAACATGGGTACACAGACAAAATATCGAAAATAAAATATCGGAAAGACAAAATATCGAAGTTTAAATATCGAGATACAAAAATATCGAAGGTAAGTAATATCGACAGTCTAAATATCGATATTGGCATGATATCAGTAATATCGAAGTTGTAAATATCGATGTTAATAATATCGAAATTAATAACTTTGATGTTACTAATATCAAGTTTTAAATAAATTTAGTGTATATTATATTGTATTTATTATGTTTTATTATTTATTTTTAATGTTATTTTATTAAATATTGTCTTTTACTACTGTAGCGGGTTGTGGGTTTATAGGGGAATAGGGTGGGAAGTAATTTAATTATGTTAAATTAATTATTAATTAGTAGGAATTATTAATTAATTAATTGAGAATTAATTTTTAATTATTTTTAATTAATTTATTAATAGATAAATATGTTCTGTAGCGGGTTATGGGTTTATAGGGGAATAGGGTGGGAAGTAATTTAATAATAATTAATTAATTGATATATGTTTGTACATATTTTAATTAATAATTAATTGGTCATTAATTTCTATTAATTAGTTAATTAATTATTATAATTTTTACATATTTATAATTATTAATTAGTTGGTAATTAATTATTATTAATTATTTAATTACATTAATTATAGTAATTTTGTTATATATAATTTATTGGTATTCTTAATTAATTAATTGTGCAAAATAATATTAATTATTAAATTAAATTAATTACAGCAAATGTGCTAATATATTTACTTTATTGTTATTGTTAATTAATAATTAATTGGTAATTAAATAATATTAATTAATTTTGGGTACAGGGGTATTTTTAGGGTTCAGGGTCAGTTTTCAGTTCATGGGTACAGGGGTATTTTTAGGGTTCAGGGTCAGTTTTCAGTTCATGGGTAAAGGGGTATTTTTAGGGTTCAGGGTCAGTTTTCAGTTCATGGGTAAAGGGGTATTTTTAGGGTTCAGGGTCAGTTTTCAGTTTTTGGGTAAAGGGGTATTTTTAGGGTTCAGGGTCAGTTTTCAGTTTTTGGGTAAAGGGGTATTTTTAGGGTTCTGGGTCAGTTTTCAGTTCATGGGTAAAGGGGTATTTTTAGGGTTCAGGGTCAGTTTTCAGTTTTTGGGTAAAGGTGTATTTTTAGGGTTTTGGGTCAGTTTTCAGTTTTTGGGTAAAGGGGTATTTTTAGGGTTCAGGGTCAGTTTTCAGTTCATGGGTAAAGGGGTATTTTTAGGGTTCAGGGTCAGTTTTCAGTTTTTGGGTAAAGGTGTATTTTTAGGGTTTAGGGTCAGTTTTCAGTTTTTGGGTAAAGGGGTATTTTTAGGGTTCAGGGTCAGTTTTCAGTTTTTGGGTAAAGGGGTATTTTTAGGGTTATGGGTCAGTTTTCAGTTCATGGGTAAAGGGGTATTTTTAGGGTTCAGGGTCAGTTTTCAGTTTTTGGGTAAAGGGGTATTTTTAGGGTTCTGGGTCAGTTTTCAGTTCATGGGTAAAGGGGTATTTTTAGGGTTCAGGGTCAGTTTTCAGTTCATGGGTGAAGGGGTATTTTTAGGGTTCAGGGTCAGTTTTGGGTTTTTGGGTAAAGGGGTATTTTTAGGGTTCAGGGTCAGTTTTGGGTTTTTGGGGTACAGTCGTACAGGGTAAAAATAAAATTAATTTAAATTAAATCAATTAAATGAAATTAAAAAATATAAAATTACATTACATTATTAAGTTTTTAATTTATTTTAAATGTATATGTATTAGTTTTAAATTTTTAATTATGTTTTAATATTTTTATTTAATATTTGTAACATTATATGTATTTTATAATTATTTTTACATTATTATTAATACATTTAAAAAAACGATATTTTTAAATACGATATTTTTGTACTACGATATTATTTTTTCGATATTTTTGTACTTACCTTGTTAGGGATAGGATTCCTATATTTTTGACTTCGATATTTTTGTCCCGATATTTTTGTATTTCGATATTTTTGATTTCGATATTTTGTCAGACATTCCTTAACATGCACCTACACCCGTTATGTGACGCGGCTAGCATGCATCGGGTTGCAAGCGCGGGTTTGTACAAAATGAATGACTTACCCTGAAAGGGGTTAATTAGACCCTATTCAGACAGGTGGTGTTTGTGCCGACCTGAAATGGAAAGGGGGGGATGGTCAAGGAGAGCCCCGTGCAGGAGCGGAGGCACGAGTTCAGAGCGCGGCGCTGGCTAAGGTTTACCTGGGCGCAGTCCTTCCGAAGTAAAGACTTCTGTAGGGATAGCGTGGGGCAGGTTAGAGTAACCGGATAATCCTAAGGGAAAAAGGGGGGGGGGCGGATCAGTACCGCGTCAATTTACACAGACTGGGTTTAAAGTCCGTAGCGGTCCGGGTTTGTGCGAGTCTTACCGTGCGGAGGGTGTTGCAACAATCTGCAGTACCGGAGCTGGCGGAGCGATGTCCTTCTTTCAGCTACCGTCTTCGTCAAGGACACGTACTTAAGTACAGTAGTGCCTATGGGAATTGGAAAGAGAAGATGGATCGGCATTGGCCGCCATCTTGGTGAGGGAATGCATGAGCATTCGGTCGCGCCATTTTGGGAAGGGAATTCACGAGTGTGAAACAGTGTACAATATTTACATTTTGGTGGTGAATTAAAGTGAGAGTTGATTTAGGGAATCTTGCGGGCGGCGCTTACGTGGGTGACTTAATAAAAGCATATTTACATTATTTACATTGGATTATATTAATTAAGGCAGCCAATATCTCGTTCTCAAAGACACAACAACAGAATGAACCCAATGAATTATAGTTTGAACAGCTGATTATTCATGTGGGCAAACCATGGCATGCAGAGGGTAATTGTTGTACCTTTGGTGCAGTTATAGAAGACTAGTCCAATCTTCGAGGCGATTCAGGCCATTTTGGATAGTGTCGAATTTTATCATAGTCCTGAGTTCATCCCTGTTCAGCAGTTGACCAATGTTCCCACCTCTTGGGGGGGGTTTTATTACCTTGAGAATAGTCCATTTAATATCGTTTTCGTTGTGTCCAAAGTTGATGTAGTGGTCCACTAGGGGAGCGTTCGCCGTTCTGCAGCGTATTCGACTCCTGTGCTGGCAGATCCTGGTCTTCGCTTTCTGTGTCGTCTGACCCACGTAGAGTTTAGGGCAAGGGCACTCAATTGCATAAATAACATTTGATGTGTTACAATTGGAGAATGATCGTCTCTCATACGTGGTGTTTTGGTGCGTGAATTTTTTACCCTCCACCGTGAATTCGCATACATTGCAATTTCCGCATTTGGCATGACGAATAACAGGGGGTAAGCCCCATGCTGATTGGAGTGTGTTGTCCTGCGGAGTGATTGGTAAGGCTGCCCTAACTAGGTGATCCTTTAAGTTTTTGTTTTTGCGAAATGCAAAGAGTGGTTTATCAATTTTGATATTACCAACGTTTATGGTGGGCCAGTGTTTGAGGATCGATTTCCTAATTTTGTTGGATATTGGAGAGAAGGTGGTCACACAGGCTATTCTGTCTCCTTTAGTCTTGTCTTTTGGTGATAGTAGGACTTCGCGGGGACAATACCAAGCTCGCTTGGAGGCTTGTTTCACTATCCTTTTGGGGTAGCCTCTATCCTTGAGCTTATTCGAGAGTATTGCTGCCTCTCTAAAATAGTCAGTTTTACAGGAGCAGTTGCGCCTTATCCTCAGAAACTGTGAATAAGGTAGTGAGTCTCGGAGGGCCCTGGGGTGATTGCTTTTGTAATTGAGAAGCGTATTGCGCTCTGTTGGTTTCCTAAAAAGTTTAGTTAGGAGTTCACCTTCAGCATGGAAAATTGTGAGATCTAGGAATGCTATTGATGTTTTGTCATAGGTCAAGGTAAAGGTTAGACCACAGCAATTATTGTTTAGCCAGTGGAGAAACTGCAATAGAGTATCAGTATCTTGCCTCCAAATTAGGAAAATGTCGTCTATATAACGACGCCATAATTTGATTCCCGGGAGAAAGGGATTAGAAGGCATCAAAATGGAGCCAACCTCCAGCTGGTCCATAAAAAGTATGGCCAGGTTGGGGGCAAAAATAGCCCCCATGGATGTACCTTTGATCTGCTGGTAGAAGATGTTGTCAAAGCAGAAAAAATTCCTGGTCAAGCAAAGTTCCAGTAATTGGAGAATAAACAGAGAGGGAACCCTGTGTGGACGTGGCCGTGCATCTAAGATGTTTTGGATAACTAACAGGGCTGCGGTCTGTGGAATATTTGTATACAGCGATTCCACGTCGAGTGTGCAAAGTGTTTCATGCAAGGGGTTGAAGTCTAGATGTTCCACCATGTTGATCATAGACATGGTGTCCCTGATGTAACAGGTCGTGGAAGGCACAAAGTCCTTAATAAAGAAGTCGACGTATGCTCCTAGTGGTTCTAGAACAGAGCCACAGGCTGAAACAATTGGGCGTCCCGGTGGGCTGGTGAGGTTTTTGTGTATTTTTGGGAGAGTGTAAATTACTGGGACACGTGGCGACTTAGTGTTGAGAAAATTATATTCCTTTTTGCTCAGATAACCATCCGCACAGGCTTGGGACGTTACCCCCATGATGGCCTCCTGTATTTGTTTAGTGGGATTACCCAGGAGTCTTTGGTAGTGCTCGGTGTTATTCAATTGGCGTAAGATTTCAGCCTTGTATGTCTCGATTTCCTGAATAACTATGCCCCCTCCCTTGTCTGCACTTTTAATAATTATGCTATTGTTACTTTTGAGGGTTTCAATGGCAGTTTTTTCTTGTAACGAAATGTTGTATGGTACAAAAAGTTTCTGATTCTGCAGTGACGTTAGGTCATTAAGTACTAGTTTTTCAAACGTCACAATTTCAGGTGGTATCATAGATGACGTTGGTGAAAAGGTTGAAGGGGGTCTGAAAGGGGTATATGAGTCCTGTATGGGACTTGGGTGTAGTTGGAAGAATGCTTTCAAGCGAACTGTTCGGAAAAATCTGAGCAATTCTGTTTGCAGTTCCATATAGTCAGGGCGAGTGGTTGGCACAAAGGAGAGGCCTTTTTTGAGAAGATCTAATTCTGTATTGAGCAAGGTGTGTTTTGAGAGGTTGAATATAGGAATCATCTCTTGTGGTGGGCTTATCACCATTGGTAAAAATTGTTCCTGGTTTTGCGCTCTCCAGGCGGGTTGTACCATCGCTGCGGTTTCTTTACCCGACCGCGTTGCGGGGTGTTGGGCTGGCCTCTGGCTAAAAAATTAGATTGACCCCTTCCTCGATTGCTCGTGGAGCTGGACCCTTCCCCCGGGTCAGAGCTGTCTGAGGACTCGGCTGATGTATCCGAGAAACCAACGAGGTTTTGACGACGATTATATCGTCCCCAGGGTTTGTTTCCACGTGGGTTCGAGTAGCCTTTATTGGTATAGAAATCTTTCTGAAGATATGGGTACGTGTTTTCAGTGTTATAGGCTTTGATGTCTTTTTTTACTTTATTAGCCTTTTTATTTTGCTCAATTCTATAGAAATCAGCTATAGTTTTTTCTAGCTGTTCCAGGAGTTTGTTCACATCAGTAGTGGAATTGGCGTCTTTTAGTTGTTTTTCTAGGTCGGCAATTTCGGCCTCAAGGGATACAAGTGACTCGGTTGCTATGTCAATTCCCAAACATAACCAGTGCCTAGAACAGGTGGTCCCAATATAGCTAAAGTTATTTATATATTTTGGATTGTCTGTAAATATTCCGGGAACATTACGTACTTGAAGGCCCATTGGGATTACATTGGCCTTGAGGTAGTCAGTCAGCATTAAGACCATAAGCTGAAGACGGACTTGTTTTTTCCGGAGCTTTTCTAATTGCTCTGGTAAGGAACTAGTAGCTGCAGTTGGAGTTTCAGAGGTATCTGAGAGAAGGGAAGGTCTCTCACAGATTCGTTTAATATAATCATCTGTGTATAATGGTGCGTGATCGGACATATCAGGTCTTTGGAAAACGTGAAGGAAGTTATTAATAAAGAAGTTTTTATTTTTAGTACTAGGGTGGCCTACCCCCGGCTGAGGGTGAGTGGATTTTCGAAAGAAAACCCTTGCAATCTAGTGATTGCGCTACAGTTTATTGATTAACACAAGGGAACCCAACTAGTTTGCTGAGGACCGTGGGTAGTTACTGTTATCAAAGACAAGGGTCCTTAGCTTACATATTTTGCAAGGAAAAAGATAAAATATAGACCATGATAGGCAACTATATGTGTCACTGTCCAGCCGGACAGGATATTTTATTTTCAAAAAATAATAATAAGACTTGTAGTTCAGAGATAATTCAACAGGCACAATCCTGTACCAAGGCAATTCAGAGAACATACAAGGTGTTCGAAAGTTTTAAAGCAGGCAAAAAAAGAGAGAAATTAGCAAAATTGGCCACTTTTAAATCAGTGTTCAATTGAAGTAGTGCCAAAGAAGGCACCAGACACAACAGAGTTTAACATAATAGTTTGGTTGTGAAGGTGCTTTACAAAAGTCGACGTTTCGATCCCCTATGCTCAATTGTTTGGGATCATCATCAGGACTGACATAATATACAGCTTTTGCCTGACAATTTAACATACAAGAAATTTTACCGCCTGTAAGAAGGGGAGAAAAAAAAGAAAGAGGTAGGTAGCTTTAGAAAGTTATGTACTCAACCTAGAAAGCAAGAAAAGAAAATTGCTCCTGAATGTCCGAGTGTTTCAGAGGACCATTACACTTATTCGGATTCGACTTAATTGTGCCTAATATATTGTGTTCCACTCGTGAGGGGCCGGTCGGAGTGAGTGTGACTTATGTGACTGTGTAGAGAATCACTCTCCTGGCTATATACAATTTGGAAAATTACTATTTCTTTAACCATTCAGCCTTTGTGGATCAACAATTATTTGTCCCCTCGGTGGAGAATCACTCTCCTGGCTATGAATACATTTGGGAAAATTACTGTTTCATTACACATTGGGCCTTTGTTGATCACCCATTATTTGTCCCCTTGGTGGAGAATCACTCTCCTAGCTATGAACACATTTTGAAAAATTACTATTTCTACTCATTAGATCTTTTGGGATTATCCATTATTTGTCCCCTTGGTAGTACAATGAAAACAAAAACGGGCCTGTTTACGTTTATGCTATAAGCTTATGTCTGGTTTAGAAAACAGATTTAAATAGTATTCCTTAACATGCACCTACACCCGTTATGTGACGCGGCTAGCATGCATCGGGTTGCAAGCGCGGGTTTGTACAAAATGAATGACTTACCCTGAAAGGGGTTAATTAGACCCTATTCAGACAGGTGGTGTTTGTGCCGACCTGAAATGGAAAGGGGGGGATGGTCAAGGAGAGCCCCGTGCGGGAGCGGAGGCACGAGTTCAGAGCGCGGCGCTGGCTAAGGTTTACCTGGGCGCAGTCCTTCCGAAGTAAGGACTTCTGTAGGGATAGCGTGGGGCAGGTTAGAGTAACCGGATAATCCTAAGGGAAAAAGGGGGGGGGCGGATCAGTACCGCGTCAATTTACACAGACTGGGTTTAAAGTCCGTAGCGGTCCGGGTTTGTGCGAGTCTTACCGTGCGGAGGGTGTTGCAACAATCTGCAGTACCGGAGCTGGCGGAGCGATGTCCTTCTTTCAGCTACCGTCTTCGTCAAGGACACGTACTTAAGTACAGTAGTGCCTATGGGAATTGGAAAGAGAAGATGGATCGGCATTGGCCGCCATCTTGGTGAGGGAATGCATGAGCATTCGGTCGCGCCATTTTGGGAAGGGAATTCACGAGTGTGAAACAGTGTACAATATTTACATTTTGGTGGTGAATTAAAGTGAGAGTTGATTTAGTGAATCGTGCGGGCGGCGCTTACGTGGGTGACTTAATAAAAGCATATTTACATTATTTACATTGGATTATATTAATTAAGGCAGCCAATATCTCGTTCTCAAAGACACAACAACAGAATGAACCCAATGAATTATAGTTTGAACAGCTGATTATTCATGTGGGCAAACCATGGCATGCAGAGGGTAATTGTTGTACCTTTGGTGCAATTATAGAAGACTAGTCCAATCTTCGAGGCGATTCAGGCCATTTTGGATAGTGTCGAATTTTATCATAGTCCTGAGTTCATCCCTGTTCAGCAGTTGACCAATGTTCCCACCTCTTGGGGGGGGTTTTATTACCTTGAGAATAGTCCATTTAATATCGTTTTCGTTGTGTCCAAAGTTGATGTAGTGGTCCACTAGGGGAGCGTTCGCCGTTCTGCAGCGTATTCGACTCCTGTGCTGGCAGATCCTGGTCTTCGCTTTCTGTGTCGTCTGACCCACGTAGAGTTTAGGGCAAGGGCACTCAATTGCATAAATGACATTTGATGTGTTACAATTGGAGAATGATCGTCTCTCATACGTGGTGTTTTGGTGCGTGAATTTTTTACCCTCCACCGTGAATTCGCATACATTGCAATTTCCGCATTTGGCATGACCAATAACAGGGGGTAAGCCCCATGCTGATTGGAGTGTGTTGTCCTGCGGAGTGATTGGTAAGGCTGCCCTAACTAGGTGATCCTTTAAGTTTTTGTTTTTGCGAAATGCAAAGAGTGGTTTATCAATTTTGATATTACCAACGTTTATGGTGGGCCAGTGTTTGAGGATCGATTTCCTAATTTTGTTGGATATTGGAGAGAAGGTGGTCACACAGGCTATTCTGTCTCCTTTAGTCTTGTCTTTTGGTGATAGTAGGACTTCGCGGGGACAATACCAAGCTCGCTTGGAGGCTTGTTTCACTATCCTTTTGGGGTAGCCTCTATCCTTGAGCTTATTCGAGAGTATTGCTGCCTCTCTAAAATAGTCAGTTTTACAGGAGCAGTTGCGCCTTATCCTCAGAAACTGTGAATAAGGTAGTGAGTCTCGGAGGGCCCTGGGGTGATTGCTTTTGTAATTGAGAAGCGTATTGCGCTCTGTTGGTTTCCTAAAAAGTTTAGTTAGGAGTTCACCTTCAGCATGGAAAATTGTGAGATCTAGGAATGCTATTGATGTTTTGTCATAGGTCAAGGTAAAGGTTAGACCACAGCAATTATTGTTTAGCCAGTGGAGAAACTGCAATAGAGTATCAGTATCTTGCCTCCAAATTAGGAAAATGTCGTCTATATAACGACGCCATAATTTGATTCCCAGGAGAAAGGGATTAGAAGGCATCAAAATGGAGCCAACCTCCAGCTGGTCCATAAAAAGTATGGCCAGGTTGGGGGCAAAAATAGCCCCCATGGATGTACCTTTGATCTGCTGGTAGAAGATGTTGTCAAAGCAGAAAAAATTCCTGGTCAAGCAGAGTTCCAGTAATTGGAGAATAAACAGAGAGGGAACCCTGTGTGGACGTGGCCGTGCATCTAAGATGTTTTGGATAACTAACAGGGCTGCGGTCTGTGGAATATTTGTATACAGCGATTCCACGTCGAGTGTGCAAAGTGTTTCATGCAAGGGGTTGAAGTCTAGATGTTCCACCATGTTGATCATAGACATGGTGTCCCTGATGTAACAGGTCGTGGAAGGCACAAAGTCCTTAATAAAGAAGTCGACGTATGCTCCTAGTGGTTCTAGAACAGAGCCACAGGCTGAAACAATTGGGCGTCCCGGTGGGCTGGTGAGGTTTTTGTGTATTTTTGGGAGAGTGTAAATTACTGGGACACGTGGCGACTTAGTGTTGAGAAAATTATATTCCTTTTTGCTCAGATAACCATCCGCACAGGCTTGGGACGTTACCCCCATGATGGCCTCCTGTATTTGTTTAGTGGGATTACCCGGGAGTCTTTGGTAGTGCTCGGTGTTATTCAATTGGCGTAAGATTTCAGCCTTGTATGTCTCGATTTCCTGAATAACTATGCCCCCTCCCTTGTCTGCACTTTTAATAATTATGCTATTGTTACTTTTGAGGGTTTCAATGGCAGTTTTTTCTTGTAACGAAATGTTGTATGGTACAAAAAGTTTCTCAAGGTAATAAAACCCCCCCCAAGAGGTGGGAACATTGGTCAATTGCTGAACAGGGATGAACTCAGGACTATGATAAAATTCGACACTATCCAAAATGGCCTGAATCGCCTCGAAGATTGGACTAGTCTTCTATAATTGCACCAAAGGTACAACAATTACCCTCTGCATGCCATGGTTTGCCCACATGAATAATCAGCTGTTCAAACTATAATTCATTGGGTTCATTCTGTTGTTGTGTCTTTGAGAACGAGATATTGGCTGCCTTAATTAATATAATCCAATGTAAATAATGTAAATATGCTTTTATTAAGTCACCCACGTAAGCGCCGCCCGCACGATTCACTAAATCAACTCTCACTTTAATTCACCACCAAAATGTAAATATTGTACACTGTTTCACACTCGTGAATTCCCTTCCCAAAATGGCGCGACCGAATGCTCATGAATTCCCTCACCAAGATGGCGGCCAATGCCGATCCATCTTCTCTTTCCAATTCCCATAGGCACTACTGTACTTAAGTACGTGTCCTTGACGAAGACGGTAGCTGAAAGAAGGACATCGCTCCGCCAGCTCCGGTACTGCAGATTGTTGCAACACCCTCCGCACGGTAAGACTCGCACAAACCCGGACCGCTACGGACTTTAAACCCAGTCTGTGTAAATTGACGCGGTACTGATCCGCCCCCCCCCCCTTTTTCCCTTAGGATTATCCGGTTACTCTAACCTGCCCCACGCTATCCCTACAGAAGTCCTTACTTCGGAAGGACTGCGCCCAGGTAAACCTTAGCCAGCGCCGCGCTCTGAACTCGTGCCTCCGCTCCCGCACGGGGCTCTCCTTGACCATCCCCCCCTTTCCATTTCAGGTCGGCACAAACACCACCTGTCTGAATAGGGTCTAATTAACCCCTTTCAGGGTAAGTCATTCATTTTGTACAAACCCGCGCTTGCAACCCGATGCATGCTAGCCGCGTCACATAACGGGTGTAGGTGCATGTTAAGGAATACTATTTAAATCTGTTTTCTAAACCAGACATAAGCTTATAGCATAAACGTAAACAGGCCCGTTTTTGTTTTCATTGTACTACCAAGGGGAATAATAATGGATAATCCCAAAAGATCTAATGAGTAGAAATAGTAATTTTTCAAAATGTGTTCATAGCTAGGAGAGTGATTCTCCACCAAGGGGACAAATAATGGGTGATCAACAAAGGCCCAATGTGTAATGAAACAGTAATTTTCCCAAATGTATTCATAGCCAGGAGAGTGATTCTCCACCGAGGGGACAAATAATTGTTGATCCACAAAGGCTGAATGGTTAAAGAAATAGTAATTTTCCAAATTGTATATAGCCAGGAGAGTGATTCTCTACACAGTCACATAAGTCACACTCACTCCGACCGGCCCCTCACGAGTGGAACACAATATATTAGGCACAATTAAGTCGAATCCGAATAAGTGTAATGGTCCTCTGAAACACTCGGACATTCAGGAGCAATTTTCTTTTCTTGCTTTCTAGGTTGAGTACATAACTTTCTAAAGCTACCTACCTCTTTCTTTTTTTTCTCCCCTTCTTACAGGCGGTAAAATTTCTTGTATGTTAAATTGTCAGGCAAAAGCTGTATAATATGTCAGTCCTGATGATGATCCCAAACAATTGAGCATAGGGGATCGAAACGTCGACTTTTGTAAAGCACCTTCACAACCAAACTATTATGTTAAACTCTGTTGTGTCTGGTGCCTTCTTTGGCACTACTTCATTTGAACACTGATTTAAAAGTGGCCAATTTTGCTCATTTCTCTCTTTTTTTGCCTGCTTTAAAACTTTCGAACACCTTGTATGTTCTCTGAATTGCCTTGGTACAGGATTGTGCCTGTTGAATTATCTCTGAACTACAAGTCTTATTATTATTTTTTGAAAATAAAATATCCTGTCCGGCTGGACAGTGACACATATAGTTGCCTATCATGGTCTATATTTTATCTTTTTCCTTGCAAAATATGTAAGCTAAGGACCCTTGTCTTTGATATCAATTACTAACACATCAATTAAAAGTCCATACTCAGTAAGCATGTTTGTTGCACCCACGCTAATTCCTAAATGCACATGACTTGTGGAGTCTGCATGGGACAGTGATCTCCTTTCGTATGTGATCTTTATGTCATTATTCTGCCACTGTTGGAACAATTCATTAGTGTCCAGTTGAAACTACATCCAGCATTTTCAATAAAAGGCACAGTACAGAATTCTAAGTTCAACATGACATTTAATCACAGCTACACGCACCGGTCACCAGAGTTGTCTACATTAAAACACATGCAGTCATAATGCCTGACATGAGTGTTGCCTTTTCCAGTAAAGCACCGGCTAAAGTTAGAATACAATGCTTATACCTTTTGAGTTGTCTGCCATTTTAACCTCTTAAACTAAAACACATTCAACACCAAATGTAACTTAGAATTCATTACAAAATAATGTACTACACTTCTTCAATTATATACTTCACTGGCATCCTAAATGTAGAAAAGAATAAATGTGTCTGCTATCTTGAACTTTCATTCAGCAGGATGTGACAGAGCATACTTCAGTTGTCATAATTATGAAGTTATGGGGCCACACCAAACTCAAGTCTTGCTTTCTTTCGCCCATTATAAACCTGGGATAAAGAATAGTGTCCAGATTCACTAACGTCTATTATAAAAGATGTGAGGCAAAGTAGGAAAATTAGTAGCTCTGATCAAATGTTTTACACAAAATTACGTTTTGCAAATTGTTGTGCCAAAAGTTGATGCGCACTCAGCGCCAACCCCCTTTGCATTGCAAAGTACCACACCCCAATAATACAGGCAAACCAGGTATAACAATACATTAACAATGCTAAATCAAGATTAGAATTGCTCAAGCACACCATTTGTAACACAAGCACAGCTGATAACATCATCAGCAAGTAAGTCTGTGTCACTGTGCAATGTACTCCCATTTGTCCAGTGCAACATCTGAGCATTTTAACCTTAAATTGTGTTGAGTGTGTTCCTTCTGTAAGGTTCCCCTTGACTTAAGAACGCAATGTAATGCTTCCTTATCGGAGTTTCGCTTCTCTCTGGAATTCCATTTACACATATGAGATGTTAACATAATTGACATTCCTCTTCAATTAAACATTTTGATTTCTGAGCTCAGACTTCACAAAACAATAGGAAGGCTGAGTTCAAACTCCAAAACAGCTTTGATATTCAGATGTTTGACCAAACAGGGGTAATAGTTATATAATCCTATATATAATAAAACCGCTCCAAAACAACATTGACCTTTTCAGCCATATCTTCTCGGAATCCTCTCAGTGTTATGCAGTAATTTTGCCAAATCAGATATTTCCCCAGTAGCTGTCCCAGGTAGCCTTCCTACAAGGTTCTAATTTTTGGAAATTTCTGCAATGCATTGGTTGCTTCACTTTCATTCACTGTGTAACCAACATAACTTTCTTTATTTTTTGGAGCAGAAATTCTTCCTCAGCAGGAGAACCCTAATTTGCTTTCAGGCTTCTCCATGAAATATACTTAGGCTATTCTGTTTTAGGTTTAAACCTATAATAAATGATAAAACCCCACCAAAAGGGTAATAGTCCTCACTAGTGTAAACATATAAACACTGATACAAACCTGCACAACCACAAACTGAATGGCATTCAAAGAAAGGAAAAGAAGAGTGAAAATGTATATTTCTTCCTGAAGGGGCCAATACAATGTAAATTTGTTATACAAGGTAGCAACAAGAAAGACTGAGCTAACCGTTTCTACTTGAGTATTACTGTTTAGGAATGTCACTAAAATATTGTTTCTTCTTCCTTTTGCTTTTTCAGTTTTGTGGTCTTTGGTCTAAAGACGCAGGGTTTAGAAGCATGTTTTAGGTCTTATTTTTTTTAAAAGAATCAGGAAATATCAAAATCACATATGATATTTTAGCTACGTTTGATTCCTTCACTGATAGGTAAAATGGTTGGTTTCATAAGGCCCTTTCCTAATATGTACCATCACATTTACAGACAGAGACAGAGAATGGGTGAAACCCTTTTATACATCAGCCACCTTTTCTAGCGACTCAGTACTGATAGTTGGTGAATTGCCAAACATCCCAGGTTTGAACATTCAATGCAAGGGGTAGTCACAGGTATATGTGAAAAGAGTTCTGCCACCAAGCATCTGGGATAGTGGTGAAAACATGACACCAGACTTTTGGAAAACATGGAATGCAGTGTCACTTTTAAGGCTGCTGCAAAACACCTAACCAAGTTCAACACAGATTGGAGTGATAATGTTTGTTATTGCAGTGTTTGAGCTATGTATATAAAAGTTGTGTGATAGCCTGTCAAAATTGATACCTGAGCAGAAGTGTTTTCCTTTAAGAGATCCTTGCCACATGCTAGATTGTATGCTGAAAACATCTTTACAATCTTCACAGGTAATGAAGAATTCTATTGACTTAGTAGTCCATTTTGGTGTGCTATTTCGTTATGTGCAGGACCTAAAATGCAAATATTTCAAATGTTGTGCTGTATATGGCATCAAAGGAAGAGTTATCCCATTCCAACTGTGTCATTTAGTCAGTAGTTCTCAGCCCAAGAGGCTGTGAATACTGTATTATCCAGGTGGAGACTATTACAGATTTTTGGCTTAGTGATGATGTCAAAGGCAAAAATGTGAGGATCTTCAGTTGCATATTGATAGTGATGTGACAAAAGTACAATATACAGCATTCTTAGATTTCTACAGGAAAACATGAATGCTGTAGTGGACATAATAAAAAAACTAGAGTCTGAAAACACCCTTGTCTAGAAAGTGTTCATCGTAATTGGTGTAGATGTGAAACATCTCCTTAAGAGTAGTCAAGGCAACACTTTTAATGCCTTTAACACTGCAACATGTTCCATGCTAAAATGCCTGCCACTTGGTAAGCAAAGAAATGTTGAGGATCAATTCAGGAAATTGTATTTTACAATGCTTGAGAAATGGCTTGCAATGATACATAGCGATGTCCCTTCACCAATCATGGCATTTGAAGTCAACGAAGCCTTACTGTGGTACTCTTCACAAGTTCTAGATCCCTTCCATAAAAGGGAAATTTCTCCAGACTTTGAAAAATACTGATTCATTTTTGACCGCTTCAATAACTCTGAGGTCATATGCGCCCAGTTCAGCACTTATGTTGCAGAACCTGTGCCAGAGAATCCCAAGCTTCAGGTGCACCAGTATTGGAAAGGAAAGCTATGTCAGTGGCCAGAGTTAGAAAATTGTGTACTAGCTGTTTTGGTGTTACTGGTCTGAAGTGCCAAAGTAGAGGGGGTCTTTTCACAGAAAAAGTTTACATGGGAAGGAAAGAGCAAGCATGCATGACCAAAGACTCACTGAATAAGTATTGTATGTGTACTACAATAAGTTTGATTTGTAAAAATGTATTTGACCTCATACAAATGTGCATGAATTGTCTACGTACCATGCACTATCAATGCAGAAAGCAAGTAATAATAAAAGCAAAATGTTCCATAAACATCAGAAAAACACTGTTTTTGTTCTTCCTAATGGCACGAAAATGTGTAACCACTGATAACCATTGTTTTTTAAGGTATTAAAACCACTAGAAAACACTGAAAAAATTCCACCAGAATTTGCCAAAAAAAGAAACTGCTTTCCTGCCTAAATAGACTGAAAAAACATGTTTTGTGATGCAGACATGTTTGTGGATTTATAACATGATGCCATACCTGATTGTTAATGTCTTTTAATACAGTAAGGGGATGAGCTGATGATTGTTTGATGTTGCACAATTTCTTGACATTGAACAAACGAGAGATGTATGTAACGTGTGCTATTAAAATGGTTAATAAAAAATAATAAAAATAAATAGACTGAAAAAAACCAGATTAGAGATAGGGTGGGGGAGCTTATTCTTGACACAGTCTCTCAGGTCAGTATATGGTGTGATCACGTTCTTTCTAGTTCACTTTAGTCTGTGCCAAAGGTCTTCTGGGACATAATCATTTGCCCTGTCTGATCAAAACCTATGAGAGTAGAAAGAAAATTGTTTTTCATAAACAGAGTTGAAAGCAATATAGAGCATGACTTTGTTTAAGCTTAATTCCTCTGTTGGTCTCTATTAGCATGTTTTACTTAATATCTCTAATATATTTATGCCTGGCTATAGGAACATGTGTGCATTTGGCTGTTTATATTAGCCCTGACCATGCTTCACCTTCGTTTCTATTTTTCATGAGCAACATGCAAACCTGCAGTGACCACTTTCTAGTTCCTCAGAACTAACTACATAAAGCCAAAAGGCTTGTCTGTAACATGGCTAAAGTTGGTGACATAACAAAAGTTATTAAAAAAATCAATACTGGTACTGGGGTGGACAACACTGAATTAGTTAGAAAAGCTGTACTAGAATTACTACAACAGTCGAGAGAGGTGCCAGACAAAGATGTGCAACTATAACTCTATGCCTTGGACCTAAATGTATACTATAAGGGACTCACTATGAGGCCCCTGGATGGTGAGGACTGAGGGGCATATTAGCAAGGAACCTCGTTAAACATATCGCCGTTTTATCGGCAGGAAACTGCCAATAAAAAGGCGATAATGGGCTTGCTAATATGCGTTATAGAATTCCTATAGAATCCCAGGTTAGATGTCCAGGACATCTAACCTGGGATTCTATAGGAATTCTATAACGCATACCAGCAAGCCTATTATCGCCGTTTTATCGGCAGTTTCCTTCCGTAAAAATGGCGATAATTTTAACGAGGTTCCTTGCTAATATGCCCCTAAATTCCTCACCATCAGAGTTAATGATATTAGGACTCCAGTTCACTGAAGAGGTGTGGAATACACAGAAATTCCTGATTGAAACCTGAGACTTATGAAGAATTAATGAGTTATGAAGAATTAATGGTGGAAACAAGAAATGTTGGGTCTAGTTTTAGGGTAACTCCTCATTTTCTCCTATACTTTCCTCAGATAATTTAGCTGCATGTCGCAGCCAACCTCCCCTGCAAACTCCATGGACCTCATATATATCGATCTCTTATAATGAGGGGGAAAGTGTTCTACCTGCACATTGGCCTCAATCTTGCCTCTTCTACATAAACCTAGCGCTACTTCTTTATATTATCATTATTGATTGCCCTTCTCTGGCTCCCAGATGTCCCTCCTCTTGTCACTATGCTATTGCTTTGCCTCCAGACCCCACTCAAGGCCATCTTAGATGTTTTGTCATTCTGAGTCTCTCCTGGTATAGCCATTCTTCTCCACCTGTCCTGTTGTTTCCATAGATAAATATGTTCAGACTGCGTAGAATAACTACTCTTCAGGAATATCACTTTGATGAAGAGGAAACTTGCTTTTTATCTGCAGAGGAGCATTATAATCACATGAAGAACGCATCCGCATATATTCCTGCAAATTACGTTAACATGAGGTGTTAGAATTGTGAAATGTATTAACGCAATTATGTAACTTGCTTCTGTTTATGGTTAAGTAGCATGGACAACTAATGTGGAAAACAAATGTAACTAGCGGAAACATTAACATGGAGAACTTGTGTTGTGAAATTGACGAATACTCATATAATAAATGTGTTTATTAATAATGACATTTCATACATAGTTAAATGCATAAGTTGAAATTGCATTAATGTTTATGTGAATTCGTAAAGCTTACATGATGTATTCTTATGTCAGCTAAAATCATAGGTCTGAAATGCAAGTTCCTGAAAACTCTCTCTTTAGAATTAATACATGAACTTCATGTGCACTGCAGATTGTGTTTTTTCTTATGTTTCCACTGCAGGTGGAGAAGCAATCTTAGGAAAAGTAATGGCTGTGGTTTACTAGCTAGGCAAGGAGAGAAGAAGGTACAATAGTGTGACTTGAGCTGATAAAGAAAGGCAGTTACGATTCACACAGGAGAAGGTCTGGGAAAAAAGGAGAAATTGGTGCAAGGAAGGTACATGGGCGACCTCATGGAAAAATACATTAAGGACTGTACCCAGATTGGATAGTGTGAGCACGTTGCATTATGGGAACTCTACCTGTGGATAAATGGGTTTTGGAATTATGGAAAGGCCCACTTCTTTCTTGCCTACAGAGAGAGGGCATCTCAGAACAAGCTCTTTCTAAGGACAGTGGCTTTATGCTACATGACCCATCGAAGGTGGAGAGCCTTTAAATGAAGTCTCCACGCACTGGCACCATTTTCTCTTTTCCACTGAAAATGCTTAAATAGGATGTCACCTTAGAGTTGGCGTAGGGATAGATTTAATATATTTTACTCATCAACCCTCGATGCAGGGAGATTTGGGCTCATGCTTCCTGATTTTCTGTATCCTACTTCTTGAATTAATGGTTCATGCTGCGCCATCTAAGTTGGACTCGTAGATTTGGCTTCATGCTAGTGTTTAGGATCTCACCTCCATGTCCTTGGAACATTTCTGTATCTAGGAATAAAGCATGCTGAAGGAAGAAGACTCTGCCTGGCTGCTGGAGGAAAGAAACTCAATCGTTCTTTCTTTCCGCTGGCACCGAACAGTTGTAACTGTTCTCCAAGGGACAAGTAGTTGTAACAGGGTTAAAATAAGCATAAGAAGTTTTGACTTCAATAAGGCCCAGTTGTCCTATAAGAACTAGTCCGTGCAGGAGCCCTTCCTGGAGAGAGACCTGGTACCCAGAAGCATGCCTGAGGACCTAATGGTTGCAGGGTGACCAAGTAGAACCTTCCCAGCAGTTTGAAAAAAGTGGGTTTTGTTATTTTTTTTACACCTTCAAAGGACCGAGATGAGGCGCTGTGGCTTCCCCAGGAAGAAAGGCACTTCTGCAGGTAAGAAACACAGCTTTGACCTTCTGACGTTTTTGCCACATGGTACATCAAGAACGTGCATTAGAGATATCTGACCATGTGCAGCTATAGTGATATGGGAGCCGTGCCCAGGTTGTGTCCCATTATCATTTACACTAACTAAATATGAATCTCATCTCACCTGAAGGCTTCTGTCTGTATTTCCAGATGACAAATGCATCCGTCAGTACACCCAGCTTTGCAATGGTTTGAATTTCTATCCTGAGAACACCCCTCAGGGCTCTCTTGAAGTATTTTGTCACACTTTTAATATGGATTCTAATTTTAGGTGAACCTATGGTAGACCTATTTATCTAGTTTTACCTCTGTGATCCCCCATGTGTTAAAACCCATTTTTGAAGTTGTCCTTTGAAGTAGTGTGTGACACGTTTGCAGTTATGAGACTCTTTTTACCACAATCGTTTGCATACCAATGCCCACTTTGAAGTTGCTCCAGGATATACTGTATGACGTTTGCTCAATTATGGAACTCGCTGCCCCAATACTTTGGCTTCTCTGATGTATATTTTGCATTCTGATGATGAGCCTACTCTAAATACCTATGCTCAAGGGTCGAAATGTACTCCAGATCGAAAAAAGACTTAGGGGCATCAAGGACGGTTTTAAAATTATCACCGCTTTAGCGGCAGAAAAATGCGCTAAAGCGGTGATAATGGGCTTGATAATATGCCCTGGAGAATTCCAATAGAAGCCCATGTTCACACCAGAACATGGACTTCTATTGGAATTCTCAAGGGCATATTATCAAGCTCATTATCGCCGGTTTAGAGGCAGTTTTCTACCGCTAAACCGGCGATACATTTTAACGCCGTTCTTGATAATATGCCCTTTGGAGGTTATAGAATCCAATTTTTCCCGCTTTGAAATTTTTACACCAAAAGCAACACCTTTAGCGACAGCTTGACAATGGCATATCCAATTTGAGGGATCTGACTAAATTTAGCTTCCCATCACAGTCAACAGTGAACTACACTTCTTATTGGCACTTTTATTTTTCTTGAGTGTTTTTGCCTTAAAACAAAAAAAACCCACATCTATTCCAGTTCCCCTATCTGAATCTTTTCAGTATGGCATGCTTTTGATCATTTCTGTGTTTTTCAAAACTGGTTTGTTTATTATGTTATATTTTTGGTTTCATTTCACTTTAAAATAGTTGGTGCATTCTGAATTTACCTTCCATTCTGCTGGGGGGTAGCCTGCTGCTTATGCCACTGCTACCAGGGACTGAGCAGAGGTTATTTTAGAACTGTGTTATGACTCCTCCGTATTTTGATCACAAACTTGGAGGAAGGGCCCCTGACAAATTAATTATCTGGTTTCTGACAGTTTTCATACAGCTTTGGTAGTTTTAAACGGGTAATAACGTCCCTTTCATTTGGTGTTTTAAAACAGTAATAGGAAAGCAGCGTAAAATCACACCTGAAAGGAAGGAGAACCCTTCTCTGAAAAATGGCAAAAATATGAATCATGCATCAGGAGGTCTGCAGGACTGACTAAGAAAGTATTTGTCTGCTACAATATTAGAACTGCGAGTAAACAGAACTGTAAATTAACTGAATTGTGAATAATTCCGAGGGCATCTTTAGCGATGGATTCATGGAGGGGCTGGTGAAACATGCGGTAGTGACAGCCACACCTGTGAAACTTTCACCATCCAATTGTCATTGAGATGCACTTGCCTGTTATCAGTTCATAGCATATTGTTATCAGTTTTCATACTGATGGGCTCTCTTCCTCATATAAATTCAAGTTGCATTCCTTTATTATCGAGTTATGATGACAGAAGAGCACAGGTAGCTGCAAAGCGGTATGCCTGCCTTACATCAATTGCAATGAATCATATTCCCATGGAAACAGCTTCAGAACAATTCCTGAAGTAGCTCAGAAAGAGAGAATGAACTCAGAATGCAATAATAACATCACGGGTTTGAATCGAAGTTCAGTGCCTTTATTTAAAAGCTCGCACTGCAGCAGTTCATCATAAATTCAACCTAACACTACAAATGTTATATAATAACAGCAAACTATTATTTCCTGAATAGTTTCGAACTCTTTTTTTAATTTTCCCACTTAATCTACCACAAACATTTTCGAATTTGCAGTAGTAGCATTTTTTCATCTAAGAAATTTCAATATGACATTTTAGCTTTTTTTTACACCGCGTCTTCTGAAATTACGATGTCTAATGCTTTCTGTACTTCAAGGTCGTACCTTGTATACATGTCACCTTACTTGTAGTGGCGTTCCATGAATCTCGAAAAACGAGGGGGCATATTAGCAAGAACCTCGCTAAAATTATCGCCATTTTAGAGGCAGGAACCTGCCGCTAAAACGGCGATAATGGGCTTGCTAATATGCGTTATAGAATTCCAATAGAAGGCCAGATTAGATGTGCAGGACATCTAACCTGGGATTTCTATTGGAATTCTATAACGCAGAGCGGCAGTTTCCTGCCGCTAAAACGACGATAATTTTAACGAGGTTCTTGCTAATATGCCCCGAGGTTTCCTCCTCAACAAATTTCAGTCCCTAAAAACGCAGCCTCCTCTGTGTGAGTACCGACTTTCAATCATCCTTTTTTCAAAAAACTTCCATCGGCAGCCCATTCATCACCCTTTCTTGAGTGGTAAATTCATGAATGTCATTCCGCTGATTTCCTCTTTGAATCAGTTTCCATTTACTTAAGCTCGCTCTCCATTTTTATAAATGCTTTCTTTCAATCATCTCCTTTGTAAGCCAGTCACTGCAGCATTGCATGCTGGTATTTTTTGTGCTTTTTGTACCTTGCAAATTATTGCTTAAATTGGAAAACGCTTTATTCCTCTTTTGAATGATTTAGTTTCATTTTTTTCCGGAGACGCGAACGTTTCTCATAAAACACATGATCGAGTGGTTCCTCCACTCTTCTTTTTCCTTACTTCTATTTTTCTAGCAGGTTATCAGTGGTTTTCCCAGGCCCGTAGAAAGGGTGACGCTGGGATCATTGTTCCAGCAAGCACCACGCTTTTTCACAGCCCCATCCTCATGCTGCAAATGTATTTATAGATTTGAAAACAAACCTGCTCTACATATCAATGTGGAGGTATCTAACTCGGCTAATATCACAAGTTGGTGCAAGGTGCTGTGAGTTTGCTGATCCAACCCTCGCAAAAACATCTGACATGTATGAATATCATGTTAATAAGAACAGCTCAGTCTACTTTCAACACACCGGGACATGGGGCTTCATTTATGACATTTGCGCGTAGGGCAGCACAGCAAGGCACCTTGCTGTGCTGCCCTATCCTTGCTGTGCTGCCCTATGCCAAAGTGAAAGTACAGGAATGCACCATATTTAAGTAATATGGTGCACTCCTGTCCTTTCTGCTTGTGCTGGCACCGTTTTTGCGGCCTAGCGCCAGCGCAGGATCCCTTGCACCATTCTGCAAGGGTTCCTCCGTTGCAGACAGGATTGTTTATCTGCAGTACAGCCGTGGCCGGTAGTGGGAGTACCGGACAGCCGGTGGCGTGGGGAGGGGGAGGGGCAGGGTGGGGGGTAGTAATGTATGGATTACGGACTTTAAAAGGTAAGTAAACATAAAAATAAATAAAACGAATTACGTTGCACACACTGCATCGCATTTGGTGATGCAGTGTGTGCAACAACATTTGTTTTATTTATTTTGGGAGCCCTCATGCTGGTTGAGCAAGAGATGTTATTAACAATGGGAGGGGGAGAGCCCTCCAAGACTTGGGGAAGTGCCCTTAGCCTTGCAAGTAAAGAAGGGTTTGCAGAAGCAGGCTCTGCAGAAGGGGACTGCTTTTACTCCCTGAATGAGGAATCTGAGATAGAGCTGACAAGCGATAGGGGCTCACAGGAGCTCTCAGTCTCCGGGTCTGGCGGTGGCTCGGGCTCGGGTTCTGACTCCGGCTCAGACAGAGACACCACCCAGAAAAGGAAAAGGAAATCACTAACGCTTTCGAGACAGTTAACAGAGGGCTTTGAGGGAGCGCAAAGGAAATTAGTATGGGACTATTCAGCGACCTCTCAGGCATATCAGGAAGAGGATGGCAATAATCCTGTAAACCCACCTGTAAACCCTGAGGGGGCAGCGCAACAGATCCCCGTAGAGCTTCTTTTTAACACCCTTAAACAAATGCAGTCGGAGGCGAGAGCGGAAAGTCGGAGAGCAAGGCAAGATGCTAAAAAAATTCAGAATACAATGAGGAAAATGAACAAACTATACGATGAACTAGCGGGAAGAGTTACGGAAGCTGAAGAACGGACAGGCAAACTGGAAGACGACATGGGGGACTTTAAGACCTTTAAAACAGATCAGGAAAAGCGATCAGAAGACTTCCAATGGAAGCTGGAAGATTTTGAAAATCGACAGCGAAGAAATAACGTTAGACTTTTGGGTTTGGCAGAGGGGATTGAAGGGCAAGATACGAGGCGATTTGTAGTGAACTTACTGAAGGGGGCCTTCCCAGAGTCGGAATGGGACTGGGAGAAAGAGATTCAGCGGGCACACAGATATCCTTTCACACTAAAGCAAGGAGCGGGGAAGAATAGCCAGAATAGTCAGGGCTCCTACCCCAGAGCGATTTTGGTAAACGTGGGGAACTTCTTGCTGAGAGAGGAGATCATAGCTAAGGCCAGACCAGATTCTAAAAGAGTTTTTGAGGGGTCCTCATTCTTTGCTAGGCCCGACTTCTGCCATGCCACAGTAGAGAGAAGATGGAGGCTGAGACAGCTGATCACACCACTACAGGCACTAGGGTCAGAAGCGTATCTCCTCTTCCCCGCTAGGCTGAAAGTAGTGACAAAAGGCAGAATAAGTATGTTTAACTCAGAAATTAAAGTGCAGCAGTTTATTGAGGAGCTGAAAAGCAAGAAAGGGGGATAAATGCAATAATTATCATTGAGGATGGTTTACAAGTATTGTATTGTATATAAGGTATATAATGCAAGAATGAAGGATGAATGATCGATCGAGTATGAGAGTCCGTCTGATCCAAAGGTGCTTCAGGAAGGTTGGCAGCCTATGAGTCAATAGGCTGAGGGGGGTTGCGACTGACGCAACTCAAAAGCGGCTACACATAGGTCTGCCGGACCTATTTGCCTGTAAAGGGGGGGAGGGGTCCAGAGCCAGGGGAGGGCGGGATTAGGGGGGGAGGGGGGGGTAGGGAGGGTTAAAAAAACAAAAAAAAGAGCGAAACTATGGAAGAAACAGCACAAAAAAGCACATTTCAGATCACAAGTAAAGAATTATTATTGGTATTCAACAATTGAAAGGATGAGACCTCACGATACATATCAGGTTTTCTATGAGAATAAAATGCCTGACACGGAATGGGTTATGGAGTTGGGTAAAATAAACGATTTAGGTAAATTACCTGTAGGATAGCTACTATTAATGTGTGCGGTCTGAATAATCTGGGGAAAAGATTAAAGGTGGCGGCACTACTTAGGACGCTCAAGCTGGATTTGGTCTGCCTCCAAGAAACGCATGTTGAAGCTTCCAAGAGCTATATAATGAGTCAGCTAGGGTTCTCGGTATTGGCAAATACTACGCAAGAGACAAAACACAGAGGAGTGGCGGTATTAGGAAGACCCTCTGATGTGGTAGTAATAAGGAAGGCAGAAGATAAGTGGGGGAGATGGGTTATAATAGAAATAAAATTTAAGGGGGAAAAATGCACCATAGTCTCTCTGTATGGGTCTACGGAAGATGACCCAGACCTCTTTCAATTCTTAGATACAGAGCTGGCACTGTGGCCTGAGCCAATTATATGCTGTGGAGATCTTAATATTCATGATCCTACTAGTTCATTTGGTCAAATTGGGGCCACTTATACAGGAAGAAAAAAGAGAACCCATAGGGCATTATCAGCCATGGTAGTAAATAACTCTTTAGTAGACCCATGGATAAAAATAAAACCAAGTATCGATAGCAGTACATTTTATTCGGCTCCACATAAAGTACTTGTTAGGCTGGATTACTTTCTGATCTCACACTCCCTGTTATCAGAGGTACAGATAGAGAAACAGCCTCGAATTGTTTCAGACCACAGTCCCTTGGTTTTAACGATTAATCTGGGTCAGGCACAAACAAAAGATAGACAGTGGACTTTTGACAGAGCTCTGCTGAAAGATGAAGGCTATAGGGGTCATATGACAGGATGGATTAGATCATACTGGGAAATTAATAAAGATTCAGCCCCAGTGGGAGTAGTCTGGGATGCCTTTAAGGCAGGAGTACGGGGAGAAACAATGTCTTATGTGTTTTCAGCACAGAAAAGAACAAGACTCAAAATTAGCGAAGTGGTACAAAAATTGATAAGGGTGGAGGAGGACTTGGCGCAGGCTTTAAGAAATAGGGCACCAATAGAAGATCATCTGCTTAAAATAGTGGCACTCAGGGCAGAGGTGACGGAAAGTATCTCTAAAAAAGCAGCAGAGAACTACCTATCTAAAAGAGAGGATGCGTATGAGCTGAGCGAGAAGATAGGCCATCTTTTGGCAGTACGTACCAGACAGAGACTAGCTGCATCGGATATTGTCGAGATTATGAATGAGAACGGAACTTTGGTAACGGAAGCAGATAGAGTGAGAGAGGTATTTAGGCAGTTTTATGAAAAATTATATACCAGTGATAGCACGGGAACGGTGGGTGAGATGGAAAATTATTTAAGGGAGAATGTCGATCCCGCTCTGACGGTAGATGAGAGAGACAGCTTGGATTCCCCCTTTGCCCTAGAGGAATTTATCATGGCTACAAGCATGCTCCCGGCCGGTAAAGCTGCCGGGCCGGATCAGATCCCGGTGGAGTTCTACAAGGTTTTTTATCAAACAGTGGGTTTGGAAATGTTTAACGTCATGATGGAGGCACAGAAAGGGGATAAAGTACCCGAGACATGGGGGGAAGCAGATATTATTGTCATTTTTAAAAAAGGGAAAATTCCAACACTCCCAGGATCATACAGACCTATCACATTGTTGAATGCTGATGCGAAGATATACTCTAAGATGGTAGCGACAAGACTGGCGGGAGTAATAGAGGGGCTGGTAAGTCATACTCAGCATGGTTTTATTCCCGGCAAAGGCACAACGCAACACACCAGACAAGTTATTACAGCATTTGATGCAGCAAATGGCATGGGGGACCCTCTTGCAGCACTATTTTTAGATGCCGAAAAGGCTTTCGATAGAGTGTCCTGGGAATATCTATGGCAAATACTAAAATGGAATGGATTTGGAAATAGTTTTGTGATGGCGACGAAGACACTTTATAAAAACCCTACAGCAAGGATTAGAGTAAATAGAGGCAAATCACTAGCGGTTACGATTGGGAGAGGGACTAGACAGGGCTGCCCGGCATCACCATTATTATTTGCTCTTTACCTAGATCCTTTGATAAGGAAAATTGAAAGCAATATAAGAATCCCCCCAGTAAGGTTGAATGGATGCGTAATAAAGACACTAGCTTACGCGGATGACATTGCTATCTTGACTCCTAATCCTAGTATGGCCTTAGTGGAAATTGAGGCTGAAGCTCAAAGATTCGGGCAAATATCTGGTTATAGCCTGAACAGCTCCAAAACCCAAATTGTATGCAATCAACACAGTATATGTAATGATCAAAGAGTTGTAGATTCTGCTATATACTTGGGGGTCGTAATCACATCTAATTTGGATGAGTTGGTACAGAACAATCTCGCGCCACTTATGTTAAAAGTCAAGTCCGATTTAGTACGTATGAATAATTTGCACCTGTCATTAGTAGGCTGTACTAACGTTATAAAAATGTTAATTTTACCGAAATTTCTGTATTTGTTTAGGACAATACCTTTATTTTTTGAGCTAAAATGGTTTAATGATCTGGAAAAAATTCTGAATAGATTTGTTTGGGCCCATGGCAAGACCCGAAGGGCATACCGCTTTATGTCCCTTCCCAGAGAAAAGGGGGGGTGGGGGGTGCCCGATTTTAGATTATACTATTGGGCATCTGCACTCCAATATATGCGGGGACTGATAGGGGGGGGAGGTGTAGACGTTAGAACAATGAATGACTCATCCAGGATATACTCTACTGTGCTGGGACAGGAGGTAGAGAACTCCTTCCTCAAATGTATTGATTTTGCGTATTTTAAAAGAACTAGGTTCAAGACAGTACAAGCTGCTACTAAGGTTTGGATTGCAGTGATGAAAAAACTTGGGTTGGGCCGATACAACTGGTATACGAGACTATATAAAAACATCTCTCTCCCAAGGCAGATCTTCGGCGATATTACAATGGCAGGCTGGGTGGAAAAGGGGATAGTTCAGCTTGGAGATGTGAGGAATAAGGAAGGGATGCTTCAATTCACGGAGCTAATGACCAAATTTGAGTTAGATAGGAGGGACCTTTTTAAATTTTTTCAGCTAAGAAGTTTTCTTGGGAATAAGCAAGGTGGAAGCATAGGGTTTGCTAAAGTAGAGATCCTGGAGAAAATAAGATTGGGGGGAGACTGTTCAATACGGTGCTTTTATGCAGAGCTGGTAGCAAGTAAACCAGATGACATGGATAAACATGGCGAAAAGTGGGCAGTGAGGCTAGAAGGGGAACCCTGCTGGTTTAAGGAGTCGCTGGACTTAGGGCGAACTCTCCTGTGCTCAGCTCCGCTGCAATCGCAGCAGTATAAAATGCTTTATTCGCTCTACTTTACCCCTGCAAAAATAGCAAAATGGGGGGGTACTACAGGCACCACATGCCCAAGATGCTCCTCCCCCGATGCAGATTTAATACATCTATTTGCACTATGCCCACAGATAAAGACAGTCATAAAGGATATAGAACAGTTTCTGGATGCCACTCTTAATATCCAGATTACTTTAAAACCTCCAGAAATACTCCTCGGGATAGCTACAGATACTAATGTTATGCAGAGAGAATTCATCTTTGTTGCAATGGCTGTTTTTAGGTTATGTCTAGCTAGGGCTTGGCTAGATAAAAACCCCCCAGGAATGCAAGTTTGGCTGTCGAACTTGTTATCAACCTATAACTTGGAAAAGAACATATACGCCCGGAAAGGTAGGAAAGGGAGAAGCTTGGGGTTAAGGATATGGGATCCCATAATAAGATGGAAGGAAGGAATGGATTTGAGAGACTTGAACAACTTATGACACGGCAAATGAAATAAGCAAATAACCTGAGTTGATGCTGATAAGGTGCTTAATGAAATCTAAACTGCTTTTTCTTTTTTCTTTTTTTTCTCTTTTTTCTCTTCTTTACTTTCCATTATGTATGATGTAATACGATAATTGAATACAATGGATGATTGTAGAATCTATAATGAACTGTGTAAATTGTGCAATGGTTTAAATAAAAAAATATAAATAAAAAAAAAAAAACTACCCCCCACCCTGTCCCTCCCCGTCCCCACGTCACCGGCCGGCTGGTACTCCCACTACCGGCCACGGCTGCTGCAGTAAGATGCACCTTCCTGCACAAAAACAATCCTACAAGGCATGTTCTGCTTTCTATGAGTGCAGCAGAATGCAGCTCACACATAAAAAGGAAAAACATATTTCTCGTTACTTTTTTCCTTGAGAAGCGCAAGGATTTTACATTTCCCTAGGTTTGCATCACTTTCTGAATCTGGGGTCAAATTCCATAGGTGCTGCCTGCGAAAACCCACCCCAACGCCCATGAAATGGCACTGTTTGCGCTGTGTCGCTTTACTCATGATTTATGAGGCCACTCAAAGCCACACGTGGTTTCATAATTGTTTATGAGTCCTGCGTCACGCATGTACCACATTACGTGATGTAAAAGTGACTCAGAACTCTCCTAAATAAGCCCCATACACCCTGCATTCTTTAGCCAATCATCTTAAATAGGAGTAAAAAACATTAAACACTGACATAAATGCTACACATTGAATAGCCCACAAAGGGATTTTAAAAGTTGCCTCAATTGAGGGTGTGTGAAATCGCATATATTTATTTTCTACAATTTCACATACATTTGGCAAAAGCACACAAAAGTATGTAAAGTGTGGTTTGTTGTTTTTTAAGAGTGAAATTCCAATTAAAATGTCATGCCATATGCTGCAGGTCTCTGGTTTGAGTAAAAATGTTTCTCCATCAATACGTTTCCAACGTGAACCATTGACAGATAATCAAGAATATAATACAATTGATTTTTCTCAGAAGGAAAGCTGACTAGTACAGAGAAAAACACAGACTTGGTTTAGTGATTTTACAGTTCACCTTCACCTTAGTTTAGAGGCCTCTTCTTAAAGTTGTCCTCCTAGCTGCATGAGCGTATTTGAAATAACCCTTGAAATGCAGGACCACGGTATGCACTGTCTGTTTGGATGATTATGTATTAGTATAGCCCGTAATATTGACTTAAAAATACAGTTTGACCATAAAACATGCTCAAAATATCGTGATAACCAAAATAACAAGATATATTTTTTTCTATAATATCGAAGTTTAAAATATAGCTATGAAAAAAATATTTTATTATGTTTTTATGTTACTTTATCATGCTTTTTTAAAATTATTTATGCTTTTCTGACATTTAGGCTCTCATTAGGATGCTGGTCCGTAAGACTCCAACGAGTTTAAAGCCTGATCGCCATATCACAATGATGGCGGTGGGATCCAAGCCGACCGGTCAATTCAACTGGTTTCCGACGGAGTCAGAACCACCACATAATTCCTTACAGACAACATTTCCGCTGTCGGGATTACAATGTCAGTTTTCAACAGGCTTTCCATGCTAGGCTTTCCCACATGAAAAGCCGGTCGGAAAGGGGTTTTGGGATCCTCTGGCAGGGCCCTCTTCTCTGCGTGGCACATGCTTTTGGGCACCATGGGTGCCCCCCCTGTGAATATTTGCACCGTGTAGCAGGCACTATGAGGTTCCTGTCACACGGTGCAGGAGTTTACAGTAACTCCCATTTCCCTATGGGAGCTTATGCTGCGTCTGGTTTCCGACCGCGGCACAAGCGCCAATAGGGAAATGGGAGTTTGCGATCGCACCATGTAAGGTTGCATTGTAATAGTGGCTTTGGACCGCTGACCCGAGGTCTGTTGGTTCCGAAACCGTAGAGATGTCAGTCGGAGGCAACTTTGACCGACATCATAATCAGTGCCTTAATTGTAAAAAATGTAAATAGTATAGCAGTGTCTGACTCTTTTGGAGTTTTGGGTTTAATGGGTGAATGGGTAGGTAGTGTTTTATATGACAAACACTAATTCATTTTAATTGATAGTTTTTTTGTTTTTTTTGTTTTTACATGATTATTACATTTTCATAAAAATGTATCACTCTTTCAAACCAATCTGAACATTCAGGATTAAGTGTGCTACATCCCACCACCACGATCTGTTTCTCATGATCTGACAGGCACTCTAAGTTCAACATTTCAAAATGGCCTTTTTGGAATGTTAAACTTGAAGTGCCTGTGCTGATTCCCTTAGATATATCTACTACCAAAATTGTTGGTTCAGATAAATAATTCTGGGCAAATGGAGATAAAACAATGAGAGATGATTTCCTGTTGGACGTGTAAAGGAAAAGCACAGTGATTGAACTGCTAAGTCTTGAAGAAGTTCAAATGAAGCACATTGGCTGAGGCTGTAGTTGTCCTGACTGGTTAAAAATAATGTCTGTGAAGCAAAATGAAGAAGATACAAGAACCTCAGACAATCTTATTGGGCTTTTCTGGGTGTGCCACTAGGATTATTTTTATATTTGTTTGCTATGCAGATGTATCAATTGGCGGCTGATACTATTTAGGGTGTGCAGCAAATGCCTCACTTGGGAACGGTGTGGGTTGTGCAAGTTTATTTTCCTAGCCGTGGTTCTAAGATATCAGTATTATGACCCCTTTAAGTCATCCAGAGTCTGCCTCACATAAATGTACTATTGTGGCAGTGGGGCTGGGCACAAATTTAGCCTTGAATTTAGCACTCAACTTCCAAGCTCCCACATGAGTAGAAAGAGGGCAGGCAGAATAGATAGAATTGTGTAGCTTTAGGTAACTACAGTGGCATAACTAAAGACCCCACAGGCTCCGCGGTCCTTGGCCTCAGAGCTCAGGACAGGATCTGGAGTGCTGGTGGCCCCCGGCATGCACTTTGCAGGGTGGCCCCCTCAGGTTTTGTTACGCCACTGGTTAAGTAAAGATCTCCTCTTCTATTACAGGAATGTTTTTCCTAGGGTGTATGGAATGCAGTAATAAAATGTTGATCTCAATATATTAACAACAATAGATAATAGAGGGCTGTTCTTATCCATCCATCCAGCTGAAAATAATCTAATGCCCAGTTTGCGAGTATGTTACAGAGCATGGACACAAAATTGTTAACTCATGGAAGTCCTTTTTTTGGAAATGAGAACCAAGAACTAAGGGGAATTGCTTTGTGTAATATGGAGAATGTTCTGCTGAATGATAGGTGGTCTGAAATTGCAAAAACCATAAATGGGTGTGATTATATTAGTATGATAGGATGCCTGTTACTTTTGTCATTGAAGTCAGGTTGGTTCACCAATCAATTGGAAGACCCAGGGGCACCTTTAATATTTGAAGGTGCCTCATCATCTCCATTTTGGAATGCGGGTTCCAAAGTTGTTTTTCTTAGAAAGTATAAGGCTTCAGTTTTACCCAAATCCTATTGCCCCATTTCGTTACTATGGCGTTTATAAATTATTCATGTACCCATCTCACCTTAGGCTCAACCTGATTACACATGGAACCATTGTTTCATATCTGGTAGATACACCACAGGACATACAAATTAATTAATTGACTCAATGAGGCTTTCAATCGATCTCTTCGTTTTATAAACCCCAAGATGCAGAGAAAGCCTTTGACCATGTCGAGTGGCGTTTTCTTTGGGCTGTAATAAAACAAAAATATGTTTCCACCAGTCATTATTGTTTTACTTCAGTAAATAATACCTAGGCTAAGATATCTATCAACTGGGTGACATCTGAACCAATTAATGTCAATCGAGATACACAGCAAGGGTGACCCCATGAGCTCTATATGTTTTAGATAGTATCCTTCCAAAATTAATTGATTAACTCTCAATTACTCAGACTAGTCAACCTACCCTCAGCCAACAGTTTACTAATTGTTATACCTGGTCCTAATTCTGCTCTTTTCGATATCAAATATATTGTAGTACAGTTTAAAAAAGAATCAGCCTACACATTGAATCAAGAAACCAACTCAGATACTCTCACTCAGCCCTTCACTGATGCAACACACATATAAAAACGATAAAATGAAATATCAAGGTGTTTTGGCTTACATCTATTTCTAAAGACATTCTACCCACAGACTCTATACCCTTCTGCTTTAAGGAAAGGCAAAACTGCTGAATAAATTAAAACGCTTACCCCTCACTATGATTCGGTGCTTAAATATCATAAGAATTATTTTAACAATTTTTTACCTATTTCGCATGTTTACAATATTGTAACTTAAGACTTTTTTAACCATTTGGAGGTATTCATATTTGTTTTTATTTGGAGGCTTAAAAGGTCCTGTAGAGCCTATCACACCCTTTAATTTTCATTCACTAGGGAGGATGGGTTCTCTCCAACTGTGTATTCTACTGTTGGACAGCATTTTGTAAAAACATAACCAAATCAGCCCACAATATCTCGATTACATTTTACATATGAATTTCTAATTTTCTGCTTCTTCCCTTTGCTATCTATTCTGATGTGCTAACCCACCACTGAAATATAAAATCATTTAGGCTTACAAAACCTCTGCTAAGCAATTTGGAATAGCCCATTAGCCAATAATACTTCCATAACCAAACCAAATTCCAAGTGGGTGAATTCAAACTTCAATTTACACACCAAGTTTATAAGGAAGGTATATTTAAAAGATTCACAGGAAGAGTGAACACAATCTATATAACATGCAGAATTTTTCAAATACAGCTTAACACATGTCTCATCAATAATATTACAACACCAGTCACATGGCTTTTTTTTTTACATATTTGTGCCCTTCGAATGTAACATAGGCTGGTATTCATCATGTATTTAATCAAGAACTAGTGACACCACTAGGAGGCATTCTAGAACTCTAGACAGGCAAGTTGCCAAACTGGCTTGGTACCAATATCACTGCATGAACAATTTACATTTTCACTTACAACATCTCTCACTTCTACCACATTAATTGCATTAAAGTACAACACTAATGAGCTTTGTTCGACTTTTACGTCAGGCCTGCAGAAATTTGCTTGTGGTATTTGACTACTGCATCTATGTTTCCACGATGCCAAAAGCATGCAGCCGACCAAAATCACATGCTTGTAAGCTGTTCCAAGGTCTAATCTTACCTTAGATCAGATTTCTATGACATGGGCGACCACCCTGCCCTAGGAAGACCAACTTATATTATTAGGTCATGCTATAAGTAACAATTCTAAGAGGCCTCTCCACAAACTGCACTTAGTTGTAAGTGTTGTAGTACTATCAATAAACTACAAAATACTTTTCAACAGCACACATGCAGAGTTTATGTCCCGCGTCCCCTATTTTTCCTTTAGGTGGAGAACCATGCCCAGAATTCAGAGTCTCTTCATTCATAAGCTTATATTTTAGCTGTACATTTTATAGGGACAAGAGAGTAGCTGGAAAATGGGGAATACTTACTAAGGGGGAGGGAAGTAGGTAGGAGTAAGAAGGGATTACAGAATGGTGTAGCAAGGTGTTTAGGGCTGGGTATTATACCTTTCCACAAAAGAGTAAGCACATTACTATTTACACAATGCTCTTCTCAAGTTACTACAGCCAAAAAGGTAGCCAAAATGGTAGTAAATTACTCCTGCTGAGAAATACATTTTGAAATAAATATTAAAATAATGTAAAAGTAGTAAACTAAAATAAAATTACTTTTTTCAACTGAACTGACAGAGGAAGGGGTGGAAGAAGGATGTCTACCTCATGACGTGGTAACTCCCCACCTGTCAGTGGAGATCTCAGGATGTAGTTATGGACACTTACAGCTGTCAGTAGTCTTTGTTGTGTGCTTGCCCTTATGGCAACACTGTCCTTGTCATGAGAGGCAGGCCCAGTGGCAAGAAGTAAAGTACGCACACTGACCCTGTTAGGAATAGTGCGGTTACTCATGTTTTTGGTGACCTCTTTGTATCAGCTAGGTGTTGCCCTAGCTAAGGTAGGGTTAGAGGAGGTAGGCACCCCACAAACCAAGGCAAAAGATAAGGATGGTAAAGACCAGGGTCTTGAATCACAAAGGTAATCTGAGAAAAAAGTCTTACTTTATAACTTTTGGTATTCACCAAGGTCATTTACAATCAGTATCTTTACGTCCGCAGTCGGGGTGGAATCACTGCAGTCACGGTAGAATCTCTGCACTCTGGGCAGAATCTGTGTCCTCGAGTGGAATCTCCACCTCAGGCCAGATGAAGTGTAATCACCCACACTTGCAGTCATTTGACACCACCTGAAAGACCTGCACTACAATCCAAATAAAAGCAGCACACAATCAAGGCCCAGGTTTGGTCACACAGAGTTCCTGCATGCCTGCTCAGATCATTGAGTAGAAAATGCTACCATAAGACCACTGTGATCCTGGAGTTCATTGTTAGGCACCACAAAAGGCTCCATCTCCCCCACCCCCAGCACTAGTGGGGCACAGAAGGCAGCCGTAGGCCAGCATTTAGCCACTGCAGTCACAGCATTGGTGGATGATCTCTGCACTGCAATTGACATTACGAAGAAGTAGAAGCACGAGAAGATGCGGGTGAAGGAGAGTACGCCAGGATAGAGGTGGCACGTTTTTATCCCTCGTGTACAATCTGCCTCTATCTTACCCCACTATAGAAGGATGTCCTTTATACCATGCACCCCCATATGCTCCATGGACTGCCTGTGAGAGATGTTAGCAATGTGGTGCCAGGTAAATGTGATGGCAATAACAATGATATGAAGTTTCTGTCAGCATGGCACTACAATAGTAACAATTGAAGTTGTCCCAAGTATGTACACAAAGCATGGTGAGTCAGAGCCTCATATGTCTCCTTTTGCACATTGCAATACACGTCCCAGAATCCTTTGTGATGGAAATGGCAAATCCCCTTTCTCATTCACAAACAGGGTCTCAGCCTGGCTGGTGTATTTACCTAACACCGGTAAATGGCAATAGACAAAGTGCCCGTACACTTAGAATTACTGTTAGCATGTAGATGCAGTGATGACATTTGTGACAAGCTGCACTTGTGCATTTATAGATTGCTGACTTTTCTCTGTTTTCATCTAGTGCCACATACAGCCAGAGTGCAGTCATCCAATGTAGCAGAGGTCCCTGCATCTGCTGAGAGGCAACAATATGAGCCACAGCAATCCATACCACCATCACAAACTAGTAAGTAAAATTGTCCAGGAGAGGGTCCATAAGCCTATATTGTTATCAGACAACCCATGGACATATAACATATATTCCACCAACAGTGCCAGAGTTGTGAATTGAACTCAGAAATCTAGTGCATCACATGTGGGAACTGGGATTTTAACTTACAACACACATATCTTTGTAGGCCCAGTGATATTGGCCATAAGTCAAGTCCCCACAAAGATATCTGATACAAGGTTAGATGTGACATCTGGTCAGGGACCACACCCTGGATGGATGCATGTCCCTTGTAAGTACACCAAAGAATGATGTACCTGCATGCTCATGTGCTTGTAATTGAAATAAATATATCACGAATAATACAAAATCCTAATTTTTAAGGAAATAGGTCAATTATTGTATTTATATATAGCAGGACTATGATTAAAATGGGAAAGCCATTCTTTTTGGAAGAGGATGACTCATGCAAATAACAGCATCATGCTACATCACCGGCAGCCTCTCCCCACCCTGGTAATATATTACTACCAGGGCAGACTCGACTCCCTTGCCAACTCAAAGATAGGAGGGATTTCTTTAATAAAACTACTAGACAAAGCTAGATCAATGTATCTAAAAGTACCTTAGTGTTCCTTGACTCTAGGCATATCTAAAAGCTCTTTATCGGGCTGGGTAATTAGAGGACAATGATTCAAACCTGTCTTCTAATCTTCAACATGTTTCTCCCTACAATAACAAGCCTATCAGGTATGGGGCATTCATCAGAGTTGAACGATTCTTACAACAAGATGGTAGGCTCAATCTATCCTGCAAGGCAATACTACTACATCACCAATGCAAACACCCAAGTGAGTACTACCTCAGTTTTCTTAGACTCAAGCAATCAATTTTAGGGGATACCGATAATTTGCTCAGGGAGGGGGTAGTGTCCTTTATAGTCACATATTCACCAAAAGGTCCACCACACTCGGGAACCTAATCACTCCGGCTCCTTACCACTAGCGGCAAGTCACAGCCTCATGTGTCTCCTTTCATACATTGCACTACAAGTCCAAGAATCTTTCGTAATGGAAATGGCAAATCCCAATTCCTCAGTCCCAAAAAGGGTCCCATCCCGGCTTGTGTATTTTCCTAACACTGGTAAATGGCAATAGACAAAGCGCTCCTTCCACTTAGCAGTACTGTTAGCAAGTAGATGCAGAGATTACATTTGTGACAAGTTGCACATGTACATTTATCGATTGTTGACTTTTATCTATTCTCATTTATTGCCACATGCAACCAGAGTACCGTCACCCACTGTAGCAGAGGTCCCTGAATCACCACTAGTGAGGGAAGGGAGGGAAGCCCAAATGTTCTCCAAAATGTGCTTGACTGTTAGATATATCACATGTTAACTCTGCAATGCAGTGATCTGATCTGATGTTCAAAGGAGAAACTGGCCTGCAGGTTGAGATACACTCCTTACCACATCACTCTATAGATACCTGATGAATCTAGCAATGAATGTGTATCCAAAAGTAGGTTGGTGCCATTCACCCAAATTATCCACTCCCCTCAAATATCAGTAACCTTCTAATACATGGTTGTCTGTTAACGTTGTATTTCATTGATGTCAGTGCTGTGTGGAGGTAATAGCTGCCAACTGCTGCTGGTGACTAGGGGCCTGCATGTAATGTTCAGGAGGGCAACATGTGGCACACTGGCCATAAATTGCATATTGACTTGCATGTTGCATGTTGACTTGCATGTTGCATGTTGACTTATTGCTATCATCCTGTGTACTTGAATATGGGCATGTATGACTCATAACAGGTGATAGCAGGATTTCCTCAGTGCTGCAGACAACACAATCCCGGATTTTGCGAGACATCCGGACTGTAGCAGTCAAACCCACTTGCATCTGTCAGTCAGGTAAGAGCACTATACAGTGTTCCCAATTATGGATTCCAAAATCATTCAGAATATCTAAATCCTTGAGGAAGGACTTTAGCTGATTTAGCCCCTTCCACGTAGCATCTGTCGTTGATGTGTAAAAAGTCTCACACATAATCAATCAGTGATGTTTGTGTCACATGTGTCTGATTGCATATTAATCATGCAGACCAATAAGTATGGTGTCACTTCCTTCCCAAGCTGCTGGATCAAGGACCAATTCTTCTGCTACACATATGAGGAGCCAGAGTCAGCAGTTGACATCATAGGGATCTCTAAACAACACAGAGCTGTGGCTGGAGCTGGTAAGTTTCCTTTTGCATTGCACATATCCATTCAACTCCTCAGAGCTACTTTGTGAGCTGTCAAGTGTAGGTGTACCCAAACCAGGTCACCTGTGCATCATCCATTGATGCAAAGTTCAATTTAATCAACCCTTGTGTTGCACCCCATATTATACTAGGTCAAATTACTTATCCTGTTGCAACCTCTGTCTTACCAGGGCTGAGGATGATGAGGACATTGGACCTTCCATGAGTGGCGGGTAACAGGCAATTGAAGGGAAGAACCCACTTCTCTTACAAGCAGCCATTTCAGCTGCCAGTAATGCACAGAAGGAGGAGGGAATACAGAAGGAGGCCGATGATTTGGAAGATGATGGAGACTATCTCACCCTTCATACAGAGGATGAGGAGTCAGATGCCCTGACCATAATATTAGGTCCTCTGGGCAAAAAATCCAAGTGCAGCTCAGCTCAGAAAAGTGACTCATATTCCAACCCCTAGGATTGGCTGTTCTCAGCAATGCACTAACCAGTCACAGCTTTCACATACCCCAACACAGACATCACTCCCTCACAGACTTCACATCCAAGACAGACAGTGCACGGCTATCCCATGAAAAGGGGGCTAGCAGTTGGTCATGATGGCCAGTGAGAGGAGTCCTTCAAATAGCAGGTTGATGCGAGGCAGAACATTAGTGCCATAAGGGCTCCTCAGTAAGACATCTCAGAGGCACTGCAGGACATGCGCCAAACCCCTCAGATGGTGGACAGGCTGACTCAGGTGTTGGACAGGATGAATACATCTTTGCAAGACATGTCCAAGAAGATAAATGACATCATATTCATCCATAGGGAAGAGAGTGCAAGACACCATGCCTTGGCCATAAGGATGATAGCGGGCATGCTGAAACTGATCCAAAGTTTCCCTTCATGGTGAAAGCAGGGAGAGGAAAAATCACATCTACCTGAACACATCAAACCCACCCACTTGTACCACAAGCCTCACAGGCTCACTGCAAAATTTCAAAGCCACCACCACCCTTGTACCCACCCCCACACTGCACATCCACCATCAGCCCCTGTCCAGGAACCTCCCCCACCTGTACAGGTAGATGCACCACACCAACCTGCACCTCGTCACCAATATGGCAAACACACTTGATAACAGCGAATATCACCACCCCATTGGCGAAGTTGCAGGCAAGATCCCTCATTATCACTGGAACATGCTATCGACATTTTATGTAAATAAAAGATACATTTCCTCACAAGTCAAGACTAAGTTGTATATTCTGTATTGATGGTCACTTGTTTACCCTTGTGGTGGCCTAGAGATGTGACCATGAATGTGTGTGAGTTAGACATGTTAAAATGTTAGACCATCTGTGTAACAAGCTATCATGTGCAAAGCAATTAACTACTGCCAATGTATATGTCCATAATCTTAACACAGAATTTACAATGAAGTAAACAAGATGGAGATAGTTTGATCGAAAACAAAATTTTGTGTATAATAAATGGATTTAAAATAACTATGCAAAAAACTGTCCTCATGGAAGGAAGAAAGGAAATCTAATAATGTTCTTTACACCGAATGGGCAAGGGGACTTGGAGGGGGCTGGACAACATAATTAAAACATGTCAGGATGCGTCAGGAATATAAGGGGCAAAGAAAATATCCAAAATCAAGTCATTGTTGCCTGAGTCAACTGTTCCCATGGTCATCCTCTATATGCGTGATGTGCAGAGCCTCTGAATCAGATGCAGGCTCCTGGCTGGCTGGTGCAGGATGAGACACCACGTGGGGTTGTGGCACATGAGTAGTATGGGGGAAAAGAGTGTGGGGCAACGTACAGGGTGAGACATTGAGGGTGGTTTGGGAGGACGTTGGGCAAGGGAAGATAACTTGGCTGCACCCAGCCCAAGGAAGTGATAGAGGCATTGAGGGTGGCCATGGATCTTGCATGTTTCTCTCGGAACATATACAGTTCATCACAGAGCTGCAGTAGGATCCAAGAGGACATGTCTGGCTACCCCTCACGTGTCCCCATCACTTTTTGGGATGTAGGCACAGGAGCAACAATACTAGGAGGGGATTGAGTCTGACTTGAGGAGTGTGGTATGTCAGGGTCAGAGCCTTCCCTTGAGATTTCCTAGCAGCCACTTGCAGGGGGACTAGTAGCAGGGGATGCAGCTGGAGGCCCAGATAGAACTGGGGCCTTTGGAGTTAGTGAGGGGTTGGTGGCAGGCCCAGGTTTTGGTGTGACATGCCCTGGAGACACCTCAGCAAATCAAAAGTCTTTATTGTCAGGGAGAGAGTCGATTTCCTCCCCCCCGGCAGAAGATGTCCAGTTTTTCGCCTCCCCCGCCAATGTCCTCAGTCTCCTGTGGAAAAGTAAATTTTGCCATGTTCTGTGTCCCTACGCCTCATCCATCATATGTTATGTGTGCATGACCAATATGCATATGTTATTCCCCATGTCCGATTAATGACGCAATTACAGTTGTGTCCACCTCTAGTATGCTATTTTCCAGTCCTCGTGAATACTACGAATATCAGGCCTATGTAAAGTTACGTTGCCACGTTTCTCAGTGTGCACGTTATTCCATTATAAAGTCCCCGTTTCCAGGCCTCAAAAGGGCCCGGACATTAGATTCAGCTCCTGTCCCCTGAAGTCTCGCTGAGGAGCGATATAGCCCCCACCTGTATCCTCGACCTTTCACTTACTTCCTGCCTCGCAGTGCCCGGTGCAGCTTGGCTCTGCCTCTGAGTCTGCCAAAAGTATGTTATAGTTCCAGCTATCAGTTCAGTCCTCCTTCTCTGCATTCCTAAGCTACTGAACTGCATCAATAGTTTCCGTCATTGTCTAGCCTTCTCGTCTCCATGTTAGAGAAATACTGTATTTAATGGTCATTTAATATTCTTCATCACACACTACATGTAGAATAATGCATGGTCCAGTCTTAAAGTCAAGTTAGCTTTTCCCCTCATGACTTCTAGTTTATATCAACATGTTCCCTAAACATCAGATACTAGATAGGGTTTAGGTACATGTCGCTCCGACCCTCCAGACTTTAGTCTCTGCTCCTAGCACAGAGTTCATAGCCCCCAGCTTCTCCTAGTGATACGTCATTGCCAGTTTGCGTGCACCACCAGGTTAGAGGTCCCGGCTCCTTAGGTAGCCCCCTCCTATGTTTCCGCCCCATTCATGACATATTCTGTTACGTTTGCACCACATGTCTATGTATACGCCCAGTTACACCTACTTTTACTGTTATCTTTCGCGACTGCTACGCGTCACGCCTTCTGCTCCACCCACTGTTACGCCTACTGCAATGTAATGCTATGTGTTTGCGCTATGTATATAAGTTCATGTATTGTTATTAAAAGTTAGCGCGCTCATCCCAGACCCGGCCCCAGCAGCTGCTGGGCCTCTGTTCCTATGCAGGTCGTCCTGATCCTGTCCTTATGCTGTAATAAACCTGCAAAAGCTCCTACTACCTCGAATCTTGACTCTTATTTTATTGAGCTATCTGTTATGCTATATGCCTAGTCAAAAATAGGGTATTATTTATTTATTTACCACATAATGGCGCCCGAATAGGGACTTGCCCTTTCCCCACGCGTCGGTGAAGCCACGCCGACCCCCTGACCCTCTACAGTCGTGACGGAACTCTTCTGCGCAGTGGCAGATATTTCTGCTCAAGTATCCCTCAGGCCCACGGAGGAGACGGAGGAGGCGGTCCAGCATCCGAACGAGACGGTGGAGGAACGCGGCGAGTCCCGACCAGAGCCCAAGCCGAGAGTCCAAGGTCCGAGGTATCCGGAGGCCCACCCGTAACTGAAGTCCGAAGTCCGTCGTCGTCAGCCCAGTCCCGTCCGAGGCCTTCCGTTCTTGCTGCCCGGTGAGTACCATTGCTGGGGTAGTATCTAGACAGGACCAATCTAAATTGACTCCTGGTCCGTGGGTTGGTGGTGCCCAGACTCACAAACGAAGTGTTCACCTAGGTGGATACGGGTCTTGATGCGTCCCTTTATGGGACCGGTATGTTCCGTACTGTTTCAGCAGTGCATCCAGTAATTCTAGTCTGTTCCGTTCTCGAGAAATTCTGTTCTGTTTCTGTTCTCAGTATTCCAGGTAATATTCTGTTCGAACTGTTATGTTATGATATTGTTTAATGTAATTCCAATGTCGTGGTATGCCTGAATTGTTTTCCCAATTGTTATTGTTCTTCGTGTATTGTATTGTGTTCCGATTCAAGTTTACAATGCCGCTCTTTTCAAGATTACGTCAGCTAAAAACTAGAAAGGGTTTATTAGAAGAAGCAGTTCCTGTCCCGCCTAGGGACAGTCCAGGTCACTTTATGTATCAGAAACATGGCATAAGCGCCATATTGTATCTAGATTTATGGGTAGAGTATACCAAACAGTTAGAAGAAAAGTATAGATGGCCCGTATCGGGTACATGGGATGCCGAATGTATCATGCGAGTAGAAGAAGCATTATGGAAAAAGAAAGCCAGACAGTCACAGAAAGATGCCATCGAGTTATGGCGTAAAGAAGCGCATAGAAGAACCGAAAAGGAAGTCAGAAAGTCAGAGTTAAGTAGAGAATCCCAAGAACGAGCCCAAGAAAGAGAATTAATCGAGATAGGTGAACGAGTCAAAGCCGAACAATCAGACAGACAGAGGCATGCCCTCATTAAGGGAATGTATCCTCTTCTTGCCGAAGGCTTGCCAAAAGCGACCCCGGAGGCATCCAGTGATTTCCCGCCACCATTAGTTCCGACCAAGCTATGTCACAAACCGACCGCAGCTGATATTTTTATTTCGTCCTATCTGGACGACACAGTCCCAGAATATGCAAATCCTGTTCGCGCTCCGCCAGTCCCTGTAAATCAGGCACTTCCCGCTCCTCCAGACACCGGAGTACCTGTTACGGTACCCCCGGTCCAGCCCGCCATACAAGTCCAGCCTACATTTCCATTTCCCACTCTGCCAGGACGTAGAGCCTCAGTAGACGACTCCAGTTTAGGGGCTGCAGGAGGAGGTCCTCCTCAAACCCCGCCGCCACACAAGCGTTTAACGTTAGCCGAATTACATGCACAAGCATCACAGCGTACGCCTAGGTATCAGTCTGTTGCAGAAATAAGAAAATCCCTTGCCGAATGTTGCTATGATCCAGTCCCAGGCGAGGATAATATGGTTTTATATTCATTTCGCGTAAGAAAGGTGGCCGAGTATCTAGTCACCTTACCGAATATGAAAGAAGATCTAGACAGAATATATCGTTTCATCCGTACAGGGGATGATCCAGAAAGTATTAGCGAGACTATGTCTCAAAGGAAAGCCGAGATCCAGCTCATGATATTAAAGTTCCTGATCAATTGTCTAATAAGAGAACAAGACTACCCGTCTAAAGATTCCGCCGAAATGAGAATCCTGACAAGGTGGAGTGATAATATAGCCGAGGGTAAGCACAAGACCGTCGGTGCTATGGAGAGTATGTACAAGAAAATCCGTAAAGAGATAATAAAGATACACGAACAGCGTAAAGCAGCACAAGTAAGCGAGAAAGAAAGTATCTCTGATCCCGAAGAAGAAGAGGACGAGAATCCCGCCAGAATAGCGTATGTAGGAAAATCTAGATTTCCAGATCGCCATTTACGCCTAGAACACAAGTCTATTTTTCATCATTCAGCACCAGAACAAGGTTCTCTAGAACAAGTATTCCAAGCTACCGATCATATTCTGAAATCACGAATCGGTTATAGTGAGTTAAGTACCATGCATGAACAAGAACTAGCCCGATCAGCAGTCCGATGGATTACTGATTCTACCACTTTTCCAGACGAAATAGTGGCACAAATGTTCCTGAAAATGCCCCCAGCCGAGCAGCGACTGGTGGGTATGTATATGATTCAGCACCTCATTACTCTGTATGAGGGTCAACACTCTGATCCAGGTCCGTTACATGATATCCTGAACGAGTTACTCCAGTATAGATGGAGAGGTCTAGGTACCGATTTAATTAGTGTCATTCTAGAACAGCGCCACAAATATAGAACATTCTTGAACCCGCATTTTGTTCATGTCTCACCCCCAGAAAGTAAACCATTCTACATAGACAGACAGAATCCGTTACGAGAAGTCCACCCAGTTAAAGGAACGGGTGGCGAAATGCAACGAGTGTTTGTTTACACTCCAATCACAAAGATGGAACTTCTTGAAATGAAGAAATTAATTCCCTGTCATGACAAAGATCCAGCAGGGTTCCATAGAGAATTAAAAGACATGCTCCGTATGGGAGAATACACTTACCCAGATATCATTAAAATGTTAAAGGTTCTGTTGCCCGCAGGGGTGTATGAAAAGCTAAAGGAAAAAGAATGGGAGGTGGGAGAGAAAAAGATCGATTGGACAGCTCTAGAAGCTGAAGACAAGGCACGAGTACCAGGTACCGGTCTTGGAGATAAATGTAAAGAATTACCAGAATTATTGATCCAAGTTTTACCCAGATTATTGACAACTAGAAAAGAAGACTGGGATGCAATCTCAGCCTGTAAACAGAAACAAGACGAAGATATTAGTGATTTTTATTCTAGATTTGAAAAATGTTTCAGTATCAACAGTGGTCTCAAGACAAGTAGTGAGTCATACCCTCACCTTTTCGTTACCAAATTAGTCGAGAATTCAAGTCCACCAATTAAAAACCGAGTTTTGAAAGTCGAAAGCACCTGGCAAGCTAATACTCCGTCCCAGATGCTCCAGATGCTCCAGTATCACCAGAATAGAATTAGGGAAGAGCAAGAACACGAAAGAAAACGTATGAAAGACACGAAAATGAAAGTGCTAGTTGCACAATCTGTTCCTCAAGACAGTCAGAAGAGGGGTCCGAGTCAAGCCAGTCATCCTGCAGCTCCCGTTAAAGGGAACTGCAATTATTGTAAACAACCAGGTCATTTTATAAACGAGTGTGCAGTTCTGAAACACAACATAGCTACTGGTAAGACTAAAGAAAGACCACGTCCGCCGAGACAAGAACAAGTTTCACAGACTCCTCAGTCACAGAATGCACCACAGACAGTTACAGCACCGCAGCCCATCGCTGCAACACAGCACGTTACATCGCAGATGTACCAGTATGCACAGTCCGAGTATCCAGAGTATCAGCCATATTCATGAAACAGCCTAGAGAGGGAGGTAGGCTTGCCTCTCATCGAGATACCTGTAGATCAAGAAGGTCCCTATGTTCACAGTCAAGTATTAGGGAAAGACAGAAAATTTTTGATCGATACAGGGGCAAGTAGGACCACAATTAGTCATGCCGAAGTTCCAGGGGCTCCGCTCTCAGGCTCAAGAAATGTTTCCCTTGGATTTTCAGGAAAACCCATCGTTAACGAGATATCAAAGCCAGTTACTCTAGAAGTAGGTCCATTGTCCCGCACTACTGATCTGTTACTTACTAAGTCATGTCCAGAAAATCTATTAGGCATTAAGACACTGAAAGAATTAGGTGCAGTTATTTGCTGTTCCCCAGAGGGAATACGTCTGTTCCTACGTGACTTTAAGGGTCACTATGTATTACGAGATTTTGATTCAAGATTGTCTAATGTTCCACAACATTTATGGGCGCAAGGTCCAACTGATGTAGGTTACATGCAAATCACACCCTATCGTGTGACTCTCAAGCCAGGTGTAGTGTTACCCCGAATCAGACAGTACAGATTGCCCCCTGAGGCTGTAGCAGCCTTATCCAAAATTATTGACGAGCTCATGGCTCAAGGAGTAGTTGTAGAAACTGACTCCAATGTATGTAATTCTCCGATCATTCCAGTTATGAAACGTACTGATCCAAATGCACCCCCAGTATATCGATTAGTGATTGATTTACGAGAGCTTAATAAATGTATTATTCCGCAGTACCCAGTTGTCCCAGACATCTCTTCCCTATTGACAGCCATTGATTCCGAAGCCATGTTCTTCACTGTCATAGACCTCAAGAATGCATTTTTTAGTGTTCCAATTCATCCAGACAGCCAGTTTCTTTTCGGATTTTGTTTAAATGGAAGGAGCTATATGTTCACACGCGCTCCTCAAGGTTTCACAGAGAGTCCTAGTATTTACAGTCAAGCACTTAAGAGACAACTAGATAACATTCACATGCCAACTGACACTGCCCTGCTCCAGTATGTCGATGATCTACTGATCACAGCCCGTTCTGAACGTGCTTGCGAGCGAGCGTCACTTACAGTTTTGTATTTCCTAGCCGAGATGGGGCACAAGGTGTCCCCTTCGAAGCTTCAATTCTGTGTCCAGCAAGTGGTATACTTAGGACACTTGCTGTCCAAGAGGGGTAGGCAGTTGACACCAGACCGTATCCAGTTAATAGCGAGTCTTCCCCAGCCCAGAACCCAGAAGGAGGTACGTGCCTTTATCGGCCTTACTTCTTATTGTAGACAATGGATTCCCCAGTATGCATTTCTAGCCAAGCCACTGATACAGTTAACGACACAGGAGGCAGCCGTATCGACTGTTCTCCCTTGGACATCTGAACATACACTTAGTTTCAACGAGTTAAAGAAAGCTCTATGCCAAGCTCCAGTTCTAGCTACACCGAACTACAGTAAGCCTTTTACACTTTTCGTTACCGAACGAGAAGGTACAGCATTATCTGTTCTTACACAAGATCAAGCAGGACAATCCAAGCCCTGTGCTTATTTTTCGAGCACACTAGATCCAGTCGCCCAGGCGTTGCCTGCGTGCCTCAAGTCAGTTGCAGCCACAGCACTAGCTATCAGACAAAGTGATTCCATAGTTTTAGGACACTCCCTGACAGTACAAGTCCCACATTCAGTAGAAGTTCTTTTAAACCGAACACAAACTCAGCACTTGACAATTGCACGTTTAACAGGTTATGAATTGACACTGTTCCAGCCACACATAGAAATTAGACGCTGCAACGTCCTGAATCCTGCTACACTGTTACCATCAGTTAGTTCAAATTCTGCCACACATGACTGTGTGGAAGTAGTCAACATTACGACAAAGCCAAGACAAGACCTGACAGACATTCCGTTACCAGATCCTGACCTGACACTTTATGTGGATGGTTCATGTATGAGAACTAGTACAGGAGAGCTAGTCGCCGCGTATGCAGTGACTACTGACACCGAAGTTATTGAAACACACCGTATTGACACTCTGTCCGCTCAAGCAGCAGAGCTAGTTGCTCTGACACAAGCCTGTATACACGCCAAGAACCTGAGAGTTAATGTTTACACAGATTCACGTTATGCATTTGGAGTTGTACACGACTTCGGAGTGCTCTGGCAGGAGAGAGGTTTCATGACTTCTCATGGAACCAAGATTCAGCATGGTCTCCTTATCCAAGCTTTGTTAGATGCCATACATTTACCGACATCCATTGCTATCATGAAATGCAAAGCACATACGAAAGTTACTGACATTATTTCCCAAGGTAACGATCTAGCAGACCGCACAGCCAAGCTTACAGCACAGACTCTAGACATTCCAGTTAATCAGACACATACTCCAGATCCGACTACATGCATGACAGTTAAGGACCCTACACAAGATGTCATAGATATCCAGTTACATGCTACTTCCGATGAAATCAAGAAATGGTCCGAACAAGGAGGGGTCCAGACAGATCAAGGATGGTTAACGAAGGGTAGAGCCACATGGTTTCTCCCCGACTCTATGGTTCAAGTCATTATCAATACCGCACATAGTCCAGCACATTTAGGAGAAAAAGCTATGTTAGACAGTATCCAGAACATTTGGTTCAACAAGCATTTACGAGCTGCAGCCAAGCAGAAAGTCCGTACCTGTATGATATGTTGTCAGTTTAATCCAGGTAAAAGTGTCCCGGTGGAACAAGGTGGTTTCCAGCCCCCTGACCACCCTTTTGAGGTCCTCCAGATGGATTATATTCAAATGGAGCGATGTCGAGGTTTCAAGTATGTCCTTGTAGTAGTATGCGCTTTGTCCAGGTGGACAGAAGCATATCCAGTCCCAGATTACACAGCCGCGACCACTGCCAAGCAGTTGGTTCGTGAATTTTTCCCTAGGTATGGACTCCCTAGAGTCGTATATTCTGATAACGGTCAGCCATTCTCCTCAGAGTTAATGAAACATGTTTCCCTGTTGTTAGGGTACCAGTGGAAGTTCCATTGTGTACGCCATCCTGAAGCAGCCGGTCTAGTCGAGAGACATAATCAGACCCTGAAAATCCGTATTGCAAAAGTCTGTAAAGAAAAAGGTGTGGACTGGCTAGTAGCTCTGCCAGTTGCTCTATTTTATATGCGCATGGTCGCACATTCCAGATCAGGTCTGTCCCCGTATGAGGTCGTATTCGGCCGCCCCCCTAACATGTGGGGTACTCCTAGACCCCGAAGTATTACCGATGTTTCATGTAATATGTTGACAGATTACCTAGCTTCCTTGATGTCTGCCCTCAACTCATGTCGTTCACAGGTTGCTGCCGCCTTTCCAGACAATACCGAGGTGGCACCGCATGAAATCGTTCCAGGTTCCCTTGTGATGGTCCGGAATTTTGACAGATCAAGTCCGCTGGAACCTCGTTGGAAGGAGCCACGTCAGGTCCTCTTGACCACCCGTACTGCCGTCAAGCTGGAAGGCAGGAAGGGGTGGGTCCACCTTTCTCATGTAAAACTTTTCAATGGATTGAAACCCGTTTCTAAAAACATTTCCAAGGAGTCCCAGGATTTTAAAGACTGCCAAGACATTGTTTTAAAGGACTGTCCCGCAAAAGACATTGTTACAACCCCTTCCCTGTTAGAGAAAACTCCGCAACAGGAGTATAAGCTAAAACTACGGTCTAGTAAAATAAGTCAGTCAGTTTGATTGTATAAGTCCTCCCCTAGGTGAAACGGTTAGACTGTTTCTGACATGTATAAAATAGACCCCCATAGTGAGAGAGTCAGTCAAAACTCAATTCAATGTATCGTTTTTCTAAGTTTCATATTATTCATCAGCATAATGATTTCCTGCACTAGCTACGCACTTTTTCTGTGTTTCTCAGTTCCTCATGTAAATAAGTCTGCTAATGCTACAGTAGAGCACACGTTTAGTGATCTGCCTCCTCACGAATATTCATACCGCCTCGCTATGCGTAATAATTCATTTATCCGTATGTTACATTATTCACACCAGACCAGCAATGCCACTAATTGTTGGGTGTGTGGTCGACTCCCCCCTTTCCAGACCTCGAAGGGAGTTCTGCCACTCTTTCCTTATCCATTCACACATAATGGTTCGTGTGGAGCATGGTCCACGTTAACGTCATCCTCAACAGATATGTCTTTTCTTAACAGTACATGTTTTCCAGACAAGCAAGGTCTCCCCCACAGAACCGGGTTAGATCTAGAAAATGAAGTGTATAATTTAGGTAATTATTCGTCGAATTTCATGGTCCTGAATGTTCAGTCTGATACTACTCCAGACTCACCTGCTATTTCAGTACTACCAGTCAAAGGCGAATTATGTGTCCGTAGTTATGGTTCTGTACATGTAGGACATAGTGAATGTACTACTGTTATCAAGTATAGTGACAGTGGGAAATCTATTTTTAAGGCCTCACGTCATTCTTATTTTGTTTGTGGTCAAACTGCATATGTTCGTCTGCCCCTCGATTGGGAGGGAACCTGTTATATTGCCCTCCTACTGCCACCTGTTTTTCTAGCCCCACCTGACTACCATAGGAATTCCTTCCTAGTATATACTAGACACAAGAGAAATCTCCCGATTGTCGATTATACTGAAACCGCCGCAGAACAATTCATTGATATAGATAAAGGTGTTTTCCCTTATTTAGGTACAGTTGTAAATAGTAAGCTAATCCGTAGGTTAACAAGAACCCTTGAAGCTGTAGTAGATGAGACTGCCTCCGCTCTAGGTAACTTAACTGAAGAGCAATCCTTTATGAGAATTGTCGTTTTACAGAATCGTCTCGTCCTTGACGTCATACTGGCCGATAGGGGCGGGGCCTGTAGACTCATCGGATCTAGTTGTTGCATTTTCATTCCAAATAACGCGCCGTCTGTTTATTCAGCTATAACCAGACTCCATAAAATTGCCCATCTGTTACACCAAGATCCAGGCACCTGGACATGGTCCGGTTGGTTCTGGAATATAATTTCCGCATGGGGATGGAAAGTCCTGTCCTTTCTAAGTATTGCAGTAGCGATCATATTTAGCTGCTGCCTCTGTATACAATGTGGCCCTGCGATTTGCGGCATTTGTGCTACCTCTTGTATTCCTAGTCCTAAGCCCCGTTCTAAATCCCGTTCCAAGATAATTCGAGACGAGCAAATGGTACTGTATGAAATGATAGACGGTATCATGAATATTGATGTTTCCTGATGGAAACGTAGTGACAAGGAGGGAATGTGGAAAAGTAAATTTTGCCATGTTCTGTGTCCCTACGCCTCATCCATCATATGTTATGTGTGCATGACCAATATGCATATGTTATTCCCCATGTCCGATTAATGACGCAATTACAGTTGTGTCCACCTCTAGTATGCTATTTTCCAGTCCTCGTGAATACTACGAATATCAGGCCTATGTAAAGTTACGTTGCCACGTTTCTCAGTGTGCACGTTATTCCATTATAAAGTCCCCGTTTCCAGGCCTCAAAAGGGCCCGGACATTAGATTCAGCTCCTGTCCCCTGAAGTCTCGCTGAGGAGCGATATAGCCCCCACCTGTATCCTCGACCTTTCACTTACTTCCTGCCTCGCAGTGCCCGGTGCAGCTTGGCTCTGCCTCTGAGTCTGCCAAAAGTATGTTATAGTTCCAGCTATCAGTTCAGTCCTCCTTCTCTGCATTCCTAAGCTACTGAACTGCATCAATAGTTTCCGTCATTGTCTAGCCTTCTCGTCTCCATGTTAGAGAAATACTGTATTTAATGGTCATTTAATATTCTTCATCACACACTACATGTAGAATAATGCATGGTCCAGTCTTAAAGTCAAGTTAGCTTTTCCCCTCATGACTTCTAGTTTATATCAACATGTTCCCTAAACATCAGATACTAGATAGGGTTTAGGTACATGTCGCTCCGACCCTCCAGACTTTAGTCTCTGCTCCTAGCACAGAGTTCATAGCCCCCAGCTTCTCCTAGTGATACGTCATTGCCAGTTTGCGTGCACCACCAGGTTAGAGGTCCCGGCTCCTTAGGTAGCCCCCTCCTATGTTTCGGCCCCATTCATGACATATTCTGTTACGTTTGCACCACATGTCTATGTATACGCCCAGTTACACCTACTTTTACTGTTATCTTTCGCGACTGCTACGCGTCACGCCTTCTGCTCCACCCACTGTTACGCCTACTGCAATGTAATGCTATGTGTTTGCGCTATGTATATAAGTTCATGTATTGTTATTAAAAGTTAGCGCGCTCATCCCAGACCCGGCCCCAGCAGCTGCTGGGCCTCTGTTCCTATGCAGGTCGTCCTGATCCTGTCCTTATGCTGTAATAAACCTGCAAAAGCTCCTACTACCTCGAATCTTGACTCTTATTTTATTGAGCTATCTGTTATGCTATATGCCTAGTCAAAAATAGGGTATTATTTATTTATTTACCACACTCCACCCGGTCTGTAGCGCTCAATGTTAGCTCTGTCTCTGTCCTGGTGGATGCATTTATCCTGCCTTCAGATGTTGAAGGCCCCTCCTCCTCCTCTTCCTCTTCAGTGTTGGAAAGAGGTCATGGCCACAGTTGCCTCAAGGATGTCCTTCTCTGGCCCTAGTCCTGGTCCTGTTGGTCTTGACCAGCTGGGCCCACTAAAATAGAAAAGAAAACATTATGTAGTCTTTGTACATGTCAGACCGACACACATAACTACATGAAGCAAGTGCAGACTTTATTCTCCTTTGATCTCATTATCAAATTAGAAGTGACTTGAGCCTAAAGTATGTGCATGTTCACTGTGATGTCCTGATTTGACTCACACATCTTTCTCGAATTTAGATGGCATATACTTCTGTACTGACCAACCCTCACCTTCAGCATTCTTGTAATCTGTGTTTCCTGTCATTGCTACATAAATATTGTCCTATGCCAGTCTACAAAAGGAGATGGGAGACAGTTATGGGGTGATCCTGTGATATGTAGTCTCAGCACTCTTACTACCAAATGTCATCTGCTGTGTAGCATTGTATGACACAACACAACACAAATGCAAAAGTGGGTGTACATATTGAAACAAGAGTTTGCATATTTGCTTTGCTGAGAGGTGAGTCTAATAATTTGATATTCACTAGCAACACCAGAACCTCTAGTGCCACATTATGCCTTTAAATACTGCTCAGTTGCTTCTGTACCCTGGTCAACACATGTGGCTAGTTGTTACAGGTAACTTGACTGGACAAATGCGAAACAAGCCACTGTTGGGAAGATGTTTGTATGTGGACCCCCTTGGAGAAGTTGGTATCACTTTAGAGTGAGACTAGGATCTCAAAGTCTGTATTTACTCAATAGCACATGGTTACCTGTCTTAATCTGAAACCAAACTCACAAAAGGCATGCAAGGTGCGGCATTCAACACCCAAAGGCCTCTCATCCACACACTGGACAGTGTCCATGCCATTTCTTACCCAGTGCATACAGCAGTTATAAGGCCCTTGGTTCACCAGTAATGGTGCTGCCAGTACTGTATTTCATAATATTCCACATTTGTAAAGCGCACAATCACCCGTAAGGGTCTCTAGGCGCTGGGGGCCGTCGGGAAGATTAAGCAAGCTATTGCCCAGAGTCACATGGTGCTGGGCTAACCTGCCGCCGGTGCCGGGTATCGAACCGTGATCCCCAGATTCCGGAGTCAGTCGCCCTAGCCGCGGCGCCACACCTCTTCATACAAATGCATGTGTGAGGGTCTTTTCCCAAGGAGGCTTCCAAAGACTACAGGTCCCCGAATGTACTCTTCTCAGTGCATTCTATGTGCTACAATGAGTAGTTGTCTGTATAATGACTGCTGCATTTGCTCTGATTATGTAAAAGGAGACATGGTGCTTACCAAATCTCTGCTGCTCATGCCATTCCAGCTTGGCATGGAGGGGCAACTAGGCTGCCCTCAGGACCCTCCTGTACAGTGGTGAGAGGCGAGGCCAGTGCACACGGTGCTGGGAGGACTGGCCTAATATTTCCAGGGCGTTTAACCAAGCCCAGCATTATAGGTCCTACCAGAGCTTATAGTATGCCCTGCCGCCCGATTATAGATGCCCACTAAACTGCAACGCTCTGCAATGTGACCCAGATTCTGGTGTGCGCTGCATTGCTCATCTGTTCCTGGGGCCCGGCATAGAGCTTGGGATACTTTTTTAGCACCCCGCCCTCAGCTAATTGATCCAATTCCCTTTCGCTGAACGGTGGTGCTGTCTCTTCAAATCACTCAGTCATGTTGGGGGTATTTTGGGTGTACAGAGTAGCAGGATGGCAGAGGATCTGATCTGGTGCTGAGGATAACTCAGAATGAACAGAAAATGGCTACCAGCGATTTTCCTATAATGTTTTTCCTGCCTAGCTTTTCCTGTATGCCATTTCTTGTTTGAAAGTGTTGGGTTCTGCCCCACTTTCAGAATCTCCGACCGGAGTGCGTACTCTTCGCATGTGGAGAGGAGACTTCACTTATGGAGCGGAGACCCTGAAAATGGTCCTGAACCCAATTTTATGAAAGAGGAACATTAGGAATGTGAGAAAAAGGTAAACGCAGGGCATGACATTCAGTTTGGGAAGGGAAAAGGATGTGGCCAGTCACTCAGGAGGTCTCACAAATGTACATACATATAATTCCCTGAGACAATGGATTCCTTAGAGTCATTGTCAACAATAATTGCTGACAGGTGCACATGACATATTGCATGATCACTCCTGTCAACAGCTGTTGTTCGCATACATTGAATGTGGCTTGCAAAGTACTGTCATGATCATTGACAACAGATGGCAAACCACATGTTGTCCATAGCACATCAGGTTGCTCAGGTGAAAAAAAGTGCCAACCAGCTGATCACGGACTCACATACCCTGACCTCTGTTCAGTGCATTGGCCTGGTTGCCAGGATTCAGACCTAGCTGAGCATTCAGAGGTATGTGTAAGCCATGACTTAAAGCTATGTTGTGGAAAACATAAAAGGCTACTATGATATTGCACACAACTTCAGGGAGTACAGCAGCACTCCCCTTGTAAGGTCAAGGCATCTGAAATGCGACCTCAGGAGATCAAAAGCCTCTATAATGGCTCGAGTATGTATGTGTGCCCTATTGTACCTGTGCTGAGGAACGGTGGCTGCACATCTGTATGGTGGGAGGAGTTGAGGGTAGAGTTTATATCCAGAACCACCTGAGGAGAGAAATTAGGGAACTTGTTTGCATGTCCCTCTTGCATCTGTAACATACAATATCTATGGCATATGCAGTGTCTGTTGAGGCCATGTATGTGGCATGATGATTTTTGTTGTAAAATGGTTGTTTATGTGAGATAGCATTTATACATTTGACACTTGTTTTGTGCCTAATACTTATCAAGTAGCCACATGTTGCCAAATTATTCTGCTGCCACCTGCTGGGCAAGAGTTGACCTGCAGAATACAAAGATGTCATGGGTACTGCCTGGAAACACTCTTGCACATCAATGAATCTACCTGGCATCACAGACACCCTGCACATTGATGGAATGCCATTGGTGTCTGTTGCAGAAGATATTTGCAATGCGGTGAGGTGACTGGAGAGCCACATGGGTACAATCAATTGCACCCACCGCACGTGGGAAGCAGGAAATGAGGTAGACATAAATGTGGCTTTCTGAAATATTAAACCTATACTTCACTACATGCACCTGCCCTCTGGATAGTTTGATGTTCAATATTGTGGCTATGGTATTCCTTTAGCACACACATTTTACACTGAATATTCAGACACATAGCCACTTATAATGCCCAAAAATGTGTGTATTTCTGTGGCTTTGTTATGAGTTCCATAGAATATAAATAGTAGAGAGTATATTCCAGAAATGATATACAGAGACTACCTATGAACAAATGTAACATGCACGGCGGAGTGTGTTTTGTTATTTATTGCCACTTGATCCTTTGCCTTTAATCCATTTTCTATTTTAATGGATTTCATAGTAGAATAAAAAAATCTCTATATATATCTAAAGAACACACATAGTGATAACTAAGCCGTAAGAGCTACAGGATGTATGGCATTGCCTGGGTTTTAACTAACTTTAACCTGGTGTGTAATTATTTTGTAGAACAGTGACTTTGTCTAGAGAAATAAATAGAACAGTGGCTCACCATAGCTGGGCCATCCCTGAGTTACTCCTAATACAAATCCAGCCATCATCTGAGAATACAAAGGGTAAATTCTGTTCTTCAAAAATAATTGTAAGATGTAAGGACCCAGCACTATTTTTATCTGCTAGAGTGGATGTCAATTTTTCCAAAAGCCGTGTTTGAGTAGTTGTCATATGCTGTCTTGTCACAGGCGTCAGTCAGTATTTTTATAATTTATTCGAATCCTGGGATTGTTTTATTTTTTGTATTTGTCTTTATTATCTGTAGCTTTATTAACACCATTATCAAAACGTACATATTCTAAGATGGAGTGGAAGGAGAGGTGGTGGGCCTACTAGAGTCCTCAGAATAAACCAGAGAACGACCACAGTAGGGATGTATGACAGTACAATGCGATCATTTTGATCGCGGTACTTTACATCACGGTTTTTACAATGCAAGTCGTTACAACTACTTGCGTTGGAGGGCGCTGGATTGAGGATTAACATGATTTTCTATTCCAACTCCAGCCCACGTAACAGTAGGGAAGGCGTTGGAATAGAAAATCACACTATTCCTTAACCAAGAGCGCCATCCAGCGCAAGTCGTAGTAATGACTTGCGTTGTAATGGCTTTGGGTAAAGGTCGTGCAGTGTAAACACCGCGTTGTAAACGATGTTTCCCCAACAGTAGCATCTACATATAAAAGAAACAATCATTGTGAGAATAAATAAAGTTAAAATAAAAGCTTAAAGAAGAAGGATAGAAAAGTGCTTTGATGGCCAAATACGCTCAAATTCCTGACTCTTCCTGGATATGGATCCTTTACAACTTGTTGAAGTCCTCTCAGCAGATGAGCCCAGGCTCTTGCTCCTACATAGGCGATCTATTGGAAGATTTATGAAAACATATTTTTCTATTTTGTAATCAGGACTGAACCTATGCTGGTATTACCCCTTATATTCATCTTTATCCTGTATCATAAATGTATATCCAATACTTTGGGTAAAATCTCTATAGTTAATTAGTAAATAAATCATGTCTGCAAACTTTTTACATTACAGCAACTTCCCCTGCAGGGTAAATAGTTCTCACAGGCTGTTTGTTGAAGAATGTCATCTGTTTAACACTAAGCGATAAAATAAATAGACATTTGAGTCTACTTTTGTGGTTTGGGACTGACCCACTGCAGGTTGATCCTTAACTAGAGAAAATTAGAAAAAGGGAAAGAATATCCAATGTTTTTTCATCCTTACTGTTACTGCCTAATGGTTCCTCCAGCTTCTGTCTCCATCTTCGACTTTTCCCCAAAACAGACAAAATACAAAATGGGGTGCATTACGTTGGCATTTACTGGAGCCAATACTAAATCAGGCTGATCAACATGAGGCAATCTGGGTTCTCTGGATGCTGTGAGATGGTAATTCATGCTTTTATGATTGGCTTCAATGTTTTTCCTCTGGTGAAACATTGTGCTCAACCAAATAGACTCTTTTGGTCATTTGCTTGTATGTGTTACACAATGTACAAAAATTGGCTATTTCCATCACATGCTTTGCAAATGGCTTTCAACTTAAGGGACCTGGGGTGAAGTCAAGGTTATTAGTCATTTGTGAGGCAAGGAATGTCATGACGTTTGGAATTGTGTCCGGTATGAGTGTTCCATACCTCTCCATGACAGTTGCTTACCCTGCCCCTTAATGACAACGCATCCCTGTGCTCCCTTTTAAATACTTACCTATAAACACCAGAGGATTTTGGTATACATTATTACAAAGGCGACAGAGGAGAACTATTGGCCATAAGGAGTGCTGTATCATGAGTACTTATATTGACTTTTGACAACAATTTGCCAAATTGTTTAATTTGTGACCTATGCATCTGTAATTTGTAATTTATCTGGGGGTACAGAATCGGAGACAGGGAGCGTAATCATACCCCTTTACTCGCATTTCGGCAAAACGCATATGTTACGTTTTAATGAGGGAACCAGTTACAACTGTTTACAAATGTCAAGTTTGCAATTACTGAGGAAGAGTAGGTCTTTGGGTGATATTTTGGCATCAAATGAAAATATTTCTTTCCCCTTCTCTCTTTACATAATTGAAACGTGGGTGACCCGCTACTGTATTTTATGTGCAGCCATATCTGGGAGCTGGTTTGTGAGGCCATCCTGTCACGGAGCTCGTGCTCATAGAGCTCGGCTCTCTGTCTCTACCATGTGACAGCATTCACGTACTGTGTCTCACTGTCTCTACCGTACGACAGCAATCGTGTACTGTGCTTCTATCGCGTGATAACATTTGCGTGCCACCTAGCTCTGCTAACCATATACAGCATGCAGTAGGACAGGAGAACTGCTTTTACAGTGGCCTCCAACATCATTGAAAATGAAGAAATGTTCATCTTCTTCTTCAGTCATCGCCAGGCCTACTTCTTTGGATCGGGAACAGCAGTCAATCAGCTGACAATTACTGGCTAATGAGCTCTTGAAACCTTATTCAGCGGCAGACAAGTTTTCTCCTCTCTTCCTCATTCCTATTGGCCCACAGATAAAGTCTCCATTGAAACGAACATAAGACTAGTATTTCTGTTCACAGAAAGAATTTATTTAATACTGCTGAGCACTGCCTACACAGTGATTAGCACACTATGGTTTGCAGATTTTTTCTTTTTGTTTCCTCTTGTTTTTTTTGCTGTTATTAAATTGTAATTATTTGTATTATTCATTTTTGGTTTCATGTATTTACAGTATTCTTTCTCCAATTTTTGTTTTTCTGTACATATTATTCTTTTATATACAGAATGTTTCTCCTCCTGCACCTTTTCTCCAGGAACCAGGGAATCAAGCATTGGAGAGGAAATTATGGTTGAGGTCTATTAACCCGTTCGGTGCGTCGGACGGCCCCCAGAAGTCTGATGTCACAGTGGGCGTGTGCAGAGGACGACCGGGGGCTGTCTGAAACACGCCCACTCATTAAATCACCCACACAGCGGTGGAATTTGCTCCGTTGTCAACGGGTTGAAGTATCCTTAGGAGCTATTGATGGACAGATATTCAGGACTGAAAGAAAGAAAAGTTTGATGTATTATTATTTGGGGTTTGAGAGCCAGAATGTTTTTGATGACTTATCGGCGAAGATCCAGATAGGTTTGAAATAGCAATAGCCCAGTAAGGCAAGAATTTTACTAAAACTAAAACTCTTGTTGTACATAGGTATAAATTCTTCACAAAGGTTCAAACCCCTACAGAAAATATAGACACTTTTGTCACAGCTCTGACGGCATTGGCAGCCAAATGCGAGTTTGGAAATGTTACTTTGCAATCAATAAGAGATCAACTGGTTGTCAGATGTCATAGTACAAATATATAAGAAAAATTATTAACCTATAAGGATCGATCTTTAGACAAAGCTGTTGACATCACGAGAAAGCATTGAATGTTCCTTGGAAGATGCCAAACAGCTAGAGGTTACTTTATCCAATACTACTATATCAATGGTAGTAGTTAATAAAGTGTTACCAAACAAGACTGGTGGCACCAAGAAATACATTTTCACAAGAGGGGGCAGACTATTGAGTCAAATAAAACATTCGCCCAAAGAATTAGTTGCGACAGATGTGGGTCGCCTTTACATGTATCATATTTCAAGAATTTTCCAGCCATTAATCAACAATGTGGTAATATGGGTAATTTTTTAAGAGTATGTAGAGGTTAGAAAAAAAAGCATTAAAAGCTTGCTAAATGAGACTGAAACTCATTACTATGATACAGAAATTAGCAACATGGAGTATGTCTTAGTTAAAGACATCAAAATACTAAATTAATTGTTAATCCTGATATTAATGTCTTGATTAAGAAATCTCAAATCCAACTTTTAATAGACACAGGCAAGCGCATTACTATTGTTTCGCAGGACAAATTCTGTGAGTGTAGGATAAAAAAGAGTTGCATCCCCCAGATGTATTAACGGTGGCTTTTGAAGGAATCAAAATAGATTTGCTTGGATATTTGTATTCGACGATTGGAGTTTTAGGAGACCTTATGAGGGTAAGGTGTACTTTGCAAAAAAAGGAATTAACATAATGCCGGTCCGGATGGGATCCCAGGGGACCTCTTGATTGCGGAACCAATGACCTGGGCCAACTTAATTGCCACTATAATGAATTTGATTGCCAGGGGGCATCCTGTGCCAGATTCCTGGAAGGGGGCAGAGGTGGTTACTGTATATAAGAAGGGGGCAAGAGATGATCCTGCCAATTACAGACCTATCAGCTTGATAGATGTAATCCAGAAAGTGGTTGGCAGGGTCATTATCTCAAGGGTTGGCGATTGGATGGAAGAAGAAAGCATCCTCTCCCACCTCCAAGCAGGATTCCGCCGTAAGGTGGGTACGATGGACCAGGTCTTTAATTTTTTTGTTATCTATTGGAAGACAGTTACCATCAAAAAGGGCAGCCTTTACATGGCCTTCATAGATCTCAAGACGGCTTTTGACCTGGTCCCTCGAGTAAAATTGTGGGAGACACTAGAGAGGATGGGCTTCCCCGGATCACTCTTGAGCCTAATTATAAGGCTCCATGAGGGGAATTATGCGAGGATCAGATGGGGTTCCCAGGGACAGTTGACAGATAGGGTGCCCGTGAGGAGTGGAGTTCGCCAGGGATGTGTTATGGCTCCGACCCTCTTCTCCTTGTTTGTGAATGGAGTGGTGGACCATCTGAGAGGGGAAGAGACGGATGCACCATCCCTGGCGGGGGAAAGAATCCCCACTCTACTCTTCGCGGACAATACCTTACTGATCTCCAAATCCCCGGTAGGATTGCAAAAGCTCTTACATCGATTTAGCACCTTTTGCATAGACAGAGGCCTAACCATAAATACCTCGAAAACCAAGCTGATGGCTCTTTCTCCCTCCAAAAGATTAAAAAATAATTTTACGCTCAATGGGGCCCCCCTGGAGATGGTTGATTCATTCGACTATTTAGGGGTGCGGTTAAGTAGTCGGATGAATTGGAAGGACCATCTGGCCAAAATGTTACTTGGCCACAAAAGAGTTTCTGGGGTGACATTGAGGGAGCATCGGGCGTCAACAAGCAAACCAGTGACACCGGTCATGGCCATTTATGAGGGCCAGATACTCCCGGCTGCATCATATGGCTCCGAGCTATGGGGGTTCGAAAATGTTTCTGAGCTAACCTTAGCGGAAAACAAGTTTTTGAGGGATGTGGTGGCTCTCCCTGTTTCTACTCCGTTGATCCCTTTGCGGCTAGATTTGGGCAGACGAGCCCTAAAAGATCTAGTGCGGCTGCGCCCACTGCTCTTCTGGGTTCGGCTGAGAAGGACCAAGGAACTTGCCAAATATGCTGCAGGGTTGGATGACCTAATACTGCTCGACACTGGTAATAAGATTGGATGGCTGAACAATGTGAGGCACCTGGCTTTCCAAGTGGGTTTGAGCGATGTGTGGGAGACCCAAATGCCGCCGCCCAAATCAGTGATCAAGATTCTATACTGGGATTGGGTGCAGGCTGAGGCAACACGCATCGGGGCTGGGGGTTCACTCACTGAACGGTTTCTAGAGTTCAAGTGGGTTAGAAAGTTGGAACCTTTCCTTGATCTCATAACTAAGCCGCTAGATAGAGCCCTTTATTTAAAACTAAGATATGGGACCCTCCCGGTGCATGAATTCACCGCAAGGTGGTCTAATTCTGGCGGCCCATCTCGACCCTGCCCTGGGTGCGCGGCTCCTATTGAGTCTGTGGCCCATCTACTTTTTGCTTGCCCCGCTTACAAAGTGGCACGGAAGATCTGGCTTAAACCAGTATGTAGGGGGTTGGGGCTGAGGTGCCACAGACTGGCCCTTCGAATACTCTCTACAGATTCAACATCTGCTGTCATGGTTTGTGGGGTGGCCAAATATTTGAGCAGTGCATGGCTGACGCGTTCGAAGATATTGAAGTTGCACTCTAGGTTACCAATCGATCAGACCGGATGCAATTGAAGGTCCCATCCATTAGGATATAATGAACTGATGAGAATGTTTGACTGGGGTCCATATTAATCATATTGTACTGTATATTGTGTAGGTTTTAACCACGGTTTTTAATGCTGATAGTTATTACTGTTTTATTGGGTAAATTGTACTCTTTTATTGTGTAAAATGTACACTTTTATGGTGAGCAATTTTACCGAATAAAGATATATTCAATTCACATTCTTGGTTGGCACACCAGGGAAAGTTTAATTTAACCATTAAACCTGGGTGGGATAATCCTGTTTTATAGGCAGAAGATATGTCAATTCACAGTTCCGTACTTACAGAGTAGACAAGTGAGAACAGAAGTTTACAAATGTTTTCAAGACCGTTTAGGTAAAATAGAAAACTTCAAGCACACCATTAGAGTAGAGCATAATGCTAAACCTGTAAAGCATGAATTGTCCATTGTCCCACTTAGTATTAGGACAAATTTATCAAAAGTTTTAAAAGATTTGTGTGACCAAGGCATTATTGAGATGGTAGAAGCGACACTTTGGCTTTCACCCATGGTTCTAGTGAAGAAAAGGACTGTAGATTTAGGAATGTGTGTTGATTTAAGAAGTGTGAATGAGGTTATCTGGATCGACAATTTTCTCTGTCCAAAAATTGAGGATTTGATAACTAAAATTGGATGCTCTAGCTGGTTTGTGAAGTTAGATCTATAAGCTGCCTACATGTAGGTAGAATTGGATGTCCAATTGCACCATCTTACGGCATTTGTAACCCCTGATAGAGTTTTCCAGTTTTGCAGATTACCTTTCAGGTTGACTTCGGTGGCAGCTGTTTTTCAAAGGATAATGTCAAAAATGTTCCAGAACAATTCGCATGTAGTTGTGTTTCAGGATGATAATCTAATTTTTTCCAAAACTGAAGCAGGACATGATCATGCTCTCTATGAGGTTTTTGGCATTTTGGAAAGAAGGGGAGTAACTGTTAGGTAGGACAAATGTATTTTCAAGACTTTGAGAAATAGAATATTTAGGATACATTGTTTCTGAACAATGTGTTAGACACAGGCCTGTGCAGGTCAGAAGTGTTATAGAGGCTCCAGGTCCTGAAAATAGTGAGCAACTTATGCCCTTTTGAGGCATGTGTGAGCTCAGTTCTACACCAAGTTTATGAGCAATTTTGCAAAAGCAACTAAATGTTTTGGTGCACTCTTAAGGAAAGGAGCACCTTTAATATGCTCAAAGGATTGTGAAGCGGCAGTTGACATTTTTTCGGGAAAGAAAGTGAAACACACTACTGCTCATCTAGCAAGGTTATTTGCCAAATGTTTGGAATATACATTCACATACGAATATATCCCATGGGATTAATACATGTAGAGCAGACTGTTTGTCTAGGTTACCCATTGTAGATGAGGAAGAACAAGATTGGGAAATGGAAGTTGAGGAGTGTTTTTTTTGCTTGCATCAATGATAGCAACATGACTATTGATGAAAAGGAATTGGTAAATACTGTAGACAATGAAATGACTCCTAAAGATGTAATATCTTTGATTAGCAAGGGTTGGCATAGAGAAAAGAATTTGTCACCAGAGCTACAAATGGTCTTGAAAGTCTCAGTTCAGCGATACTCATAGTACGGCCCGCAGGTCAGTTGCGGCCCACCAGTCCTTCCCTTGCGGCCCCCATTGAAAACAACAGCAGTCAGGGACTCGGGCCATTACTGCTGTTGTAATTCCTCGGGCCCCATTTGCCAGTCAAAGGGGCATGCGCAGACAAATAGTGTCTCACGTGCTCACCGCAGCGCCGGTAGAAGCAGTGTGTGCCCAGCTGAAACGGAGCCGAGATTCACTTGCATCTGGCACTAATTGCAGCATCCTCGCCTCTGAAAGCAGTAAGTTAAGCCAATGCCATCATTGTTATTGCTGGCCCCATATTTTGTGGTTTTCTGTTGCTAGGCCTCCTTGTTCATGCACTGACACAAAAAATAAAGATATCCTTTGCGGTTTTCGAGGGGGCTTAGAACCTTGGGCTGAGATATGTATGTATTAATCTTCGATTTATTGTGGGTGGTTAGGTTTTACATATTAATTTAGGTGAACGTGACAGTAGATGGCGCTGTTGCTGCTTTCTGTGACCAATTGAGAGTTGAAATTCAGCTGAAATTTACTTTTTATGAGAGTTTGTTCTCCCCGAGATAACAGGCAGGGGTTTTAGTGGGCCAGGTGCTTCAAAGCAGGTGCTGAGACGGATAGCTATTGGGGATTCATTTTTGCCTTCAGGGTGAAAAAACATATATATCAACTCGACAGCAGCACCACTGCTCAGAAAGCCTTTGTCAGTTCAAATCGACTGTTTTCATTCTTTCAGTCTTATCATTTCAGACCTGAAGCATTTTCAATATTATATACAACAATGCCATAGTTTTTGTATATTTATCTTATACAACTAACAACCACTTGAGTCTCCATTTTCGCCCTTAAATAAATCTCAGCTCAACAGCAGCACAAAGCCTTTGATGTAATTCCAAATAGGCTCGTTTAAGTTTGTTCACAGTTTCATAATTTCAGAACTGAAGCATTTTCAATGTTATATATTATATACAACAAAGTCATAGTTGTTGCTTATTTATCTTATGCCACTAACTATCGGGGTCTCCATTTTTGCCCTCAGGGTGAACAAAAAGAAATCTTATCTCAGTAGCATCATTGCACAAAGATTTTGATGTAATTTCAAATATACTAGTTTTAGTTCTTTCACTAGCATCTTTTCAGACCTGAAGCATTTTCAATATTATAATTTTTATATACAACAAAGCCATAGTTGTTGCTTATTTATCTTATGCAACTAACAACCATTGGCAAAGCCAATAGTCCTGACTTGTTGCAGGTATAATGTTACTGGTTGTATCTGATATGTCATGACAAACAGCAAAATACCAGTAGGGTGGCACACGATGCTGAGCACAGATTTTTGTTTACATGTTTTTAAGCCATGAGCTTAATTTTATCGGTCATGGCCCTTTTAGAGAACCCCAGGTTTTTCATCCCACTTATAGACCTGTACCCAGGCGATCCGTGTCAGTTATGTGTATACGTCGCCCGAGTTCGATCTAAAAATCTATGTTTAGGTTTTGTTGCGTGTCTGTTTATAGTAGAGAAATACTGCTATTTAAAGAGAGAGCGAGACTGACTGAGACTGATTGACTGAGAGAGTGACTGACAGAGGGAGAGAGACTGACTGACTGACAGAGGGAGAGAGAGAGACTGACTGACTAAGTGAGAGAGAGAGACTGACTGAAAGAGAGAGAAACTGACTGATGGAGAGAGAGACTGACTGAGAGAGACTGACTGACTGAGAGAGACTGACTGACTGAGAGAGAGACTGACAGTGAGTGACTGAGTGACTGACTAAGAGAGTGACCGTCTGGCTGAGAGTGACTGTCAGACTGAGAGACTATCTGACAGATACTTTCTGACAGAGAAAGAGAGATGGACTGAGGTAGAGAGACTGACAGAGAGACAGAGAGATGGACTGAGAGAGAGAGAGAGAGACTGACAGAGGGAGAGAGACAGAGAGAGAGAGAGAGAGACAGAAAGACAGAGAAAGAGAGAGAGAGAAACTGACAGATGGAGAAACTGACTGGCAGAGAGAAAGAGAGAGACTGATTGACTGAGAGACTGACTGGCTGAGAGAGAGACTTACTGAGACAAAGACTGACTGGCTGAGAGAGAGAGAGAGACTGACTGACAGAGAGAGAGTCTGTGATGGAATTGGTGTCAAAGTCTGTATGAAGCTATGCAATGCCTCTTAAGATTGCTATTGTCTGCTAAAAAATTTATTGTCAAATTGTGCTCTTTGTAGTTACATCTGCTTTTGAAATACAGCATTGCATAATGTTCTGAAAAAGGTTTTTTTACTCTAGCCCCCCCCACTGACCCCGCCCCTTCTGGTGCGGCCCTCGGCCACAAACCACACTGTAATTTTGGCCCCCCACAGAAAGTTTGTGAGTACCCATGTCTCAGTTGAACTAACCATTGAAGGTGGTAAAGTGATACGAGATAAGAATTAATCCCACCTGAATGACTACGACAGATAATAGTACCTACAGCCCATACAGGTCACTTCCACCATCACATAGAGAAAAATAGCAACGTCTTTTGGTGGCCAAGAATGGATACCGATAGTGATGATTTTGTAAAAAGATGTGTATGATGCAATTCCAGTGATAAAACACTGGTTCCTGAAGGAGTGGTTGAATAATGTATTCCCTCTCCAGGCAGGGCATGGCATAAATTGGGAATTGATTTTCTAGAACCATCTCACATATTGCCTCAAAACATTAAATATTTTCTGGTAATAGTAGATCATCTATCATGGTGAGTTGAGGTAGAACCTATTACTTTACCCACAACCAACAGTGCAATTAGTTGTCTTATCAAAATATTTCTCAGAGAAGGTTTTCTGGAAGAGATTCTAACTGATAATGGTGTCCAGAGCATCTCAAAAGAAATGAGTCGATTTTCGCATACATGTAGAATGAAACACATCAGAACCCCTTTATATCACCCATATAGTAATGGCAAAGTAGAACATTTTAACAAAGTGTCAGTGGAGTGTATTCAAGCAGTTTATAGAACTAATGTAGATAAAGGAATTCTCCCGTTGCACCAATCAGGCTTTCGACTGGACAGCTCAACATTGGACAAAATTTAGGCTAGGATCAACTGCTCGAAATCATTGATCCTAAATCCATTGTACCTTTATGAGATGCTGCTCTTCTGTACTGAATCGTGTACCTCCCTTGTAGCCTGTTATTTTCCTGCTTATTGTATCTCTCTCCTTGGTTCATTTGTCTGGGAATTATGTGATTATTCCTGCTTTGTATTCCTACTTGAGGCTCGATATTGAATTTATGTCCTTCCTTCCATTCTTTATAAAGCGCTCTGATATCTTTGGGGATCTTGTGCACGCAATATAAAACTTTATAAATAAATACATATAAATTTAAAATAAATAAATGCACGTTTGCTTCAAGCCATAAAAAACGTGGTGTGGTCATACCACACAACATCTCATGTCGCTACTTCTATGAGTCCGTTTGAGCTCATGAAGGGAAGAAAAGCTTCTATGGAGTTTCGTCCATTTTCGCTGGTCAAAATGTTTCATGACGATATCAATAAAAAGAATATTGAGGCTGAAAAGTGTACTGATAATATCTGATTGAAAATTGGAGATTTGGTAATCATTATAAATCCCCTGTTAGTAAGAATAGACTTAACTAAGTTTCAAGTGTCACAATAAATATGTGAAATATGCAAGAATGCTGTAAAATGATCCAATAGCAGTTGGCGGAGCACTTCCCCTGTAGCACTGGATCCTAGAACACATTTTAGAAGTGTACCAGTACCTGGATCTAGAGAACGTAAGAATAATTTCAACTCCACAGATGATAGTGAAAAAATACTGAGAAACAGGAAAAGTACACGTTTGTTTCAGGCCTAGAAAATGACTTAATTATGTCACACCAGTTAATCATCAAGAGGGAAATTTTGATTTTTAATCTAGTGTTTTATGTTTTCATTTCTGTCTTTTCTTTCTACTTCTTTCTTTCCTATTAAAAAAGAAAAGGGGAATAGGTGTCATATTTTTTATTGATCTGGTGTTTTTTTCAATTGTTTGCATTTAGTGCATTTTTCTCATTTGTTTATTCTATTGCTATGCCCTTTATGTTTATGTAAGTATACACTGATATTTTATTTCAAAGGGGGAAGGTATGATGATGTCAATGTTATTAGCCATTCATGAGGCATGGAATGTAACTACATCTGGAACTGTGTGAGGTATGAGAGTTTGATACCTCTCTCTGAAATTTTCTTTCAGTGCCCCTTACTGACTGAATGCATCCCTGTGCTCCGTAAGAAAAACTTACTTATAAACACCAGAAGATTGTGGTATACATAATTACAGGACCCTCTTTATCTTTGTGTCTGTTTTTGTTCTTCAAAGAGAGAAAACTTTAAAACAAATCGTTAGTTGATTTTTGCTTCTGGTCATGAACGGCCTGCCCTGTATTACCTTTGTGACAGAAAAAAGCGACTGCCGAGCAAACTTTACCTAGTCCATAAACGCTGGCAAGGCATAGATTACTATTTCTACCTTCTACAACGCTTCTTTACCAGGAGCAATCAGCTGGGGCAAGCGCTCACTTTTGTGCCTCACTGCCTGTCCGAGCCCGCTTACCACAACGCTCTACAATCTAAGTAACAGATCATTGTAGATCATTGTAGGCAGTCCTGCAGCCTTAGACATTCTTGAGCAACAACAGGAAGAATTGCAATATAGCCCTAAATTTGTATCACTCACTGATCTACTGTAGTGCACTTCATAGTGGATTTCAACTAAAAGAAGTACTGTTAGTTAGGAATAATGAAGTTCACCAAAGAAAATGCGACACACATAGACGGCTATTTGGTGTTGCTTTGCAAAATATAATGTGCACAGAAAGTACGGTATGTGAGAGTGGCAGGAGCAATCAAATGCATGTAACTATAAATCAAAAGCTCCTGTCTTGACTGCCTCAATCACTGGCAGGCTGGAATTTCTTCTCAAATACTCTGGCATGTCTCAACTGCTCAGAAATTTCTGTTATCATAATGTCCTTCAGGTGGCCTCTATCTGACCAGAACTTTCTGACCAAGTGGCTGTATGACAACAATCAGGGTAATGGTGGCTGCGGAACCGGATGATAGGCTAGTGAAGTAGGGAGGAAATGACAGAACAGACTGCAGTGCAGCAAGAGAATTTGAGGGTTTAGAAGAAGCAAGTGACAATGTCAAATCACCCCACAAACTCGTTTTCAGATCAGGTGCGAGTAAAAGCATTTAGATGTTTCTGCCAATCCCCTTTTGTGACATCAGGTGTGGGTCTAATGCAGTCACAGGCCACATTTGTTTTCCTGAAAGTAATTGTATCCTTGAAGGACAATATGCCACAACATTTCTAAAACATGGGGATCAAGACAAAAATATTGTCCCTGTCATCAATATTTTCTTGATCTTGGCATTTTGAAAAGGTGGGCTCAGATAATCACAAGACTATCAAATTATTTTAATACATCTCTTCATCTGTAAGTAATATGTGGGAAACATTGCTTACTTACTGTGCCTCCTCCTCCAACCTCACTACTTCCCTGGACGAAATCTGAAGGATTGTGGAAAGAGGTGACATCATGGCCTTCATCCTGCTAGATCTTTCTGCATCCTTTAAAAGGTCTAACAACCCATCTTTATCCAATGACTGCACAAAGCCGACATCCAAGGGTCCTGCATTATGCTGGATTTGCTCCTTCCTGACAGGTCACACACAGATGGTCTGCCTAGCCGTCTTCATCTCAGGCTCAGTCAATGTTAGCTACGGAGTTCCCCAATGATCCTCACTCAGCTCCACTCTGTTCACTGTGTGCATGTTCCCAACCTCCAGCATTATTAGCATTGAGAGAATCGGCAATATAGCCTATGCTGACGATACCCATCTCATACTCTCTCTCCCCAAGACAGCAAACACACAGACCAGTTTCTCCACCTGCATAACTGAAGTTGCCAGATGGATGAAAAACAGATGCATCAAGCTCAAAACAGACAAGACATAGGTAGTAATCTTTTAAGAGACACTTTGCTCAGGGGTTCCAACTGGTAGCCTGCTTATCTCGATCCTACACTCTATCCGGCAACCCATCAAAGAACCTTAGAATAGTAATCAACACTCAACTCACTATGATCCGTCAAGTGAACAGTCTCCATCTCCTGCTTCCAAACACTCAAGATGCTCAAGGAGATCCTCAAGTGGCTCCCCAGAAACTATTGTAGAACCCTCACCAGAGCTCTCACCACCAGCATGCTGGACTATGGCAATGCAGCCTATGCTTGAATCAATGCTAACTGACCAGAAGACACCAGACCATACAAATCACAGTGGCCAGGCCTCCCATCACACACTCACATCCCCACACACCTCAAAGAGGTCAACTGCTCTTCAATCTCCTCACATACACACATACAAAGACCTACACAAAACTGACCCCACATGCCTCAACATCCACAAATGCATCCACAAACCTACTAGGCACCTCTTTTCAGCAAGTCTCCTACTTCCACATGCCCCCCACATGCCTTCTCCTATCTTGCTTCTAAAGACAGGAACCAGTACACTAGATCCTTCTCCTCAGGTATTGAATTCTGCAAAGAGACTGAAGATGTGGATCTACACCTTGCCATGAACCTGGCTCTGCCCATTCAACTCCGCTTCAGTGCCACTATACCCTCCAGGGTGAGCTGTGCGCTATACAAATACAAAAGGAGTGTAGTTTTGGGATGACAAGGTTCTTGTGTCTCATTCCTGCACAGTTGTACAGTCTTTGAAACTAGGTGTACAGGTTCTTAGACATGCCAAATTCAGTTTCATGAATATATTATAAATCTGAAACTAAGGCCTGTAATGAAAAAGACATGTGGAGGTAGCCCAAATGAGCGACCATGACTTACTATAGTCAGTTTCAGAATCACTTTGATTTGTGGCTCCACTGTCTTGCCCAAGTAAATTGAAGTTTAAGGCTCCTGACTAGCAAAATTGAAAGCCGGCATTAATATTTTTTGGGGCTGTAATGAAGAGTACCTGAGATGCAGTTGCGGTTTAACCAATATTCTTCCATTTTGGGATGATTTTTTTTTAGTTTGGTTCAGCCAGATTCAATCAGTTCTATACACTCTCAAAGTCAGTGGTACTTGATGCAGAGGTTAAATGGACTGTGCATCATTAATATAGCTGTCCAGATGCTCAGATGTATTATTTTTGCAAACATACAATTTATTGCCCACATTTTTTTCCTCTTAAACTCTTACTTTGCTGCCACCACCGACGACACCAGGACCCTGCTAGACAACGGGGAGAATGCAGCACTCATCCTCCTAGACCTCTCCGCCGCCTTCAACACCATCTGCCACTGCACGCTACGTGCACGCCTCCACGCCGCAAGGATCTGAGACAAGGCTCTGGAATGGATCACCTTCTTCCTCTCTGGCAGAACCCAGAGCGTCCGCCTCCCCCGTTCTGTTCCAAAGCCTCTGAGATCATCAGCGGCATACCCCAAGGATCCTCCCTCAGCCTGACACTGTTCAACATTTACATGGTCCCACTTGCACACGTCGCCCGACAGCACAACCTCAACATAATCTCCTACGCCGACAACACTCAACTGATTCTCTCCCTCACCAAGGACTCCATCACCGCCAAAGCCAACCTCCATGAGGAATGAAGGGCGTCGCTGACTGGATGAAGATCAGCCGTCTGAAGCTGAACTCGGACAAGACGGAGGTCCTCATCCTCGTCTCCAACCCGTCAGCCTGGGACGACTCCTGGTGGCCAACGGCACTGGGGACAGCCCCTACTCCCACGGACCAGGTACGCAACCTGGGAATCATCCTTGACTCAACGCTCTCAATGACCAAGTAAGTGAATGCCGTCTCCTCCTCCTGCTTCAACACCCTCTGTATGCTCCGCAAGATCTACAGATGGATCCCGACAGATACAAGAAAGACAGTCACCCAGGCCCTCATCAGCAGCAGACTTGACTACGGAAACGCCCTCTACGTGGGAGCCCCGACCAAGCTCATCAATCGACTACAATGCATCCAAAACGCCTCGGCACGACTGATCCTCGATGTACCACAACACGGCCACATCACCCCCCCACCTGAGAAACCTGCACTGGCTCCCCGTTAAGCATGGGCGGATTTTGCGGATTGGCAATCCGCGAACTTGCGTATTTACGGATTCGCAATCCGCGAAGATCCGCGAACTCTAGCGGACTTGCGGATTTTTCCGTTTTTTGTGTTGGCGCGTGTTCGCGCCGATTTTGGGACAAGTTCGCAATTGCGAACTTACTTTTCGGCTTGCAACGGCCGCGACTATGTTGTTTCTACGTCTGGTTTATCATCACAGGTTCACAGCACCCTCTGTTTCACCACTGCCACCCTCTGGGACACCCATGCCACCCTCTAGTACATCCTCACAGGCACCTATTAGGTTTATTTATTACTGTAGATTATGGTGGTTGAAAAAAGCTAGCACACCTGCCCTTCTTCAACTGCCATCAATTAATTTGTGTTTCATTAATGTGTCAGTAATTTTGAAAGTTCCAGTCTGGCTGGCACCTGCTTCCTTCCTTATCTGTAATTTGCTTTTTGTTGCAGTGAAATTTTTTTTTTACAGGACCTTTATGGTGCTATTCTATGAGCCTGCTGTTTGGGTCATAGCAGGGTCATAGAATTGTTGCAAACTCTGGAGGGGCCCATCAGGAAGCACTACCTTGAATGTTACTAATGTTAAGTTTGAACTTTTGCACCTGCTCATTGCTTTCATTTTAGCTAAAATCGTTTTTTTTGCAATTTCGCGCGTTATTTGGGGCGCGAATCCGTGCGAGATCGATTTCGGAAGCCGCGAATACGTGCGAATACAAAATTGTTTTTGTTGCGACGTGTATGTTCGCGTGATCTTGCGCGTGTTCGCGAGGCGCTTCTAGCTATTCGTTTGCCAAGTTACCCTATCGGTCGTACACGGGCGCGGCCATCTTGTTGGCGTGACGTAATTCCGTTTCCGCCCGCTATGTGTAATCTCGCAAAGTGTGCTGCTCGCGAGTACAAGTTCGCGCGTACTCGCAAGGAAAATCTCGCGCGAACTTACCCACGCGGTCGTGAACGGGCGCGGCCATCTTGTTTCTCATTCATTGCTATGGTTCTGGGCATGCTTTCTCTATCCTCTCTCAATCTCTGCCATCCTTTGCTTGTTTGAAGTTTTTTTGATCTAATTTTACTTATTATCTAACCCTCTATTTTTCTAGCTCTATATTTTTGTGTTTTCTGCAGCTTTTAGTTACTTTTAAACTACTTTTTTAAACTCTTTTATTTTCTTCTTCACTATTCTATTTCTTCTTTATCATTTAAGTTTATTTCTGCCCAGATCATGGTAAAGGGAGCCGGGAAGCACCCTGAGAAGGGGAAGGGTCCCGCACCCCGTGCCCGGCTCCCGTGCGGGCGTTTAAGGGGGGAGCAAGTGGTCCCGAGGGAGATCTTTAGCGCGGAGGAAGTGGCGGCACTGATCTTCCATGTCCAGCGCCGCCTCCCCAAGACGATCCTGGGAGGCGGCAAGATCGCGACCGGCTATGGCATCCGGGAGCGCCGCCAGCGGTGGGAGAAGGTGTGCCGGGCCATGTACAAGATCTCTGGGGTCCGGCGCACATATAACCAGGCCACCCACCGCTGGACCGATGTCATGGACCGGGAGCGGGACTTGCTGGACGCGCTCGGCGTAGAGGTCCCCGGGCTTGGTGAGTAGTAGTAGTAGTACATTTACTACTCTGTTTTATCCTGCTCTGTTATTTGCAAATCTTTGTTCTTTACCAAGAGCAATAATGCTGCCGATTACATTGAGGTAAATTATATTTCAAAATCTTCTATGCATTTCATTTTCAGGTGCACTGCTCTCCTTCTCAGTAGCCTTGCTTGCTACTATGCTTCTTTGTTTTGTATGTTGTGTTCAGAAGCATTTCATTGGCCTGAGAAATTATGTATCAGTGTACTGTAAAGAAAAGAACTGCGTAATGCTAGACAGTAAGGGTCATATTTTCAATTACCGGCGCATCCCTGCAAAGTAGCAGGGATGCGGCAGTAATTGTGTGCCATGCCACCACCACCCATTGGCCCAAAACGTCACAGAAGCCTTACGCATCTGTGCCGTAAAGGCAGCGCATTGCTGGAGTTGCGTGCCAACGATGGCGCAGCTCCAGCAATGCTCTGGGGTACCCTATCTCCCCAATGCTGCATCAAGCCGTACGTCGGCTTCAAGCGCGCAGGGTTTGAGTCATGCATCATTGTCATAAAAATGACTGATTGACATCTTGTAGATTTCCCTCAGCCACTTTTAGGATTCGTTCCTGCGCAGGTACGCCCTCCCTTGCGCCGGAACGCCCCCTGATGGCGCAGGGCTTTACAACGTGATGCATCGCCCATATGCCCATATGTGTTTTTTTTTTTAATATATACGCCGCACCAACACCATGGCGAGTCTTTTGTTCTGCCGCTGCGTCAGAAAAGGCACGCAACAATGGAGGAAAATCAGCCGCAACTTCCGCAAGGGACTTATAAATCAGCCCCAACAGACTGAAGTCCAGTGTCCTTCCTTTAGACAGTCACATGGCTATCAGAAGAAATAGTGGCGGTGGTGGCGGGTGGATTGATAGTTTGAGTATTCACTGATCTGCAAGCAGGATGGACTTTGTCTGTCACGTGTTGTGCACTACTGCCTGCAGTGCCAGGCCTAGGCAAACCTCTTTAGTAGTCTGTTTATTGAGTTACATAGGAACTTTCTAAGTCAACGTTCCGCAAATCAGGCAATACGAATAACGTAGTATACCACATGAGATAGATCCCGTGGAATAGTTGTCTATCTATTTGCTATTTTTCCAAAATATGTTGTTATTGTTCTTTTGAAATGTTTGATTTGGTTGAAAAATCTCATCCATGTTTTATGGTTTTTCTTTCTTTCATGTTGTACATCAGCTCCCCCCAAGGGCAAGAGGACACAGGAGGAGGGTGCTGAGGATGCAGGCCAGGATCGGGCAGGCGAGGGCTCCTTTGCTGGCCCCAGTAAGTTTACATTTTACTAAACAGTACCTATTTTTTCCTAGCGTTCCTCATTCGATTTTTTCTAAATCGTCTTTGATCTTCTTGTAGACTGGATATAAATTCTTATCCTGCCTCGAATATGATGACTCCCTGTGGTATTACTAGACTATTCTTATTAGTCTGTCTGTGTAGCTAACTAAGATTGGACATTTGGCAATTCCATTGGACTCCCATTATATTCAGCAATACCTCTATGCACTGTCTCCTTACTGACTAGATAGTGTGGCAGAGTCATTCAGCTCCCGAAGTCACCGATTATAGATCCCCAATGATCTCTAGATTATCGTACGCAGGACAAGAGAGTAGTACGGAGTCACAGCACAGTCAAGAAGTGTCAGAGGCACTCATGCTTGCAAAAATTCCAAAACCTTTAGCTCATCCACTCTAGTCTAGAGGAACAAAAACCACAGAGTCTATTTAAGTGTAAAAGCTTTATTAAAAGTAAACACATTTATTGAAATCTACTTTGTCATAAAACTATTTAACTGTAAACGGAAAAGTGGTTAGTGCTGACGATTAATTGGACACATTTCTTGTGGTCGAGCCGAACTCTCACCTACTTTGAACTTGATCCTGGTCGTGTTCTTAGGACTCAGGAGTCAAGCTTCTGTCTGTTAGGAGAAAAAGTGGTGCGTGTTAAAAATCAAAAGCAAGCATTCATCAGTTGTGCATAAAAGTGCAGCAAGACAACAGCCTTCCCTGGAAAATGGGACCTTTTTACTATGGAGTAGACAGTCACAAATTATTACATTGTATTCTGTTTTTTTTAACATTTCTCCTAGACCAAATATTATATAGTAGTGAGTGGTGTATTCTAACTTTCTTAAATGTACTTTGTAGGTGTAACATCTGGTGACGGGGCCAGCGCGGAGGTGGCTGATGTGTTGGACTTGGACTCGGAGGCCTCTGGGGAGGATGCGGCGGTAGAAGAGCTGGTGGCCGTTCCTGTGGGGGATCAAACGGTGGTGGCGGAAACAGGTAAGCTATATATTCCTTACTTATTGAGATTGAAGACTGCATAGTGTGCTTTCTGCACGGGTGTATTACAATTACAAATCAACCAGGTAGTAGCCTCCTCGAAATGTACTTCGACTTAGCTGTGAAGTTTTTGGTGAGAAGAATCCCAATAAGTTCTTAGACGAACGTGATGGATGGGATGAACGAAAAGCGAAAGAAGGGTGTAAGTAAGTGGGACGCGAACTTGTATGATGGCTGGCAAAGAAGAACGATATGTGTTTGCTTGGACCCAGAGGTGGCTGGGAAGGAAAGAATATGGTATGGTGCATGGCTGGGTCAATGATGAAGCAAGGATGGGTGGAAGGACAGCAGCCTGGGTGGGTGAAACAGAAACTGTATGTGTGCGTATACTTTGAATGAATGGATGCCTGGAGCATGGTATTCTCTGACTCTTACATAGCAAATGTGTATCTAGAGAGAGTAGATGGTCGCCAGGTGAAGTAAGTGTTACCTTGAAGAGCATGTACCACCGCACCCGCACGTCCGTCCCAGTGCAGGGAAGGCAAGGAAAAGAAATTGTAAATGTGTCCAATACTTCCATGAATAGTAGCAGTACTTTGTATTGCGTTTGCATTCACAGCATATATCTGGTTATTACGGTGGACACTCCGTACCTCTCTTAATAACTTTAGTTTACTTGTAGTACGTCATTCATGTGTGGGTGTATCACTGTGTTCACTCAATATTAAGCAAAGCACCTAAAGTCATCTCATCTGTCATTAAATACGTCCCATGTGAAGTGATAGATAATCAAATTAGTTAGCTTCTTCAGTTTCCTTTTCTAGTACTCATTTGCACTGTAGGGTGAAAGGTAAATTAATTAAGCAGTAGCCCTTGTAACAGAGTATTCTCAGTGCCACCCGTAATAGAAAAGTAATAGCTTCACCACCTGCATGTACTGGACCGGTACAGTAACGCAAGTCTGTCTCCATCATCATGGTGTGCAACTTTTTTTCTCGGGTGCAACTTCACTGTGCTGTGTCCATGTCATTCTGCCGGCTTGCATAAGATAACGTACCCATTTCCCTAAACAAGAGAGAAGAAGAAGAATAAGACTGGTGTACTGTCATAGTCGACTGTAATGGAAGTCCATAGTGGTCGTAGAATTAGTTCATTAAACTACCACTACTGTTAGAGCAAGGATGCAGAAGTGGGAGGGTTACATAGATACTGTCCTCAATAGTTATGTACTGTGCTTTCAATTTGCTACTTGTACTCTGTGACCCAACTTTCGGCTCAATCACTTTGTGTTATTAATAAGGAGCATTGGTTACAGACTATGTCTTTCTTTCTTCATATAGTTGCTCCTTCTTCCAAATCAACAACAAGGAGGGAGCAGGCTAGATTGGCCCGGCAACGGAGGCTGGAGGCCACAGTCGCCGAGTATCGGCGGCTGGTGGCCCTGGAGGAGGAGGAGGACACGCAGTCGAGCGGGGCAACATCTTCGACTGCATCCTCCTCCGTGACTAAACCAGCGGGACCGAGCCGGGCTAAGAAAGCCGACCGCCACCGCCAAGCACCGGAAACACCAGCTGCCCCCCACAGGAGCTGCAAGGAACGCCAACACCGCCTACGAGTCCGCATGTCCAACCTGGAGCAGGAGGTCCTGAGGTATAAGACCTTGGTTAAGGGCCTCCGCTCCGAGCTTGCCACCCTCCGCAAGGAGTATGATGCCCATGCCGCATCATGCACCAGCACCAGCACCCTCCAGTAGTGGAGTGTCCCTTGCCCTTTTTTTATAGACTTTTGGGGGGTGGGATTTGGGAGTTGGGATCGTTTTGGGACGTTTCAGAGACAATCGTTGGGGTTAGGGTGGGTGAGGGAGATTATTTTGTTAGGGATAAATAAATATATTTTTCAACTACTTTATCTGACCATACCTGTTTTTTACTGCTTTTCAGTCTGGTGGGTGGGGGGCGGGGGTGTAACAGTAACTTTGTTTTCCTGAACAGTCGTAGGACTTTAGTAGTACAACCGTCAAACTCTTGTCTACTCCGAAATAATACTCCATTATACTACCTCCCACCAAACGCTTATCTTACCTGTAATTTGTGTTAGAAATTAGGGCTAGGCCCAGGGCTGGCTCCAGGTGAAATGGGGATTAACGTTGTCATTCCTGGGCGGGTGACATTTCCTCATTGCGGTGTTACTAGTGGTGTGACACAGTGGCAGTTGCATGCCTATGGAAAAAAAGAAAACGAAACCTTGTTTGTACTCCTTACTGTAGCATTACAACGGTTACGGTACGATCGAGAAAATAGCAGGTGACAGTACACTAGAACAGTGCCATAATGTAGCCTAACAAATGGTAAAGTATTGCAAGTATAACTAGTACTTGCGTTGAATTTATTTGACATTGGCTACTACTACTAGAAGATATAGTACTGAAGCTGAGTAAGTCTAGAAGATATCCTCGTATTCCTTCACCAGCCTGTTGCTGCTATCACCTTATCCTCCCCAGCAAGTGTGTGGAATTATTGATGTCATTTTAGTCAGACATCAAGCAAAACAACACAGCCCGGGGGAAGAGGGTTAGGGTTTGTAAAATGGATGGGAATGGGGGTTTCTTTTTGGGTAGGTTTTGTTGAGAGAAGAAAAAAAAAGCAGAGCATGGACAAACAATAATTGAAGATACAGAGTTTACAGACAATCTTTGGTTACAAAGTAAAGGTAAGCACATGCAGTCACACTCATAGAATAAAAGACAACAATGGATACTGTATCTGTATTGCGTATGTTGTTGGAGTTGTCCTGTTGAAATTGGTAAGTAAGTTGCATGCAGCAAACAATTCCTCTTATTGGCGGCACTCCTCCATTCCAGCTGACGCTTCGTCCATCAATGTGGTGGTGACCACTGACAGAAGAGACACCCTGTCCACTGCCTGCCTGGCGGATGTTGACTGAAACCCGGCCTGTAATTATTGAACGGAAAACAGGAAGTGCTATTACAATACCACTGATAAATAAATAAAAGGTATGTACGCTGTGTGGTTCAAAAAGTCACACTTTGATGATGCCTAGCAGAAAAATGGTTACAAAACGTACTTTGAAAGTAACAGTAGACCCAAATACAGACCGTGGATTGTATTCAAACCACTTGCCTGCAAGCAAAAGTATCCATAGCCAGCATCGCTCCAACAGTGCTCTACAACAACAGAACCGCGTTGCAATAGAACCCCCCTAAACACATGCAATCCTGCTGCTAGGGCTAACCCTAACGAACCCTAACTTACAAAGTGCCAAAACTGGTGTTTCCTTATGGATTTTGTCCAACTAACTTCTAGCCGGTATTAGACCTTCCCAGGAATGCCCCAGGCAAGACCCGCCAACCCACCCGCAAAAAAACACCCGACACAACACCACCAAACAGCGAAAAAGCTAAATCTCATACTTACAATGTCTCTCGGCCTTCGGTCCAAACGCGGCGCTGTGCAGCTAGGTCGTCATCATCATCATCAATCATCATAACTCCTGTTTTCCACCACGGATTTCCTGAAAAGCAAATGCAATCAAGATTAGACTGTCGCAGCAGTGCTTCGACAGAGACCCCGGCCGCAACCCACCCACGAACAGCAGGAAGCCCCCCAAAACGCTACATTGAGCAAGATGTCTGAAGAAATGGCAAAAAAAAGGCTGTTCCTTATGGATTTTGTCCAAAACACTTGTATCCGGTATTAGACCTTCCCAGGAAAGCCCCAGGCAAGACCCGCCGGCGCCAACCCACCCGCAAAAAAACACGCGACACAACACCACCAAACAGCGAAAAAGCTAAATCTCATACTTACAATGTCTCTCGGCCTTCGGTCCAAACGCGGCGCTGTGCAGCTAGGTCGTCATCATCATCAATCATCATAACTCCTGTTTTCCACCACGGATTTCCTGAAAAGCAAATGCAATCAAGATTAGACTGTCGCAGCAGTGCTTCGACAGAGACCCCGGCCGCAACCCACCCACGAACAGCAGGAAGCCCCCCAAAAGCTACATTGAGCAAGATGTCTGAAGAAATGGCAAAAAAAAGGCTGTTCCTTATGGATTTTGTCCAAAATACTTGTATCCGGTATTAGACCTTCCCAGGAATGCCCCAGGCAAGACCCGCCGGCGCCAACCCACCCGCAAAAAAACACCCGACAACACCCCCAAACAGCGAAAAAGCTAAATCTCATACTTACAATATCTCTCGGCCTTCGGTCCAAAGTAACGCGCTGTGCAGCTAGGTCATCATCAATCATCATAACTCCTGTTTTCCACCACGGATTTCCTGAAAAGCAAATGCAATCAAGATTAGACTGTCGCAGCAGTGCTTCGACAGACACCAAAAATTACACACAAACCCCCGGAACCCCGCCAAAGAGCACCTCAAAGGCAAGCAAGTCAGCAAAAACGGCAAGAAATTTTCACCTCATATTTGGTCCAAAACACTTTTGTCCATTATTAGAGCTTCACAGCAATGGGCCCAAAACCGTCAACTCACCCGCAAAGAAGTACAACACCCCCACAAGTGCTGAGTCTTTCTTCATTGTGCGTAATCCAGCACTCTGCTTGGAGGGAAATCGCAGTCTGGAGGAGGAGGATAGAGGAGCATGTTCTTCAGAACTTGTGAACCTGAGGAATGTAGACTGCGGCACCTTCAAATCAATAAGCAAACAAGTGAAGACAGTTCTGATGATGGTCTTCTTTTTGGGATTAGGTGATTAAAGTTTGAATTAAATTAACTGTGCAAAACAAAGAAAGAGAGACACAAAGCACACAGGAATAAAAGTGAATAAGGACGAAAAAGAAAGTTCTTGATTGATTGTCTCATTTTCAGGGCTCGGTGTCAGGGAATAAGAACAAGATTTCGTCATCATACTCTGCGAATTCAGGCTGGATGAGGTCAGTGGCACCGAACAGAGAAAAAATCCCCTCATCTACGTTGCTGTCCTCATCGTCTTCATGTGGCGTGCTTTCTCGCACTTTGTAATCTGGTGGTATGAGGTGCTGATTCATCTTGATCATTGTCAGCCGCTCCACATTTTTGGGCGATAGGCGGCTCCGTTTGGCAGTTACAATGCCACCAGCAGCACTGAAAACACGTTCAGAAGACACACTTGCGAGTGGGCAAGACAAATAGTTTATAGCCAGGTTGTAGAGCTGTGGCCACAATTGTTTTTTGCCATGCCAATACTGCAATGGCTCCTCATTAAGAAAGACCACTGTTGAGTCATTCAGATAGTCCTGCACCATCGACTCAAGGTCATCAACTGTTCCTCCACTTTGCTTACTTTTTGCTGTGCCTGTGACATTTTTTAGAGAACCATACCCCATCAAACTTAGCCAATCCTCCTCCCCAGCCACTGTTAGTGTTGTCATTGTGTGTGGTGCAGATGATCCAGTTGCCGGTGTCTTTAACGGCTGAGAGGTCACTTGTGCCCCAGCCACAGGTGCAGAAGTGGATTCTTGTGACTGCGGATGGCCTGCTGATGCTGATGCTGATGTACTGGCTTCTCCTTCAATAACCTGCCGTTCTTTTTCAAACCTCTTGGCTGACCAGGCTAACCAATGTTTGTACTTTTGAACATCTGCATCAGCGAAAGGAAAGAATGCGTTGTCTGCCAGCGCCTTTTTGTAGCGTGGATCCAGAATAGTAGCACAAATGTAATGCTGATCTGAGTTGATGTTTTTAAGACGTTCATCACCACGTAGGCGATGTAATAATTTCTCAGACAAAATGAAATGGTTTTTTTTTTTTTCATCTTTTTCAAACTCAGAAGAAACCGCCATCAGTTGGTGCTCCAGTATGCACAACAATGGGATAGCTTTTCCCAAATTACAGTCCTCCTGGCTGACTGCACGCGTGAAGAACTCAAAAGGACGAAGCATGTCTGTCAGGCTTTTAACTATGGCCCATTGCGCCTTACTCATCCGCAGGTCCTCCTTCTGAGATGTAGCCTCTGTCAAGAAATAGTGATCGAGTACCGTATACTGCTCATGCAGACGCTCAAGCATGTAGAAGGTTGAGTTCCAACGTGTTGCCACCTCCTGGATGAGTGCTTTCACTGGCATTCCACGTTGAAGTAGCAGTCTCCGCAGATGCTTCCGGGCCTTAAAAGAATGGCTGAAATGGTTGCACATTTTGCGGCAGGTGGCCATTACCTCGAACGCTGGACTCTCTTTATCACTCAAGAATTTTTGAACTACCAGGTTGATACAGTGCGCCAAACACGGCACTCTAACATGGTGACCCTGTGACATGGCCTTAACTACATTGGCGCCATTATCCGTGGAAACATAACCAATCTTGCGTTTTAGGGGGGATAGCATTGACAACACCTTTTTGTCAAACTCTTCCAAAAGGTTTTCTGCTGTGTGACTTTTCTCCAAGGCAAACATGGCTAGTGTTGCATGTTTCCGAGCAGCTTTGAAAACTTGGTCCGGGTCAACACCTGCGTTTAGCTTTGCTATAACACCTGAAAAAGAGACCCAGTGTGCAGTGATGCACATGTAATCATCGCCTGGGCCACTGGTCCACATGTCTGTTGTCAGATGTATTGTGTGAACAGCACTCTTCTGCAAAGCTGCCCCAATCGCCTGCAGCACATCTTCATGTAGTGCTGGAACCGCAACTCTGGCAAAATAGAATCGGCTCGGAACCTTCCATTTAGGGCAGAGCGTTGCAACTAATTCAAGAAAACCTACCGCTTCTACAAAAGAAAAAGGTAGAAGGTCCACAGCTAGCATTTTAGCCAGCTTAGTGTTATACAGACGCGTCAGTGGGTGGTTGCGTTCATATGGCACGTCTGAAGTAAGCATTGTTCTAATGTTGGCCTGGACCAAGCATTTACGGGCTGATAATGACTTCGTTGACCCAATTTTGCTCGCTGGTGAACTTTTGTGCGTTGGTGTCTCACTCGCTCCAACACTCTTAGTGTGCCTCACATTGGGTGTGCTGCTGAGAGGGGTACTGGGTGTAAGGGAAGTGTTTGACACGTCTTCTTCCTGCTCGTCAACATCAGATGAAACATCAACGTTTCCTTGATTTTGGCCTTTCTTGATCGCAGCTAGGTGCGCAAACCATTGGACACCGTGCTTTCTGTCAAGATGACCACTCTGGCCGCCGGTACCATAGTTGCTACCTGGCTTACCACGACTAACTGCAAGCTTACAAAGGGTACAAATGGCAAACCTTGGATTTTTGGGACAAACAGTAAAGAAGTCCCAAACTGGGGACTTGAAGTGTCTGTGGGACCTGGAGGAGGCGGCGATACTGGTGGTGGTGGTGGTCATGAAGCTAATGCCAGATGAAGTGGAGGATCTGGATTGGCCAACTTTTGTACGTTTTCCACTTTCACCGCCACTAATTAAGGTCGAGGTTGACGCAGGTCTCTTCTTGCCAGAAAGAAATATGGAAGCGGGACGAGTTGGTGTACTACTTAACTCCAATGATTGTGGTGTTTCCACTGCCTCCTCATCGACAACATCATCATCATCATCATCACGCGCAGCAGCTCTTCGGGCTAGGGTCAAAATGTCTGTTTGCTGCATGCCCGCTGGGGCTGCAGTGACCTTTATGATGACTGGGTCGTCGTTGGCAGAGTCTTCATCAGCAGCAGTATCCGCCACTTCTTGTTGAGCCTCATCACACTCCATAAGTCTGAGACTTTGGACGAGCTTCCTTTTACGCTTAAGTACCTTTGTTGGATCATGGTGTGCCTCACTCTCAGACGGCTGTGGTGCTGGTTCCCAAGTTTGATCCGTATCATCAGAAGGAGGTGTGCTTGAAGAGGATGTAGACACCACCCTTGATCTCTTCCTTGCTAGGGTTGTGGAAGACAATGAAGGATCATCAGGAGGAGTGGCTTCCTCAAATGATACCTCGCCTTGATTGTCGATTTCCTGATGTGCCCCTACTTCGGGAGGAACAACTATTGTGGGCACTTGTTGTGACCCTCCATGCACCTCTGCATGCGCATCTCCTTGCGCTGCCTCTCCTTCCACATGTACTTGGGCTTGTACTTGCACATGTGATTGTTGTTGCCGCTGTGGTTGTTCAACACTCGTCAGATGAGCTACAACAACCTGTGTTGATTGAGGGACATTGCTGCTGCTTTCTTGCGATGAGCCAACATCACTGGTCGATGGTGATTGAAGAAGTATACTGGCTGCCTCTGCAGCACTCAAGGGCTTGGACTTAAGTTGGCGTGGTGGTGGTGGTGGCACTGAGCCCAATGGAGCGGGGGTGCTGCTGCCAGCTTGGTCCCCAGCAGATCCCGCTGCAGCTGCTGCAGGCATACTTTTTTTTTTACTCACAAAAAAAGGGGCGGGCGGCACACCAGTGTCCTTGGTAACTTGCTTCTTCTGCTCCTTACTGGCACCTTTCTTGCTAGAGGAGCTACGGGTTACTTTTTTTGGGGCCATCTTCTTCAGAGCAGGTCAGCAGGCAGCAGTTGCACGAGTTGCAGAGGGTTCTGTGTCCAGACGTGACGTCGCGTGACGTTATGCTGCACACACCGCTGCAGGACTTCTTCCTGGCACTGGTGGTTCTATTGAGTCTTCTTGTGCACCTAAAAGCAATGGAAGACAGAGGAACATCAGTTCAGTTATACACCCCAAAAAATCGACAAAACACAGAAAAATGAGCACAATCCCATGCCATCCATGATGTTTACATTGAAGACACCCCACAGAAAGACTAGGGACATGCAAGTATGCAACACTCACTACCCCTGGGCATAAGGGATGAAAAGTAGGCAAAATAAGTGCAGGCCTCAGACACTGCCTCTCCTCAAAATGGCCCCCTTACACCCCAAGCACATGTTGCTGCCTGTACCAGCCAGCACTCAAGATGGCCACCACCACCACCCACATGGCCAGTCCACATCAACAGTACACCCCCAAAAAACAGAAAAACAGCCAGAAATCACCACAATCCAATGCCATCCATGATGTTTACATCAAAGAGAGTGAGACAACACCACAGGCACACTCAGTCCATGCACCACCACCACCCCTGGGCAAGCAAAAGGCCACACCAGCAGCCCCCCAAAAACGACAAAAAAAAAATAAAATAAGCACAATCCCAGCCCATCCATGGCCTCAATTATGTTTAAATTCAAGAAGACACCCCACAGAAAGACTAGGCCCATGCAACACTCACCACCCCTGGGCAAAGGGCCACACCAGCAGGCCCAAAAAAACGACAAAAAACAATAAAATCTGCACAATCCCAGCCCATCCATGGCCTCAATGGTGTTTAAATTCAAGAAGACACCCCACAGAAAGACTAGGCCCATGCAACACTCACCACCCCTGGGCAAAGGGCCACACCAGCAGGCCCAAAAAAACGACAAAAACCAATAAAATCTGCACATTCCCAGTCCATCCATGACCTCAATGGTGTTTAAATTCAAGAAGACACCCCTCAGAAACACTAGGCCCATGCAACACTCACTACCCCTGGGCATAAGGGATGAAAAGTAGGCAAAATAAGTGCAGGCCTCAGACACTGCCTCTCCTCAAAATGGCCCCCTTACACCCCAAGCACATGTTGCCTGTACCAGCCAGCACTCAAGATGGCCACCACCACCACCCACATGGCCAGTCCACATCAACAGTACACCCCCAAAAAACAGAAAAACAGCCAGAAATCACCACAATCCAATGCCATCCATGATGTTTACATCAAAAAGAGTGAGACAACACCACAGGCACACTCAGTCCATGCAACACTCACCACCCCTGGGCAAAGGGCCACACCAGCAGGCCCAAAAAAACGACAAAAAACAATAAAATCTGCACAATCCCAGCCCATCCATGGCCTCAATGGTGTTTAAATTCAAGAAGACACCCCACAGAAAGACTAGGCCCATGCAACACTCACCACCCCTGGGCAAAGGGCCACACCAGCAGGCCCAAAAAAACGACAAAAAACAATAAAATCTGCACAATCCCAGCCCATCCATGGCCTCAATGGTGTTTAAATTCAAGAAGACACCCCTCAGAAACACTAGGCCCATGCAACACTCACTACCCCTGGGCATAAGGGATGAAAAGTAGGCAAAATAAGTGCAGGCCTCAGACACTGCCTCTCCTCAAAATGGCCCCCTTACACCCCAAGCACATGTTGCCTGTACCAGCCAGCACTCAAGATGGCCACCACCACCACCCACATGGCCAGACCACATCAACAGTACACCCCCAAAAAACAGAAAAACAGCCAGAAATCACCACAATCCAATGCCATCCATGATGTTTACATCAAAGAGAGTGAGACAACACCACAGGCACACTCAGTCCATGCACCACCACCACCCCTGGGCAAGCAAAAGGCCACACCAGCAGCCCCCCAAAAACGACAAAAAACAATAAAATAAGCACAATCCCAGCCCATCCATGGCCTCAATTATGTTTAAATTCAAGAAGACACCCCACAGAAACACTAGGCCCATGCAACACTCACTACCCCTGGGCATAAGGGATGAAAAGTAGGCAAAATAAGTGCAGGCCTCAGACACTGCCTCTCCTCAAAATGGCCCCCTTACACCCCAAGCACATGTTGCCTGTACCAGCCAGCACTCAAGACGGCCACCACCACCACCCACATGGCCAGACCACATCAACAGTACACCCCCAAAAAACAGAAAAACAGCCAGAAATCACCACAATCCAATGCCATCCATGATGTTTACATCAAAGAGAGTGAGACAACACCACAGGCACACTCAGTCCATGCACCACCACCACCCCTGGGCAAGCAAAAGGCCACACCAGCAGCCCCCCAAAAACGACAAAAAACAATAAAATAAGCACAATCCCAGCCCATCCATGGCCTCAATTATGTTTAAATTCAAGAAGACACCCCACAGAAAGACTAGGCCCATGCAACACTCACCACCCCTGGGCAAAGGGCCACACCAGCAGGCCCAAAAAAACGACAAAAAACAATAAAATCTGCACAATCCCAGCCCATCCATGGCCTCAATGGTGTTTAAATTCAACAAAACAGTTGTATCATGCACCCATAACCAACCCTGGTCCTACTGGATACTGTGGCTACCCACAATATAATTTATTTAATTTTCTGAAAAAGTTCCAAAATTGTACTTGCAGCAACTGTAATGCCCCAAACAAACTTACTTGTGAAAGTTGATTTCTAATCCAAAAGTGATCCAAAGACAGTCAAAAAGGCCTCAAATCCAAATATCCAGCAGCACCCACAAAAAGTAATCCTTCCAGCTCCAGATCCAAATGAAAGTGACCAGGAGATGGACAAAGCACTGGGAGGAGCCTGCTGGACAGGAACAGGAAGTTGGAGACTGTGGGGCACTTCCTTCCTCCCCCCCCCCCCCAAAATGGACTCCTTGCAAAAAAAAAGGCCATGCAAATGTCAACCTGAGGAGTGATTCTGATAAAAATCATAATTTTCTGAAGGTTTATCCTGTTTGCTGGTGATTTTCTTGTGCGAAATTGCAAAATCTCTATTTCGCAAGTGCGAGATTGTTCCTTTCCGCCGCAACTACATGTTCGCAATTGCGAACTCTCGCGAGGTGTGCTGTGCAAGGTGGCAAGCCGCGAGTACGTATTCGCGGGCGACAAACTCCCGCGGGAACACGCAGCAAGATCTAAAATGGCGCGTCACTCGCAAAGAAAAACAACTCGGCAAACGCTAAAATGACGGAAAGTGAACGCCGTGCACCACGCCGCGCGCCGCAACCAAGCAAAAAATCCGCCGCGAGCGGATTCACGGATTTTCGACAAATTCGCGAGCGTTCGCGGATTGCGGATTTGCCGAAAATCCGAAAAATCCGCGAGCGGAGCGGATTTTACGCCCATGCTTACTCCCCGTCAACAAGAGGATATCCTTAAAGCTCCTCATCCACGCACACAAGGCACTCCACAAGCACCGGCCCAGCCTACCTCAACAGACGGCTCTCCTTTTACACCCCCGAACACCAGCCACGCTCCGCCGACCTCTCACTCGCCACTGTCCCGCGCATCCGAAGAACAACCACCAGCGGGAGATCCTTCTCCCACCTTGCCACCAAGACATGGACCACCCTCCCACAGAGCCTACGACAGACTCAAGACCTGCTGACCTTCAGGAGGACACTAAAGACCTGGCTGTTCAATCAGTAGCGGCCCCCACCTCCCCCCCAGTGCCGTGAGACCCTCACGGGTATGTATTGCGCTTAACAAATGACTGATTGATTGATTGATTGGACAGTGCATAGGGGGTTTGAAGATTGTGTAGTAGGTCCAAGCTCCAGGAGAGGTCAAAACATAAACATGGAAAAAGTAAAATATATAGAGAATTTCTATCAATCAGTACGAAGATCCCTCCAGACCTCCCCCACTCACATTCATTCTCTCTCTCTCTCTCTCTCTCTCTCTCTCTCTCTCTCTCTGTATATATATATATATATATATATATATATATATATATATATATATATATATATATATATATATATATATATATATATACACCAGCAAGTTCATTGATTACTTTTTGCAACCCTATGTACAGAAATTGTCTTCATACATCAAGGACAGTGGGGATTTTTTAGCAAAAATGTATAATGTAGATTCGCACTCTGACTTTGTCTTAGTCACTTTGGATGTACAGAGTCTGTACACCAGTATTAGACACAGTGACAGGTTGCATGCTATCAAACATTACCTTAACACCAGGGATATAACATTACACCAGCACACTGCCATGTTGTTACAGATGATCGAATGGTGTCTCGAAAACAACACATTCATGTACAATAAACTTCTCTACCGGCAAATTCAGGGGACTGCCATGGGCACTTGCTTCGCCCCCAGTTATGCTAATTTGCATATGGGCTGGTGGGAGGAGCAAGTGCTCATGGCAAAACACAGTACACAAATGTCGGCTAATGTGATGCACTATAGTCGTTACATAGACGACATTTTCCTGTTATGGAAGGGAAGTGAGGAGAGTGTCAGGGAGTTTGCGGAAGAATTAAATGAGAACTCTCTGAATTTGAAGTTCACATGTAATGCAAGCAAAACCTCGATTGTTTTCTTAGACTTGGAACTATTTGTTTCCGAAAACAAGATTCAAATGAGGACCCATAGGAAACCAACTTCCGGCAATACCATCTTGCATGCCGGAAGTTTTCATCCTCACAGTCTCATTACCAGCATCCCCTATGCCGAGTGCCTCAGAATGAAGCGCAACAGCAGCACACAAGACAGCTTTAAAACATCAAAAAAGCAGCTGTTCAAAAGATTGCACTCCAGAGGCTACTCTCAGAAAATTCTAGAAACAGCTGAGAATAAATCAAAGAACAAAAGTAGGGAAAATCTTGTACTCAGGAATATTACATCTGTAACATCAAACACAATGACTGAGACGCCGCGAATCATCACAGGGTACAATGCCTACCATACCAATGTACGAACAATTCTGTACAGGCATTGGCCTATAGTACGCAGTGACCCCACACTAGGACCATCATGTGCTAAATTGCCGCAGATTACCTACAGAAGGGCTAAGTCTATGAAGCAGGAATTGGTATCTAACATTCCGAGCCAAGTGAGTAACACCAATTGGCTTCAGAAGAAGAAGGGATTTTTTAAGTGCACAAAGTGCAAAGCATGCCAGCATGGTATCAATCTTAGCAAAGTCCATTCCCACTCAGGAAAACACCTCTGGAGTTGCGAGGGAATATTAATTGCAAAACGGATTATCCAATCTATGTTTTGCAATGTACTTGCATGAAACGATACGTTGGAAGTACCTTGCATCCAGTTCATGTAAGGATCCTACAGCATTTGAGAGCTGTGGCCAACGATGAACAAAGTTACCCTGTGGCACGCCATATCAACGCTTTTCACGGAGGGAGAGTAGAAGATTTGCAATACTTTGTTATTGACTGTGTCAACAAGAACACAAGAGGAGGCAATAGACTCCTAGCACTTAGGCGATTGGAATCGAGGTATATTATCTTGCTCGATACCAAGGCTCCTAATGGCTTAAACTCCGATGAAGCATTAAGTGTGCACTTGTAATCGAATACATAAAAGACTAGCCCTGCATTCAGATGTATACCTTTTTTCATCTGTAATTTCATTACTTTTTGGCTCAATGCAAAAAATCACATACCCCACTCCTCTGAAACTTCGTGATAGGGATATGTGTAAAAGATTACAGTATTAGCACTTTAGACTGAAATCAAATTTCACAATGAGACAGTCCGGGTTTTTGTTGGAGCACAAAGGTTAATTTACTTTTCAATTTCACAAGTTAATTTATAAATCACAGTACTGAGTTACCCAATATGAGACAAAAAAAGAGAGATATTGGAGGCCAACATCACCACGATATACATATGGGATTTTTACAATAGCCCACAATTGATTAAAAGCCCACTGGGGCAAGATACTTTGTGTAAAGATGCTTAAAATTGTTGCCAAAAGGGTCTATTGGAGTTGCTATATGGTTGTATAATGATGGCTACAATATGATCCAGTACTGTGAGAAGTCACGTTGTTTTTAAATTTCACAGCATATGTAATTTTTTCAAATAAGTGTTTTGCACTGTTTAAAAACAGAAATATGGTTTTCCTTGGACTTTTGTTAGTCAGTTATGAACACAGGTACTGTCGTTGCATGATTACATCGTCACAGAAACATCGCAAAATACAAATGACAAAGAAAGCAAATGCAAATAAGATTGTGCAGGTATAAACTGTTAAAGTTTTGCAAATAGAATGAATTATGTTTCAGTTGATAATAATCTGAAATTAGAATTTGCAAATGCCCGGAATCACTCGTGATACAAATGTTTCTGTCACCTTAATGTATCTCTTCCATGTCTATGATAATGGGGAGGGTAACCATAGCAACTGACCTACGTCATCAGGAGGCTCCAACAAACCTGTGATGGGTGTGTGTGTATATATTCTTATCGTTTTTCACTTTGAAGTTGTTGTGAACAAGGCGGTTGTCCCGCCGAAACGCGTAAGCCGTCATCGTTGGGTGAATAAATTCCTCTTTGTTGAATCCCACGGAGTCAGCGCCTTTTTGCATTGCTGTAACGAAGGTTTGGATGATATATATATATTTGTGTGATCAAGACAGCTCTTGCTGTTGAAACGCGTTACTTTGCTGGAATAAACTTTGGTTCAAATATTCCCTAGTGCGAGCCTTTCTGTGAAGAAATCCTGTGGTAAATATAAATATATATATATATATATATATATATATATATATATATATATATATGCTTTCTTTGCTCAAAGTTCATAAAGTACGCTCTCAGGACAGAAACAAGGTAACCACACAATCTCCATAGTGCTGTTTATTCATTGAATAAACAGCACTATGGAGATTGTGTGGTTACCTTGTTTCTGTCCTGAGAGCGTGCTTTATGAACTTTGAGCAAAGAAAGCAGAAATTTGCCGGCATTACTCCGCCGGCGTGCACGCCACCTCTCACGGGTCGCAGGGGATCCAGAAGGAGTTGGTTGCTTCGTGTACATATATATATATATATATACATAAAACAGCAACTCCGGTATGAGGATAATGCCAGGCTAGTTCGCGGACGGTCCAGGTTGGGGCCACCGGTAGCCCTAAATTTATATTCCACAACGTCTTCGTTATATGTAAAAATTTACCCAGACACCACAGGATTGCTGAAGCAAAAAAGTGAATTTTAATGGCAGGAAACAACGCGTTTCACCTTTCGGCTTGTTCACATTTCAAATGCTGTGATGCTACGTGCTTTTTTATACATTGTGAATTCTCACCCCTAAGTGCTGTCAGCGGACCAACGAAAATGGCAGCCATTTTGTAATGTATAATCATACTATTCATTCAATAGCGGTGGTACATTTGTATCGTGTTCTGCAACTCAAATTGCATTATTACATTCATAGATACAATTTAAATAAATATCACAGAAATGTAGCGTTCAGCAGTTCTTTGTCGCTCACTGTTCAAAAATATAAACTCAGTGAATGTTATATAGCGGCAATATTTAACACATAATCCATATTGTTTTAGATCATTAGGGTCCTTTGGACCCCCCTGCACCCTTGAAATTGCATTCTCAATTTACGATTCGCAAATTGCTAATCGCAAATTGAGAATGACTTCCCATTCATTCCTATGGGCCTCTAGGCCCATAGGAATGAATGGGAAGGGATTCCTTAATTGCGATTCGCAAATTGTGAATCGCAATTAAGGAATTTTTAGAAATCGCTAAAAAAATTGCGATTTCTTGATGCATAGCCTTTTGCGATTTCTAAATTGTGATTCCTTAATTTTCGCAATTAAGAAATCGCAAACGGCAACAATGATGCATGTGGCCGTTCGCATCATGGCGTTTGAAACGTGAACAAGCCGAAAGGTGAAACGCGTTGTTTCCTTCCATTAAAATTCACTTTTTTTGCATCAGCAATCCTGTGGTGTCAGGGTAAGTTTTTTCATATAATGAAGACGTTGTGGAATATATATATATATCATCAAGGCCCATCACCGGGCTGAAACGCGTAATGGCGGATTTGGTGTCGGGCAAGAAATAAAAGAAAATTGCACCAGTTGCAGGATCGTCTTGTCCCACGCACTACAAAGACGTTGTATAGCCTCATATATATATATATATATATATATCAGGAAACACTCCACGGAGCCGACAAGCGGCAAAAGCAGAGAAAACGGACTCTTGAGGATTTAAAGTTGCAGAAGGTAATTTTATTTAATTTTTCATATTAAGGAGATTGCATGTGCAACCAAGACAGCAGGACGCGTGTCGGCGCACTTAGATGTATATATAAATATATATACACTACAAAAAGATAGATTTTACAGGTGTTATAGTTAGCTGAACATTTCACTGGTACAAAACCATTGAATTCCTCCATTATAGTTAGTTGTACTACCTATAACTCATGCACCCGCAATCCACTGCTGATGATGTCACATATTACATCATTCATAACTATAACACCTCTAAAACCTATTGTTTTTTCAGTGAATTTTTAAGGTTTTTTTAAATGCTAATTCCTAACTATAATATGTATGAAATCTATTTTTTTTCAGTGACTTTCAAAGGTTTTTTCAATGGCAATTTTTAAATGTATTAATTGTTATATTTATTTTTTTATACTGATTTACTACATTTTTTAAGCCATTTATTTTTGGATATTTTTTTACAAAAATTACATTACATATTTTTAACTTCGATATATTTTTTTTTAATTTTATATTTTTTTAAATATATTTATAATATTTTCTTTATTCTTTTTTTTTATAAACTTTTTTTTGGGAGTCGCGCTCCCAAATCGCACCTTCCTCAATTACTGCGTGGAACCTACCCGCCATTTCAGGATTGTTGTGTAGGATCCGCGTAGGGTGTGCGATTGGTGCGTATTTTTCTGCTCAACTGCTATGCGACCGGTACCCAACTTCTGGTGCATACGCAACATGTACGTATTACGCTACGCGACGCTAGCATGTTTCCGCATGACGTCATATACGTATTCGACGCGGTGGGTGCGCGACTCCCGCAAAATCTTTTGATGTCTAAAAACATATATATATATATATATATATATATTCACTGAAAAAACCATAGGTTTTACACCAGTTATAGTTAGCTGGAAATTTTACTCGCATAAAACCATTGAAATTCCCACGTTATAGTTAGTTGGACTCACTATAACTTGCGCGTGCAATGCACTGCTGATGACGTCACATATTACATCACTCATGACATGGTCAGTGACATCACTCATGACATCACTGATGACACCATCCAGTGAATGTATGTCTTTCTGAAAAATAAATAATAGTGAGTAATGTTTAAATATTTAAATATATGTATTAATGTAACACTTTGTGTATAAGTGGCTGCATGGGTTGGTGAGTAGCTACATGTGTAGGTATATGGGTTATTAGATGTTTTTTAGTATCAGTATGAGTGTCTGTATGGTTTGGTGGGGGTATTACTTAGCACATAGATGCATGAATCACTGACTCTCTGTTTGTATGTGTTTTGAAGACAGCATATGTGCAGGACTGTATGGGTGGATGAGTGTGTATATGTGTGTGTTAGTGAGTGAATGACTGTCTCACTAGTGTCTTTATCAGTAACTACATATGTTTTAATCTAGTATATGTGAATATTGATGTATATAAGTGAGTATATGTGAGAGTGAGGGATTCTAAAAGTTCCTGTTTAAATTAGTATGTGTTTCTATAAGTGATTGTTTAAGAGAGTAAGTATGTGTAAGCTTCCTTAGAAGTAAAGTGGTAGTGTGTGTATAGCTGTATATGCTAATGAATGGATGTTCAATAGTTTATTTGCATGTGTGAGTATGTGTGTGAGTAACTTTTGGATGCCTGTCAGTGTGTAACAGGATGTATAGGTGTATCACTACATATGATGAGTGAGTATATGTATGAGTGACTATATAGAACAGTTGGTGAATGAGTGGATGTATATATAGATGGTGGAATTATTGAAATGGTTGTTGTAACTGGTATGGGTATCTCCATTTTTTTGAAAATTTTAGTTTCTATTTTTGAATATGTTTCAAGGGTTACATTACAGTGAAAGGAGGTCTGTCACTCTGTCACAAGGATGGTGTCATCAGTGATGTCATGAGTGATGTCACTGACCATGTCATGAGTGATGTAATATGTGACGTCATCAGCAGTGTATTGCACGTGCAAGTTATAGTGAGTCAAACTAACTATAACGTGGGAATTTCAATGGTTTTATGCGAGTAAAATTTCCAGCTAACTATAACTGGTGTAAAACCTATGGTTTTTTCAGTGAATTTAATAGGTTTTTTTAAATGCTAATTCCTAACTATAACTGGTGTGAAACCTATGTTTTTTCAGTGAATTTCATAGGTTTTTTAATAGCAAATATCTATAGGTAAGAAAGTAATAATTTTTATAATAAATTTTAAATAGAGTAAATATATATATTTTTTTACTGTTTGCCCGGGGCACGTACCGGTGAACGCACGGGTAAGCGCAATGTTACGGCGCGCCCCAGGGCGCGTACCGGGGAGCGTCCCGAGAGCGTTATTCCTGCGAACAAAAACAACATCATGACGTTTCGCGTAGTCGCGTGATGCGTCATATGACGCACTGCGTAAGCGCACCCGGAACCACGCGATCGCATACGATCGCGCAACGTCATGACGCGCTTACGCGACGCACCCCGGGGCGCGTAGCGTAAGCCCATCGGGTCATGTGATCTGAAAATAACACTTTTCATTGGTGCAGATCAGTTTTGGTTTCCAAATGATGAAAGCTTGGATCATGCGACTTGAAAATAACACTTTTCATTGGTCCAGAACACTTTTTTGTTCAAATGATGAAAGCCCCCACCTTTTTCCTCACTCTGACTTTTTACTTTGAGGGAGGAAGACCTGTATCTGATTCTGGCAATGGCATCATTAGTAGCTGCAGCTGGTGGAGCCCCTCCACCACCACAACCACCTAGAAAGGAAGGACCACCATCCCAGTTCCTTGTCCCTGAACAAGAAGAGGATGAGGAGGAAGAACAGGAGGAGGAGGAACAACCCAGGCAATTTTTGCCTGAAGAGCCAAGACAGAGTCACATAAAAGTGCATTTTATTTGGGACTTCTTCTCCCACCCTCCTGGGCAGAAGAAAGTGAATTCCGCTAAGGTTAAGTGCCTTATTTGCGGAGATATTCTTTCCAGGGGCAATCCCAAGAAGAAATATTCATTCTGCAATTATACTATGTTGCGCCACATGCAAAGGTTGCATCCTAATAATCTTGCTCAAGCAGAGGTTCGTGCCATGGCGCAAAATCCGAAGAATCCACAGCCCAGCACCTCCTCTGCCAAAGTATCACATGCAGCACCTGAAGGAAGGCAAATGGTGCCCAATGTTCAAAAAATGTTTGGCAGTCTCAAATTTGTATGTGTCTTCTGTGGCAAGAAACTGTGCTATGGGGAACTAAGTGTGATCTTAATAAGCAATGCGGTGGAAAACCATCAATGTAACCAAAAGAAGAAGCAATAAATCTTTTTTTTTTTGCTCCTGTTGAGCCATTTGTAATTCCTTTTTTTGTTGTTCCCCAAAAAAACACCAAAAAATTATAAAAGTGTTCAAAAAATCAAAAAAAAAATGTTCAGAAAAATAATAAAAAAAATATAAAACAACAAAAACATTAAAAAAGTTCTTTTCAGAACTACCACCCATTTTAAAAAAAATATTAAAATTTTTAGCATTCTTGACTTCATTTTTCTCATGGGTTCGCTTCCCGGTGCGCGCACCGGTGAGCGCCCCGTTAGCGCAATCAAAAAAAAAAACAAGAAAAAAAAACAAGAGATGGAGAGCATAAGAGAAAGAGAAAGAGAGAGTAATGTTAAGAGACAGACAGCAAGAGGGAGCAACACAGAGGTACTGTGTAATACATAGTAAAACAGTGTAAAAGATATAAGAAAGTGTAAGAGAGAAAATGAAAAAAATATAAGGCTGTGAAACAAAGAAAGAGAGAAGAAGAATACTAAAGCAGAGGCACATGAAGAATGTGAGTGGCTGTAAAGAGTAAAAGGAAAAGAAAAAATGATTTACAAATAAAAGGTAATAACGGAACCAGATTTAAATAACACTGGTGAGGGAGAGAGAGAAAAAGTAGTGTGCATAACTAAAGAGGGAGAAATATTGAATTAGGATAACACATGGGGAGTGACAAAGAGAGAGGACAAAGAGAGTAAAGGAAACAGTACCTGAATGGGCTTGAGTAAAGCAGCAAAAAAAGATAAGTAATGCAGTGTGTGTGACTTACAGGGAGTCAGTGGGTGTAGGTCGGAGTGTGGGTGTGTAAGGTGTGTCTGTGGGTGTGTGTGGGTGTGTGTGGGTGTGGGGAGTATGTGTATAGTATGTGTGTGTATGTGTGGGATGTGTGGATGTGTCTGTGAGGTGTGCGTGTGTGTGTGGGGGGGAGGTGTGTGGGATGTGTGAGATGTGTCTGTGAGGTATCTGTGTGTGCGTGTGTGTGTGTTGGGGGGTGAGGTGTGTGTGTGTGTCTGGGTGTGTGGGATGTGTGGTTGTGGGTGTGGGTGTGTAAGGTGTCGGTGTGGGGGTGTGGGGTGTTTGGGTGTGGGTGGAGGTGTGCGTGTGTGAGGTGTGTGTGGGGAGTATGTGGGTGTGGGGGTGTGGGGTTGTGTGCGTGTGGGTGTGTGTGGGACATACTTGTAGGTACCTAAAACAGCCACAGAACCCAAAAGCTCTTTTCAGAGCTACCCTACCTGTAATCACTCAAAATGATTATTTTACACTATTATTTTCACTATTTTTCACCAAAGTACGCTCCCCGGTACGCTCCCCGGTGCGCGTACCGGGGGCTCCCCCCGCGAAAATCGTCAAAAATTAAAACATTTTTTTTACCCGAGGGACCCTTTTATGGCCCCCACATCAAACCTAGGGGGTCAGGGGGGGTGTACCCTGCCCCCTTTTGGTCATTTCCCCCTTTGTTTTTTGCCACCTCTTGTGTCTCGATCCTACCGAGACACAAGATGGCGGCCGCTGCGAACTGTTTCGAATGTTTACAGACACCCGAGAGCCAATCAGCTTCCCGTGCGCAGGTCGCGTGGCGCGCCCGGAGCGCTCCCCGGTGCGCGTACTGGGGCGCGGCTATAGATATATACATTTTTTTGAACCTAAATTACTCAAAATCCTCTGGAGCACATATCTTGAGACATAGCAAAGGCACATCGGGCTACCAGTCCCTACATTTTTGCCAAGTTTGGTGAAAATCCATTCAGCCATTCGAGCTAAAAGTGCGACAGACCGCCCTATGGAAATTAACATGGGGAAAACACGTTTTGGGACCCCCCTTTTATCTTGGCCCCCGCTTGATCAATCCCCCCCAAACTTTCAGGGAAGAAGCGGAGAGCCGCGAGGCAAAGTTGCTGAAAATTTCAGGCTGATTCCTCAACCGGCGCCAAAGTTATTCCAAATAGAATGTTGCAATTTCCCTATGGAAATCGATCCTAACTATAACTACTTACTGGCGACCGCCAGTAGGTAATATAAGTATTTAATATAAATATTAGGGCAAGACATTATCTGAGCTAATCATAAAAATTATATTCTTTTAGTTTTAATAAAGTTATATTACTTTTAACTGCAATTTCGCGAAGTCACGGTGGGTGCGTGCTGCGTGTGCGCACCCTATGCGGATCCCATGTGACCAGAAAAAAGAGATTTGATTGGTTCATAACACTTCTTATTCTAATTATTGAAGGACCCCACCCATTTCAATCACTCTTCTTAGACCTTCCTTGGGAGACGACCTGTGGTAATAAGAATCACATTTTTTTGAGATTGCAGACTTGGTTTTGCTCTAACTTAAAAAAATGGCTTCACAACAACAACAAAAATCTTAAGAATCTGAACACTCCAATCAAGAGGGACTTGTTCCAGAACCAGCATGTCCCCAAAAGTATGTCTCCATTGTCTGGAAATGTTTTACCTATCCAGAGGGACTTAAAAAAGTCAACGCCACAAAAGTAACCTGCAAAATTTGCAATGCAGTTTTATCTCATGGAGACCCCAACAAAAATGTTCTTGTGGCACAGCAAGCATGCTGAAACACTTGCAAAGTTTGCATCCACTAAACTTAGCCAGAGAGGAATGCAGAAGACTTCAGGACAGTCTACCACCACCACCGCTAGTTCCAAACACTTCTGGGGTGTCCACTTCAAGCTCCAATTTGGACTTATGTCCCCAACTGGCTAACGCAAACAAATTCACTACGTGCAATGCAATAGATTGCTCTGCTACGGGGAGCAGTTTGTTGATTTAGTTTGCGGGGCACTTGGTAACCATTACTGTTAGACTTTTGTTTTGCCCTAAAGTTCATTGTTTTGTTTGTCCCGTTGACTTTTTTCTTTAAAAAAAAAGAGCTATATTTGTATGATAGTGTGTGAAAGTTTAGATGAATGTGTGAGTAGTGCATAATTGACTGAAAGAATGAATTTGTGGAGTATGATAATGTATAAGTGCAGAACTATAAGGATGTGCTGCAGCATGACAGTGTAAGCTCTTTAGCTATAGCGTGCTGTGGTACTTCCAAAACACAGAGATGCAACATATGTCCATAAAAATGTTGCAAGTCTGTGCTTCCCTCTGCACTGCTGCTTAAACTGCAGCCATGTGGTGACACAGACATCCTTGCACCATGGTGCAAGGATATCTGTGTCGTGTGGAGTTTGTTTTTGTGCAAAAAGACACACCTTCCTGCACAAAAACAACCAGTGAAGGCATTTTTCTCCTTCAATGTGTACTGTGTATTTTGGCATATATTCAAAGAGAAAAAATGAGGCGAAATGAAAATAATTCTCCTTGTTGTGACTTGCTACACCAATTAGAGGATGCTGCAGCATTCACACACATGTCCAGATTTATAATTTCTGATAAATCTGGAGATGTGTCTTGTTCTATGAGTGTTCTGTGCAAACACGCACAGCAACACCTGTGGAACGCCTTTTCAATGCAAAGTGGTATGTATGATGAGGTCGTATTTACATGGAAAAGAAAAGGTACACAGACTGCCTTTTCCTCTATGTGTAAATATAAAAGAGTGTCTTGCGCTATAACTATGTTACAAAAACTGACACATTGTTGGTAGTGGATGCTTCTAAACTTGTCCCATAAGTGCTTAGGTATTAGCAGACTGTTACAATAAGAACATATTTAAGCATGGGCGTAAAATCCGTTCCGCTCGCGGATTTTGTGGATTTTCGGCAAATTCGCAATCCGCGAACTCTCGCGAACTTGCCGAAAATTCGTAAATCCGTGCGAAGCGGATTTTTTGCTTGGTCGCACTTGCCAACTAGAATACTATACAATTTCGCGGGAGTAAACACTTGCGAACACGTAGATGCGGCGGGCAGCGACAATCTCGCAATTGCGAGATTGCAAAATTTACAATTTCGCACAAGAAATCCACCAGCAGGCAGCATAAACCTTGAAAATTATGATTTTTATCAGAATAACTCCTCAGGTTGACATTTGCCTGCACTTTTTTTTGGCAAGGAGTCCATTTTGGGGGGGGGGAGGAAGGAAGTGCCCCACAGTCTCCAACTTCCTGTTCCTGTCCAGCAGGCTCCTCCCAGTGCTTTCTTCATGTGCTGGTCACTTTGATTTGGATCTTGACCTGGAAGGATTACTTTTTGTGGATGCTGCTGGATATTTGGATTTTTGCAAAACTGAAAGCACTCAGCAGGTGCAAAAGTTCAATCTTATCATTAGTAACCATTCCCTGTAGTGCCTGGAAGGATTACTTTTTGTGGATGCTGCTGGATATTTGGATTTTTGCAAAACTGAAAGCACTCAGCAGGTGCAAAAGTTCAATCTTATCATTAGTAACCATTCCCTGTAGGGCTTCCTGAGGGGCCCCTTCAGAGTTCAGTTGCCTACTTGCAACTATTCTATGACCCTGCTCTGACCCTCACAGCAGGCTCAGAGAATAGCTACAAGTATACAACAAAGGTCCTGTTAAAAAAATTACACTGCAACAGAAAGCAATTAAAGATAAGGAAGCAGGTGCCAGCCTGGAAGTTCAAATTCAGCGACACATTAATCAGCCCCTAATTTATTCATGTCAGTTGAGGCAGGGCAGGTGTGCTTTTCCCCCCTTAATCTACAGTGATGAACTAGAGGGTGGCATGGGTGAGCCAGAGGGTGGCATGGGTGAGCCAGAGGGTGGCAGTGGTGAAACAGAGGGTGGCAGTGGTGAAACAGAGGGTGCTGTGATGAACCAGACGTAGAAACAACATGGTCGCGACCGTTGCTACCCGACAAGTAAGTTCGCGTTTGCGAACTGGTAAAAAACCCTTGCGAAATGGCAGAAACACTAGCGAACACAAAAAAAAAGGAATCCGCAAAATTCGCGAGAGTTTGCGGATTTTGCGGATTGCAAATCCGTAAATACGCAATTTCGCGGATTGCCAATTCGCAAAATCCGCCCATGCTTAAACATATTTAAGCATGGGCGTAAAATCCGTTCTGCTCGCGGATTTTGCGGATTTTCGGTAAATTCGCAATCCGCGAACTGTCGCGAACTCACCGAAAATTCGTAAATCCGTGCGAAGCGGATTTTTTTGCTTGGTCGCACTTGCCAACTAGAATACTATACAATTTCGTGGGAGTAAACACTCGCGAAAACGTAGATGCGGCGGGCAGCGACAATCTCGCAATTGCGAGATTGCAAAATTTGCAATTTCGCACAAGAAATCCACCAGCAGGCAGCATAAACCTTGAAAATTATGATTTTTATTAGAATAACTCCTCAGGTTGACATTTGCCTGCACTTTTTTTTTGCAAGGAGTCCATTTTGGGGGGGGGGGTGGGAGGAAGGAAGTGCCCCACAGTCTCCAACTTACTGTTCCTGTCCAGCAGGCTCCTCTCAGTGCTTTCTTCATGTGCTGGTCACTTTGATTTGGATCTTGACCTGGAAGCACTCAGCAGGTGCAAAAGTTCAAACTCATCATTAGTAACCATTCCCTGTAGTGCTTCCTGAGGGGCCCCTCCAGAGTTCAGTTGCCTACTTGCAACTATTCTATGACCCTGCTCTGACCCTCACAGCAGGCTCAGAGAATAGCTACAAGTATACAACAAAGGTCCTGTTAACAAAATTACACTGCAACAAAAAGCAATTACAGATAAGGAAGCAGGTGCCAGGGATCTTGACCTGGAAGGATTACTTTTTGTGGATGCTGCAGGATATTTGGATTTTTGCAAAACTGAAAGCACTCAGCAGGTGCAAAAGTTCAATCTTATCATTAGTAACCATTCCCTGTAGTGCTTCCTGAGGGGCCCCTCCAGAGTTCAGTTGCCTACTTGCAACTATTCTATGACCCTGGTCTGACCCTGACAGCAGGCTCAGAGAAAGCAATTACAGATAAGGTAGCAGGTTCCAGCCAGGAAGTTCAAATTCAGTAACACATTAATCAGCCCCTAATTCATTTATGTCAGTTGAGGCAGGGCAGGTGTGCTTTTCCACCCATAATCTACAGTGATGAACTAGAGGGTGGCATGGGTGAGCCAGAGGGTGGCATGGGTGAGCCAGAGGGTGGCAGTGGTGAAACAGAGGGTGGCAGTGGTGAAACAGAGGGTGCTGTGATGAACCAGATGTAGAAACAACATGTTCGCGACCGTTGCTACCCGAAAAGTAAGTTCGCGTTTGCGAACTGGTACAAAATCCTCGAGAACTGGCAGAAATCCTTGCAAACACAAAAAAAAAATCCGCAAATTCGCGAGAGTTCGCGGATTTTGCGGATTGCGAATCCGTAAATACGCAATTTCGCGGATTGCCAATTCGCAAAATCCGCCCATGCTTAAACATATTGCTAGTTTTATGTTTGAAAAATTGCATGAGAATGATAGGAGGTAAGCATAGACTTATGTCTCCAAAGATGCTCAAAGAAGAAAGATCGAAATAATTGCGATTCTTCAATAGGTACAATGGGAAATATTATGAACCAATCAAATCTTTTTTTTTCAGGTCACATGATATCCTATAACAGTAAGATTCCAAAACTTCATAGGTATAAACTGGGTGTTTTGAAGACTGTATTAATACTTTGTAGCTTCTTCCAGATCTGCTTGCATAGTATATAAAGAAATTAATTTGTACTAAGGTTAATGGCTAGGCTAATCCTTAAGTATATGAGTAATAAGTAGAGTAATTTCAGTACTGCAAACAGAGAACAAGATACATTTATAAGTACTTATGTTTTGGCAAACTGATAGGACACGTTTATAGAATAATGAAGGGAAGGGATGGGGCCTGATGTGACATGTGCAAACACACTTTGGGGTCGATTCCGATTCAGGAAAAACTGCTCTGAATAGCCGTTCAGAGAGTTTTTCCCGTAAGAATCGTACCCTGCAACGTCCCCCGTACGTACGACAAAGTACAATTCGTACCAGGAGCCGTACTCCGTACGAGTCGTACAAGACACCGTACGACTCTAATCTCCGTGCGATTCTCCCTACGAACCCACTGTACGCGACATCTGTACGGTTCGCGGCTGGTTTTTACAACCCAGCAAGTACAATACGTGTCAGGTACGCACCGTACGACCCTTTTTCTACGGAAGCTGAAAACAGCCGTAAAAGCAGAGTTCGTGCCGAAACAGGTACGGAACGGCCCCCCGGGTACGGGGCGTACCCCCCATGATCACAGGGGTACGCACTGTACCCCTGCAATCAGGGGGTGTACGAGCCGTACCCCCATTGTACGATCAGTGTACGAGCCGTACCCCCATTGTACGATCGGTGTGCGAGCCGTACCCCATGTACGATCGGTGTACGAGCCTTACCCCCATTGTACGATCGGTGTACGAGCCGTACCCCCATTGTACGATCGGTGCACGAGCCGTACCCCCATTGTACGATCGGTGTACGAGCCGTACCCCCATTGTACGATCGGTGTACGAGCCGTACCCCCATTATACGATCGGTGTACGAGCCGTAACCCCATGGTAGCATTGTACAATCGGTGTACGGCTCGTACACCGATCGTACAATGGGGGTACGGCTCGTACACCAATCGTACAATGGGGGTACGGCTCGTACACCCCCTGATCGCAGGGGTACGGTGCATACCCCTGCGATCATGGGGTGTACGGACCGTACGGTGTGTATGTGTTTGTGTGTTTTTCCGTACGACTCGCCCTAACCTGACGTGGACCGTACAAATCGCGTCCTCATACCTTGGTCCGGATAGTACTCGTCGGGTCATACGGCATGTGTACGAGTCGTACGGTATGTGTACGAGTCGTATGGTTCACTGTTTCAGCCTTGCAATACGTATGGATCGCGACGATTCGGACGGATTCACGGAATACGGATCGTACTTCGCGACTCGGACGGACGGGTACGATTCGTACGGAGAGGGCTCCGGATACAAATCGTACGGATGGTTTTTTTCCCGTATCGGAATCGACCCCCTAGTGACGTGTTTTAAGTTAAGGAATTTTGTCTCTTTTAATCCTGAAAGTCCTTGGGCCCTACTAGCCTACCATGTCTCTCTATTAAATCCAATACAGTTGTGTTGCAGAGAGGTGCTCTAAAGGCATGTTCTATTTTATACCTCTCTGCAATGCAGCTCTCTGGCACTATCTGCACATATCTGGTGGGTTAGTTGGCCCCTAGTGACAGTCAGTATTTATGTTAACTTTATCCTGTAACTTAAAACGCCCAAAAAGTATCTTTCCGCACATATCCACTCCGTCCATCTCCCCTTTCTTCAACTGTGTACAAACACAGGCCATTGTGCATTTTAATACTTAGTTAAACTTACCTTCACAGTAATAGAAATAAAAAACGCTACACATTTTTTTGAGTTGTTTTTTATAATCTAAGTTGCTGAAAATTTCTAATTTTAGAATTAGGATCTGTGAAAGATAAGAAAAAATATAGTTATAATATATACTATGATATCTTTTACAATACAGCATAATTTTAACATTTTTCAAAATATTTTCTTTGCCTTTTTTACGGTTCTCAGAATATATTGAATTTTACTTGAAACATTGTTTAAAATAACCCAAGACTACATCCTCATTAACATACCATATAATGCAAATCACACATATATAAAATGCTTACTCCTAAGAAAATATTCTAATGTAAATTTCTATACACAGTAAGGGGCCTATTATGATTGCCGTTTTTCCGCATCCTCCGGGCCGGCGGAAGCCACCGCCGGCCCAGAGGATACGGAAAAACCGCAGCGGACCCACCAAAGACCCACCGCCACATTAGGATGGCTGGTGGGTCCTGGTTTCCGTCCGCAGCTTTTCCGCCACGGTTGGCTTACAACCGCGGCGGAAAAGCTCTAATATGGTGGCGGTGCCTCTCAGACACCGTCCACCATATTAGGAAGGGCTTTAAAAGATGCTTTTCCATGGCGGGTTTTCCGCCGTGGAAAAGCATGTGTAACTTCACTGCGGGGGCCCGTTGGGGGCCCCCTAGGCGAAGGGGGGGTGGGGGTGCACATGGGGGGTACCTATGGTACCCCCCTGCATTTGTATGCAGAAATCGGCAGGCACCGCATGGTGCCTGCCGCTTTCTGCATACAAATGCAATCTATACTTTTTTACCATTGCGGCGGATGCAGCTTGAAGCCGCACCCTCCGCAATGGTAAAAATAGAGGATGTGACCGCCAGGGTGGCGGTCACATCCTAATTGCACAGGATGGAACTCCGCAGGCAATGCGGAGGTTCCCTCCTGCTCTATGGTGGCGGACGGACTCAGGTCCGTCCGCCATCATAATCGGCCCCATAATGTTGTTGTTGAAAAATATACGCTGAGAGAATGTGCAAGAAAAAGTCCGTAATTCAAACAAACACCTTTTCTCTTGGCCAAATTGTATTCTTAAAATCCTTTACATTGAAATTGTCCAATAGTAGTCGTATTAATACATATTAATAAGTTCTTCAGAGGCCGAATTATGTTCCTAAAACTTTGCCTTTAAAAATATTAGGTAGCAATTTGGTAATTCTTTATGCAAACGTTGTTTAAAAACCAACTGAGCATCATTACAATATGTCGAGCCTTTGTCACATTTTAGATAGGCAGTGTAATGTCCAGATGTTGTGGAAGGACCATCATGAAAAATTATTGCTACTGCTACAAAAGTCCTTCCTGATATTGATAGTTGACTTGCTACAAAATGTTTTGTTAAAGTGTCCAATTTTCTTCCATCAGCTCTACAACGTTGCATCATTAAAATTATATATTGTTCACATCTTTGTATAAATAATGTTGATAACATTTCTGATTTGCATTGGCTACACTCCTTGTTTTGAATTGCTGCATTAGCTAGTTTATTGAAAGATACTGATTTACAATCTGGTAATGTCAAAAATATAAATCTTTTAGTGTCTATATTAGTGCCATATGTATACATACAGTTTTCACAATAATGTTCCCATTTATAACAAAGGCCAAAAGGATTTACAATTTATATGCCTTAATTTTCCAATATGGTAAGCATATACATTAGAAATTCCTGAGCATCTTGTTGGATATTCTGCGTAAATTGTGGCGAACCAGAACATACATCCAAAAGATTACGAATATCACAAACGCTTTGTATTTTGGTTTTATCAGTTCTAAATTTTTCATAAATACATTGCAACAAGGAACAAAATCTTTTTTCCTGATTCTCCATAATTTGTTGCAAGCTTTCAAGAAAAAAAACAACATTGACCACTACATTAGCATAGCAGTTGACACCTGAACTATTTTCAAACTGATAACCAACAATCTCTTCAAGAGCATCCTTTTTCTTTTTGCTTGCAATCACAACATTATCTTGTTTTTTCTTCTTCTCTATACCTTCACTACAGATATTGTCATACCTTCTTTTATGACCTACCATGCGCTTTTCAAACACGGGATATTGACCTAAATTGGGAGCATATGCTCTTCTTAATCTATTATACTCTTTTACACAGTTTGCATCTGCAGTAATTTTTGTCTCATCAAAATCAATCAAATACAATCCAGATAAAGTTCTGACTCAGGACAAAGCAACATATGTCATACTCTCTTCAAACACGGTACTTCCAATGTTCACCAAAGCACTGTCTACACTTAAACCTTGAGATTTATGAATAGTCACTGCATATGCGACAGAAACTGGAAACTGTTTTCTATGGACATATAAATCTTTAACAAGCAGAAACCAAACTGGACAACGACCAATTTGTTTCACTTCTTCAATCTGATCAAATTAAAAATTTTAAAATTCAATTCCATCTTTATTCTGATAATTAACAACATCCACAACTTTGCCCATTGCTCCATTAACTAAACCTTTTTCTACATCCAAATTACACCTTGGAATTACCAGCTAGTTTATACATGCATATAGATTCTTTTCTAAACTAGCAGTTTTGGATATCGATTTTTCTAAAAAATCTAATTTTATTTTCATATTTCCTGTCAAAATAATAGTGATTCCTTCATGCTCTATTTTACCAATAGCTTCCATTTTTATCACTTCTTCATTTTCCAGGTTCAAAAGCCGTTCATTGAATATAGAACACTCACGCAGTGTTGGCATTAAGCAGATTACAGATTTGTTTTCTGCAATTTTCCTATATATTTTGTCAGGAACTATATTTTCATTTGTAAACAAATTGGAAAGTAATCGTGTCTGCAAAGCTTCTTTACCATGTTCCGTCAGTAGTCCAATTATTATATCTTGAAGGATACTTCAATAATCAACATCATTTGCCTGTAGAATATTTGTAATGAGTTTTTTGTATTCAAAATATGAGCACATGGTAACGTTTCCAACACTACCCAAAGACTTTCTGGTGTCTTCATGCGCAAGTGTTTTAAATACTGGTTGTCCATTTACGGGAGTAAGTTGCAGTAGATCTTCAAAAACTATAACATGTTTTCCTCCAAATAAGACCTTGTACTCTGTTTTAAGAATTTGCTGCATTCTTAAATGTACAAAAGCAAGCATTAAGTTTGAGACCATGCTTACCTCATTAATAATCAGAAGTTTCATTTTTTTAGTACTCTTGAAACTTCATAACAAGCTTCTCCAGATAACTTATGATATTACAATTTGTTTTCATGCTCCACAGGTAGCATAAGTAAACAATGCAATGTAATTCCTTTAATGTTGTGTGCTGCCAACCCAGTTGGAGCAGCTACATTACAAGACAAATGTGACTATGTTTTTTTCTGTAGATAACTGGTCATTACTTTAATTTAAAAATGTTTTCCTGTTCCAGCTTGACCACTGACATACATTCGGATAGGTTGAAATGATGTGCATGTACATTCTTTCTTTTCATAAAGTAATCCATGCTCAATCTTTTCTCTTACTTGCTGATATATTTCTTTCTGTTCAACTTTTAGCTGTTCTTTTAAGTTTGCTAAGTCCATAATATCTTCATGAGCTTGATGCTTTGCTGTTTTCACCTCATTCATGGTGATTGCTGCTTAATTTTCAACAATTGGTTGTCCTAGTGGATCTTGACTCAGCGGACCAGAAGTTTGACTGTCTTGAGAACTGTCTCTAGCAATCTCACCTTCAATAGTAGCATCTTTCACTGTTCAACTATTTCACATAATTTGCAAAAACAGTACATTTTATAGTATCTTTACAAGCATTGAAGGAATCTTCATAGCTCTGAAAATCTCCAAATAATTCCAATTCTGAACGCCACTGAATGAACAGTTTTAAAAGGGCTAAATAGTAAAATTCTCTTTTATCAGCAGTGTCGCAACTCAATTTTCTGTGATTAATTACATTTCCTTTCCTTTGTTTCACCAAACATCCTTCGGAACCAATGACTGCATATTTTCCTTCATTGATGTTTGCTGTAGTATTCCGTTTAAAAGTGTAGTTTTGCAGCACTTCATAGAGACATATGTTCTCAAGATGATGACTTCTATTTGGATAATATGTGTCCAACATATTTGTTTTCAGAATATCTGTACTTTCCGGATCTTTTTCTGCTAAATATTCGATTTCTTGAACAGATTTAAGTACCGGATTTCGATTTGCAGCAAGACCTAGACTCACCCAAATAATTCTTCTAGATTTTGAGCATAGACTTGCAGATGATAACCGATCTGAGCATTCATACTCTCCGATTTCTCGATGGGATAACATCTTCAAACTGAAACCGTATAATTTCTTACTTAGTCTCTTATCGTGGGAAATCTCTTCCCACATTTCTTTCAATTCTGTATTTTCAGATTTTGTAATGTAGGATGTTACATATCGAGCAACAGCAATGGAATTGTCCGCAGCATACTGAATATCCATGTTAGCATTCCAAATTGACAGAATAACCGGATTGTAATCATTTCAGTATTTGGATTCTTCTCTTCTTCTCAAATTGTAGGTATTTTTTGGAGACTTTCTTGTGATGGTATGTCGCATTGCTGACATAAAACTGTTTACTCTTCCATTGGATATTACAGGATGTGGAAATCCAAAACGACATTTGGTATAAAACTTTTCCTGAGACTTGTACTTTCGTCTACAGTATTTTCCACATCGATGGCTTTGGTTTCGGAAGACGTATTTTTTTAAGTTGTTTTCTTCTGTGATTTTGGGTATAGCACATGTGGCATATTCTTTAATAAAAGATGAAACAGTATCATCCAAATCTGTTCCAAATTTAGGGGCATCCTTGATCCATATTAGTATATGTATATGAGGAGCACCTCTCGCTTGATACTCTTTTCTCCTAGAGGAGGATTTTTTTTTTGCAGACAAAATACATCATAGCTTCAAATCTATGATTGTAATACCTGCATACATTTACTGGATCCAAAGAGCACAACTCTCCAGGTGTCTTGTATTCATTATTTTTTATATTCGAATTTGCCTTTCGAAGAAATTCAAGTAAATCATCCCAAGCGTATTCAGCACAGCTTAGGGATAAGGAACCATGTAGGAGTTCCTAAGTTCCTTAGCATACATTTAAGTTCTCCATGACGATGATATCAATACTCATTAGTGCCACGCTGACATGCCATCAGATTAAACAGCTGAGATTCTAAATGATCATCTCTCTGGTGCACTTTATCCATAAAGTCCTTGCAGAAACATTTTGCAAATGTACTACCATTTTCAATATGTGATTGACTGCATATGAAAGTCCAGACAAGTCACTCTCAAACAAAAGATGTAATATATATGGGATACTTTGTCGAAATCTTGGATCTTCTGCATACAATCTTGTTGTCCGATATTCAGATGTAGGTATCTGCATAGGTCGTTCATCATACCGTCCTCCTTTTCCTGTTGGGAATAACTGCGGAAAACAACGACCTTCCAAGCTTTCATCCCATACACTCATGGGACTTCCCCTTCGCTTTTTTCATTTGGAATAACTCAATTGTATTCCCCATCACTTCTTTTGAATGAAGTGGATGTACACTGTAATGTTCATAGATTTCTTCACTTCTGGACATATCCACTTTTTCAATTTGTCCACTTGAGATTTCAGTATCTTCTGCTAAAAGTATTTCTTCTTCTACCATATACACATTTTTACAGTACTCATTATTTTTTTTATCATATACAAAGTTGCCTTTTGCACTTTTCTAACATCCACTAATTCCTGCCAGATTTTCTTACTCTTAGTAGGCACACCGTTAACCAGAATTACTAGTGGTTCATTTTCTACACACTCTTCACCAATAGTTTCAAAATGTTTCTTTAAATCTAGAGGTAAATGTACAACTCTTCCTTTTAATCCTCTCTGTAAATCTGAAGGAGGCAATGTACCTGTTTTAGGCTCCATACGAACAAAAGCCTGAAATGGGTGCACACAATGAATGAGAATAGACTCATAGGTATTTAAATCTAGGAGGAATGGTTACCAGCTCTAGAATATTATGGACATCTCGAGCAGGCATGTTGTTCTCATCTAATTTATTATAACAATATTTACAAATACGCTGAGCAGAACCCAAATCAAAACAATTCTCTACCAAGAAATAATTTGCAAATTACTTTTTAAATACAGATCAACACTCCTAGTCTGATTTTTATAGTGAGTTTGTCGACAACAAATTCTAGAATAATTTGGCCTTTCACCTGAAATCACCTTAAACTTTGTAATTGCTTCCTCAAAATTTCTGGTAGTACTATGTTGCACAATCTCTTCAACATTTTCTTCTATTAATGTCTCAGTTTCTGCACTCTCTTATTCAGGACCAAAGTATACAAAACTCAATGTCATCACAAATCTTCTTCACATCTGAAACTGCCCCACACAAAAGAGCCCTGTTCAACTCAAATCAGATCAAATCAAGCTTTATTCGGATCATACAAAAATGTCCTTAAAAGTATACTATATAATAAAATAAAATCAATTTATAACTAAAGAATATCAGAAAGAAACAACATTTTAACATGATTAAAATAAGCACAATCATTATACAATTATACTTATATTAATTCATAATTCCATTTTCCTAAGTGAACGATTTCAATTCTTTGTTTTATTGCCGACGTTATAACAAATTACTGCATTGCAGACTGATATTTTTCCCAAATTTCTAAAATCATTAAAAGCAGTTTTATAGTAGAACAGGTAGTTAACCTTAAAAATTGGACGGAGATACATTTTCCTAATATCTATATTTAAATTACAAAAAAGTAAAAAGTGAAGGGTACTTTGTTTGGACATACCATCACAAAGACAGTTTGGAAGTTTGGGGCACCACTTGTCCCTTTTAGGAAAAGCAAAAAGATAATGTACTGTGCTCAACCGTAGTCTGGTTAGGTGAAATCTATGCTGTACATTAGTTATAAAAACAAGGTATGTCTTTAAGCCCATAGCAATTGGTCCCTCGAGATAAGATGTAACGGTGTTCTTTGAATTTGAAATCTCATCTCTTAAGGCTGCCCTAACATTCAGAAGACTCCTTTTTAATTCAACCTTACTAATATGTTGTATATCTTCAGGTTGAGTTCCAGTCAGAGGCAAATTGCATTCTTCTAGGAGACCGATAATATAACTTAACCAAGGTATTTTCTTACATCGGTCTTGGGACAAACAGTCTAATATAATATCCCTTGTAAAATGAGTTTCTTCCCTAATCCAGACACGGTGCCACAAATTTAAACAGCCATGCTAATCGAGTCGTGTATGTACGGTGTTCCAGTTTCTCTTTGCAAGATAGTTGAAGGGGTAGCGGCAGGTACGGCTAACAGGCGTCTTAAAAAGTTGTTTTCGAGGATTTGTAATGACGAGGTATCCGGCTGGCCCCATAGGGCCCCCCCGTAGCAACTGCCTGTAATACACTTTGCTGCGTACAATTTAAGAATCTCCCGTACAGGTTTTTTACCGATTTTTTGTGAGAATCTAAAAATAGCCTCCACTATTTTCACAAATTCAAACTTGCATAGAGTTATATGTGTATTCCAGTTACCTTTACTGTTAAAAAGAATCCCTAAATAAGAAAATGTAAATATTCTCTCTATTAATGTCCCGTTAATGTAATGTAATTTTGTTTTCATATTTCTTTTACCACAGGACATAACCAAAGTCTTACTCAGGTTAATTTTTAAATGTTTTTCCGTCATAACACTTGTAAAATTATCCATCAGAGTCTGTAGGCCGTTTGCTGTCCTTGAAATTAGGACAGCGTCATCGGTGTACCATAATAGGGGTGTAGCCCACTTACCAATCATTGGGACATCTAAATCCAAATTCTGTAATAAAATATCAACACCATTTATATAAAGTGAAAACAGAAGAGGCGCAAGAGTACAGCCCTGTCTTATCCCATGTGTAATATTAAAGTGTTTTGTGCATTCCCCATGTATTTCATAACATATCATTGCGGACAGACGAGCGTAGCTCTGAGATAAGAAACTAATAATGGCCTCCGGGGCACCCATCCCTCCCAGCGTCTCCCATAAATTTGAATGATTCACCAAGTCAAATGCACTTGACAAGTCTACAAAGCAGAGGTGGAGGGAGCCCTCCTATTATTAGTTCTAAGTTCAAACACAGTTCGATTATCCCAACGCCTCGTCTGAAGCCATACTGAGCTACAGATGAAATATATTCTCATCCTTTACCCTTTGCTCTAGCCTGGCCAACAACATTCAGCCCATGACTTTAGATGTTGAGTCAAGCAAAGATATTGGGCGATAGCAACTAGCACTACTCCTATCCCCCTTTTTAAAAAGGGGGACTATCAAACTCTCCGCCAAAGTGGCAGGTATCACCCCATTAATTGTTGCGTTAAAAAATGTATACAAAACGGGTACCCAAAAATGCATATTATATTTAAATACATCAATTGGGACCCAATTGGGGCCTGCCGCTTTACCACTAGCGCTATTCTTAAAGGCTGTCTAATTTCACCCTGATTGGATTCATTAAAAATTGCCTCAAAATGGATTAACCACTCCGCATTGGTCACTACCGTATCAATTTTGACGGATTGGACATCTTTGAAGAATGGTTGAATTCAAAGTTTTCCAAAAGAGAACCGAGTCTTTAAGCTCAGCGGTTTTGATCAAATTCTCCCACGCATTGCACCTAATCTCCGATTTTCTTTGGGTAAGAGCTTCTTTATATGATTTTTGTAATATACTGAGCTTCTCCCTTTTTGCGCGGGATAGTTTTTAATGCAGACTTTAATCTCTATTTAATGTAGAGCATTGGTTATCGAACCATCTAGGGGAAGATGAAACAGTTGTCTTACCATTCCTTAGCAAATTATCAGAAATGCTTAGGAAGGCCTTAACTATATCCATACTATTTGAGGATTTATCGAGGCAGGTTGTAATATGATCATTCATTTTTAATAGAATCCTATTTGTAAAGACTTTTGGATCCACGCCTGCCCGTTTAATTGAAATCCCATTCTCCCCCTGTGTTTTTATATCCACAGCATGGATACTTAATTCGGGTTGTTTTCGACAGAGAGTTTTCAAAGTTATTAACACAGGATGATGATCACTCAATAAACTTGGGGAGACAAAACATTCAGATATAAGGGGCCTAAGGTTTATTGAAGTAATGAAGTGGTCGATACATGAGAATGATCTTAATCCTTCAAAGGTGTGGATATTACCTATATCCTCAAATCCACTACCTTTTAAAACCTTCTCTGTGATTTCTAATTATACTTGGACATGCCAAAGTTGATGTTTTCACCATAATTGTTATGTGGGAATTGTGCAGGAGTGCTGCCTAGTTCTTCTTCGTAGCCACATTGAATTCCCGCTACGAGATTACATGGTTATAAATTAAAGTCTCCTGCCTAAATTAGGGAACAATCCCGACATTCAATCTTCATAAGGTCCGTCCGCTACTTATCTAAAAATATAATGACCACATAACATCATTATCTTTAACAGAGGCATTGCCTGAAACATCTAAATTCAACCTACCAAGTAGATTTGGCAGAGTTGGCTGTGGATCCACTGTTATTGGGGATGGCAGTGCTGCAGTTCCTCCATTTTTATTTGCCCTTTTAATTTTTGCTGGTTTTTGTCTCTGAGGGCTCCCCCACTTCCTCTTTTGTGATTGATCTGAAATTACAGCAGAGGAGTTCGTTTTACCGTGGGGGGCGGATCTTGTGGCAATAAGTGAGGTTGGAGTACTTTGAGTATTTGCAAAAACCACCTCGACCGAGTCAACAGATGGTGGAATGTTATGTGTTCCCTGTCCACCTTGTATTTCCAACTGTTCATTCAAGGACAATCCAGGGTTGCTTCCTTTAACAGAAGGATCAACATCTGCAACCAGGGAGCAGTCAGGAGTACAAGCAGAAGCCAGGGCACCCATAGATGATAATTTGGCTGTTTGTAAATCAAGAGATAGACGACGCTCTGTCAGTGCTATCTCGTGAGCAATGACAGAGCTGGCTCTAATTAAAAACTGCTCCAGAGTTCCCATAATGCCACCAGAGTGTTTGATTGGTTCAGATGCTCCGTCCATCACCACCCCCTTTTGTACTGCTTTTGGCCGCCATAAGTGTGGCAGGGTATGCTCAGACGTGAGTCCCTTGCTCACTTTGCCACTGGATTCAAGCAAGCCGGGCTGAAGACGGCTGTAATGCCAGAAACTGGTCCTCGGAAGCTGGTTTCCGGTCCAGGGAAGGCATGGCTTGGCAGTTCGGGCTGGACTGTTCCCATGAGGCACAGGGTCAGACTGATTTGCATATAGCCATGTCTGAACTGGGGTGTGAGAGTGGGCTAAAGAACAGTGATGGGTCAAACCCAGATCTTTTGACTGGGTGTGAGTGTTTGATTGGTTCAGATGCTCCGTCCATCACCACCCCCTTTTGTACCGCTTTTGGCCACCATAAGTGTGGCAGGGTATGCTCAGACGTGAGTCCCTTGCTCACTTTGCCACTGGATTCAAGCAAGCCGGGCTGAAGACGGCTGTAATGCCAGAAACCGTTCCTCGGAAGCTTGTTTCCGGTCCAGGGAAGGCATGGCTTGGCAGTTCGGGCTGGACTGTTCCCATGAGGCACAGGGTCAGACTGATTTGCATATAGCCATGTCTGAACTGGGATGGCAGAGTGGGCTAAAGAACGGTGATGGGTCAAACCCAGATCTTTTGACTGGGTGTGAGTGTTTGATTGGTTCAGATGCTCCGTCCAGCACCACCCCTTTTTGTACCAACCATATATCAAGTTAGACTGACCTTGTAGTAGTGACCGGCTTAGAGAGTGAGCTTGGCCCGGCCTCGTCCGGTCTTGAACGGGCTCAAACGGGCCGCCCTTGGCCCGAGCTTCGCCCGCGATGCGTCCCGCAATGCAGGAGTCCTGGGACCCTTTTGAACGCCTCCTTGGCGCTCAACTGTGCGGTGTGCGGCGTGCGTGCCACAAAGGATCTTGGGGGATGTAGTCCCCTGGCGTCAGCTGTGTCAGCTCTCCATCGCGTCCCTGCAGTGCTCGTGTTTACCCCCGTAGCAGTGTCACAGGCGTCGACCAGGCAAAAAGGTAATTTTAGGGTTGGACTTTTTCCATGATACAATCTTCTGACTAACTTCTACATTTGAGTATGATGTACTGCTAACATCCTGAAATGTTGAAAAACACTTTGACATACTTTCCTAGAAAGACAAGCCAGAGAATGACCTTGCAAATCACTTTTTTTTCTCACTCTGCAAGGGTCTAGTCCTTGCAACATTTTATCTTTCGTTTAACACTCTTTTTACTGTATTATCATAATAATTGCGTAAAATATCAATAGATTCTTGTTGTATACTACAAATACTACTACAATCCCAAGTGTACACTGGGGCTTTAGGACCTCTGCTTAGAACTTCATCAGCTAACACTTCTTCTGCATTTCTGGGAACCATCTTCTCTTTCTTAATTGGACAACCATTTCTAAACTCATCGGCTCAACCACTGGTATCAACTGCATGCAATAGATCATTGGTCTGAAAATAACTCTCTTCATTAAAGAAAGGCTCTGAACTTGAACTGTGTTTCCATTCTCCCTAAAAAACATCACAAAAATTAGTTCTGCTCATTACTCTTTTCCTCTTACTTTTGGCCTTCATAAAATGGATTGGTTTATCCAGTGATTGTATTCTGTTTAAAACTAAAATAAATAGTTTTCTTTTTACTTCAAAAGCCTTTTGAACAATAGATTAAATATACTTCTTTTTATAAAATAGTGCTCTTTTTCTATATTTTTTCACCTCTTTCAGCAAGTTAAGAACCACTCTATTATAAAAAAAATACGAATTTCTTTATATTGATTGTTCCTTCTTTTACCATATAACAAATCTTTTGACTTCAAAATTACTTTTTTCCCTTTCCTATTACTCATATCATTTTTTCTGGTTGAATCTTTGTCACTAGTTTCCACATTCTGCACACTATTTGTGGGCTTTTAATGTTTTTTAATAAAATCCTTTGTTATCTTACCAGAAGATTTTTCTTTCTACGCACATCATGTTGGTCATCCAATACTTGTTGTTGAATTTTCTTCAAATGATTGTCCTTTAGGAGTCCTTTTCTCTTTCTTAATTTTTCAGGCATGATAACTTTATTTCAATATCTGTAAAAAATTTACATAAATAAAATGTATTTAAATAAATGTATAAATTATAAATTTCTATTAAAATACAAACACATTCTATATAAAAACCATTTAACCACTTTATTTTAATATTATTAATTAAAATTGTAATTCAAAGTGGATACATAACTGTATAGGAATACAAACACTGATAGAGTGTTTGTAGCAGTGTATGGATACTGACAAAGGAATTGTAGGCCTGAACACAAGTGTGTAGGTATTTAGATGGCAACATGCACAATGCATATGACTTCGTACCACTCCAAGTGCTAAGGCCCTGGATCACTGCATGAGTACTTATGTACTAATTTTAAAGCACTTATCTGTCAGCAAACACACGAAGGGGCTAACTAACAAGAATTTGTGATAACACCCACAAAGCACACCTAGCGCTGTTTATCCTATCGCCAGATATCCCTGTATTACATCGCCGAGCCAGCGCAGTATTACCAATGCATTTTCCAAAGTCGATAAGAAATCCAGCTATACCGGTGATAAGCACGAATATCGAACAAAATACTGCGATAATTTATGTTCGCATGTGAAAAGCTTCTTAATATAACAATGCAGACCTAATATGTCAATTCACCTCCCATATTAAGCATGCTTAAGTCAACTTCAGAAGACACGTTAGGATCCTACAAAAACTGCGGTTAGCGTGAGTTTTGCTGTTGCTCCTAAAATCCACGGCCTCCTTGTAAATACAACACTGTTGTGGTAGTACCCTCCTCCATGTTCTATTTTCATAAGAAAACCTACCTTGCCTCTGGGAACGCCTACATTGCATCTCATTGGAGATGCGAGACGAGGCGTTAACAAACTGGCTGGTAACATGCGTTAATGCATGTTAGCGCTGCATAGTATATAGGTCAATTTAATTTTCGCCACATTTTTAGCTTTTAAAGCCAAAAATGCGGTGAAATGACGCTTGTCCCAATGTGATTCTAGAAAAGCGAGACTACTCCCTGCACAGGATAGGTTTTTAAGAAGTTATGTGTCTGCAAAGACATGAAATACCCAAATGCTTCTCTGACAATAGTTCCCAAATTCACACAGACTCACAATGTGATTTTAGACAAGCAACACGATTCCTTGGACTTTACTAATACACATTTAGTAGTCTGGAAGAAGTAATATGACTGCACACATTCAACACATTTCAAAACTGCACTTTACTCTGAAAGCCTCACTAATTGTGCAAATGCATAAGCAATGACTGCCTTCTAATGCTACTAAAACTTCACAACATAACAGATTTTAAAGCAGCTATTTGTCAGCAAACACATGAAGGAGCATATTAAAAACAATTTGCGATAATGGCCGCAAAGCGCAGCTAGCGCTGTTTATCCTATCACCAGCTATCCCTGGATTTCATCGCCGAGCCAGCGCAGTATTACCAACCCGTTTTCAAAAGCAATAAAAAAATCCAGTTATAGCGGTAACAAGCACCAATATCACGGAAAATACAGCCATAATTCATGTTTGCAAGTGAAAACATTGTTAATATGAGAATATAGACTTAACATGTCAATCCATCCCACATTTTAAGCATACTTAAGTCAATTTCAGAGCAGAAGTTAATATCCGGCATAAACCGCGGTTAGCCTGAGTTTTGCTATCGCTCCCCTTGTCCAAAGCCGCCTTGTAAATACAACGCTGTTATGGTAATGCCCTCTTCCATGTTCTATTGTCATAGGAACACCTACCTTGCCTCTGGGAACTCCTACATTGCAATTCATTGCAGATACGAAGTGAGGCCATAGCAAAGCGGCTGCTAACATGCATTAATGCATGTTAGTGCCGCATAGTAAATAGGGCGATGTCATTTTCAAAGCATTTTTTGCTTTTAAAGCCAAAAATGCGGCGAAATGGCCCTTGTTAACATGCCCCAATGTAATTCTAGGCAAACAAAACTACTCCCTGCAATTTAGCAGGAGAAACACTTACTCTTATTAAAAACAAAGGCAACACATACAACCCCTCTCAAATTAATAACTCACCTTTCAACTTGATTTGTAGATTAAGAACTATGTCAGTCACACAAGGTTTTCTTAATCAAAATCTCTGTACTGAACTGATCTTAGGAAAACCAAAAAATGTCAAAATGTGCCTCTCATTCTGCACACATATACATGTAAATATCAGAACACATTGCTTCCCACATGAATTGAAAAGCTAACACACATTTATATTGGTTACACATTTCAACAGTTTTAAATTGATATAAGTTTGAACCCTACCCACAATCTGCTTACTGCCTGTTACCATAGTAACAGTTCATGGAACACTCAACTGAGCACACAGGTCACAAGTTCAGCACACAATGTCGCTAATCCAAACAGCAAGTGTGTTTGACTTTTCAAAATATCAATTTATCGTATGTAATGTTCCTTTCAAACAGTTTTTATTAACTAATGAGAAACATGCTTTTAAAAAAGAGAAGCATGCATCCTACTGTTCAATGTACAATGTTCTCAAAAAGCCAATCATTTCTCTTCTTTCTTCAAAACTGCATCTTATCCATCCAATCTTACTTTTCAAGCTGCCATTTCACAAACAGACACCTTCTGACTGCATCCAGACCTCCCTTCAAGATGCTTTGAGTGTGGATTGTGGGACACAACTATATTTTCTGGAGCCAAAGGTATGCAGAAAACAGAGACATTGACAAACACCTAGCTTTGTCAAATGTAGACACTAAATGGATTGGACAGAGAGGATTTAAGTGGCACCAATTGATGCCATTGGTTAAATCCTTTTGCATCTCCAACACCCTGACCTAATTGTGCACTGAGGTGGCAATGACCTAGTCACTTTGACTGGGATAGGTCTGGAAATGCTTATGAAGGACACCTTTGGAGAATGCATGTCACTTTTCCCCCAAACTGCCTTTGTCTATTCTAACATATGCCAAAGGCAGAAATGGAACTGGTCCAATCAATTTTGTCCACGGATTGAGTAAGGTAGAAAACATGTCAATAAATCGGTTTCTGCTTTTCTCTGAGATTATAGGATGGGGGCCATTTACCACAACAATCTGTGTTTTAATATGGATGGCATCTATAGGATAGATGGTGTACATTTTACAGATGAGGGCAACAGAGTCTTCCTCATCAACCTTAGACTCTGCATCCGTACTTACTTGTAGGTACCAAAATCTCTGAATAAACACAAGGGCTCTTTTTAGAGCCACCTAAGATCTAAACACATAAACTTGATATATATCTGAAAAATATTACTTTATTTTCCTTGGAGTCGCGCACCCAACGCGTTCACACCAAGAGGCGGTGCTGGGAGTCTCGCCCCCAGCGCATGCACTTCATGGTCCCGCACTGAGCGCCGCACTGAGTGTGAACCTCCTAATTTCCCCGTAAAAAAAAAAAATACCACCTATCACTGATTTCTATTTTCCCCAGGAACCTCATCCCCCGGGGCCTATATGCAACGTTAGGGACCTTGAGGGGAACCTCAATGCCCCACACGGTCCCAGACTACTCCCCGCGTCCTTCGGGAGTCGGCATTGCTTTTCCACATGGTGAACTGCTGACATGCAGCTCCCCATGTGGTTTGCATATTGAAAGAGAATATTCAAACAAACATTGCTATGACAGGGCGGGAGCCTCAGCTCCGCCCTGCCATAGCAAACAGCAGTGTCCCGGGGGTGGGCACCCCGAGACACTGCAGGTGTCTTCCTGGGGGTTGGTGCTCTCCAGGGCACTCGACTACTCAAAGAGGTACGCTCCCCGGTACGCTCCCCGGTGCGCGTACCGGGCGCTCCCCCCGTGAAAATCGAAGAAAAATTACAATTTGTTTTTGCCCCACGGGGCCCTCTTATGGCCCCCACATCAAACCTAGGGGTTCAGGGGGGTCTACCCTGTCCCCTTTTGATCATTTCCACCTTTGTTTTTGCCACCTCTTGTGTCTCGATCCTACCGAGACACAAGATGGCGGCCGCTCCGGACTGTTTGGAATGTTTGGAATGTTAACAGACACCCGGGAGCCAATCAGCTTTCCGCGCGTGAACTCGCGTAGCGCGCTGGTACACGCCCCGGTGCGCGTACCGGGGCGCGCTTTTAGATATATATATTTTTTTTAACCTAAATTACTCAAAATCCACTGGAGACATAGCAAAGGCACATCGGGCTACCAGTCCCTACAATTTTGCCAAGTTTGGTGGAAATCCATTCAGCCGTTCGGGCTAAAAGTGAGTCCAACCGCCCTATGGAAATTAACATGGGGAAAACACGTTTTGGGACCCCCCTTTTATCTCGGCCCCCGCTTGACCAATCCCCCCAAACTTTCAGGAGCGGAGCGGGCCATCTTCTTTGAGAAATTCGCGAAGATTCGTCCACCGGCGCCAAAGTTATTCCCAATAGAATGTTGCGGATTTCCTATGGAAACTAGGTCCTAACTATATATAAAATCGGACAAAGGCGGTAATGTTGTCATACAATCAAGAACAAAATATGTTGAGGAGGGTCTGAGGCAGGTTTCAGATACAACGAAATATTGCAGAAGCAATAGGATGGAATACGAGGGGGCAGTAAGAAACTTTGGGGTACAGCTAGTGAGTTGGAAAAACAAAGGACTGATTGAAGAAGAAGAACTGAAGTTTCTTGATTGCAAGTTTCCAAAATTACCAGCCCTGTACCTACTGCCCAAGATTCACAAATGCAAAGACAACCCGCCTGGGAGACCTATAGTCTCAGCAATAGGCAGCTGCCTTGAAAACACCTCACGATATGTCGATCACTTTTTACAGGCTCCAGTACAAAAATTGCCATCGTACATTAAAGACTCTAGTGATTTTTTGAGATGTATAGCAGGGATTGAATGGGAATCTGATTTCTCATTACTGTCCTTAGACGTTGCCAATCTCTACACATGTATCCCACACAAACTTGGACTGGACGCATGCAAACATTTTCTAGCACATAGATCCATTTCATATTTATATCATACTGATATGTTGATGGAAATGATGCATATATGTCTGACTGAAAATTTCTTCCTGTTTGACAACAAAATATTCCGGCAAACCCTTGGTACATCAATGGGGACTTGTTTTGCCCCATCATTTGCTGGCCTCTTTATGGGGCATTGGGAAGAAAAAGTCGTCTATCAGTTACCCATTTTTTCAGAGAAGGTGGCAAAATGGGTCAGATATATAGATGATATTTTTGTGGTGTGGAGGGGAACTGAGCAAGAGGCAACTGATTTTGTGAACATGCTAAATGTTAACGAATACAATCTCCAATTCACAAGCCAGTGGTCAAAGGAAACACTGGAGTTTCTAGATTTGAGCCTGAGAATAGAAAACAACAAACTGGAAAGTTCATTATTCAGGAAAACGACGGCGGGAAATAGCATTTTACATGCTAGGAGCTGTCACCAAAATTCTCTCATAAATAGTATCCCATTGGGAGAATTACTAAGGGCAAAACGAAACTGCAGCACTGAAAGCAGCTTTAAAGTTGAGGAAGAAATAATGACATCTCGTTTCCTAGCAAGAGGGTACTCAACTAGGGTGATCAACAAAGCTAAAGCAATAGCAGCTGAAAGAACAAGGGATTCACTCTTACAAAAAGAGAGGATAAAAGATAAGGCAGAACCAGGTACAACAAGGTTCATCACCACTTACAGCAACAGAGCATACAATGTAAGAAAAAGCTTGCAGAAGTTTTGGCCCATTTTACATACAGATCCTGACCTGACAAAATGTGTGGCTTTGGAACCACAAGTAGCCTTCAGAAGAACTAGATCATTGAAGGACTCCCTATGCAGAGCAGTAGAACCCCCTAAAACTAAAATACAGGGAATACAGGGATTCTACACTTGCAGAAACTGCAAAGCATGCAAGAACAGCAGGAACAGAAAGGAAGTTATTCTATCTGAAGGTACTGCTCCATTTAAAATTGTAGAACACACTTCGTGTAATTCAGACTTTGCAGTTTATGCTCTCTTCTGCCCCTGTAGAAAAGCTTACATCGGGAGTACTGTTAAAAAAGCAAAACTCCGAATACTCGAACATCTAAGAGCGATAAAAAATGGTGACAAACAATATCCTATCGCCCGCCATTTTGAAAGTCATCACAAACAAAACACAGACTTATTAAGTTTCTGTGTTTTGGAAACAGTTAAACAAAACGAGAGAGGGGGAAACAGAACACAAAGCCTACGACGTTTAGAGTCAAGGCTAATTATACAGTACAGAACCATGACACCAAGGGGGCACAACTGCGATGAGGAACTAGAAGTACATTTGGGGTAGGAAGAAGTCAGATAATGAACAGTACATGATGTTGTAATGCGTTTTCGCTGTGTTTAATGAATGCAATGATTTACTTGAAATAACTGAACTAAGTGAATAGGGTGGCAATTCCATCCAGCTCGCAGACAAAACAGCTCGCTCAATTTTTAATCATTAATTTTTAATTTTCCAATTTCACTGTCAGAAGAAAAGTCTATAGATTCTTACTATTAGTTGCTCCAGGAGGGGAATTAATTCGTTTTTTATTTTCCCTTTTCTTTAACAGGCGACGTACCAAAAAATTCAATGTGAAGATAAACAAGAAGGATGAGAATCCATGTATGAATTGGAACATAGCAATGTATATCATAGCTGTGATATGTAAAGTACAGTTTCTGAGTGTCCCACTAGAGCGGAAAGTGAGGAGTTGATCCAATAAGAAATTGAGCCCACTTGGGCAAAACAACTTTTTTGATATTTGGAAAAATGCTTCTGGAGACCCCTATAAAAAAATGTGACTCTAGAAAATAATGTAATTCTATAGACACTCACGTAACTCTAAAAAACACTGAGTATGTACATAACACAGGATCACAGGTTATATTTGTTTTTGTGAATTGAACATGCATTGCTGACTAATTACTTTATTTTACACATTAAGTTGTAAATGTCTTCACTGAATTATATTACGTAGTCTGTTTTCTATGGTACCTGGGGACAGATCACATGTTCATATAAAAACTCACCTGTAACTCACTGATGGTACTCGTGATCAAGAGACAAGGTCTCGAAACGCGTCGAGTGAGTGTTGCCACTTTTTGAAAATAAAAATCACTGCCAAATGCATTTGGAGTCCGTGGTGGTTGCTGTCCGAGAAGTGCTTGGGAGAAAACGCAACGTTTTGAGAAAATATATATATATATATATATATATATATATATTTATTTATTTTCCAGGAGTAATCCGGTGTAGCGCAGAGATTTCAGTCAGCTGGCAAAAACGGACTTGAACCCAAAATTCAGTGCAAAAGTGATTTATTTAGCAGGTAGTGTTCCCAAAGTCATCACATATATTTATATATATATTACCTCCTGGCAGTCGCCAGTAGGTATATATAGTTAGGAGTTTTTCTCTATGGGATTTTTGAAAATTCTATGTCTAATAACTTTGGCGTTTGTGGACGGAATTGGCTGAAATTTTCGTCAAGGGGGGGCCGAGAAAAAAGGGGGGTCCCAAAACGCGTTTTTCCCATGTTAATTTCCATAGCCTCACTTTTAGCTCGAACGGCTGAATGGATTTGCACGAAACTTGGCAAAATTGTAGGGACTGGTAGCCCGATGTGCCTTTGCTAGGTCTCAATATATGTGCTCCAGTGGATTTTGATAAATTAACGTTAAAAAATATATATATATCTGTAACAGCGCTCCGGGTAGCGCTCCGGTTCGCGTACTTGACGCGTAACGGAACTTCGCAAAGCGAAGCTGATTGGCTCTCCGGTGTCTGTCAACATTCTAAACAGTCCGGAGCGGCCACCATCTTGTGTCTCGGTAGGATCGAGAGACAAGAGGAGGCCAAAACAAAGGTGGAAATGACCATAAGGGGGCATAGTAGATCCTCCCTGACCCCCTAGGTTTTTTTTGCGTGGGGAGCGCCCGGTACGCTTTTGTGCAATGGGCGGTGGTAATCTAAATGATGAGGGGGGGGGCAGCGTTCAAAGCACATCAGCGTGCATAAACACAAAAATGTTTTTATCTACCACGTACTTGACTTATCTCTCTGAGATGCATTCCCTTGTGTTTCGGCAATGGTAGTCTGTTCATTACATAGATCGCCCGAGGGCGGTAGTACAGACCGCGCGTAGGAAAGGGTCAAAAGCCAGGGGTATAGGAGTATGTAACAAGCGAGCCATTTAATTGAAAAAACTAAACGTGACAAACGGTTGCAGGATCAGTGAAGGTTGATTTTATAATTGAAAGTATAACAGGATCAGTTACAATAAAATCGTCCATACGCACACCATGGGCGAGTATCATGGGTAACATTATTTCGAAGCTTTATTAATACAATAATCAATAATGAAAAATCGACATCAATAGGGTTGTCCGTATTCCCAGTCAGTACCCTTCCCCGCCCGCCATGTGCACAAAGACCGCATACATCCCCCATAACGTCAAGGCTAAGTAACTAGAACGTCATAAGGAGTTCCAAGTCGCTCCCATACTGGCGCCATTTTGGTCGAGGCCAGGCAGGTCCAGAGTATAGTTCAATGTCTCCAATAAGTAGCGGCAGGACCAGAATCCCTTTCGGCAGTTCTGGCTTCGTCATTACGAGCACTAGAAAACAAGACATTCTGGGCAATACCACCCTTGACGCAGCCCTTTATGCTACAAGATGGTGTCTTCCATTCAGAAAATATTGTTGGCAGCATTTTGAAAGGAAAGATAAACGGCCGTTCTCCTAGTGAGTCTCACATTGTTACATTTATGAAGAATGTTGAAGAGTAGTATGTTGAAAATCTGAAGCCATCGTTCTACAAACTCTCAACCAGCCTTGGATGGAAAAATCCTGAAGAATGTACAAACTGAAAACCAGTTTTTGTCTGCATAGCATCAGCAGCAACACTTGAGTCAGCTTTGTGTGAAGCCGCCATCTTGATCCAATCAATACCGTCCCCCCGCACACATTCAGGGACCAGGCCGCATTGCGAGGGCACCGCAGGACGTGTCTTCAGGTCAAACGGATTGTGGGACAAGGTCCAGAATGAAGAGTCACCAAAAGGCAAAAAGTTCCGCCGGACCCCGGGAGCCGGCCGCCTATGTCGGGGGCGATCTCAGGCCACACCAGGGCAACAAGACTTGGGGAGGGGGCAGGAGCCAAGCGCCCTCTCCCAGTCCGTGCCACCACACCGCCCCTCGGGGGCCTCCGTCAAGCGGTTCAGGGAGGCACCGCAGGCAGCGGTTCTTCAGATCAGTGGCTCTCACCGGCAAGGCTCCCCTCCGTCAGCAGCGATCGTTGGCGCTGTGGTTGCGGCCGGGGGCCCCGCCTAGTCAACGCCCCGGCCTCTCCATGTCGTAGGCTGCAAGAGTGGGCGCAACTCAGCTGGATGGCGGGTGAGACGCTGTAGCCGCAAGAGCAGGCGAAACTCAACCGGCCGAGTGAGGCACTGTGCCGCAAGAGCGGGCACAACTCAGCTGGCCGAGCGAGACTTGGGGAGGGGGTAGGAGCCAAGCGCCCCCTCCCAGTCTGCGCCACCACACCGCCCCTCGGGGGCCTCCGTCAAGCGGTTCAGGGAGGCACCGGAAGCAGCGGTTCTTCAGATCAGTGGCTCTCACCGCCAAGGCTCCCCTCCGTCAGCAGCGATCGTTGGCGCTGTGGTTGCGGCCGGAGGCCCCGCCTAGTCAACGCCCCGGCCTCTCCATGTCGTAGGCCGCAAGAGTGGGCGCAACTCAGCTGGCGGAGCGAGACTTGGGGAGGGGGCAGAAGCCAAGCGCCCCCTCCCAGTCCGCGCCACCACACCGCCCCTCGGGGGCCTCCGTCAAGCGGTTCTGGGAGGCACCGCAGGCAGCGGTTCTTCAGATCACAACAGAGTCTCATGCTCGATCGATTGAGCTGGCCGAATCAGGCAACAAGAAGGTGGGGGGGGGACCTCTTGCTCAACTACCACCTGAGGAGGTGGTACTCTCTTCCTAGGAGGTGGTGGTGGTGGTGGGGATGCACCAGCTGAAGCTACAACACTTGCCATTGCTAAGTGATGAAAAAAGGTCTTCCTCTCACAAAGATGAAAGTCAGAGTGAGGAAACAAGGAGGGGTTTTCATCATTTGAGACAAAAAAATAGTTCTAAACCAATGAAAAGTGTTATTTTTAGGTCACATGACCTAGCCTTACATCATTAGGAACCCAAAAGTGAAATGAACCAATGAAAAGTTTTATTAACAAGTCACATGACCTGTTATGCTTACGTTACGCGCTCCGCGCCGCGCCCCGGATCGCTTCCGGGAAGCTGTGCTTCGCGCCTCGCGCACCGGAGCACTTCCGGGTGCGCTAACGCGGCTCGTCATATGACGCATTACGCGACAACGCGATATGTCGCGGTTACGCGACGCGTCACGATGTTGTTTTCTAACGCGGCAGTTGCGCAAACAGAACGTTTATCGGCCGGGCATATGGAATACATACACATTCATACCATACAATCAGGGCATGTACGCTCACTCACACCATACAATCTTTCACGCTCCCAGTGATGGTCTGCACTCCATGCAATATCTCACAGCGCTTGTCTATGTCTTTCCCTACATGGAGCACGGTGCGGTCCATGTCCACTCCATTCTTCAGTCGTAACTCCGATGTAACCTACAGAGGAGAAAAGAAAGGGGGGGATACAGCATTCAGAGCATGTCAGCGCGCGCAAACACGAAAAAGCTTCTACTTATCATGTATCAGACTAGCTGCAGGAACGTGTGATACAACAGATCTTGGCTATCCCTTTCGCATTATTTTTCTGTGTAACATATCCTCCCCTTCTTATGATGCAAAAAAATGTTTCATTTTGTTTGTCTCTAAATTCGAGTTCCCTCTTCGTGTATTTGTTTCTCAATTAGTCGTATTTTATGGGACAAAATACCACACCTTACATTCGGCAGATACCTTAAGCTACGGTCGACCATTTTCTAACAATTCTGGAAAAAGGGCAGGTGTGACGGATACAAATTTCAATCAATCCAAAATTCAGGCAAAGGGTCTGCATTATCTGTTTTCTATTGTTTGGGAATAACAGCCATTATTCAAAAACCCAACCAACCTAGACGATTGTTATGACGCTGATTCCATACTTCCTTTGAAAACTGTTTATTGCAAAAATGTCAGTATACAAATACGGGCCTACAACCACATGGGCCGGCCACGGAGCAAACTGGAATCGTATATGATGAGGGGACATTTACACTGTAGAAAAACGTAACGGGCGGGCCATTAAGTTGCAGGAATTAAGGTGTCTAACAGTTGCGGAATTGGTGGACGTTAATTTTATAATCAAAGTACGACAGGACCAGTTACAATGAAATTATCTAGATATACATTTCCGGGCAAGTACCATGAGTAACGTTAATTCGAATTTTTAATAGTACAGTAATCAATAATACATCAGAACTTAATATCAATATGGATGTCCAAATGTTCAATCAGTACCGTCCCCGCCCGCCATGTGCTTCAAAACTGAATACATATCTCGTGATATCAAGGCTGAGCAACCAGTACACATCAAGGAGTTGCCAACATGTGGGATACATATTATCCAAATAGAAGCAGTCACCTCGAGAATGTTTGTCTGTATGAGGTTCTACAAAATTACATATTCAAGAGGAACATCAAAGAAGATATTGATAAAGGAGTGTATGCTGTAATTGGAAGTGAGGGATGTCTGGTCATTTTGGGGGAGGCCGGGCAGGTCCAGAATATAGTCAAAATGTCTCCACCAAGCAGCGGTCGGACCAGAACCCCTTTGAGTAGTCCAAAAAGTTCTGTTAAATGACAACAGAAGGGACAGGCAACAAGAACCATCAGTCAAAGAGGGGAAGGCAAGTTCTTCCCTACCGGGTCACGTTGGGGCTCCACCGGAACTGATTGAATTGGTAGCCTACAGTGTTTCTGGATGTTTCAGACTGAAGCTGGCGTCAGCATGAGAGCACCACCATTCCGTGGCTACGTCGTGGCTATTCCGCGAGCAATCATGGCAGTCGCTCCCCACCGGAAGCCTGCGGGAGTCGGGGGCCCCGGTGACTCTTGTAGAATCTTCAAGGCTGAGGGGACGCTTTTGGGAATGGGGCCCATGCCCTAGCAGTCAAGCGTCCGAGTTCCAGGGTTGCCCAGAGCCATCCTTGCAGGCCAGGCCCAAGTCTGTGGAGGCGACCACCATTTCGTGAGCTCCGTGGCAGCCGCCTGTCGCTGTACCGCAAGAGTGGGTGCAATTCAGCCGGATGGCGGGTGAGACGCTGTAGCCGCAAGAGCAGGCGAAACTCAACCGGCCGAGTGAGGCACTGTGCCGCAAAAGCGGGCGTAACTCAGCTGGCCGAGCGAGGCACTGTGTCGCAAGAGTGGGCGTAACTCAGCTGGCCGAGAGAGGCACTGTGCCGCAAGAGCGGGCGTAACTCAGGTGGCCGAGCGAGGCACTGTGCCGCAAGAGCGGGGGCGTAACTCAGCTGGCCGAGCGAGGCACTGTGCCGCAAGAGTGGGCGTAACTCAGGTGGCCGAGCGAGGCACTGTGCCGCAAGAGCGGGCGTAACTCAGCTGGCCGAGCGAGGCACTGTGCCGCAAGAGTGGGCGTAACTCAGCTGGCCGAGCGAGGCACTGTGCCGCAAGAGTGGGCGTAACTCAGCTGACCGAGCGAGGCACTGTGCCGCAAGAGCGGGCGTAACTCAGGTGGCCGAGCGAGGCACTGTAGGTCTTCCTCTCACAAAGATGAAAGTCAGAGTGAGGAAACAAGGAGGGGTTTTCATCATTTGGAACAAAAAATAGTTCTAAACCAATGAAAAGTGTCATTTTTAGGTCACATGACCTAGCCTTACATCATTAGGAAACCAAAAGTGAAATAAACCAATGAAAATTTTTATTAACAAGTCACATGACCTGTTATGCTTAAGTTCCGCGTTCCGCGCCGCGCCCCGGATCGCTTCCGGGAAGCTGCGCTTCGCGCCTCGCTTCGCGCAGCGGGTGCGCTAACGCGGCGCGTCATATGACGCTTTACGCGACAACGCGATACTACAGTGTTTCTGGATGTTTCAGACTGAAGCTGGCGTCAGCATGAGAGCACCCCGTGGCTACGTCGTGGCCATTCCGCGAGCAATCATGGCAGTCGCTCCCCACCGAAGTCTGCGGGAGTCGGGGGCCCCGGTGACTCTTGTAGAATCTTCAAGGCTGAGGGGACGCTTTTGGGAATGGGGCCCATGCCCTAGCAGTCAAGCGTCCGAGTTCCAGGGTTGCCCAGAGCCGTCCTTGCAGGCCAGGCCCAAGTCTGTGGAGCCGACCGCCATTTCGTGAGCTCCGTGGCAGCCGCCTGTCGCTGTACCGCAAGAGTGGGTGCAATTCAGCCGGATGGCGGGTGAGACGCTGTAATAGCAAGAGCAGGCGCAACTCAGCTGGCCGAGCGAGGCACTGTGCCGCAAGAGTGGGCGTAACTCAGGTGCCGAGTGAAGCGCTGGGGTGCAGCTGAGAAACCTCCACCTGGGGAGGTGGGGGAGGCTCGTTCGCGCCGCCTCTCCCTTCCAGTGCACCCCACATCGTCTCCTGGCGCAGGTATATGTGATGGTCGGACCAGGGCACCGCAGGACGTGTCTTCAGGTCAAACGGATTGTGGGACAAGGTCCAGAATGGAAGAGTTACCAAAAGGCTAAAAGTTCCGCCGGACCCCGAGAGCCGGCCGCCTATGTCGGGGGCGATCTCAGGCCACACCAGGGCAACAAGACTTGGGGAGGGGGCAGGAGCCAAGCGCCCCCTCCGAGTCCGCGCCACCACACCGCCCCTCGGGGGCCTCCATCAAGCGGCTCATGGAGGCACCGCAGGCAGCGGTTCTTCAGATCAGTGGTCTCACCTGCAAGGCTCCCCTCCGTCAGCAGCGATCGTTGGCGCTGTGGTTGCGGCCGGAGGCCCCGCCTAGTCAATGCCCCGGCCTCTCCATCTCGTAGGCCGCAGAGTAGTCGGGGAGAAATCCCGGGAACGGCGGCATGCATTTGGATCGATGTTGCAGCAGGCTGCCATGTAAATAGTTATTTAATAAAACGTTTGACCCTGTTACTTTGCTGGTGTGTTGTATATATTTTTAATATTTGCATAGGGTTTGTTGTTATTTTGGGCGGGGTGGGCGGCGGAGCCGAGCTGTATTGCAGCCATCATGGCGTCGAGCTCGGTTCCTCTCACTAGTTTCATATTTCTCATGAGGGGTTGTTCCTAATGTTTCTATTTTAGCGAGGTCAAAAAGAGATCCCATTAGTGGCCTACTGATTTTGCTTGATTCCTTTTGTTTTTTCTAACGATTTTTCACTATCTGCAAAGACTAAACAGAGTATTGCGACTCTGTGCTTGTTTGTAAATAGAGAATGAACCAAAGAGAACCAATTCCAAAACAGTAAATGCTTGGATAACAATCAATCAAATGGAGAGGGAAGCAGGCACGACGGATTACAACAGGGGCAAAGGCCTGCGTTACCTACCCTTCACTATCTGCAAAGAGAGAATACTCCTAAAAGAAAAGAGGGGGGGGGGCAGCGTTGAAAGCACATCAGCGTGCATAAACACGAAAATGTTTTTACCTACCACGTACTTGACATTTTAAAGCTTTTGATATTTGCTAATAAAAAACCATTGAAATTCATTGAAAAAACCATAGGTTATAGACCATATATAGTTAGGAATTAGCATTTACAAAACCTTGAAAATTCACTGAAAAAACCATGGGTTATAGACCATATATAGTTAGGAATTAGCATTTACAAAACCTTATTTTACTCACACAAAACCATTGAAATTCCATATATAGTTAGTTGCACTAACTATATATTGCGCACCCGCAATCCACTGCTGATCATGTCACATATTACATCATTCATGATATGGTCAGTGACATCACTGATGACATCACTGATGACATCTCAAATGACATCACTAAGGACATCACTGATGATATCTCAAATGACATCACTGATGACATCACTGATGACATCCCAAATGACATCATTGATAACATCTCAAATGACATCACTGATGACATCACTGATGACATCTCATTTGACATCAATGGTCACATCACTGATGATATCATTCATGTGACAATACAATGCATCTCCTCACACTTTAATATAACCTCTGTTACACCCAGTGTTAAATACAGAATATAATTTTTTAAACCATTGACACACCAATACTAGTTACTACATACGCACTCACTGATTCCTATGTCTACACACACATTCACTCATTCACCCATACAATCATTCATACATACAATCACTCATCTTTACAACACTATCATATGCACTCATACACCTATACAGACACTCACACTCTGCCACTCATCCATGGAGTTACTCACACACCTAGTCAGTCCTGTAAAGAATCAATCACACTTCCATTTTCTAATCTATACAGTTAAACATAGAGTACCTTACATTTTCAAATATATACTAACACATTCTTACTCTCTTATACAATCATTGATACAAGAACACATTGATCTGCACAGAGTCACACATCTCCCAGCCAGCCACACACACACTCAGTCTCCCATACAAATACTTGGACAATCAATCAATAACCCATATAGTTACTCATATAGCTACTGATCAACACATGCAGCAGTTTACAGAACAACAGACATAATGATGCACAAATTAAGACAGTTTAGTCACTAACCCATGCACTCAGTGAGACACATTTAATCACTCACTCATAAAGTCAGTCACACACCTACTAAATCTTTTATTTAGACACTTCTACATCTACTCATTTTTCAATATGTAAAACATATTTAAACTTTACAGAAACACACAGTCACTGGATGATGTCATCAGTGATGTCATCAGTGATGTCATTTGATATGTCATCAGTGATGTCATCAGTGATGCCACTGACCATGTCATGAATGATGTAATATGTGACATGATCAGCAGTGGATTGCGGGTGCGCGATATATAGTTAGTGCAACTAACTATATATGGAATTTCAATGGTTTTGTGTGAGTAAAATAAGGTTTTGTAAATGCTAATTCCTAACTATATATGGTCTATAACCCATGGTTTTTTCAGTGAATTTTCAAGGTTTTGTAAATGCTAATTCCTAACTATATATGGTCTATAACCTATGGTTTTTTCAATGAATATATATATATATATATATATATTTTTTTTTCGGATACTCACCTTTGCGAAAAAAATTCGATGCCACAAGAAAAAGACTTTCCCAGGGAGCCCAGTCTGCAACCGCAACAGTCACATCAGAGTCTGAGGTATCGACTTCAGAGGATGAGTCAACTAGGAACAACGTAAGCGGGAGACAAAACATGGGACCTACCACCACAGTTCCTTTTTTAGACCAATTTCAGGTCATGAAGGAAACTCAACAACAACCACAGTCCCAAATGCCGAAAAAAGCGGCAGCAAAAAAAGGAGGAAAACCAGGCGCGGGAGAAGGGGCCGCGCAAGGTGCACCACCTATGTTAACCCGCAGCAGAGGCAGGAGGGGGAGATGGTAAAACAAGAAAACACCATCATAAATCTCTCAGAAAGAAAATTGACAGAACACGAAGAGACAGATTTAAAAGGGGGATGACCTTCTGCCCAACGGCCAAGTTTGACCCTGTACAAACAAGAATTGACATCTTCAAGTTTGTGCGGAAACTTAAACTGGACAAGATTTTTGCATCCCGCCCACAACCAGGATCAATAACTAACCTGGAGGAAGTGGAGGAATTTGGAAACGATCTCACTGATAATGATCTATCACTCCTTACAGTAACACATGCTTTGACAGATATGGATGAAGTGCCGAGCTCAAACGAAGTATTAAGGAGGGAAGAAATTGTACAGAAGAGAGATCCCAGCAATTTTAAACGAAAATCAAGATTTCTACCACATGCTGCGCATGATGCCATCGATGTCTTTAACGATGCAGTCCTACAAGATTTGGACAAAATGATGACAAAAAACATGGAATTAACAAAAGAAAATTCGAACATCTCGCGAATGGAATGGCAAGCCATTAAATCGCTGAAAGAGGACAGTACAATCGAAATAAAACCTTCGGACAAGGGGGGGAATATTGTGATTTTCAGTAAAGCCAAGTATTAACAAGAAGCTTTGAAAGAACTACAAGATAGAGACTGCTATGTGACAATTAACAAAAAGGATTTTGAGAAATGTACCTCGGAATATCATGCAATGTTGAAGGGGTGGAGGGATGAAGGTATGCTTAACAAAAGCGAATTTGATTATCTATACTGTGAGCATCCAATAATTCCGACCTTCTACCATTTGCCGAAGGTACATAAAGATACCAAAAATCCACCAGGGAGACTTATTGTCTCCTCAATAGGTAGTCTCTTGGAAGCCTCTTCAAGGTTTATTGACAATTACTTATCCCCCTTTGTCAAAGATCTGCCTTCTGTCGTGAGGGATACTCAAGACTTTCTGAGGCTCATTGACGGCATCAAGTGGGAAACGGATATGCTCCTGATTACCCTTGATGTCGCCAATCTATATACCTGTATTGGACACCGAGAGGGACTCTCAGCAATTGATTGGTTTCTTGGGAAGAAAAACATACAATATCATCAGCACAATCGTATGCTTCTCAAAATAACTGAGTTTTGCCTCTTTAACAATACTTTTCTGTTTGCAGGTGTGATGTATCGTCAAACCAGGGGGACCGCCATGGGCACGTGCTTCACCCCCAGCTATGCGAATCTCTTCGTAGGCTGGTGGGAGAAGCACGTGGCCTGGGGGGGGACCAATGAAAAATGGTTGGATCATATTATGATCTGGACAAGATATATTGATGACCTGTTTGTTGTCTGGAGGGGCGACAGGGCCTCGGCTGAGGAGTATGTCGCGACACTAAACAACAACGGTCTCAATTTAAGATTCACGAGCACAATCAGTGACAGATCAGTACACTATCTTGATTTGGAGGTCTTTGTAGCAAATGGCTCCATACGAACGAAACTCTACCGAAAGCCAACGGCAGGCAATGCCGTGCTTCACGCGGCGAGTCATCACCCAAAGAGCATGATAAGGAACATTCCTTTCGGTGAAATGCTTCGCCTGAAGAGAAATTGTTCTGATCACAATGATTTCTTACATGCACAAGATGCAGCTGTCTCCAGATTTTTGGAAAGAGGCTATTCAAAACATTGTTAACGAATGCCTCTAAGAGAGTAGAGCTCACAGACAGAAAGGACCTCCAACAAAACAAAAATAAAAACACAAACAAAACAATGGAATCTGAGAAAGTTACAAGAATGATCACAACCTATAACATGAGATCTAATGAATTGGTCCAAATTTTCAACAACAACTGGCATATCCTTAAAACAGATATAGTCTTGAAAAACAAGTTTCCCCCGAAACCTTCTATAACTTATAGACGGAGTCAATCACTCGGTGACCATCTAACGAGGAGTCACTTTGAGGATCCTCCTAAATCATCTAAAACCAAACCTGTTCAAGGTTTCTACCCATGCATGCATTGCAAAGCGTGCAAATATAGCCAGAAAAAAATCAAATATGAGGGTAGACCCAATGATCCTCGGCCCACCAGACCTATCACCAAATTTTTGAATTGTAATTCAGAGTTTGTAATATACTGTTTGGTCTGCCCATGCTCAAAAAGATATATCGGGAGTACCAATAACCCATCTAAAAAACGTATCTTAGAGCGCATGCGTGCCATTACTAATAGAGATAAGAACTACCCTGTGGCACGCCACTTTGAAACCCACCATAACAGCAATAGGGATTTACTTTCTTTCTTTCTCATAGATCAACTAGAGAGGAAAGAACGGGGTAGAGACAAAGTAAGAGCATTGAGGGCACTGGAATCGAAATATATTATCGACCTCCAGACCATGAAACCCGGTGGGCTGAATAACGATGAGGAACTTTGGGTGCATTTAGATTAGATGAGGAAATTGAATTTTTGTGATTAAAAACAACTGTCTATGTTATATAAGATCTTTCCACACACCCCAATGAAATGATAAGTCATACAGAGAATGTAGTTAAACGTTATATAACATCTTCCGCACGATTCCCACTCTAATTTCCGTGTTGAATGTAAATCAAACTTTATTGATATTTATGCCCATTCAGGGCTAGACGGGAGGAGGAGACAGTAACTGCCCATACAGGGCGAGATATTACATGCGTATCACTATATTCGAAATGAGTGAAAATGTATAGGGCTTAACATGAAAATGAACATGATGTGAAACAATGTTTTGTTCAAATAATATGTAAAACTTCTTTTGATAAAAACACCGTGGAATCCAGTAGAGAGGGATAATCTTGATGAATATATTAATATGTATGTGAAAAGTAACCTCCTGGAACAAAAGAGGCGTATTCTATTTTGTAATCGTCCTTTTTTCGATTAATTGCCCTTATAATCGAATCAATTTTGTATTACGCAATGTAATGTAATTTACAATGGATTTTAATGGGTGAACCAATACTGTTTTTAATTGCACGAGCACTTTATAAACGTCAAACTCCTTGATTTACTACTTGAAAATGTATTTTAACTTATATTGGTACCTATGCACATTGCAAGATGGCCGCTAAAAATATCATGGTACCTTAGTCCTCTGTTTATGTTGATAGAGAGGTGGAGATAAAATGGCGTTTATTGTAACATACTGTTGACACTGAGGAAGCCTTCACGGCGAAACGCGTCTGTCTTTTTGGGGGCAGGGGGGTCTGCCAATAAATCCCTTTTTTGCATACAAGCTCGGAGTGCCGTCTACTTTGTTCAGGAAAAGGATCAAGTGTTTCGACGATATATATATATATTTTGTCAAGCTATCCAAGCTTCTTTGTGGTTGGAATAAAGCCTTGTCAAAGTAGCCCCGCGAGTTTGGCATGTGTTCTTGGACACGCGAGCTTTCATTTTTGGACGGTCCCATCACCTTCCCAGCCGCACCCGCCACAAGAGTGCCAGCGCCTTGATGGGGAAACGGAGCGTCGCAGGGCAACTGCATTGCGCCTAGCACCGCCAGACATCGTCGAGGGAGGAGTCCAGATAGGACGAGCATTCAGCTCGTTGGTTTCACGGTATTTACCGTTTTCCTGCTCATCGACCAAAACGTTACCTGGCTGGCGAGGGGCTTCTAAGCGAGACTTTGCCTCCACAGTTGACAAAGTGGGAGAGTGACGCAATATGCGGCAAAAAATCATCAGCAGGACTACAAGGACCATGAGGCACTGCTGCATCAGCACAACCCATCCAGGGGCGTGCCATCATCATTCATTAAGGCCCGTCCTGCTGCTCACCTGTTAATCATATCGTCACCCTCTGAGGAAGAAGGCAGACGCCTTCGAAACGCGTCAGGGTATTTGGGCGAAACAGAACTGAATCGAAGTCTCCCTGTTTGTCAAGCTATCCAAGCTTCTTTGTGGTTGGAATAAAGCCTTGTCAAAGTAGCCCCGCGAGTTTGGCATGTGTTCTTGGACACGCGAGCTTTCATTTTTGGACGGTCCCATCACCTTCCCAGCCGCACCCGCCACAAGAGTGCCAGCGCCTTGATGGGGAAACGGAGCGTCGCAGGGCAACTGCATTGCGCCTAGCACCGCCAGACATCGTCGAGGGAGGAGTCCAGATAGGACGAGCATTCAGCTGGTTGGTTTCACGGTATTTACCGTTTTCCTGCTCATAGACCAAAACGTTACCTGGCTGGCGAGGGGCTTCTAAGCGAGACTTTGCCTCCACAGTTGACAAAGTGGGAGAGTGACGCAATATGCGGCAAAAAATCATCAGCAGGACTACAAGGACCATGAGGCACTGCTGCATCAGCACAACCCATCCAGGGGCGTGCCATCATCATTCATTAAGGCCCGTCCTGCTGCTCACCTGTTAATCATATCGTCACCCTCTGAGGAAGAAGGCAGACGCCTTCGAAACGCGTCAGGGTATTTGGGCGAAACAGAACTGAATCGAAGTCTCCCTGTTTGTCAAGCTATCCAAGCTTCTTTGTGGTTGGAATAAAGCCTTGTCAAAGTAGCCCCGCGAGTTTGGCATGTGTTCTTGGACACGCGAGCTTTCATTTTTGGACGGTCCCATCACCTTCCCAGCCGCACCCGCCACAAGAGTGCCAGCGCCTTGATGGGGAAACGGAGCGTCGCAGGGCAACTGCATTGCGCCTAGCACCGCCAGACATCGTCGAGGGAGGAGTCCAGATAGGACGAGCATTCAGCTCGTTGGTTTCACGGTATTTACCGTTTTCCTGCTCATCGACCAAAACGTTACCTGGCTGGCGAGGGGCTTCTAAGCGAGACTTTGCCTCCACAGTTGACAAAGTGGGAGAGTGACGCAATATGCGGCAAAAAATCATCAGCAGGACTACAAGGACCATGAGGCACTGCTGCATCAGCACAACCCATCCAGGGGCGTGCCATCATCATTCATTAAGGCCCGTCCTGCTGCTCACCTGTTAATCATATCGTCACTCTCTGAGGAAGAAGGCAGACGCCTTCGAAACGCGTCAGGGTATTTGGGCGAAACAGAACTGAATCGAAGTCTCCCTGTTTGTCAAGCTATCCAAGCTTCTTTGTGGTTGGAATAAAGCCTTGTCAAAGTAGCCCCGCGAGTTTGGCATGTGTTCTTGGACACGCGAGCTTTCATTTTTGGACGGTCCCATCACCTTCCCAGCCGCACCCGCCACAAGAGTGCCAGCGCCTTGATGGGGAAACGGAGCGTCGCAGGGCAACTGCATTGCGCCTAGCACCGCCAGACATCGTCGAGGGAGGAGTCCAGATAGGACGAGCATTCAGCTCGTTGGTTTCATGGTATTTACCGTTTTCCTGCTCATCGACCAAAACGTTACCTGGCTGGCGAGGGGCTTCTAAGCGAGACTTTGCCTCCACAGTTGACAAAGTGGGAGAGTGACGCAATATGCGGCAAAAAATCATCAGCAGGACTACAAGGACCATGAGGCACTGCTGCATCAGCACAACCCATCCAGGGGCGTGCCATCATCATTCATTAAGGCCCGTCCTGCTGCTCACCTGTTAATCATATCGTCACCCTCTGAGGAAGAAGGCAGACGCCTTCGAAACGCGTCAGGGTATTTGGGCGAAACAAAACTGAATCGAAGTCTCCCTGTTTGTCAAGCTATCCAAGCTTCTTTGTGATTGGAATAAAGCCTTGTCAAAGTAGCCCCGCGAGTTTGGCATGTGTTCTTGGACACGCGAGCTTTCATATATATTTAATGCCGCCATCCCCATTGATGGAATAAAGCACACTATTTCGTTGTGAAACCTTGGTTTGTGGTCTGTACCTGGCTGTGTCCGTTGCTGTTGGTGTTCGGCGCTTCAGGATTGTGGATTCCTATATATATATATATATATATATATGTTCAACCAATGAACCCCTCCGGTCCAAGAAGGCACACAGCACTCTCCCCACCTCCGGTATGCATGCCTTTCTGTCACACGCGATTACATCCTTCTTCATATTATTACCATGTCGACGCGTTTCAAGGCGGGAATGCCTCTTCATCAGGACTCTGCATGGGAAAAAAAGGAGAAGATCGCACCACTCCATTCATTGCACGTTTTTATTCAATGAACAACGCCCTAAGTGGGTGTGGCAACATCATAACTACCAGCGGCATGCTGGTCTTTGAAGTCCCATGAGTGGTGAGTACTATTTTATCCATTTAGTAGGTTCTTGTTTTCCTATATTTGTTTCGCTGCTTTTGATAAAAACTAGTACCAAACAAATATAAGGATAAAGGATAAGGATAAAGACAATTCCCAGGATAAATCCCTAGTCATATTCCAGTTTTCACCCCTATTTACATGTGCAAAATATGTATATATATTTATATATATGTCTTTCTGTCTCTCTCTCTCTCTCTCTCTCTCTGTCTCTCTCTCTCACTTCTCTATCCCTCTCTCTATCTCTCTCCATTGCCAGTACTAGAAATCAGGGAGAGTCAAATCCTATGGTGAATGGTAGGAAAAAAATGCATTCTCCCTCCTCCAAAGGTTCATACTGTCACTGTCCCACAGGGGCAATGTCATTAGAAAAACCCCTGAAGGATAGTGGGAAGCCTCTGAAACTTCTGTCCTTCAGCCCTGCCCACTTTAGCAGGGCAGATGGAGAAATATTTTCTAGAGGTTGCCCCTTCACAGCCCCAGCGTCCACTGTAACAGCAGTTGTAGGGACTGCAAACATTGAATGCAAGATCTGAATGGTGGTAGTCAGTGGCATACATTTGTACATATACACCTCCTAAAGCTTCCAAGAAGGTTTATCACTATTTTCTAAACTCATAGGGAATACATGTTTTTAAAGTCTTGTAGGCTTCACTCTTTATATATCCTTGGAAATAGCAACAAGAGTAATTTAAATGTGGCAAAGTCCGCTATGGTGGGCTATTGGGCTGCGTTGTTGATGGTTACATTCATGCACATGGGGCCATATTTCTGTGGGCCTTGAATCATGCTTGTACCATACAACATGGTACATGCACGATGGAAAGCTCAAAGTCATATTTATGCAGCCATGCAAAGCCACTCTGCGTGGCTTTGAACAGCTTCATAAATATGGAGTAATGTAACACAGCATAAAGGCATTCCATGGGCATTGTGGTGGGTGTTCCCATGCAAATCCCATGGTTTGTGACACATTCCCAGATTTACCAAACCTGGAAAACCTGGGAATGTGCCAAAAAGATAAGCTTTCCCAGGTGAGGTTTAAAAAGGAGACATTTTTATTTCTCCTTGTTTTTCCTCTTTCTGTGGGTGCTGCATTCTGCAGGCCACATTGGGGCTTATTTAAGAGCCCCTTGCACCACCAGGTGTCACTTTTATGTGATGTTCTGGTGGCAAAGGTTACAAAATCATATCTATTAGTCCGCGCACAGCCATTATGCATGACTTTGAATGGCCTCATAGATATGGAGTATGGCAAGGCAACCTAAATCGCTGCGTTGCCTAACTCTGACCTCGGGAGATGTCCCATGCAACACTCATGGATTTTGCTGCTGCTCCAGATTTCCAAGACCATGTAAACCTGGGAAGCACCCCTTTTTGCTCTTTCTATATGTGATGCATTCTGCAGCACACATAGAATGAGAAAAAAGCCTCTTAGGATTGTTTCTGTGGAGGAAAGTGCCCTTTCCTGTACAAAAACAATCCTGTCCACATCACAGACACCCTTGCAGCATGGTGCAAGGGTACCTGTGCAGGCGCTAGGCTGCCAAAATGGCTCTAGCACAGGGGGAAAGTACAGGAATGCACTTTAACTTTTGCGTAAGGCAGCTCAGCAAGCTTACTTGCTGCCCTGTCCTCGGCCAAATCTGCATAAATGAGGACCATAGAAAGAGGAAAACGCCTCTATGAATTGTTTTTCTGCAGGAGAGTGACGCTTCCTACACAAAAACAATTCTGCCTGCAACACAGGTACCCTTTATATCATGGTGCAAAGGTTCCTGCATTGGCGCTTGGCTGCCGAAATGGCACAAGCACAGGAGGAAAGGACAGGAATGCACTGTATTGGATATATACAGTGCATTCCTGCTCTTTTCCAGTGATTTCAGGCAGTGCAATAAGGTGACTTGCTGTGCTCTCCTGCACCACAATTCCCATAAATATTCCCTATGGTTTAGTGCCAAAGTTCGATGGAGAAAATATAGACCTATTTATTTCTTGGAGGAATGTATGACATCCATGAGTGGCAGGTCCATAATGCATGTATACACTATTTTAAAACAGCAATGCCAGATTTTCCCATTCAACTAACATGTTGCTTTGTACAGTTCTGCATTTGGACTGCCATTTTCAAAGGTGTGTGGCAGACACTCTTTTCCAAATATACCCGCTTTGAGACCATTGCATGGTTCATAGTTTTACTCTGTGTTTCTGTTCAGAACTCCCTTATAAACAAAATTACAGCAATAATTATCCATGCAACACTCATGGATTTAGTCGCTTTCCATGATTTACAAGAACATTTAAACCTGGGGAAGCCCCAAATCCGTATGCCTCCCGAGTTGATGGGTGAGGAGGGGAAATAACTTTATTTCTCCTTGTTTTTTCTTCTTTCTATATGTGATGCATTCTGCTGCACACATAGAAAGAGGAAAGCGCCTCTTAGGATTGTTTCTGTGCAGGATGGGACCCCTTCCTGCACAAAAATAATCCTGTTGTCAACACAGGCACCCTTGAATCATGGTGCAAGGGTGCCTGCGCTGGTCCTAAGCTGCCGAAATGCAGCAAGTGCCGGGGGAAAGGACAAGAATGCAACGTATTAGATAAATACAGTGCTTTACTACCCTTTCCTTATGATGTAAGGCAGCGCAATAAGGGGACTTGCTGCGGTGCCCTGCACCACAAATCCCATAAATATGTCTCAGGCTTTACTGCCAGCAGTGGGGCAACGTACAGAAATGCACTGTATTGCATAGATACTGTGCATTCCTGCCCTCAGCAAGCTGAGTTGCTGCACTGTACTGTGCCAAATCCACATAAATAAGGGCGATAGAAAGAGGAAAACGCCTCTAAGGATTGTATTAGTGCAGGAGGGGGCCTGTTCCTGCACAAATATAATCCTGCCTGCAACACAGGTACCCTTTATACCATGGTGTAAGGGTACCTGTGTTGGCACTAGGCTGCAGAAATGGCACAAGCGCAGTGGGAAATGAATAATTCGTTTTGCATAAATACTGTGCACTCACTTAAACTCCTGTTCCCTGATTGTGCTCTGCGAGCTAAACAGCTCATTGCTGCCTGTTCTCTGCGCTGACAAAGAGGATCCAGCAACTCTTCGTGTTCCGTGTTGCTGCCTCCCCGTGGACTCGCTGGTGTGAGCGAGAGCTGCTGTCGGCACGCTCTGTTCTACGCTCCCAGCTCGAGTCTACAGGGTCGAGGCCAGGGCATACAACTACATCTAGCCCGGGGGACTGCGAGGACCAGCAACCCCTGCCTGGAGCAGCTGGTTCCTCTTCCCCCAGGCGACACGCCCACGGACACGCCCACCGGCGATTTAAGAATTTAACTTCGTGACACCCGCTTCGCGGGCGCCACTCACTTGAACTCCTGTTCCCTGATTGTGCTCTGCGAGCTAAACAGCTCATTGCTGCCTGTTCTCTGCGTTGACAAAGAGGATCCAACAACTCTTCGTGTTCCATGTTGCTGCCTCCCCGTGGACTCGCTGGTGTGAGCGAGAGCTGCTGTCGGCACGCTCTGTTCTACGCTCCCAGCTCGAGTCTACAGGGTCGAGGCCAGGGCATACAACTACATCTAGCCCGGGGGACTGCGAGGACCAGCAACGCCTGCCTGGAGCAGCTGGTTCCTCTTCCCCCAGGCGACACGCCCACGGACACGCCCACCGGCGATTTAAGAATTTAACTTCGTGACACCCGCTTCGCGGGCGCCACTCACTTGAACTCCTGTTCCCTGATTGTGCTCTGCGAGCTAAACAGCTCATTGCTGCCTGTTCTCTGCGCTGACAAAGAGGATCCAACAACTCTTCGTGTTCCGTGTTGCTGCCTCCCCGTGGACTCGCTGGTGTGAGCGAGAGCTGCTGTCGGCACGCTCTGTTCTACGCTCCCAGCTCGAGTCTACAGGGTCGAGGCCAGGGCATACAACTACATCTAGCCCGGGGGACTGCGAGGACCAGCAACCCCTGCCTGGAGCAGCTGGTTCCTCTTCCCCTGCTCCCTTTCCAGGCAAGGAGGATCCTGGTCCAGGCCCTTATACTATCTCGCCTGGACTATGGGAATGTCCTCTACATGGGAGCTCCTGCCTATACCATCCAGAGGCTCCAAGTCACCCAGAACAGCGCAGCCCGCCTACTTTATAACCTCCCCCGTTGGCAGTCAGCGAGGAATGCTTTAAGGGAACTTCACTGGCTCCCTATAGCCGGAAGAATACAATTTAAGGCCATGTGTATTTTACACAAGGCCTTCCACCGTACTGGCCCTGCAATTCTTCAGTCACTGGTCACCCCCTATGCCCCACCTTGTTCCCTTCGTTCCAGCTCCGCCCAGCTGGCTACTCCCTTCAGAGTCAAGAAGGCTCGTTGGGGTGGCCGCTCCTTCTCACACACTGCGGCAAAATTCTGGAACACCCTTCCTCTGCCTCTGCGAGAAACTGTAAACCATTTCTCTTTTAGGAAAACTCTAAAAACTCACTTGTATGCTACACTCTGTTGACCTACCTTGAGCCCTCGCTAATTAAGTTCCTGTCATAAGCGCTACGAGGCCTCCGGGTAGTTAGCGCTATACAAGTGCTGTTTCAATTCAATTCAATTCAATTCCCCCAGGCGACACGCCCACGGACACGCCCACCGGCGATTTAAGAATTTAACTTCGTGACACCCGCTTCGCGGGCGCCACTCACTTGAACTCCTGTTCCCTGATTGTGCTCTGCGAGCTAAACAGCTCATTGCTGCCTGTTCTCTGAGCTGACAAAGAGGATCCAACAACTCTTCGTGTTCCGTGTTGCTGCCTCCCCGTGGACTCGCTGGTGTGAGCGAGAGCTGCTGTCGGCACACTCTGTTCTACGCTCCCAGCTCGAGTCTACAGGGTCGAGGCCAGGGCATACAACTACATCTAGCCCGGGGGACTGCGAGGACCAGCAACCCCTGCCTGGAGCAGCTGGTTCCTCTTCCCCCAGGCGACACGCCCACGGACACGCCCACCGGCGATTTAAGAATTTAACTTCGTGACACCCGCTTCGCGGGCGCCACTCACTTGAACTCCTGTTCCCTGATTGTGCTCTGCGAGCTAAACAGCTCATTGCTGCCTGTTCTCTGCGCTGACAAAGAGGATCCAACAACTCTTCGTGTTCCGTGTTGCTGCCTCCCCGTGGACTCGCTGGTGTGAGCGAGAGCTGCTGTCGGCACGCTCTGTTCTACGCTCCCAGCTCGAGTCTACAGGGTCGAGGCCAGGGCATACAACTACATCTAGCCCGGGGGACTGCGAGGACCAGCAACCCCTGCCTGGAGCAGTTGGTTCCTCTTCCCCCAGGCGACACGCCCACAGACACGCCCACCGGCGATACGTATAAAATAACTACAAGTCCCCCGCGACGCGGGACGCGCGCGGGACCAAGCGCGGAGCGAAGCCCGGGCAAAGGGCGGGCCGTCTGTGGCCGTCCGGGGACGTACGAGGACGGGACGGGCCCCCCCTCTTCCAACTTGCTTCGGGGTAAGCCGATAAATTTCACACAATCGTAGAATACCCATCAAATCATTGTTGAATTGAGCCAAATATACAATAAATTCACAAACGCTTATCAGTTAATAAATGGGTTTCAAAAAGCTGCGATCCCGCACTATATTTATGAAAAGAATGGGGACGGAGAATGCGATCCGGAAATCGTCAAATAAAGCTATAAAACCTGGTCGTATAATTCAAACGCCGGCAATCAGCACATATTTCACCACGCTTGTCGCAAAAGATACCCAAGAATCTCATATATTAGGCAAAGATTTATCTCTTAATTCTTCAGCAATTTTTGGGGAAACCGAAAGTGCTTCAACGATACCTAATTCACAATCCAAATTGGGTCACTTGGAGCCTGAGTCAAGCAATAAATCACTTTGTACCCCAAAAGATCTACAAAACCTTGACCAGGAAACATCTACCCTAAAAACCTCAACACCGATAAAAAATAGAGGGAGCTCAATGATACTCGAAGATTCAAATATTAACAAATCTAACTCTGGGATGCAAAAGTTGGAACTTGGAACAAGTAAAAATACTCTGGAAAAAACACCTCTCCCAATCACTTCACTAGATCTTTCGCTAGACCCCTTCAATCTCAAAATAAATAATAATATCAATAATACAACCTTACCTATATCTAAAGCACTGTTCTCACTACAAGAGATTTTGGAATCAGTTCTTTCTTTTCTGGGAAATATTCTAGAGAACTCAGATCACACTTTGGACGTTCAAATAGGGATTCTAAAACATCTAGTTGAAGAAAAAAAGAAAAAAGACTTCTTCACAATAGAGAAAAATAACACACCATCGAAGACCAACCCTGAGCGAAATGATATACCAAAAGATTATATCAAAGATCAGAAGAAAAGAACACGTGATTTCAGTACACAAACATCAAAGATCCAAATACAACAAAACCAGTACATGGATAATCTAAACGATTCAACAACATACTGTTTAAAAAAACTTTTTAAAGAAAAACATCAGCAAAAAATCAGACACTTCCCAATATTTACAAAAACTAAGGAAACAAATAAACTCGCAAATGATTCAGTATTAGATACTCAGGAAATACATGTCATTAATATATCAAATCAAGGAAATGGAGAATCGATAGTTAAAAAGAAACAAGAAAATAACAAAGAAGGAAAGAAAAGAAGGAGGAAAAAACCAGTAAGAAGGATTCAAAAAAAGAACACTCGCAAACTAAAATTTCGAAAAACAGTTACAATACATACTTTGGAAGAGGATCACGGTGACAACATAATATCATCTCCAAGCACTGAAAAGCTAGCAAACAGCAAAACCTTTAAAGAAAAGATGCCTCAATTAGATCCTAGAGCTAACGAATACGTCCCACTTAGACTTCCAGAGGAACTTGATCATAGCAACAACAGAAATACTAGTGAAGTCATAAACAAGTACAATCAAAGGGAGGAAGAGCTTCCCTCCAAAATTCTGCAATTTGAGGAACTCTTTCCCACTGATTTAGCTCCACTTAATAGAGGAAGGATAATTCATCTATTACGTCATTTAAGGTCTTTACAATCTATGACCAGTAATGATCTTGATCTAGTAATCTTCCCTAACAAAGATAATATCAAATTGGCAAGGGTATCATTCTGGTCGTCTGTTCTCCCAGGAATTATACTTAAGGAAAAGGAGACACTACATAAATATGGATACGATGTAGTTGAAAAACTGGAACTAACGGCCAGTAAAACTCCAATTTGGTATAACGCTCAAATACGTGCACTTTCTAATTCACATGTGAAAGAATACCAGAGAAATCATGACGCAATAGAACATCATGAAAATACGGACTTTGATATACATTCTGTAGGGCAAGAAAAACTAAAAATTTTGGTGGATAAAGGACAAAGGGCAGTTTGGTACCATGCACCTAAAAAACCCGACAATAGTAACAACATAAAATCCTGGGCGTGGGTTCCTGAGACTTTGAATAGAAACAAAATCATGAGTACTCAACAACAATCTGTTTAGCCCAGGCTTAAAAATTACATCTTGGAATATCGCAGGCAGAATTAAGAACAAACTGCCTACGGCCTTGAGAAATTTGCCAGATATTCTAATCATACAAGAAACGTGGGCAACTGAGTCTACCACTCTCAAAAACTATTATGTATATGAAATTCCAGCAACACCTACTAAACGAGGTCATGCCAAAGGTGGTTTGGCCATTTTTCTGAGTGAAGATTATCAGTGGGCACAGGAAATAGTAGATACTAATCTAGAAAATCTACAGTGTATTAAAATCTTTGTAAAAACACATAACACGGCCCCCCTAAAGGCAATTCTCCTCTTTAACGTATATGCCCCCCCAGGCACAAAGTACGATATAGTATTTTTAGAAATCATGGAAAAAATCGTGAATATAATAGAAAACCATCCTTATTCATCCTTCTTAATCACGGGTGATTTCAATAGTAAAATCTCTAATTCAGAAATCAATAAGTGGGCAAAATCATACTTGGAAGAAGGTATGGAAACTAAAATCCCGCAATTTCCTGAAGGCATATTAACCGACAAAAGAGGTAAACTGCTATTATCAACACTGACTAATATGAATGGAGTAATAGTGAATGGTAACATGGAAGGGGACATTCCAGCAAATTTTACCAGGTGTGGAAACGGGACTCTATCCATTATTGACTATATCATCTGCAGTATGGATCTGCTAGACACAGTCACGTATTTGCATAACCAGTTTCACCAAGAAAGTGATCACGCATTAATGATCTTAAATACAGATTGGATACCTAAATCCTCTCCAGCCTGTCATATCATCTACTATAAAAGTAAAATAGTGATAAACAGCGATCAGAGACGCATCTTCTGGAATTCTTCGACTCTCAATAAAATTATTTCACTGATCGATCATTCTCAATTTTTATCAAAAATATTTTCTGAAAATCCTATTGAAAATTTTGAATTTATTATAAAGGATTTCAAAAATATAATCCTAAATATGACAACAAAGGATGCAGTAGGTAACATTAAGAAGAAGGATAAAAATATGCGTACTATTAAGAACTCTGAAGTAAAGAAAATGTTAAACAAATGCATACACTCCCAATATATCAACTCCACTCCATATGTGAAGAAGGAAATAAACAAATTGAAAAATCAATTGAGACGAGAGAATCAAAGAAATAAAAAAGCCTTTCAAGATCGCAATTGGGTCGATATCCAGATAGCAGCGAAAAAGTATAATCAGCGCAAATACTGGTATCTAATTGCAAAACTAACTGGATCAAAAAAGAAACTACAAACAATACCGGTCCCTCCGAACGACTGGGAAATTTTCTTGACAGATCTTTACAAAACAAACTTAATAACACCATCTGAAAGCAGGGAGATTAACACCAAAGGTAAAGAACGTCCAATAAATAAAATAACAGCTATATCAGCGAACTGAATATACGTAATGCAAGAACAACTGGCGCTTCTGGCCCGGACCAAATCCCGATAAAAGCATTACAAGTTGCCCCGAAGGAATGGAGTCAGCTGCTATGTCCACTATTCAATTATATTTTTGATGGCGGCCCAGTACCAAAATCGTCGCAGGGAAGCATTATTATCCCCATTCACAAAAAGGGAAGCAAAACCCAAGCAAGCAATTACCGCCAAATAGCGCTCATGGACGCTGTGGGAAAAGTATTTGCAGCAGAATTATTATATCGTTTGAAAGAATGGGCTTTTACGACAGGCCAGATACCTATGTTTCAAGCAGGTTTCAGACCTAAACATTCGGTCACAGACAATATTGCTGTTATCCAGGTCATCCTTGACAAATATGTAACCCGAAAAACTCAGGTCGTGTACGCGGCTTTTATAGATTACACTACGGCATTTGATCGGGTAGACCGACCAACACTATGGAGCAAATTGAGGAGGCTTGGAATACACGAACAACTGTTACAATCTATAGTAAGTCTACATACCAATACCTGGTGTCAAGTTCAAATGGGGGGAGAAAAAGGTCATACGAAAAGAATTAAAACCGAAAATGGATTAAAACAAGGGTGCCTTCTAGCCCCGATCCTATTCTCCCTCTACTTAAGTGACTTGTGTTATCAGCTGCAATTAGGCTCCAGCCTACCTCCTAAAATTGCCAATCAATCCATACACGCATTACTTTATGCGGACGACATAGTGTTATTGGATCTCACTCCTTTCGGATTACAAATATCATTGGATATCCTGCACAAATACTCCGAAGAAAACTACCTAGTTCCAAACATTAACAAAACAAAAGTAATAGCTTTCTCGGGGAGGAAACAAAGCGCCAAATATACTTGGAGTATAGGAGGAGAAAGGATAGAAGAAGTTAATGATTATCCCTACCTTGGCAGGATCCTTTCTAAAAATTTAACAAATACAATACAGTTGAAAAACTTACAAAGGAAATCTGACATACATGCCATAGCCCTCCAGAGACTCTATACCGCAACAGGGAACAGACATTTCTCCTCATTGATAAACATCTACAGAGTAAAAATACCACCTGTATTATCTTATGCGACGGAGTACATCCCGATAAAACAATGGGCCTTTATGGAGCGTAAAGAGGGAAAAATTGTAAGAAAAATTATGAAAGTGTCAGATGCTGTACCTGTTCAAGCATTGAGACTGGAACTATCAGTCACAAGTTCCTACGCTGTAGCAATAGCAAATGTAATTAGGTGGGCCTATAACTTATTACACGCAAAAGAGAATACTTTAAGGTCATTGCTAAAAAAAGAGACTTTTGGGTCTGATGCAAAAAAGCAAATTTTCCTTGACAACATGGTTGAAGCATTTCGTATAGCAAATATCAGTACTAAATTGCTGCTGACTTGGACACCAGCCCAAGTAAAACTGTTCTTAAAATGCTTCACCCCAAAGTTGAGCTATGAAATGGATTCTCGACATTGTGACAAACTAGCTACTTATAAACCCTTTGCCGAATCCATAGAATACAAACAAAATCGGCCCTATATTGGGTTTACTTTGTCTCATGGTGCAAGGAGGGCAATCGCCATGCTTCGATTAGGAATTCTACCCGTACTATCATATACTTCAGGATGGCGCATGGGAGGATCTCCTCTATGTACATTGTGCGCAGGGGGCGATCAGACTTTGGAGCATGTTTTATTTGTATGTCCGAACCACAAAGTAATCTTAGCTCGTACTAGATTTCTAGAACCTATCTATCGCTTCTGTAGAATTACAACAGTGAGAGAACTTATATCTTTGTGCAAACATCCCCCGAATGAATTTGTCTGTTATAATCTGTACAAATTTTTAACATCTTTTTTACCTTTGTACTGATAAAACTGAATCTTTTATATATGTAAAATGTAAAAAACTCTTTTGTGGTCCTCAGTAGAGTACCAACACAAATAAACTTTTTGACTTGACTTGACTTGACTTGACTTGACTTGACTAAATACTGTGCATTCCTGCCCTTTATCTTTGGCATAGGGCAGCTCAGCAAACTGACTGGCTGCACTGTCATATGCCAAACCCGCATAAATGAGGGCTATAGAAAGTGGTAAACACCTCAATGGATTGTTTTTTAGCAGGATGGGGCCCCATCCTGCACAAAAACAATCCTGCCTGCAACACAGGCACCCTTTACACCATGATGCTGGGGTGCCTGTATCCACGCTAGGCTGCCGAAATGACACAAGTGCAGGTGGAAAGGACAAGAATGCACCATATTGGATAAATACAGTGCATTCCATCCCTTTACGTGTGACGTAAGGCAGCACAATAAGGTGACTTGCTGTGCCCCCCTGCGCCACAATTCCCATAAATATGCCCCATGTTGTATTGCCAAAGTTTGTTGGAGAAAACATGGACCTATTTGTTTCTGGGTGGAATGTATGACATCCACCAAGGCAGATCCATAATGCAAGTCTACACTATTTTTAAAACAGCAAAAACAGATTTTCCAATTCAACTAACATGTTGCTATGTACAGTTCTGCATTTCTACTGCCATTTCCAAAGCTTCACTTCGAACCCTTTGCATGGTTTATAATTTTATTCTGTGTTTCCGTTCAGAACTCCCTTATACACAAAATGATAACAATGACTATTCATGCAAATGTAAGTAGATGACATTTTGTGATACTATTAATATTTCACTGAATGTTATTTCGGGAAGATTGTTGTTCCTGCAGCAACGTTGAAATGTTTCAGCAATATCACTCAGGAGAAAGCTTCTCTTTTTGTGCTAAAGCGTGCGATATGGGCCGCAAGACTAAATAACATCCGAAAAATTGATGATTTACGGCCAGATTGAGCAAATAAAGGAAACACTATAGCAGCAATGACAAGGGAAGACTTAAATTGAATGTTATTGTATGATTCACTGCGTTTGCTGTGCTGAAGGCAGCGGGTAAACATTTTTCATCAGGTCTTTTTTTCCTGACAAAGGAAAGTAGAGAAATGTCTAATCCGATATGGCTACACATAAAATTATTTTAAAACACACTTTACAAGGTTCTTTCTTGAAAAAACGCATTATCGTTTAATATAATCCAGCCTTTGCAATCTCCTAGACTGTAGCAGTTTGCTGAGCATTGAAAAAAATAAGATAGAATAAAACAATATTGTTGAAAAGGCCTTGTAATTGTTTGAAAACTACAGCACACCCTCAATTATTGAAAAACACAACATGTATTTGCTAATCAAGCAACAAAAGTGTCTGCAGTAATGCTAACTGCATTCGTCATTATATTAAAGAAAGAAGGATAAACAAAACTTCTTCTCAAAGGTTAATCTTGAGAGTGTCATTATATAATTGTATTTTAATCTGCATGCTAAAATACTAAAAGATTTTTAAGTTCGCCAGGAATTTATTATCACAGAAGGCTATATCAAACTCTAGAATATGCAACATATCTTTGATAGTCTAACATCAATCGAATTGGTGATAACAATTTTTGTCAGTACATATCTATGGTTTCCGTATTTGAGCAGTCAATCTTACCAGATTGGAAATTAAAAATGGCTTCTAAGCAGCCTCTTACAATCTGTTCAATATCGTGGGGTTTTTACTGTATAAACCTTTGATAAATTAGTCGTGGCCAGTTCCATCTCTTCGTCTTTGGACAGACCACTGACTTCCAATGAACGCAACCGTTTTTTAACAGCACAACTCATCTCGCAAAACCATATTCGATGACCACATCTCTCTCTCTAAGAGGATCATTACCAATATCGAAACCCAGAAGTCCAATCTTTGTCTCGAAACATGCTGTGTTAGAAGAGCTAGATGATTAAAGACAATCATCAAAATTCCTCTCCCACTCAGCTTTCATTTAACCCCTTTGCTGCGGCGGCAATTCCGCCGCAGCGCTAGGGGGGAGGAGGGGGCCGCGCGGCACTGCCATGCTCGTGACGGAATCGCTCCGTCACGAGCCTCGGTTGCGCTGTGCTTGTGACAGAGCAGTTCCGTCACGGCCCTGCCCGCTCAATAGAACATGCCGCGCAGGCGCAAAATCAGCGCTGCGCAGGCGACCGAGCGGGCCGTGACGGAACCGCTCAGTCACCAGCACAGCGCGACCGAGGCTGGTGACGGAGCGGTTCCGTCACCAGCATGGAAGGTGTTAAAAAGAAAAGGACAAAAAGTCATTATTTACACAAAATCTATTTTTGTGAACTCTAAAAAATTTTGTTGACGAACATACCTCAGGAATTTCGAAATATTATAATCCCAAACTAATAACAACTTACCTAAGGAGCTTGTTGAATCCTGTTGCAAAGAGTTTGCCTCATGCCTTTTTTGCCCCTATTTTCTCTTAAAGAATGTGTGTATCACTGTATAAAGAAGAAAAGATGGAGCATTATTAGCACAATGTCATCTTCATCAGAAATATCTAACTCTCCAGGAACTAACCACTTTTTCTTTTGAGAATATAGATGTAAAAGTACCCGTGTCATTCTCATAAACATTACCTACTCTTATGATGTACAGCAGGAACTCGTCTCTGCATGATATGTTTAAGAGACAAGCAAATTCCGTAAACTGCTTGACGGAAATCTATAGCTGGATGTTATATAACCAGCTGAAACTTAAAGGAGGAAAAAAACGAGATCCTATTGTCCCTAAATCACACCTAAATCTGGAATCTTTACTTCTACCCTCCCTTTCTAGGACAACAACCTGCCGCAGCTCACAATGTGAGTTATCTAGGCGCCCTTCTTTAACAATGAAGTACTAAGTGAACAATGAAGTACTAAGTGAACTCAGAAACAAATTCTTGCCTGTTTCAGCCTGAGCGTGCTTCTTGACCATGCCCTCTTTGCAGGCCCCTCCAAGATTTTTGCCTTTCTTTGCCTAACCCGTTTTTGTTGGTGTTTAGGCCTCTGGACACTTTACTCCTGCTAATCAATTGTAAAGTGCACGTGCCCTCCCTTAAAACATGGTAAAATGGGCCTAGACCTTAATGACACACTTAATTTACTTATAGGTCCCTAGTAAATAGTACTATATTTACCAAGGATCTGTAAGTTAAAAATGACTAGTGGGCTGAAGCACCAATTGTGCCACCCACTAAAGTAACACTGTAAAACATGCCCCAGGCCTGCCACTACAACATGTAGTGCAGTTTGAAACTTCCATTTCGACCTAGCAAAATACACTTTTTTGCCAGGCTTAATCTGCCTTTTCAGTACTTGTAAGTAACCCCTTGGGTAGTCTCTAAAGGCTCAAAGGGTAGGATGCATGGTATTTAAAATGTAGGACATGTGTGCATATGTTTTACATGTCCTGGCAGTGAAAAACTCATAAAGTATTTTTTCAATGTAAAGCTGTCATTACCATAGACTAACACTGGATTACCTTAATACACGTAATAAGTGATAACTATTTGGGAACAGATAGAGAAATTCTTCTTCTACTCATTTGAATTGTAAGTTCAAATTTTTTTTATTGGTAAAGTCAGGTTTTAAGTTACTATTCTGAAACTGCCACTTATAGAACATTGGCATTCTACTCCCTAAACCAAATGTGCTTTTCTGCCAGTGTCCAGGGTCAAATGAATATGAATGGCTGTCCAATGGTGTGTTGTGCATTCCTTCTAGACATGGGGACAAAAGGGCCTTGGGTGTTGGGCAGAGCGTCTTGGCTTCTGAGGCTCAAAATGAATTATAGATGGGAGGAGGAGCACTCGAGCTTTTTCTCAAAAGTTATTGTGAATTTAAACTAATTTTTCAAATTATGATTTTTAAACTACCAGCGTGCTGCCGTGGTGGCACGTTTGTCCTGTGACGCGCCTAAACTGAATAACCTATCTTAAGAGTCTGAGACCCTTAACCTCAGCGCACTTTAGCTGTGCGCGGTTGTCTCTACGACACTCCGCATAAATTCTTAACACATTCAGAACTAGACTTTATCTTCTCAAGATTCAAATTTTATCATGTTTGTAACCAAAAATAATTCAAAACATTGTACAAATTTGCTCTAACAAAGTATTTTTCATTCAATACATGATTATTCTAAAGTTCACAAGTTTCAAAACAAACATATTTCTTTTGCATAGATGACTTTTTCTCTTGCGCCCAATGCATTTCAAGCTCTTGGAGCTCTTCCTCAGGGGCCTGTAAACTGAATAGTAATTTTGCATTACTGCCAACATTGTTTTATAAACACAGAAAACCAAAACATCATTATGTACAGGGAATTATTTCCAAAAAGCACTCAAGAAGACATGACGGAGTGTTAAGACCACAGATAACCCACACCACTGTGAAGAAAAATTTAATCACCCAAAGTTTCTAAAAAAACCGACTCACTGTTGTCAATGTCACCAAATGGCTCAATCTAAACCGGAAATAAACGCAAAACAAGGTGTTTGTACCTCGCAGCTACTTTACACTCGTTATCCCTAAATAAAACTAGACTTTCACAGTGTTCACCCTTCGCTTACCGCAAAATCTCTCGGAGGCTCAAAGCGGAATGTTCAGCTCAGTGGAGGCTCTTGTGGATTCTGAAAAAATAACAGTGAACAAATCTCTCACTACCGGGTTCACAACCCTCCTCACCAGGATTCTTCTGACACGCACTCTGTCTCTCAGCCTCTTACCTCAACTCGGTGTACTGTAGTTTCTAAATCCAACTCTCTATTCCGTTTCTGCTCACTATCTGCCACTCGAAAACTCCGACCAGCTACACTGAACCACCATGGCTCACGCTTCATGTATAGCGTGGCGCTGTAAACAAACACTGAAAAAGGACTCTGACAAAGCTCTGTGCTCACAAAAACTGCGGGCGCCATATTGGAGAGATGAAAAACGGCTTACTTAACAACACTAACCCACCTAAAGGTGTAATCCAAATCCCCAAAGAAAATCTAAATGAGAAATAATAAAAAAGGAACGTGGTGAAAGAAGGAAAGATAACAGATACGAAAAATAGATGAGAAAAATGGTGCAATAATTCATGTCTTTAACCTCTCATTCATGTTTCTGATATTATCAATATACAGCTTTATGAAATGCACGCATCTTGCTGATGCAGGTTCAACTGGCAAAAAGATTCAAATAAAACACGATAGATCTACTTTCTCATTTAACCCTTTAGGTTCTTGTGTTGACAAAAGCCTGATCCAATGTATCTCTCTTTGGAGGAGGGACCTGGTGAGATCAACCCCCTCGTATGTCTTAACAGCTTCCAGTATGGAGTACCTGATTTGAGCAATGCTGTGGTTATTGTCATTCCAGTGTTTTGCCAAATTGCTTTTTAAATTTTTGTTCCTTATTGTGCTCTTGTGTTCGGTTATTCTTTTTTTCAATTGTCTCTCCGTTTTCCCTACGTAAATTTTTCCGCAGGGGCATTTGATGTAGTAGATGAGGTTCTTGGAATTGCAGTCTCCATTATAATGAAGTATAATTTCTTTTCCAGTTTGTGGATGATGTAACTTGTTGCCTACGATTACATTGGAACAATGTACACAATTCTGGCATTTCTTCATTCCTCTGTAGGTTACTTCTGTCTCTCTTGTCGGAGTCATCAACAGTTCTTTAAGGTTCTTTGACCTTGTATATGCAAATATTGGTTTCTTGTCGAAAATGCCATTGAAGTCATCTTCGTTCTTTAACAGATCCCAATGTTTATTGATGATTGATTTCATTTTTTGAGAAGAGGTAGAAAATTTTGACACAAACACGTGCCTATCCATAGTTTTTTTGGGCTTCTGAATTAACAAGTTATCTCTGCTGTATGTATCGATCCTGTTTTTAGCTGTGGATAAGATGTCGTCAGGGTAACCTCGTTCTTTGTATCGTTGGTGTTGTACTATGAGATTCTCTTTTAGATCTTCCTCATGAGAACATATCCTTTTGATTCGCATATATTGTGACACCGGTAGGTTGTTTTTCAGGTTCTGGGGATGGAAACTTTGAAATAACAAAGAATTGTTCACATCTGTGTCTTTTCTAAAAACTTTAGTTTTAATCTGGGTATCTTCAATCTTAATCAGAACATCTAAAAATGGCAATTCCTTGTCACTTATAACATGAGTGAACTCAATGTTCTCTTCGCAGTGATTCAGTCTGTCGATTTCGTATTCTAGGCTTTCTTTTGTTCCAGACCATAATACAAATATGTCATCTATAAATCTGCGATATAAGATTGCATGTTCCTTCCAAGAGTCATTCGTATATATATGGTCCGCTTCAAATTTTGCCATAAAGGTATTCGCATATGCCGGTGCCCCAGCAAATCCCATAGACGTTCCGTTCTGTTGGAAATAGAACTTTGATGCCCATTCAAAATAACTGTGGTATAAACAAAAATGTAACAATTCCAAAATGAAGACTCTTTCCGCTTTTACTGATGGTTGTTGTAGCAAAGCCCACTCCACTGCCTCCATACCAGATTGATGAGGAATGGAGGTGTACAACGACTTTACGTCGATAGTGCACACCAAAGTAGAGCATGTTAATTGAATCTTTTTTAATGTGAGTAAAAAATCATTAGTGTCCTTGATATAAGACGGCCATTTCTGGACGAATTGTTGAAGAAATTTGTCGATGTATTGACCTAGTGGTTCAAATACTGTCCCACATCCAGTCACAATGGGACGCATAGGTGGATCGTATAGATTTTTATGCACCTTGGGGAGCATATAGAGGCGTGGTCTTCTCGGAAATTGCACGGTCAGATATTGTTTGGTCTTAGCAGTAATGTGCCCTGATTCAAGGGCGTTGGTCAAAATGTCATTGAGGGTAGCTTGTAAATCTTCAATCGGGTCTTTATCCAACTCAAAGTAAATAGAGGTGTCGGCCACATGTTCTTCCACTTTGTGATTGTACATTGTTCTGTCCATCACTATAATGGCACCTCCTTTATCTGCCTTCTGTATAAGAATACTCTGGTTTTCCTGAAGTCCTTTTAAGATGGTTTTATCATATACAGAAAGATTCTTTCTTTTGGATTTCCTCAAATTCAAACTTTCCAAATCGTTGATTACTGATTTTTCAAAAGCTTCCAATATTTTGTGGGTTGATGGTGCTTGGAATTTTGATTTGGGTTTGAATTCTAGAAATTCAGGTTCTTCTTTATCAGTTGAAGGTGGCATAATGTTGGTGAAAAAATGTCTTAATTTCAGAACACGCATGAATTTATAGAACGCTACCTCAATTTCAAGCTTGTTGGTATCATACGTAGGTACAAACCCTAATCCTTTATTGAGTACCCTCAATTCATCTTTGGTCAGTTCGGTTTTAGAAATGTTTAGTACCAAATTTATCTCATGCTCCTTGTGCGAGCTCCTTCGACCTCCTCTCCTTGTTTTTGCACTGATTGCTTTTTTGGTGGTTGTTTCCCTGGTGGTTGGCTGGAGTCTCCTCCCTGGGCTAAAAAAGAATTACTGGTGCCTGCAGTTTTTGATGAATCAATTGTGGTTGTTGATGCTTGTGGATCCGACATTTGAGTTTGAGCTGTTGGTCTGTTTGTATTTAACTCACTGTCTGAGACTAGACTTTCTTCAGATGTTGTGACTACTTTTTTCTTTTGATATGTTCTCCGTTGGGCATATACCTCGGCCCATGTATATACCTCGTTTAACTTATAGTCCAAGGTATCTCGTTTGAACTTTCGTAGTTTGCCTTCCTGCAGCTCTTTTGAATATTTATCTAGTTTGGTAGTGATGTCTTCCAGTGATTTATCCCAGTCTGCCTTATCCATCCGTGACTCCAAATTTTGTTTGATTTCTCCGATCTCATGCGCTAATTCATGAATAGCTTTTGCTAGTTCCTCCACCAGTAACAAAATCAAGTCCAAAGAGCATTTATTTAAGATGGAATACCACCTCTCCATAAACTCCTTGTTAAGGTGGAATCTATTCAACATAGGTTTAATTGACATCCTTAGCCCTCGTGGAATTCTTGTTACCCTGTGATACTGTACCAGGGTTGATGCGTGCAGTTTTTGGTTGATTTCCCGTTTTGCAAGAAATTCTAATTGTTTAAGTTGTTGGATGATAGTATTTCCCTGTACATTAGAAGACCTGACATCCTGTATAAGTGCGTAAATGTCATCCGCTTGTTCAGGTGTATACGCTAGAGTTGTAGCTCTGATGTCTGTGATACTCGAAATTTGCTCAAAGGCCATGGTTGGTGCTCTAACTCCTTATGGACAAAGTCTCAAAATGAATTATAGATGGGAGGAGGAGCACTCGAGCTTTTTCTCAAAAGTTATTGTGGATTTAAACTAATTTTTCAAAATATGATTTTTAAACTACCAGCGTGCTGCCGTGGTGGCACGTTTGTCCTGTGACGCGCCTAAACGGAATAACCTATCTTAAGAGTCTGAGACCCTTAACCTCAGCGCACTTTAGCTGTGCGCGGTTGTCTCTACGACACTCCGCATAAATTCTTAACACATTCAGAACTAGACTTTATCTTCTCAAGATTCAAATTTTATCATGTTTGTAACCAAAAATAATTCAAAACATTGTACAAATTTGCTCTAACAAAGTATTTTTCATTCAATACATGATTATTTTAAAGTTCACAAGTTTCAAAACAAACATATTTCTTTTGCATAGATGACTTTTTCTCTTGCGCCCAATGCATTTCAAGCTCTTGGAGCTCTTCCTCAGGGGCCTGTAAACTGAATAGTAATTTTGCATTACTGCCAACATTGTTTTATAAACACAGAAAACCAAAACATCATTATGTACAGGGAATTATTTCCAAAAAGCACTCAAGAAGACATGACGGAGTGTTAAGACCACAGATAACCCACACCACTGTGAAGAAAAATTTAATCACCCAAAGTTTCTAAAAAAACCGACTCACTGTTGTCAATGTCACCAAATGGCTCAATCTAAACCGGAAATAAACGCAAAACAAGGTGTTTGTACCTCGCAGCTACTTTACACTCGTTATCCCTAAATAAAACTAGACTTTCACAGTGTTCACCCTTCGCTTACCGCAAAATCTCTCGGAGGCTCAAAGCGGAATGTTCAGCTCAGTGGAGGCTCTTGTGGATTCTGAAAAAATAACAGTGAACAAATCTCTCACTACCGGGTTCACAACCCTCCTCACCAGGATTCTTCTGACACGCACTCTGTCTCTCAGCCTCTTACCTCAACTCGGTGTACTGTAGTTTCTAAATCCAACTCTCTATTCCGTTTCTGCTCACTATCTGCCACTCGAAAACTCCGACCAGCTACACTGAACCACCATGGCTCACGCTTCATGTATAGCGTGGCGCTGTAAACAAACACTGAAAAAGGACTCTGACAAAGCTCTGTGCTCACAAAAACTGCGGGCGCCATATTGGAGAGATGAAAAACGGCTTACTTAACAACACTAACCCACCTAAAGGTGTAATCCAAATCCCCAAAGAAAATCTAAATGAGAAATAATAAAAAAGGAACGTGGTGAAAGAAGGAAAGATAACAGATACGAAAAATAGATGAGAAAAATGGTGAAATAATTCATGTCTTTAACCTCTCATTCATGTTTCTGATATTATCAATATACAGCTTTATGAAATGCACGCATTAAAAGAGATTCAATTAACATGCTCTACTTTGGTGTGCACTATCGACGTAAAGTCGTTGTACACCTCCATTCCTCATCAATCTGGTATGGAGGCAGTGGAGTGGGCTTTGCTACAACAACCATCAGTAAAAGCGGAAAGAGTCTTCATTTTGGAATTGTTACATTTTTGTTTATACCACAGTTATTTTGAATGGGCATCAAAGTTCTATTTCCAACAGAACGGAACGTCTATGGGATTTGCTGGGGCACCGGCATATGCGAATACCTTTATGGCAAAATTTGAAGCGGACCATATATATACGAATGACTCTTGGAAGGAACATGCAATCTTATATCGCAGATTTATAGATGACATATTTGTATTATGGTCTGGAACAAAAGAAAGCCTAGAATACGAAATCGACAGACTGAATCACTGCGAAGAGAACATTGAGTTCACTCATGTTATAAGTGACAAGGAATTGCCATTTTTAGATGTTCTGATTAAGATTGAAGATACCCAGATTAAAACTAAAGTTTTTAGAAAAGACACAGATGTGAACAATTCTTTGTTATTTCAAAGTTTCCATCCCCAGAACCTGAAAAACAACCTACCGGTGTCACAATATATGCGAATCAAAAGGATATGTTCTCATGAGGAAGATCTAAAAGAGAATCTCATAGTACAACACCAACGATACAAAGAACGAGGTTACCCTGACGACATCTTATCCACAGCTAAAAACAGGATCGATACATACAGCAGAGATAACTTGTTAATTCAGAAGCCCAAAAAAACTATGGATAGGCACGTGTTTGTGTCAAAATTTTCTACCTCTTCTCAAAAAATGAAATCAATCATCAATAAACATTGGGATCTGTTAAAGAACGAAGATGACTTCAATGGCATTTTCGACAAGAAACCAATATTTGCATATACAAGGTCAAAGAACCTTAAAGAACTGTTGATGACTCCGACAAGAGAGACAGAAGTAACCTACAGAGGAATGAAGAAATGCCAGAATTGTGTACATTGTTCCAATGTAATCGTAGGCAACAAGTTACATCATCCACAAACTGGAAAAGAAATTATACTTCATTATAATGGAGACTGCAATTCCAAGAACCTCATCTACTACATCAAATGCCCCTGCGGAAAAATTTACGTAGGGAAAACGGAGAGACAATTGAAAAAAAGAATAACCGAACACAAGAGCACAATAAGGAACAAAAATTTAAAAAGCAATTTGGCAAAACACTGGAATGACAATAACCACAGCATTGCTCAAATCAGGTACTCCATACTGGAAGCTGTTAAGACATACGAGGGGGTTGATCTCACCAGGTCCCTCCTCCAAAGAGAGATACATTGGATCAGGCTTTTGTCAACACAAGAACCTAAAGGGTTAAATGAGAAAGTAGATCTATCGTGTTTTATTTGAATCTTTTTGCCAGTTGAACCTGCATCAGCAAGATGCGTGCATTTCATAAAGCTGTATATTGATAATATCAGAAACATGAATGAGAGGTTAAAGACATGAATTATTGCACCATTTTTCTCATCTATTTTTCGTATCTGTTATCTTTCCTTCTTTCACCACGTTCCTTTTTTATTATTTCTCATTTAGATTTTCTTTGGGGATTTGGATTACACCTTTAGGTGGGTTAGTGTTGTTAAGTAAGCCGTTTTTCATCTCTCCAATATGGCGCCCGCAGTTTTTGTGAGCACAGAGCTTTGTCAGAGTCCTTTTTCAGTGTTTGTTTACAGCGCCACGCTATACATGAAGCGTGAGCCATGGTGGTTCAGTGTAGCTGGTCGGAGTTTTCGAGTGGCAGATAGTGAGCAGAAACGGAATAGAGAGTTGGATTTAGAAACTACAGTACACCGAGTTGAGGTAAGAGGCTGAGAGACAGAGTGCGTGTCAGAAGAATCCTGGTGAGGAGGGTTGTGAACCCGGTAGTGAGAGATTTGTTCACTGTTATTTTTTCAGAATCCACAAGAGCCTCCACTGAGCTGAACATTCCGCTTTGAGCCTCCGAGAGATTTTGCGGTAAGCGAAGGGTGAACACTGTGAAAGTCTAGTTTTATTTAGGGATAACGAGTGTAAAGTAGCTGCGAGGTACAAACACCTTGTTTTGCGTTTATTTCCGGTTTAGATTGAACCATTTGGTGACATTGACAACAGTGAGTCGGTTTTTTTAGAAACTTTGGGTGATTACATTTTTCTTCACAGTGGTGTGGGTTATCTGTGGTCTTAACACTCCGTCATGTCTTCTTGAGTGCTTTTTGGAAATAATTCCCTGTACATAATGATGTTTTGGTTTTCTGTGTTTATAAAACAATGTTGGCAGTAATGCAAAATTACTATTCAGTTTACAGGCCCCTGAGGAAGAGCTCCAAGAGCTTGAAATGCATTGGGCGCAAGAGAAAAAGTCATCTATGCAAAAGAAATATGTTTGTTTTGAAACTTGTGAACTTTAGAATAATCATGTATTGAATGAAAAATACTTTGTTAGAGCAAATTTGTACAATGTTTTGAATTATTTTTGGTTACAAACATGATAAAATTTGAATCTTGAGAAGATAAAGTCTAGTTCTGAATGTGTTAAGAATTTATGCGGAGTGTCGTAGAGACAACCGCGCACAGCTAAAGTGCGCTGAGGTTAAGGGTCTCAGACTCTTAAGATAGGTTATTCAGTTTAGGCGCGTCACAGGACAAACGTGCCACCACGGCAGCACGCTGGTAGTTTAAAAATCATAATTTGAAAAATTAGTTTAAATTCACAATAACTTTTGAGAAAAAGCTCGAGTGCTCCTCCTCCCATCTATAATTCATTTTGAGACTTTGTCCATAAGGAGTTAGAGCACCAACCATGGCCTTTGAGCAAATTTCGAGTATCACAGACATCAGAGCTACAACTCTAGCGTATACACCTGAACAAGCGGATGACATTTACGCACTTATACAGGATGTCAGGTCTTCTAATGTACAGGGAAATACTATCATCCAACAACTTAAACAATTAGAATTTCTTGCAAAACGGGAAATCAACCAAAAACTGCACGCATCAACCCTGGTACAGTATCACAGGGTAAAAAGAATTCCACGAGGGCTAAGGATGTCAATTAAACCTATGTTGAATAGATTCCACCTTAACAAGGAGTTTATGGAGAGGTGGTATTCCATCTTAAATAAATGCTCTTTGGACTTGATTTTGTTACTGGTGGAGGAACTAGCAAAAGCTATTCATGAATTAGCGCATGAGATCGAAGAAATCAAACAAAATTTGGAGTCACGGATGGATAAGGCAGACTGGGATAAATCACTGGAAGACATCACTACCAAACTAGATAAATATTCAAAAGAGCTGCAGGAAGGCAAACTACGAAAGTTCAAACGAGATACCTTGGACTATAAGTTAAACGAGGTATATACATGGGCCGAGGTATATGCCCAACGGAGAACATATCAAAAGAAAAAAGTAGTCACAACATCTGAAGAAAGTCTAGTCTCAGACAGTGAGTTAAATACAAACAGACCAACAGCTCAAACTCAAATGTCGGATCCACAAGCATCAACAACCACAATTGATTCATCAAAAACTGCAGGCACCAGTAATTCTTTTTTAGCCCAGGGAGGAGACTCCAGCCAACCACCAGGGAAACAACCACCAAAAAAGCAATCAGTGCAAAAACAAGGAGAGGAGGTCGAAGGAGCTCGCACAAGGAGCATGAGATAAATTTGGTACTAAACATTTCTAAAACCGAACTGACCAAAAATAATTTGAGGGTACTCAATAAAGGATTAGGGTTTGTACCTACGTATGATACCAACAAGCTTGAAATTGAGGTAGCGTTCTATAAATTCATGCGTGTTCTGAAATTAAGACATTTTTTCACCAACATTATGCCACCTTCAACTGATAAAGAAGAACCTGAATTTCTAGAATTCAAACCCAAATCAAAATTCCAAGCACCATCAACCCACAAAATATTGGAAGCTTTTGAAAAATCAGTAATCAACGATTTGGAAAGTTTGAATTTGAGGAAATCCAAAAGAAAGAATCTTTCTGTATATGATAAAACCATCTTAAAAGGACTTCAGGAAAACCAGAGTATTCTTATACAGAAGGCAGATAAAGGAGGTGCCATTATAGTGATGGACAGAACAATGTACAATCACAAAGTGGAAGAACATGTGGCCGACACCTCTATTTACTTTGAGTTGGATAAAGACCCGATTGAAGATTTACAAGCTACCCTCAATGACATTTTGACCAACGCCCTTGAATCAGGGCACATTACTGCTAAGACCAAACAATATCTGACCGTGCAATTTCCGAGAAGACCACGCCTCTATATGCTCCCCAAGGTGCATAAAAATCTATACGATCCACCTATGCGTCCCATTGTGACTGGATGTGGGACAGTATTTGAACCACTAGGTCAATACATCGACAAATTTCTTCAACAATTCGTCCAGAAATGGCCGTCTTATATCAAGGACACTAATGATTTTTTACTCACATTAAAAGAGATTCAATTAACATGCTCTACTTTGGTGTGCACTATCGACGTAAAGTCGTTGTACACCTCCATTCCTCATCAATCTGGTATGGAGGCAGTGGAGTGGGCTTTGCTACAACAACCATCAGTAAAAGCGGAAAGAGTCTTCATTTTGGAATTGTTACATTTTTGTTTATACCACAGTTATTTTGAATGGGCATCAAAGTTCTATTTCCAACAGAACGGAACGTCTATGGGATTTGCTGGGGCACCGGCATATGCGAATACCTTTATGGCAAAATTTGAAGCGGACCATATATATACGAATGACTCTTGGAAGGAACATGCAATCTTATATCGCAGATTTATAGATGACATATTTGTATTATGGTCTGGAACAAAAGAAAGCCTAGAATACGAAATCGACAGACTGAATCACTGCGAAGAGAACATTGAGTTCACTCATGTTATAAGTGACAAGGAATTGCCATTTTTAGATGTTCTGATTAAGATTGAAGATACCCAGATTAAAACTAAAGTTTTTAGAAAAGACACAGATGTGAACAATTCTTTGTTATTTCAAAGTTTCCATCCCCAGAACCTGAAAAACAACCTACCGGTGTCACAATATATGCGAATCAAAAGGATATGTTCTCATGAGGAAGATCTAAAAGAGAATCTCATAGTACAACACCAACGATACAAAGAACGAGGTTACCCTGACGACATCTTATCCACAGCTAAAAACAGGATCGATACATACAGCAGAGATAACTTGTTAATTCAGAAGCCCAAAAAAACTATGGATAGGCACGTGTTTGTGTCAAAATTTTCTACCTCTTCTCAAAAAATGAAATCAATCATCAATAAACATTGGGATCTGTTAAAGAACGAAGATGACTTCAATGGCATTTTCGACAAGAAACCAATATTTGCATATACAAGGTCAAAGAACCTTAAAGAACTGTTGATGACTCCGACAAGAGAGACAGAAGTAACCTACAGAGGAATGAAGAAATGCCAGAATTGTGTACATTGTTCCAATGTAATCGTAGGCAACAAGTTACATCATCCACAAACTGGAAAAGAAATTATACTTCATTATAATGGAGACTGCAATTCCAAGAACCTCATCTACTACATCAAATGCCCCTGCGGAAAAATTTACGTAGGGAAAACGGAGAGACAATTGAAAAAAAGAATAACCGAACACAAGAGCACAATAAGGAACAAAAATTTAAAAAGCAATTTGGCAAAACACTGGAATGACAATAACCACAGCATTGCTCAAATCAGGTACTCCATACTGGAAGCTGTTAAGACATACGAGGGGGTTGATCTCACCAGGTCCCTCCTCCAAAGAGAGATACATTGGATCAGGCTTTTGTCAACACAAGAACCTAAAGGGTTAAATGAGAAAGTAGATCTATCGTGTTTTATTTGAATCTTTTTGCCAGTTGAACCTGCATCAGCAAGATGCGTGCATTTCATAAAGCTGTATATTGATAATATCAGAAACATGAATGAGAGGTTAAAGACATGAATTATTGCACCATTTTTCTCATCTATTTTTCGTATCTGTTATCTTTCCTTCTTTCACCACGTTCCTTTTTTATTATTTCTCATTTAGATTTTCTTTGGGGATTTGGATTACACCTTTAGGTGGGTTAGTGTTGTTAAGTAAGCCGTTTTTCATCTCTCCAATATGGCGCCCGCAGTTTTTGTGAGCACAGAGCTTTGTCAGAGTCCTTTTTCAGTATTTGTTTACAGCGCCACGCTATACATGAAGCGTGAGCCATGGTGGTTCAGTGTAGCTGGTCGGAGTTTTCGAGTGGCAGATAGTGAGCAGAAACGGAATAGAGAGTTGGATTTAGAAACTACAGTACACCGAGTTGAGGTAAGAGGCTGAGAGACAGAGTGCGTGTCAGAAGAATCCTGGTGAGGAGGGTTGTGAACCCGGTAGTGAGAGATTTGTTCACTGTTATTTTTTCAGAATCCACAAGAGCCTCCACTGAGCTGAACATTCCGCTTTGAGCCTCCGAGAGATTTTGCGGTAAGCGAAGGGTGAACACTGTGAAAGTCTAGTTTTATTTAGGGATAACGAGTGTAAAGTAGCTGCGAGGTACAAACACCTTGTTTTGCGTTTATTTCCGGTTTAGATTGAGCCATTTGGTGACATTGACAACAGTGAGTCGGTTTTTTTAGAAACTTTGGGTGATTAAATTTTTCTTCACAGTGGTGTGGGTTATCTGTGGTCTTAACACTCCGTCATGTCTTCTTGAGTGCTTTTTGGAAATAATTCCCTGTACATAATGATGTTTTGGTTTTCTGTGTTTATAAAACAATGTTGGCAGTAATGCAAAATTACTATTCAGTTTACAGGCCCCTGAGGAAGAGCTCCAAGAGCTTGAAATGCATTGGGCGCAAGAGAAAAAGTCATCTATGCAAAAGAAATATGTTTGTTTTGAAACTTGTGAACTTTAGAATAATCATGTATTGAATGAAAAATACTTTGTTAGAGCAAATTTGTACAATGTTTTGAATTATTTTTGGTTACAAACATGATAAAATTTGAATCTTGAGAAGATAAAGTCTAGTTCTGAATGTGTTAAGAATTTATGCGGAGTGTCGTAGAGACAACCGCGCACAGCTAAAGTGCGCTGAGGTTAAGGGTCTCAGACTCTTAAGATAGGTTGGCTTCTGAGGCTGCCTTCCCTGTCACTGACAAATGCAGCTCACACCTAGACCTGCCAGTCCTATTTACTCCAGACAGTTTCGAGAAAAAATCACAAAAACGGGAAGGTTAGACAAAGAGGGCATCCCACATGGCTAGGCTTGCACTGAGTATACAAAGAGCACATTCAGAATGTCTCATCAGAATAGTCCTGGACCTGTGGAAGATGCCTTCAACCCAGGACCCCCAAAAGTGTCTCAAAGAGTCAGTTGGCTGAACTCCAATTTAAGCTACTGGGAAACGACAGGCTTCCAGAGACTTTCCTGCAACTACTCATCTGACCACCTTCAACTGGACTTTCCTGGACCTACCTGAGGCCTTCTGCTGGCCTCTGCTTGAGAGATTCCTGACTTCCAGCAGTTGCCCCCTGTTGGAACCTGGGATGTCAGGTCACCTAGGGTAGCCTGGTCTAGGGTAAGACATGCAATCCTAGAGGCACAAGTGTGAAGGTTGCAAACCACCCAGCAGTAAATCCACGCAATAACACATAAAAAGGACACTACACCAATATTGGAAAAATAAGTACTGGTTTATAAAAATAATATCTCTGCTCTTTGGTTTCAAAATTTACACTTTAGGCATTTCAGACTGTCTTGGAAGCAATAACTATACTTTTAAGCTACTAAAACATTTTATCAACCAGCATTTATAGTACATTACATTTAGTCAGGCCTCTTAACCAAGTCTGGCAGGTAACACTTTTACTCTACTAGCTCAGATATGCATTTACTGTACTCTGCTCTACTCTTCAGCAACTTCTCATCACAGCATTACTTTAGAAGAGGCACGTTCAGCACTTATAACTAGTCAGGTAGGTAATATCCATCACATTGATAATCCCACAATTCCCCTTCTTAGCTTGCCAAAGAAGAACTGGTTGTAATCAATTAAATCAGCATTCAATAAAACCCTGTCTGGGATTCCTCATGGACATTGCACTCCGGGAGACAGAGTCTCTGTTTACTCACTTCTGAAGTCTCAGGCTATGACACCAGATACTCCTGTGGAAGTCACTTCCCCCACATGTTTACCTCCTTACTTGTAGTTGAGTGTGCTGAAATCGTCTTACGCCAGAAGCAAGGGGGAATAACAGCCGATATGGCCAGGGAACAGAGTATGGAAAAGGCTCTCTCGCCTCTGGAAGCTCCTCTGCTCTCCCTCCCCACTCGGGCCAGCTCCTCTGCGTGGCGCGCGAGCAGAGGGAAAAGGCGGGACACTCACTCTGGCTGCTGTGGCAGCCGGCGCTCTTCCTCCGTGTTGATCGGCGGGGCCACTATTCCCGCTGTCATGCGCGGTAGCGCTCGCGCTGGTGCCGCCTCTCACTGCGCCCGCTCTCAGGAGTGACGCTTTTCACCCGGGCCTGCTCGGTCCTAGGCCCCTCCTGAGGGAATGACTGCAACGATCTGGGGCATGCGCGAAGGCGCCTTTTGGCAGTGTCTCACCTTCACTTTCCCCTGACAACCGGGGCGCTGCACAGCAACGCGACTGGAACGCAGCAGGCGCCCCCGGGGTCCCGCTCACGAAGGAAAGCCTCGCAAGGCTTCTCAGGCTCAGTGGATCCTGTGAAGGCGCTGATACAGAGCGCGATCGGTGCCTCAGGGGCCCCGCTCCCAGGTCAAGGAAGAGAACAAGTTCCTAACCCCTCACTCTCCACCTAACAGGCTGGGAGGCTTGCCACACACCGCAGGACCAGTCAGTGGTAAGGATATCTCGTTGTTATATCGAGGAAGTGCTTCCTTTCCACACTTTAGAGAGGAGGGGGGGTAAAAGGGGGTCTCCTTCAGAGTAGAGCCACAGAGCTCTTCTTCAGCACTAATCCCCTATCCCTCCTTACTGAACAGACTTAGGGGCACTAGGGAACTCTTACTTCTGCTCCCAGGGCAGGGTCCTTCTCAGTTCCCAAGACTACTGGAATTAACTCCTTCCCCTATCTGTGCAGGATCAGCAGGATGAACTAACTTGGCTAGGACAACAGGAAATGGGAGGTGGGAAAGCCTTGACAGAGGGCTACCCTTGTAGAGCAATCCACCCTTCAGGATCCTACCCCTACCAGACCTCAGCCTTCACTCTAGCTGCTCCTCACTGACAGACAAAATGGCTGTCCAGCATTCCGCCTTATATAGGCTGTCCCTCAGTGGTCCAGAAGGGACCAGAAGATTCTGGAACGCCCTATACTAGTCTATGGGCAGGTTCTGGGTTTGGCAGTTAGGGCAGTTGGTAGCCACCATTTTGTGGTTCCAACTATCTTCCTGTCAGAACAGGCCTCTGGGCCTAAGGTGAAAAACTATGAGGGGGGGAAAGAACACCTATCCCTTTGACCAACACCTAGAAAAAGTTAGTGGACAAAAATTATTAAAGGTATGAGGGGCAAAAAGGGGACAAAATAAATAATAAATTGGAGGGACTACGCAAAAAGCCAGACAGGTCTAACACGCGTCCCCCCCAGCTGAAAGTGGGGAGAACTACCCAACCCCTTGGGAGTCCTCATCACTAAGGCGGAAATACCTGGAGAGACCGTCTGCATTGGCGTGGTCCACTCCAGGCCGATGTTCCACCCGGAAGTCCATTCCCTGTAGGGAGATGGACCACCTCAACAGCTTGGGATTTTCCCCTTTCATTTGCATCAGCCAACGAAGGGGTCGATGGTCAGTCTGAACCAGGAAGTGCGAGCCAAACAGGTATGGCCGCAGCTTCTTCAGAGCCCACACCATCGCAAAAGCTTCCCTCTCAATTGCACTCCACTTCTGTTCCCGGGGAAGCAGTCTTCTGGATAAGAAGACCACAGGCTGATCCAGGCCCTCTTCATTTAGTTGCGATAACACTGCCCCAATGCCATGTTCTGATGCATCTGTCTGGACAATGAACTCCTTGGAGAAGTCTGGGGCCTTCAGGACCGGTGCTGCACACATTGCCTGCTTCAACTTTTCAAAGGCTTGCTGACAAGCCTTCGTCCAAACTACCCGTCGAGGTTGTTTCTTTGAGGTGAGCTCTGTGAGGGGCGCTACAATAGTGCCATACCCCTTCACAAAGTGACGGTAGTATCCTGTGAGGCCCAGGAAAGCTCAGACCTCAGTCTGTGTCTTGGGGGGTTCCCAGGCCATGATTGCCTCAATCTTTGCCTGCAGGGGCTGCACTGACCCCCTACCCACCAAGTGTCCAAGGTACACAACCGACCCTTGCCCAATCTGTCATTTGCTGGCTTTGATGGTCAATCCAGCTTGTTTCAGGGCCTGGAGAACTGCTTGCAAATGTTGCAAATGGTCCCCCCAACTGCTACTGAAGACAGCAATGTCATCCAGGTAGGCAGCAGAGAAACTCTCCATTCCAGAGAGGACCTGATTCACCAGCCGCTGAAATGTGGCAGGGGCATTTTTGAGCCCAAAGGGCATTACACAAAATTGGAAGTGTCCCTCGGGCGTGGAGAAGGCTGACCTTTCCTTTGCTCCATCTGTCAAGGAGATCTGCCAGTACCCTGAAGTGAGGTCAAAGGTACTTAGGTATTGGGCAGCTCCTAGCCGGTCAATTAACTCATCCGCCCTAGGGATCGGATGAGCATCAGTCTTTGTAACTGAGTTCAGTCCTCGGTAATCCACACAGAACCTCAGTTCTGGTGTGGTGCCTGGTGGGGCGGCTTTTGGCACTAGCACCACCGGACTGGACCAAGGGCTGTTGGAAGGTTCGATAACTCCCAGCTCTAGCATCTTGGCAACCTCTCCATGGATGCTAGCCTTCACCTTGTCGGACAGCCGGTAGGTCTTCGACTTCACTGGTGGGCTGTCCCCTGTGTCCACATCATGGGTACACAGGTGGGTCCTTCCCGGGACAAGGGAGAACAACGAAGAGTACTGCTCCAATACCTGGCGGCAATCCTCTCGCTGCTCAGGAGTTAGGGATGGGGAGAGAATCACTCCCTCCACCGACCCATCCTTCTCTTGAGACGAGAAGAGATCAGGTAGAGGCTCGCTTTCTGCTTCCTCGGCACCATCAGTCACCATCATCAGGATGACCTCTGGCCTCTCATGGTGGGGTTTGAGGCGATTGGCATGCAGCACCCGTAGGGGCTGTCGCGGGGTCTTAAGATCCACCAAGTAAGTGGCCTTACCCTTCTTTTCCAACACCTCAAATGGGCCTGCCCAGCGATCTTGGAGGGCACTAAGCTCTCCAGGTTACATCACCCACACTTTCTGGCCAGGTTCCAATTCCACCGGGTGAGCATTGTGATCGTACCATTCCTTCATTACTGCCTGGCTGGCCTCCAAGTTGTCAGAAGCTTGCTTCCACAACTTTGCCATCTGGCTCCGGAAGGCCAGCATGTAGCTCACCACATCTTGAGGAGGCTTTCTGGGAGACTTTTCCCATCCATCCTTCACCAGGCTGAGAGGTCCACGCACAGGGTGCCCGTACAACAGTTCAAAAGGGCTGAAGCCCACTCCCTTCTGCGGCACTTCTCGGTAGGAAAACAGCAAACAGGGCAGGAGGACGTCCCATTTCCTCCGTAGGCTCTCAGGCAGACTTCTTATCATGCCCTTCGGGGTCTTATTGAACCTCTCTACCAGTCCATTCGACTGGGGGTGATAAGGAGTGGTGAACCGGTAAGTCACTCCACACTCCTTCCACATCGCCCGCATGTAAGCCGACAGAAAGTTGGTCCCCCTATCGGACACAACTTCCTTAGTGAATCCTACTCGGGTAAAGATTCCCATCAGGGCCCTAGCCACCACAGGTGCAGTGACAGTCCTCAGAGGAATAGCCTCTGGATAACGTGTGGCATGATCCACCAGAACCAGGATAAACCTGTGACCAGCTGTTGTTGGTGGATCCAATGGCCCTACAATGTCGATGCCCACCCTTTCAAAGGGGGTGCTAACGACTGGAAGGGGTTCCAGGGGAGCTTTCAGCTTCACCCCCGTTTTCCCACTGGCCTGGCAGGATACACATGTCCGACAGTAAGTGTTGGACGCCACTTTCATCTGAGGCCAGTAAAAGTGGAGGACAAGCCGAGCAAAGGTCTTGTCCTGGCCTAAGTGTCCTGCCAAGGGTATTGCATGAGCCAATTCCAGCAGAAAGGCTTGGTATTGCTGCGGGACTACCAAGGCCCTTGATGAGCCAGGTAAGGGTACCTTGGGTTCACTGTAGAGGAGTCCATCCTCCCAGTAAATATGGTGGTGTCCTGTAGCATCACCTGCTGCCTGGGCTTCAGCCTGACGCCTCAGTCCCTCAAGGGTAGGGCACTCCCTCTGCCCCTTACAGAATTCCTCTCTGGTAGGTCCTCCCTCCACGTGCCACTCAGCAGGGATGGGTAAATCCTCCAGAGAGTCTACTTCCCCCTCCACAGACTCCTGGTCCACCACTGCAGGTGGCCGATCTGTCACATGGGGTGTGGAAGCCGAAGCAGGCTCTTCCTGTCTTCGGGTCTGTCCCTTTTTGGCAGTGGGTTGGGCCATTGTTCCAGGCTCCAACCCAGGCGAACTCCCTCTCCGGGCAGTCGCAGACCTTGTGCTCACACAGGCCCAATCAGGTGTACCCAGCATCGCAGAGTGCGTCCGGTATTCCACCTCTCTCCAAGTGTTGTGCTCCATGTCATTCCCCAGCAGACAATCAACTGGCACGGCAGGGCTTACGGCAACTCGAAGTGAACCTGCAACCCCTTCCAACTCAAAGGGAACCTCAGCCACTGGATAGTGGCCCATTCTGCCGTCAGCCATCGCGGCAGGGTGGAGTACATTGGGAACCACCTGCTCTGGAGACACCAGTCGACTTCTCACCATAGTCATACTGGCTCCTGTATCTCTCAGAGCCTCCCCTCTTTGGCCATTGATGGTGACCCATTGCCCATACTTTGTAGTATTTGGGGGCACCTGGATCTTTGGAACCATCTCCCGTTCTCCCAGGGACACTAAGGTGACACCCGCCCACTCACCCCCCTTATCTAAGGGCAACTCCTCCCCGAGCGCTACACTAGCTACTCCCGGTGGTTTTCCTCCGGTGGGAGGGGGTGGTCTCTTTGGGCATCTGACATCTCCCTTATAATGTCCAACACCACCACATTCAAAACAGTGGAGAACCCTTGGCTGCTGGCTTTGGCCAGGATTAGGGTTTCTGGGCGGGTTTACCTTAGGGGTGAAACCTGTTCCCTTTCCTTGGAAATTGTTTTGGGGACCTTTAGAGAACTCCTTCTTTTTATCTCCTCCCTCCTTCTTCAGGGGGGCGCCCTGTCCGGCCTTTTGGGAATCCCCTCCAGTCCCCTTTGAGGACACCCGGGTACTTGCCCAGATGTCCGCCTCCTCTGCAAGCTTCCGGGGATTGGTCAGCTTGCTGTCCACCAGGTGTTGGCGCAGCTCGGGAAAGCATTTCTCGAGGAGGTGCTCTTTCAAAAATAGATCATACAACCCCTCATAGTCCTTCACCTCACTGCCCTTGACCCAGCCCTCCAATGCCTTACGTGCGTAGTCAAGGAAGTCCACCCAGTTCTGGGTGCTTAACTTGTGGCTCCCCCTGAACTTCTGGCGATACCTTTCCGGGGTAAGCCAAACTTCCTGACCAATGCTAGCTTCATGGTGGGGTAGTTGGTCTGCTCCTCTGATTCCAAGGCCAGCAATGTGTCCCGACCAGTAGGAGGCATGTACTTATACAACCCACCCCCCCAGTGCTTCTCCTGGATCCCATGGGCTCTTAAGGAGACCTCATAGGCTGCCAGCCACTTGGCTATGTCATCCCCCTGACTATAGCTGGCAATTATATCCTTAGGCAGGTAGGGTCTGGACTCCCTGGTTGGTTCTCTGGTTTCGCTGCCACCATTTGGAGTTGGAAAGGGTCCCCGTTGCAGGGCCTGGAGTTCTAACTCTTTTAGTTTGAATTCATGAGCCATTCTCCGCTCTTCCTTCTCCTGTTCTAACCTCCTCCCCTCCCTCTTTTCTTCCAACTCCATTTTTGCTATTTCCCACCTTAACAGTCTATCCTCTCTCCTGTCAGCTAACTCGGTTTCTGACAACCCTCTCGATGACACACTGCTGCCCTCCCGTGAGGTTGCCTTGGGGCTGATTGACATCTCACCCACCCCCGGGGGACATTCCGCAGTCCTATCAATGACAGTACCTCTGTCCGATTCCTCCTCTTCCACCGTTCCCTCCTCATTGCGCGCTTCCACCCAAGCCCTCAAACTGGTCTGGAGTTCCCCCTTCTTGGCACCACGCTTAAAGAACACTCCCAATTGTTGACAGAAATCTTTTAGCTGGGCCAATGAATAAGTGTCCAGTTTTTCCAGTGCAAATTCCATTTTGCAAAAGGCAACACAAGGTTAAGCACACAAAAAGAATAGAGTGGCAAGGGCAACCTGAAGCTACCTCCACCCCCCCACCAGGAACAAATTTGGAAAAACAAAATTCAAATTAGGAGGGCCGCAAGGAGAAAACTCCTGGTGTAGGCCAGTGTATTGCGTTGAATTACTATTGAGTAGCTGCAACCAAGTCAGGATCCCACCGCTAGACACCAATCTGTTGGAACCTGGGATGTCAGGTCACCTTGGGTAGTCTGGCCTAGGGTAAGACATGCAATCCTAGAGGCACAAGTGTGAAGGTTGCAAACCACCCAGCAGTAAATCCACGCAATAACACATAAAAAGGACACTACACCAATATTGGAAAAATAAGTACTGGTTTATAAAAATAATATCTCTGCTCTTTGGTTTCAAAATTTACACTTTAGGCATTTCAGACTGTCTTGGAAGCAATAACTATACTTTTAAGCTACTAAAACATTTTATCAACCAGCATTTATAGTACATTACATTTAGTCAGGCCTCTTAACCAAGTCTGGCAGGTAACACTTTTACTCTACTAGCCCAGATATGCATTTACTGTACTCTGCTCTACTCTTCAGCAACTTCTCATCACAGCATTACTTTAGAAGAGGCAAGTTCAGCACTTATAACTAGTCAGGTAGGTAATATCCATCACATTGATAATCCCACAATTCCCCTTCTTAGCTTGCCAAAGAAGAACTGGTTGTAATCAATTAAATCAGCATTCAATAAAACCCTGTCTGGGATTCCTCATGGACATTGCACTCCGGGAGACAGAGTCTCTGTTTACTCACTTCTGAAGTCTCAGGCTATGACACCAGTTACTCCTGAGGAAGTCACTTCCCCCACATGTTTACCTCCTTACTGGTAGTTGAGTATGCTGAAATCGTCTTACGCCAGAAGCAAGGGGGAATAACAGCCGATATGGCCAGGGAACAGAGTATGGAAAAGGCTCTCTGGCCTCTGGAAGCTCCTCTGCTCTCCCTCCCCACTCGGGCCAGCTCCTCTGCGTGGCGCGCGAGCAGAGGGAAAAGGCGGGACACTCACTCTGGCTGCTGTGGCAGCCGGCGCTCTTCCTCCGTGTTGATCGGCGGGGCCACTATTCCCGCTGTCATGCGCGGTAGCGCTCGCGCTGGTGCCGCCTCTCACTGCGCCCGCTCTCAGGAGTGACGCTTTTCACCCGGGCCTGCTCGGTCCTAGGCCCCTCCTGAGGGAATGACTGCAATGATCTGGGGCATGCGCGAAGGCGCCTTTTGGCAGTGTCTCACCTTCACTTTCCCCTGACAACCGGGGCGCTGCACAGCAACGCGACTGGAACGCGGCAGGCGCCCCCGGGGTCCCGCTCACGAAGGAAAGCCTCGCAAGGCTTCTCAGGCTCAGTGGATCCTGTGAAGGCGCTGATACAGAGCGCGATTGGTGCCTCAGGGGCCCCGCTCCCAGGTCAAGGAAGAGAACAAGTTCCTAACCCCTCACTCTCCACCTAACAGGCTGGGAGGCTTGCCACACACCGCAGGACCAGTCAGGGGTAAGGATATCTCGTTGTTATATCGAGGAAGTGCTTCCTTTCCACACTTTAGAGAGGAGGGGGGGTAAAAGGGGGGCTCCTTCAGAGTAGAGCCACAGAGCTCTTCTTCAGCACTAATCCCCTATCCCTCCTTACTGAACAGACTTAGGGGCACTAGGGAACTCTTACTTCTGCTCCCAGGGCAGAGTCCTTCTCAGTTCCCAAGACTACTGGAATTAACTCCTTCCCCTATCTGTCCAGGATCAGCAGGATGAACTAACTTGGCTAGGACAACAGGAAATGGGAGGTGGGAAAGCCTTGACAGAGGGCTACCCTTGTAGAGCAATCCACCCTTCAGGATCCTACCCCTACCAGACCTCAGCCTTCACTCTAGCTGCTCCTCATTGACAGACAAAATGGCTGTCCAGCATTCCGCCTTATATAGGCTGTCCCTCAGTGGTCCAGAAGGGACCAGAAGGTTCTGGAACGCCCTATACTAGTCTATGGGCAGGTTCTGGGTTTGGCAGTTAGGGCAGTTGGTAGCCACCATTTTGTGGTTCCAACTATCTTCCTGTCAGAACAGGCCTCTGGGCCTAAGGTGAAAAACTATGAGGGGGGGAAAGAACACCTATCCCTTTGACCAACACCTAGAAAAAGTTAGTGGACAAAAATTTTTAAAGGTATGAGGGGCAAAAAGGGGACAAAATAAATAATAAATTGGAGGGACTACGCAAAAAGCCAGACAGGTCTAACACCCCCCAAATTGTGGACCCTTTACCACCATCAACCAGGAGCTGCTAACGGATCTAAAGACCGGGCGTTTCCCATACTTATGTAGACAAGCTTGCTGGGTCAGCTATTTCTTTTTAAGCCATAAGCTCAAATATACCCATGGGTGAATATTTGCCCTCTAAAAGTCTCCACAAATCCATCTAAATAAATAAATCAAGATCATTCCCATTTTGCCCAGTGTGGTATGCCCCGTTCTTTGTAATTTGTGCCCTGGTAGGGCTAGTGCCCAGGGAAGCAACCTCTTATACATTATATGTCCCTCCTACCATAACTTTGCTTCAGCCCTCCAGAGACTTAGATCATTACAATTATTTAACCTAAATAGGCAAAGAGGTATAAATCTGTGCAGTATCCTCGGGGGTGGGTGGCAGTCCAGGATTGAGTGCAGGGCCTGGCTGGAGTCCAAGCCCTGTGGCCGACCTCACACTGGGCATGGTAATGGACATCTTACTTTAGGTTAAAAAATATAAATTCAATGAAACAAAATAATGGTTCAAGAGATTTTATAGTTAGAAGTTGTAATAATGTCTTACTTCCCATTTTTTTTTAAAACAAAAATTTATTGAAGAAAACAAATGTTAAAGGAAAGTTATAGTTAGGTGAAAATGTGAGTTACTACATACTGTTTTAAACTGACAAAACCACTAAAGTACACCTGTTATAGTTAGATCAAGTAACTAAAAATTGTGCCCTAAAGTAACCATAACTACCACTCTCACCATGTACTGCTTGCACCCTCACATATTACTTCACTCATTACATGTTTAATGACTGCATTGAAAACCTCACTAATGACATCTGAAATGGCTTCATTGATAAAAACACTGAACGGGAAGGTAACCAGTTTCTACCCCCAACCCAACAGGCCAAGGGGATCAGGGGATCCCTACCCCACCCCCACTATGTTTAAAAAAAGAAATCAGGAATAAGGTTGAGTTTATGAGTCCTAAAATGGTTGCTGCAACATCTTTGTTGATGATGGTGGCAGCCAATCAGACCTAATCTTTTGATATGCTGGGTACACTGATTCTCCAAGGTCTGAAATATACATACATTTAAACCTTAATTTCACATGCACTACTTATCACCTTACATATTACAACAATCATGAGATATTCTATCACATTATTGATAATGTCACTGATGACATCTGAAATCAATTCATTGATGACAAAACTGCGCAAGTTTAAGTTCCTTAAATTAGCTATAACTAGTGGATTCCATTGTTTTTTTTAGGGCAAGGAATAACTGTAAGAAGGTGGAGTATTATGTGGTGATGCTGGTTTGTCTTCATCATGCAATATTCTCAGAACACACCAACTATGGTTCAGGGATTCACAGTAATAACTCCTTAGCTCAGTCCTGGTAGAATAGTCTGGCTCTACTAGATGAACATGTGTTAAGCATTTCCCTGTACCTACATGGACAATAAGTAATTGACTTTACTGGAAAGAAATCAGACACCAATTTCTAAAAATATATTTTTTTAAATTTTAGACACCCCAATGAAGTAGATCAGATCAATAAACCAGAGTTATGGATTTTAGAAGCAGTATTAAATCAGTGCAAAACAGTACTGCAATACTGTATCATTGCAGTCAATGGGAAGAGCATTAGTGACAATTGGTCCTTTGCAGGAAGAGTTGCATGGAACCCAAAGAGGGTAAAGGTAATGCGGGTCCCAAGACCAAAGAATGACAGTCGGTTTGAAGTTTTCCGGCTGGAGAAGCCCGAGTGCAGAGTTGTCCTGGCTGTCCTTGTTGGTGAAGCGGGAGCCGCAGGAGAACTGGTTTTACTGCTTGCACATTGCTGGTGGGGAACTGGGTGAAAACATTTGACAACAAAGCCACTGCTGGTGTCGGATGAATATTTTGTGGAGTTTCCTCGAGGTGCAGCATCGAGTAAAGGGGGTGGTTGCCGGACTGGTTACCAACAACAACAAATCTAGGCTGCACTAAGCACAGTAGAAAGGTAATTCAGTGTCCGGAGGTCGGGATGAACACAGTAGCCACCTGAAGCTTCGTGGTGGTCAGGACTATGTTTCCTGCAGTTGCAGGGGACTAGTGCCACTGGGCCAAGGGGAGTCTGAGGTTGCTTCTGACCCTCATAGGGATCCCTCTGTCAGGAGGAACTGAACTTTGGGATATATTGAGTCCTAGTCATGCAGTTACAGGAGTATTGCCAAGGTGTACACTATCCCTCTTTTGGTTTGTATAACTCCTGTTGTCACAGACTCCGGTCTCGGTTCTGGTGTCAGGGATAGCCCTTAAATCCTAGGTTTAGGGGTGTTAGGGGAGTAGGTGCACACAGCTAATGGGCTACTATCACCAGTGGCTAATCCACCCTGAGGTGAACACATCCAGGAGTGTGGGTCACCTTTTCAATAACCCTGGGTGGAGCTGGCGTAGTAGCACTCTGCAGAATTTCACGGAGTTACTAGAAAAGTCCTGGAAATTCTGCAGGGTTCCGTGGCTGGCTGAGTCACTTATAGCCCCCCGTTCTCCCCGCAACCCCTGGTTAACACCCCGGCCACCTCTCCCTCCCATCCTCCTGCTAAACCCCCACTAAACACCCTACCCCCCCACATAGTAGACTAGTGCCTGCATTGCTGAGTGGAGTTAGAGACTTACCGTTCTCCTTCAGTCGCACTGTGTCCTGACTCCTGCCTGCTCTGCTCCTATTGCTGTGGCTTGCTCCACTCGCCTTCCTCTGTTTGGCTGCTTCGGTTCAAATAATTACCAGCGAGAACTATAGTGCACATGGCGTACTGCGTGAAGGCATGTGTTTTCACGCAGTATGCTATTGGCACTGCAGTTGCACCCTAGAGGTGTGGCTCCTGAATACCTACTTTTGCCACCTGCCTGGGTGCACATGTGCCTGGGGGTAGGGAAAATATTGCTTCCTCCTTTGTGTGACAGTCTGATTGCATATCACAGGCGGTGCAGTCTTTAAAGCTCACCTGCTTGATGTGCCTCTTTACTAGCCATCCTGTCAGGGAGGGAGGTGTGACCTTCTTCACATTGAGGCTATTGTTTCTGATTGCTGGGAGAGTTCACTCTTCCTGGCAGGTGGTCAGATACCTGTTTAGGCAGCAGCAGCCATGTGCTGGCAGCCAGAGCACAGAAAAGGCTGGCGCAATGAGGAAGGCAACCACTAAGGTAGCCACCTGGTTGCATGCAACCTCGTCCTCAACACGAGATTCATGGCAGTGGTGATGAAGAACATTGTTTGATACCAAACATAATATATTTAGGCGGTACCAAAATGGAGCTGTCAACTTTGGGTTTGCCAGAGTTCCAGCCCATATTTTCCAATAGACAGTCTATCACTTATGGTGTCCTTTAACCCCTTCGCTGCTGCCGTCGGCCGTTGGACGTCACGCAAGCTACCTCCCTGGTGCTGCGCGGGTCCAACGGCCGATGCGGCCCCGCCCACCCTTTAGAACGCACGCACCGCGGCGGAAAAACCGCCGCGGTTAAGGTGTTAATGGTAAAAGACACTATTGGGATATATAAGTTTGCACTTACATTTCTACACCTTTCATATAATGCAGCATGCCTCCTGGGCTCGGGAGGCTTCCCTTAGGGGTGACTGACATATATTTAAAATAGTGCATTGAGTTTGCCACACATGTTGAGGGGAAAGTCGAGTTTGAGCAGTTTGCACTGCTCCAGCAGTCTGCAACAGGGTGGTGTGGAGTGCAAAAAAACGATGGATTTAGGCCCAGATCCTTGTACTGGGGTGAATGTATGACATTGTTCTACATTCTGTCCATCAACTGTGTTTTTTGCAATTTTCACCCCGAGTGGGCTGGGTATGCTCAGACGTGAGTCCCAGGCTCTCCACACCACTGGAGTCAAGCTATCCAGGCTGAATGAAGGCTGATAGCCAGAAACCGGTCCTTGGATGCTTGATTCCGGTCTGGGAAAGACATGGCTTGGTAGTTCGGACTGGACTGTTCCCATGAGGCACAGGGTCAGAGCTGATTTGCATATAGCCAGTGTCTAACCCAGGGTGGTGTGGAGTGCAAAAAAACGATGGATTTAATCCCAGATCCTTGTACTGGGCTGAATGTATGACATTGTTCTACATTCTGTCCATCAACTGTGTTTTTTGCAATTTCCAGCAGTCTGCAATGGCAGGTCTGCTGTCAGTAGTTTACTTGGGTCACTCAGGGTGGCACAAACAGTGCTTCAGGTCCTGGTGACCCCATTAACATCCATGCCCTTGGTACCACTTGTATCAAATGCTACTTTGCCAATTGGGATTACAAGTTCGCACATGTCAGTTTTAGGGAGAGAGCCCTGGCACTAGATCTTGGGCAGCAGGCTCGAGTGCACTCACAGAGTCATAACCATCACTATTGGAGCAGAAATTGTGTGTGGGGGGGGAGGGGGGGGGGATGGTGACCGTACAAAAAAGGGCACTTTCCTAAACTAACGTTTTGTCATGTGCCCGAGTTACGCCTGGTAGGAATTAGCATAATTCCTGCACGTACACAAATCCAACATCCTAAAGTTGCCTTCTCTTTGCCACATTAACATTTGACACACATTTTGCATTCATGGTGCTTGGATTGGGTTTGCAGAAACACTGACTTTGCTCATATAAAACACTTCATGAGAATCCTATCACACTTCCTTGGCGAAAATACAAGGCCTCTGACATGCGTAATACAAATGTGTTTTATTGTTACATCCATATGGTGATACAGGTATCTGTAGAACACAAACTATTACAATCTAATCCTGAGTCAATGATGGCATTTTCTGTATATAGCCTTTTGTTTCCTAACATAATCAGAGGAGACACTTCTGCTGATCTCGAGGGGTACCTGCATGCTAAAGCTTTCGCCTTGCAACTGACTGACATCTCTGTGAGTGCTGTCCAGTTCATGACCAAGACAGGGCCATACACTCTTACCCATCAGGTAAAAGTGTTAGATCATCCAGACTGGGGATTTCTTGGCAAACCATATATTCACACCCTTGACATATAGGTTAGGTTTAGCATCATAGGGGTATTTTTGATTGTTGCAATCTCTTATATGTATGCATATATAACCTGTCTCAAAAAGAAGGTGAAACTCTTTGTTTTATTTTCTATGTTGACACTTCTTGTAACTTTTATATGGTTATGTCTATTAATCATCGCAGCCCATTTATTTAATACAAGAATCACTCTGGTTCAATAAATATAAAAAAAATTTACTTTGTGTATTCTTGGTATATTTCTCTGAGCAAAAGAAAGCACGAGTAACTGAGCAAAAGTCTGTCAACACGGTTCCTGATGTTCCTTGTTATTTATTTATTTATAAGGGCCAAGCAGCTGCAGTGTTGTCAAGCTGCTTGATTCTTGTTTTGTTCCTCTCACTCCAATCTGCTGCCTCGCCCCCTTTACTATCAGCAAGTGTAGAATGTTGTTTCTATTCAGCTCCTCCAGCATCTACTGCATCCTCCTCTAGTCATTAAGAGCTAGAAATTTTTGCAATCTAGGATAGTGTGTAGGCAGGAGCTGCTAGGGGACACTGATGATGCTCATGTCCAAAACAACTCATCCGGTACACATCACTCTCTCAACTTTGTCAGCCTTCCCTCCACCACCATTTCCAGAACCCTGGTGTTAGTTGCTGTTACTTAAATCACTGTGCAGCTTAGCGTACAGAATCATTTATCACTGTGGTGAAAAGTCTGAAGGCTGCGCTGCAGGTTGACAACCAGGACCTAATCATGGTAGGCTAGAAGTCCAAAGTAGCCCCAATACTCTCACAAAATGTTATTTCAAAGAGCTGTGCACCTTGTGCATTTTCTCACTTACCTACCCTGTTGTGTTATGTTATAGTATGGTATGAAGAGTTGTAGATTTGCACTATCACCTGGGAGGGAATCCTGGCTCTAAGTAGGTGTGAGTCTAGCTCCCCCCCCCTGGGGCCAGGGGGCTACTAGAAAAGTCAGGTGGTCAGCTTCTTGGGGAATCCAAATAGTGAGGAGGCGGCTCTTATATGTAGTGGTAGGTCCTTCCACAGTTTAGGAGCGAAGTAAGAGAAGGTTGTGCTGCTGGATATGGCTTTCCGTATGCATGGAGTTTGTGCAAGTAGGAGTCCAGGTGAGCAGAGGTGTCTGGGAGGTTTGTGAAAACAAATGAGATCATTGAGGTATGCTGGGCAGTGTTATGAAGGGCTTTGAAAGTGTGAATGAGTAGTTTGAAATGTGCTCTTTTGTGAATAGGGAGCCAGTGCGCTCCTTCAAGTGTGGTGTAGTGTAGTGTGAGAGGTTGTAAGTGATTCTGGCGGTCTGCACACTTCTGGTGAGTTTCTTGTTGATTCTGGCATTGACGGTGTTCCCGTAGGGCAGCTTACTTGTGTCCAGGGTGTGCATGATGGTTTTATGGTTCCTGGTTGGAAGCATTTGAAAATATTTCTCAGCATCTCCATCGAATGAAAGTATTAGGCATTGACGGCATTGACTTGACTCCTGTTGAGTTTGCTTTTGATCACGATCCCAAGGTTCTTGGCATGGTGGGTGTCAGTCCTAGCTCTGTTGGCCACTAGGTAGAGTCCCATGGTGATGTGCTCTCCCTCAAGATCATGATTTCAGTTTGTGTTGTTCAGCTTTAGACAGTTGGTCTTCATCCAGTTGGTAATTTCAGTCATGCAGACATTGAACTTGATCCGGGTACTGGGCATCTTGGCCGTTAGGGTGAGAATGAGTTGAATGTTGTTGGAGTGCAAGAGGACAATGATATAATGAGAATGGATGATGCTGGCTCGAGGGATCATGTGTGCATTGAAGAGGGTCAGGCTCAGGAAGGATCCTTGCGGAAATCCGCAGATGAGGTTGCTGGCATCAGAGGTGTACGGTGCCAGGCTAACTGACTGGGTTCTTCCAGTCAGGAAGGAGTGCATCCATTGAACTGCAAGTCCTTGCAATCCGATGTCTGTAGGCATTGGATCACAAAGGGCTAGGATAATGTTTCAAATACTGTGAAGAGGTCCAGGAGAATGAGGGTGCTTTATCTACTGTGTTTGAAGTCATGTGGATGTCATCTGTGGCCATGATGAAGGCAGTTTCCATTCTGTGATTGGGTCTGAAACCAGACTGATTGGTGTCAAGGAGTTGGTGGACATTGAAGTATTTTATTTGTTGTATTTTGATGATTCTCTCCAAGAACTTGGCCAGGAATGGTAGCAGGGAGTTCGGCCTGTAGTTGGTTAGAGTTAAAGGGTCCGCAGAAGGTTTCTTCAACATTATGAAGTTAGCAGCATGTTTCCTAGCATCTGGGAAGATCATGGGAGTGGGAGAGGCATTCAGAATGGGTGTGAACATGACACGCATGGGTGGCAGTTTTCTGTAGTAGGCATGGTGGGGGAAGGGGTCTGATGAGGCCGCAGAGTGTTTGAACTTCATTTTGGTGGGGGGGTTCTTCCTGGGTGATGACAGGCCATGTAGTTAGCATTGCTTCTTTCCGGAAGATCAGGATGCATTTGGCAAGGTCTGTAGGGTCCGGCTGCAGGCTGAAGATGCTCAAGATGTTGTAAATGGCAGTAAAGAATTGAGAAAGATTGTTGCAGTGGTCCTGTGAAGGAGTGAAAATATTCGCAATGGTGAATATATGTTTGCTTCTGTTGGTGCTGGCTTTGATGTGGTATGCCAGAGCTGCGCATTTGGTAGTGTGGATCATTTGGTGGTGACATCTTTGGGAGTATTTGAATGTGATGTCTGCATCATGTTTTGTTGTGTTTGTGGGGTCCCATGGAGTTGGCACAGGAGATGGTCAAATTATTGAAAGTCTTGATGGCTTTGGGGAGTTTGTTCCTGTGTTAGGGTTGGTGGGTTCTGAGAGTGGTGTTCCAGCCCATTGCCTCAAGTTATGTGAGTTCTCTGTGATCTTTGCTAATTGCAAGGCAGAAACTTCCTGTAAACCTGACAACCACTTCTCTTTCACCCAGTCATTGTATAATAACACTCATAGCAAACATGCTTTGGCCTATCAAAAGTGCTTCCTAGCAACTAAGTGGTGAAGGGCTGATTTCCAAACTGTACTTCGACCAAGGTGGTAGGGGCTTTCCTGGTAAAAGAGAAGTTACTTTGCACAAGATGAATAGTGCAACTCACAACTTTGAAATGATCTTGTTATAAAGAATCAGGTACCTTGTAGTTCGAAAATGGACATGGTTGGTCCTCCGTTGCTGAATTAATGTGTTGCTATTTTAGTTCCTGGCTTGCAGTGTTTCTTATTGACTATCAAGAGTTTTGAGTGTGTTTGTATTTTGGACAATTGGAGTAATAGACATATTTTATTTAGGTATTGCATGTCTCCATGCAATGTGTTGTTACTTGACATGTCATTCAGGTATAAGTGTGTTATGTTTCATATAACAGTTAACTTTATGTGGTTGATCACATTCTGTCTTGGGCACGTTCTTGAAAATGCTTTGGCAATTGTGAGACTCAGTCTCATATTTAGTAGGCTTGGGTGGTAAATACCGTTCCGCTTGCGGAATATGCAGAATCTGAGTAATTTCGCGTTCCGTGGAGATCACGGAATTGCCAAAAATTCAGCTGCTTAGTGGAATTTGTTGCTGGTTTGCACATGCAAAATCTGAGTTCATGAGTTATTTCTCCCCGAGCACGCAAACAGCATTCGCGCACAGGAAAAAAGCATCGCGAACGGGCAGAACAAGCAATTCCGCGTGTTCATGGAACTTTTGCATGCTCGCGGAGATTTTTTACCATTTTGCGGAGCTTTACGCAAATTCCGCCCACCCCTGATATTTAGGCAATGATGGTGTATTTAGGATCTAATATTCTACTTCGTTTAAGTGTATGTCCATAATTGTAAGTCCTTCATAACTATGGTCTGGATTTCAATTTTGGCAGCCAGCAGGTCCTCTCCTAAGGCAACAAAATTATTTACTCAGTCACCCGGGCGGAAGTTCCGGCAGCCAAATTTAGAAATATTCAATGGCCCAGCAGAAATTTCTGGCATTGCCAAGAATTGCTGCCATGGCAGTTTCTGCAAATGCATTGCAAACTTGCTGCACGACTCCAACAACATGACGAGTCAAAATATGGCACAATAAATAAAGTTTTCTTTATTTACAAAAACAAAATCCCATGAATAAAGAAAATGCTTGCCATGGGCCAGGAGCCATTAGGCAGTTTTTAATGTCCCTTACTGCCAGGTTTTTGTTGGCAGTGAGAGGCATTGAAAAATTGTTATCTGCCTGCCCATCTGAATTAGGTGGGTGGACATATAGTCAAACCCTTGACGCCCCTTATTTCATCAGGTCATTGGAGTAGTTTGATCACCTGCCTCCGCACTCATCAAACCAGTGGTGGCTTCTCCGCTAAGGCGGATGAGCATCGCCCCACTGCTTTTTTGCAGTGACTCAAAGGAAAAATATAATGATAATAACTCATGTTATTATCATTTTAGTTTCTCCTATTTCTGCCCAATTTGTGTTAGCAGGCAGGGGCAGGGGAAGAGTGGTAGCACCCTCCTAAAGTGTGCAGTGACTGTTTGACAAACAAGATGATGGACGTAATGTTGCACAATGGCAAAATATTTACCCCCAGCCACAGATCTGGGTTTAATCCATCGTTATTTTGCTCACCAAGCCACCCCAGTTCATACATGGCCATATGCACATCAGTCTTGACCCTGTGCCTCATGGGAAGGGTCCAGACCAAACTGCCAAGCCGTGTCTTCCCTGGACCGGAATCAAGCATCCTAGGAGCGGTTTCTGGCTATCAGCCGTCTTCAGCCAGGATAGCTTGACTCCAGTGGCGTAGTGAGCACGGAACCCACATCTGGGCATACCCTTCCCACATAGGGTGCACAGCAAAACACACAAGGTTGATGGACGGAATGTTGCACAATGGCAAAACATTCACCCCCAGTCACATATCTGGGTTTAATCCATTGTTATTTTGCTCACCAAGCCACCCCAGTTCAGACATGGCCATATGCAAATCAGTCTTGACCCTGTGACTCATGGGAACAGTCCAGACCGAACTGACATGGCTTGGCAGTTCGGGCTGGACTGTTCCCATGAGGCACAGGGTCAAGACTGATTTGCATTTGGCCATGTCTGAACTGGGCTGGCTTGGTGAGCAAAATAACGATGGATTAAACCCAGATCTGTGACTGGGGGTGAATGTTTTGCCATTGTGCAACATTCCGTCCAGCATCTTGTGTGTGTGACTGCTTGGCCAGCCCTCTCAGGCCAGCCAAAACAGTCTTGCACACTTTGCATGTTCTCCATGCAGTTTGCATCACTGCCTATATGGAGAACATGCCCAGGCCTCCTGTCTGCTTCTGAGCACTGAAACACAATTCTCAGACCTATTGCATAGCTGCTAAGGCAGTGTTGTGATTGGCTGACTAGTCGCCTGGGTGTACTTCTGGTAAGGCCTAGTGAAGGAGGACTATTGAGGCGAGGAAGCGGAGAGAGGGTGAGTTTTTATTTCATTTTTTTTTATTCCTGCTTCCCTCGTGTCCTAGGCCCCCTAACTCCTCCATCCCCTGCCCCCTACCTCCAATTAGTGCCGGCCGATGCTGCATCAAACTACGTTCGGTCCACATTTAAATAGTCTTGGGGACTATTGCAATGGAGGTCCTCTCCGGCCAGGATTAAATCTGGCGCTATGGTATGTGCATTGGCAATTGTTTGACTGGCTCCCACCTTCGCAAACATCAGTAGTGTAGTAATCTTAAAACCAGTGTAACTGCCCTCATGTACCAGAAAATCTTGCATGAAAGGTTTTTTGTGTCCACAAGTTTTATTTGGCTGAATAATTTTGCAATCACTTTAAAATGAATCTCAGATTTAATTCATATGTTTGATAACCACTAAATGGACTATGCTTTTGAAATTTGGACCAACTATAAAATGTTCAATATCATCAATTATTGTTATTACGCAGAGTATATCATGAAAATGTTACTCTCACGTTTCTTCTCCTGCTAATTTAAAGCTAAATTTGCAGTAACACTGTAATAACATGTGCGGTAATGTAAAAACAAATTGCTGTACATTTACATGTTTCTAAATTAGGGCCTCAAACATCTTTCTTTTTCTTGTTGTGGCTTTGAATTTTCTAATTGACCACCCGTCTTTTCTCTGGGGATATCCTTAAAAGCCATCTCTTTCATATCTTACTTCTGATTTCTTCCTTTGTATTTTTTCCATAAACAATGCCCGATTCTTCGGTGAGCATAGAGCTTAATCCAATGACACACTACATGTGAGTGGATCTAAATTAACCTGCAAATCAAACCCTTTGTCAACAGCGCAGCATCTGAAAATATAATTGTTGCTGATAGTACGGTGGAAGCCTCTGCTGAAAACAAAGAAGTGATTTTTTAAGTTCAGGCTGCAAAATTCTAAATATCATGGACAGTTTGGTCTGAAAGTAATTACATATACTATATATTGCACTATGTCCTGCTTCTCCTAAAAGCTGTGTGAAACTTTCACCCCTGATCTATATATGTTTCCAAATGATGCATGGTATCTGAAGGAGGTTCATAAACAAATTCTTTGATCCCAGCGTCTGTCCACCTCTCTAAACTCAAGATCTGTGAGACATTCCACAAAGGCTATACTCTTTGCTCTGTAATTGCCATGATGGGTAGAGTAGTGCATCTCCCCATACATGACACATTACTGCTTATTTTCTTGCATGTTCTTTGCTTAGCTTCTCTCTCAATACATGTTCCAACACTTAAGGCCTTTTTTTAGGATTTAGAAGTTAGGGTACTCTGCCACCAACCTGGAGGTGTACCATGTCTACAATGCTTGCAGTTACCCCACTGTATTTTGAGTCTGGTGGGAACTACAATGTTTTCACGAGGGGATTCTCTTTTAGCTTCTGCCGCTAGGAACATTTTACCAACAGCCTTACATTGGGCCGACAGGCAAAGTACATCAGTTGTTTTGCCCTAATATGGGCACAGGTTCCCACATATTGTTTCCTGTTTGGGAATGCTAGGGAATGCATGTCAGGCCAGAAAAGAACAAATTAATGACATGCTGAAAACAACTATGGCCTGATATACGAAGAGCCTCCGCACTCATGGCGGGGGCTTAGTACACCTGGTGGGATCTCCCCAGTGGAAAACTGCAGCTCAGAGATCCCGCGGATGAGAGCAGAGGCTCTGTTAGAACTGGGGGTCTCTAATTGGCAGAGGTAGGTACCTTTTTTTTTTTTTTGTTCAGGAAATTTTTATTAGGCAATTTAAAAGTGGCATAGAAACATGGCATAAGTAATTAGCTAAAAATACATAAGAAAGTAATGTGAAAAGCCATGACCATATCAAAATAAGTATATGAGAAATGATAAAAGGGGGAAAAGGACAGTAAAGAAGGAAGAAGGAAAAAGGAAAAGAAAAGGAAAGAAAGAGGGAGAAGAGGAGAGGGAAAACAAGAAGGAAAAAGAAAAGAGAAGGAAATATCATGTGGGATTAATAGTACGAGTTAGGGGAAAAGGATTGGAGGAAAGATAAGAAGTGAAAGGGAGCCATAATAGATCAGACTTAATTTTTAGAGGGACAGAGGTAGAGGATGCAAAAGCAATTCTATGTTCATCACAAATATAGTTCCACCAAGTATGGACAGATAGTTTAGAATTATCTTTCCAACACGATAAAATAACTTTAAATGCAAGAGCAATAAACAGGTCTAATAATTTAGCAGAAGAAGATACATCAATATTCATCTCATCGGATAAAGAACCTAAGAATATATTTAAAAAAGATAATTGAGAAGAACAAGAAAACATTGGCATGCAAATATTCCATATTTCAGTCCAAAAAGATAAAACAGGGGTACAATCATATAATTGGTGTTTAAGGGTACCCAGTTCCTTGGAGCAAGACCAACATAAAGGTGAAGAAGCAAGAGAGAATTTATGAATACTAACCGGGGTAATAACAACTCTATGATATATAAAGAGTAAAGATTGCGTAACGCGTGCAGCAACAGACACTTTAAAAAGTTTAGACCATAATCGATCCCACAATGCAATAGATAAGGAGACATCAAGGTCAGTCTCCCAAACAGTCTCTACACTAGATTTAGGACGATCTGAGATAGTAGCTAACAAAGTTAAATAAACTAGAGCAGCTTTAGGTAATTGAGTAGAAAATAGGGGATACAATGGAGGGGTAGGGGTGAAGGAGGAGAAAGGCTCAGTAGAAGAAAGGGAAGACAAATAAGATTGAATTGCAGAAGTTATAATAGTATATTCAGTGAGACATGATGCAGGCAAATGAAACATATTTTGCAATACTGGAAAGGAAATGAGGGAGGAACCAATAAAAAATTGATGTACAAAGAGGATATCCTTTTCTTTCCAGTGTTTACAGTAAAAAGATTTGCCTTTGTATCTAAGAAATTTGTTGTACCACACCACAGAGGATAGAAAACATTGAAGAGGGGATAGGGTAGAGAAGAAGACATTTTGTAATAAAGCTTGGGAGTATTTCAAAATAGGGTATTTAGATAAAAACGTACAATTTGACATGAAAGTAACATGCTGGAATGAAAATTCTTTCAAAAGGGAGCGTTCCACAAGAACCCACTTAGGAATCGGATTATCCATGAAGTCATATGCCAAGGAGAAGGATTGTTTAATCAAAAAGGCCGAATGGTACGAATTAAAATCGGGAAATCGAACACCACCTTCATTTTTGGGTCGAATTAACTTATGTAACGCAATTCGTGGATGTTTGTTATTCCAAAGGAATTTTATACACAGAGAATTAATACGTGCAAAATAAGATTTAGGAATTTTAAACGGAAGCATGGAAACAGTGTAGAGAACATGAGGGGTAATCATCATTTTGATGGTATCCAATCTACCCCACCAGGAAAGGAATAAGGGGGACCAAATTTGAAGAAGGGATTGAATTTTCTTAGTTAGAGGATCGAATGTCAATTTGAGGGTATCTTTTAGAGAGGAGGAAAACCAAATACCGAGATATTTGATTTTGGAGGGGCACCATGCAAAATCAGTATTATTAAACATGTATTGAAAACAAATTGGATTAAGGGAAGAACTTCTGTTTTAGATAGATTAAGCTTATAACCTGATATGGAGGAATACAGATGCACTTCATCGAGAAAATATGGGAGGGAGGATTCTGGGTTGGACATGTAAATGAGGACATCATCAGCATATGCAGATAACTTAGTTTCTACAGAGGAAAGTTTTATTCCATTAATACCAGGGTTGGAACGAATACGTTCTAAAAAAGGTTCAAGACATAAAATAAAGAGCAAAGGGGAAAGGGGACAACCCTGTTTTGTGCCTCTATTTAATGAAAAAAATCTGGAAAATTGTTTGTTAACAAATATACTGGCACGAGGGGAGGAATAAAGGAGTTTAACCAAGGATATAAAAAATGGGCCAAAACCAAACCACTTGAGGGTATGAAACATATATTGCCAATTAATGCGATCAAAAGCTTTTTCAGCATCTAGAGATAAGGCTGCCAATGGAACATTAACATTTTTACTATGAGCAATGACATTAGAGAAGAGGCGAGCATTATCAGCAGCAAGTCTACCCTTCACAAATCCCACTTGGTCTGTATTGATTAAACGGGGGATAACTGAATCAAGACGAGAGGCAAGTATTTTAGCAAAAATTTTACAATCATAATTAATTAAAGATATGGGGCGGTAGTTTTTACACTGTGAGTGGTCTTTGTCAGGTTTGGGGATAATGACAATGAGAGCATCCAAAAAGGATCCAGAGGCTTTGGCATCTGAAATAAATGAATTAAATAATTGAAGAAGTTTAGGTGCAAAAAAAGAATGAAAAGAGGAATAAAACTCAACAGGTAAACCATCAGGACTAGGGGCTTTTGACTTTTTAAGAGAGTTAATGGCTGTAGTAATTTCCTGGAGAGTAATTTCCCGTTCCAGGAGAGCAAAGTCTACCGGAAGGGAAGGGGGAGACGGAAGGCCCTCAAAAAATGTTTGTAAGTTCGATTCCGAGGGATGAGTATCATCAGAATATAAGGTTTGGTAATAATTGTGAAATACTTCAGCAATATCTTCATCAGAAGTGACTAACTTATTGATAGAGTCATTGAAGATGGGACCAACAGTTTTACGTTCTGATTTTATTTTTAAATAATTTGCCAACATTTTCCCTGCTTGGTTCTGGCCACCATGGAATTTAGATTTGATTTTGAGAAGGGTGTGACAAGCTTCATTGGTAATAATTTTATTAAGATCAGTTTTGGCAAGAATTAACTCCTGAAGGGCAGAGGAGGATTTAGAAGTAAAATAGGAGTGTTCAAGGTTTTTAATTTTTTTGAGCTGGTCCTCATATTTTTGTTTATTAAGCTTCTTTTTGGAAGCAACATAGGATATAGTAAAAGCTCGAAAAGAAGCCTTAAAAGCATCCCAAGTGATGGGAATAGAGGTGTCCAAGGGATTATTAAAGGAGAAATATTCATTGAAAAACTCTGCACTTTTTTTCATGAAAATGGTATCAGATAAAAGAAAATAATTAAATTTCCAACGACTAAATTTAGAGGAAATAAGAGAAAGATCCAGGGTAGTATAGACAGGGGCGTGATCAGAAATAAAAATAGAACCAATATCTGATTTTTGAATGGAGGGCAAAAGAGACTTACTAACCATGATGTAATCAATTCTCGAACGTGTGTGATGAACATTAGAAAAAAATATATATTCTAATAAATCAGGATTACATACTTTCCATGAATCATATAAAGGGCGAGAAGCAATGGCAGATTGAAAACTCTTATGAGACTTGTCCGGTTGAAACTTACTGGAGGATAATCGATCTGAAAAAGGGTCTATCCATTGATTAAAATCACCAGCAATGATGACATCTGGGCAATCTATGGAAGCAATTAGAACTTTGATATCTTTCCAAAATTTTGGATCCGGACGGACTGGACCATATATATTAAGCAATACTATTGTCTTGTTATGAATAACAACCTTAGCCATTGCCCAACGCCCTTCACTATCACTTTGAGAAGAAATTATCTGAACATTTAAGGCTTTATGAAACAATATAGCAACCCCTCCTTTATTGTGAACAGCAGGTGAAAACACAACCTGACCCACCCAATGTCTTTTGAGCTTAAGAGATTCAACATCAGAACAATGTGTTTCTTGAAGAAATACAACCTGCGAATGAAATGTGGATAAGTGAGACAATACCTTTTGACGCTTGACAGGATGACCAAGACCTCGAACGTTCCAAGAGACAAAGTTACACATGTTGGAAGGAGGGGAGGATGGGCAACAAATGGATCAGACACATGGCAAGGAGATCACTACAAAAGGGAAGACAAAAAATACCAGTGAGAAAGTGGGTTGCCATAACGCTCACAATATCTAGACCAAATAGACCCATAAATAAGAGAGATGACATTACGAAAAACAAAAACAGAGGTAGAGATCGTTTAGGACTAGAATAGCATTGAGACTGGGAAACAGAGTAAAGAAACCAAAAAGGGAGAGGGAGAAAGAGAAGAGAAAAAGAGGAAAAATAGATAAGGACAGAAAGAGAGAGAATGAACAGATCAAGGCACGAAGGCCTGATCGGAGAAAAAGAGAGCAACCAAAACATCTGAGGCAAGGATACACCAGAGAGAGAACGTAACCCACGAGCTACCAAAGAAAAGGACTTTTACAGATAGAAAAGACACAAGGATGTGAGGATAATACCTCAAAAAGGAGGTCAGGAAGAGAGGAAAGGATCAGAAGAGGTCAGAAAGAGTAGAAAAAGTAAAAACAACGATAGAGAGTAAAACACGGAGAAAAAACATTAGTTAGAAGTGTCCATAGTGGGAGGAGAGGCACTCAGGAGATAATCATGAAGTTTCTGCGGATCATCATAAGATCTGGTACGGCCACCATGCGTGATCTTGCAGTAGCAGGGATGCAGAATTCCATATTGAATGTTCAGCTGTCGCATCAACGGTCGAAGATTCAAGAATTCCTTGCGCCGAGCATTCGTAGCCGATGAAAGATCCTGTGAAATAAAGATGTTATGACCAGACCACTGAAGACGGCGTTTGATCCTGGCAGCCTTCAGGACAGTCATCAACTCCATGAATTCCAGGAACAGCATGATGATGCCACGTGGTTTGGAGGAATTGGAGTTCATACGGCCAAGACGATGGGCTCTTTGGATATTAAGAGGATGTGACAATGGTTGAAGGTCCAAAAGTTCCTGAAGAAATTTCCGCATAAAGGATACCATGTCCACACCCTCCGAATTTTCCGGAACACCATAAACGCATAGATGATTTCTTCGATTGCGATTTTCCAAATCCTCGATATGAAGCTTGAGTTTATGGATCTCTTGTTCCAACAATGGAATTTTAGTGGATACATCCTGGACATCGCTCACACGCTGTTCCAGACTCAAAACCTTACCCTCCATGACCACCCAACGCTCCTCAATTTGCTGTAATTTTGCATTAGTAGCAGTCATAAAAGGTTGGAGACCCCGCACCTCCTCAAGGATGGAATCCAGGACAGGATTAGACGAAGAGTTAATGGGGGAAGCCGGGTTATTCTTAGGCCTCTTAGGTTTAGCTCCAGTCTGTGCCATTTTTGGTGAAGGACAGAAAGAGAGAGAATGAACAGATCAAGGCACGAAGGCCTGATCGGAGAAAAAGAGAGCAACCAAAACATCTGAGGCAAGGATACACCAGAGAGAGAACGTAACCCACGAGCTACTGATCCAGCGGCCTATAGAAAATATATCATAAACAACGCTACCCAACTTCATAACCTATAAACAAAATTCTATACTAAAATTTGGACCCATTTATAAACCTGACATATTTTGGGCCTACTGAATCAGGTGGTCAGATTAAATCTATATACACATTATCTACAAACTATATACATTTTATATATCTGCGGAAAGAATATTGTCATTAAAATAAAACTTAATCATTTAAACGACCACCATTGGCGACGTGATCTAGCTAATAGTAACCTACACTCCTGAATAACCAAGACCAGCTTGTTTGTCAAAAGTAAGATTTTATTTTCTAAATTATAGTATATAAGTTGATAGTTTTATAAATGAATTTTATTAGCAATAAAGCTAGCATGATTGTAAAGAAACGTGAGTAAAATACAATTTAAGCAAATGAATCAAAATTAAAGTGAATATATAAAGTTTAGCATTTCTAAAACCTAATTCCCTAACTAAGCTAAATAGATAGAATTTAAAGTAAAGCTCTTTGAGGATTCTTACGTGCTCCACGCAAAGTCCGACAGCACTTCACCCTCATCGGAAAGTCAGAAAGCAGCAGCCAGCCCATCCCTAGGGGCATGACTTTTTATACCTTTCTACGCTAACTAAACTACGCAAAGGAAAGTTTTCAGAAATCTTCGACGTCCCATTGGCTGAGAGTGACAAGTGACATGTCACCCACTTTTCAAAACTTCCATTAAGTCACTTTTCTTAGAGACCATTGTCCCTTCCGAGTGCAACCAGGAGCTTCCTAGGATTGCAACATTTGTATAAAGTCATTCTCGCAGCGTCCATTGACTTCCAATTGACTTCCGCGGATGCCAAGTTAAAGACTGACAAAATGTTCTTTTTCGACCTTGGTCATGTCCGACAGAATGATGATAGCACGTCAGTTTTTGCTTTGTGAACGCAGCTTTTGACGAACAATTTATTTCAGAATGGGCGTCTCAGCACTTTTGCAGGAGTAAAATTCATCATATTGTAGCTCGGGCAGACAAGGCCCAAAACCAGACAACTTATGTTTTCTAATATAAAACAAACACAAGAAAAGTATTAATGTAAGAAATAATGTAGATTCTGTATCCACCCCAAGATTTACTAATTAATTAACCCACCCGATTAATCAAAATGTTACCTAGCCATTGCAAACAAATAAAGCAGCGTTTATATCTACCAGTCTCCGTTATTCCATGAGACTTAAATGCACCTAGAATAGTAGAAACGACATCACACAGACAAGGAAAAGCAAAACAAGCACATGCTTCTTTTAAGTTTGCAGCAGTTAGTAATGACAAAAACGAAAACAATAAATTATTTTATTATTTTTGCACGAACAAAAAGATGCAACAATTATGCACGTTTATGAGCACACATGTTAGTCCCCCCATGTGTAAAGTTTAATCTAAGTTGTGTTAGCACGACATATCACAAATCATTAATATTATTATTCATGTTATGGAAATGTGACTTCACGAGTTTAAACAAAATTTTGTTTTCTATCTCGCTCCATCAACTCCCTCATCTGGTGATTAACAAATCACCACACCAGCACTCAAAATTTTGATAATTTAAATTTCTTAAGAAATCGATTCAAATTCATTTGTATCAGTAAACCTAAAAGTCTGTTTCTGCATAATCTTTGGAATTAGCATAACGCTCTCTATGTAACTCCTGTAATTCTATCTCTCTTTCTTCTTCTTTTCTGAGTTTATAGATTCTTTTCTTTTCTTTCAACTGTTTCTTTCTTTTATGTAACAAACAACCTATTTTGGTCAAAATAAAAATGAATACTATTATAATCAAAGGTGCCAAAATCTTGCCAAGAATTGAACTTCCGATATCATGAAACCAGTTTTTAATTGCTTGAAACCTTTTTGAAAGTTTCCCTGTAAAATCATCTTCTTCTAAAGGAATTATCTCTGAATGCATTTGTGTAATATTCTTAATATACATTTCAATATTCTTACTTTCGTCAGGTATATATGTACAACAATGTTGTACATGTAGAATGCCACAGACTCCTCCCTCTTTTGCTAGGAGTATGTCTAAAGCAAGGCGGTCTTGAATTGCCATGGATCTAATTGCAATAACTTCAACATTCACTAATTGAAACCCATCAGCTGTGTCAGTTGATAATCTATCAACTATAGTGGACAATTTTCTGATTCTCCCTGCATTTAGGGTTATACCAACAAAAGGTATTACAGCTTGAAAAATATCTCCCAGAACTTCAGTAAAAGTTTCTCTTTTAACTCTATTTACATAATTATGAATTTTAAACAATCCTTCTGAATCTCTGTCAACATGAAACACTTTAGGAAAAACAATTCCCACATAACAAGTTCCATACCAGTGGTCTGGAAGGTTGTAGTAGGCTTTGTCACCACAAACAAAATAAATCCCAGGAAAGATAGGATCTTTTCCACCTTTAAATCCCCAACCTCCCAAAATCTGATAAGTATCTTCACAGTTACTTGCACCTACAAAATAATTATCAAAAAGTGTATTATCTCTTCTAATGCAAAGCTTTCCACTAACTGGTTTGTCTATGTGAATTGCAATATTTTCAAGCATTTTGCCATTTAACTTCTCATCCTCTTTCTGCCAGAAACTTGACTTAGTCTGCTTGACTAATTAATTCCTCTTATAAATTGCTCTTCTCTCTTCAACCATGTTCAAAAATTTCTTTCCTTCAGCACTTAATTTGCATGTTAGATTATTCTTATAAGCATACTCATAAGTAAGCTCGTTAGTAACAAGGAAAAATTCTCTCATTTGTTTTGCTTTCTTATGCTTATTTAAAGCATTATCGATCTTAATATTTGCAAAAATTTCATCATAATTTGAATAGTAATATTCTAAACGTCCAGTTTGATAAAATAAACTAGTTAACACACTACATGTTACAGCATAAGTGAGAGGAAGCATATTATATGTTACTCCCTCAGAAACAGAAGCAGGTAACTTAACACAGACGTAGCAGTCTTTTGCATCCATTACCTTAACATATTCACTCAATAGCTTTGTGAATGTATTACTTGAGAAATCACCAATTGATTTATCTTGATGAATGTTAGGCTGATGATCAATAACTTTTGCAGACGCACTATGTTTAGTTTGACTAACCAGAGCTTTGCTTGTTATGTTAACTTTGTGTAATTCTCTATTCATCTCTAAAGGGATAATCACAGCTAGAACCAACCAGAGCAGAATTAAAATGAGCAGACACACCAGAGTCATCTTACAGCATCTTTTAAAAACAGAACACTTTGAAGTGCTCTCCTTAACATAAGGCATTCTTGGTTAATTTTAGTTAATTTTAGTCTCAAAAATAAAAATAAAATTTAAAATTCTAAATTTATATTTACACCCCCCTTTTAAAATATATATATATTTTTTTTTTTAAACCCTAGACAAGATTTCTTCGACCTTATGTCATACATAAGTTTTCTTCAACTAAACAGTTTTTCTTCGACCTTGTGTCAACTAACAAATTTTCTTCAGCCTTTTGCCAATTTAATATTTCTATACTTCAATCATTGTCACTAATTTCTTGGATTTCGTTTTCTTCTTCACTACTATCATATATGTCAATAACAGGTGGAATTACTAAGTAAGTCCACTCAGGAGACTTGTATTTTTGGTTTGGTCTTATTATTCTCTTCCCTTTTCTCGATATCACTTCAATTTTTCTTCCAACTCCAACTTCTTTTCCAGGACTCTTTTGACTACTGATTTCTTCAACTTGTTCTTTTGGCTTCTTGATCAATCTGACTCTCAATCTTCCACCTGGCCAGTAGTCTACTTTTCTCAAGTACTTCTTCTTTGGTTCAGAATTATTTGATTCTGACTTCCAAGTCCTTTTCTTTTTGTTTTCACTTTCACCTTCCACGTCACTTTCTTCAGTTTCGTAGTCTGAAATTTCAATTGACTCAGGAACTTCTCTATTCGGCAATTTCACTCCTTCAGGAACTTCACTTTGTCTTCCTTCTCTTCCTCAATTACCCCCAATTTCCCAGATTTCGGATTTCTGTTCCTTACTTCAGAGTTTGTTCTCTGCCTTTCGATACTCTCCTGGTCTGAAACTTCTTTTTGTTCTGCTTCTTTGTCTTCAATGGAGACAACCGAATCCTCAGTTATCTTTCCTTTTAACAGATTCTCTTCACCTTCAGAATCTATTTCAATTATTTCCAAGTCTTTTCTTGTCAAATTTCCATTCACTGGCACAGTTTCCAGATGTCGACTTTCTTGTCGATCTTCAGAATCTGGAATTATTTCACTTTCTGTTTCGCCTTCTGCTTCAGAATCAGAATCATCTGTGGTATCACTTTCAACGTCAGAACTCTCAGGAGTTGGTACTGGAATAGTATGACTAGGATGAATCCAACGTTTCAATCCTCTGCACTTTACAGCATTAGTAGTGATCAAAATTATCTGCCTAGGTTTCTGCCATCTAGGAGCTAGACAATTCCTTCTCCGATGTACTTTCGTTCTGACCCAATCGCCAGGTCTCAGATCATGTGTCAAAACTTTTTCATCTGTTTGAGCTTCAGTTCCCACCTGATTAGACACAGAAGTTACCATATCAGATAACCTTTTACAGTAATCCAAAATAGCACTGTCATTTATGCTCAACAGTTTACCTACAGGTACAAAAGCTTGCCTCATAACTCTTCCCATTAAAATTTCATGAGGACTCAAACCTGTCTTTTTATCTGGTGTACTTCTTAATGACATCAAAACAAGTGGAAGAGCATCAGTCCACTTTACACCTGTTTCAAGACACATTTTTCCAATTCTGTTTTTAATTGTTCCATTTATTTGTTCAACCACTCCTGATGCCTCTGGTCTGTATGCACAGTGTATTTTCTGCTCAATGCTCAAAGCTTCGCAAATTAACTTCATCAGTTTGTTATCAAAATGGCTTCCTCCATCACTCTCAATAGTGACTGGAAAACCGTACCTTGGGATGATTTCTCTGAGCATTAGTTTTGCCACTGTAATTGAATCACAATGTCGTGTAGGAAAAGCCTCTACCCATCTTGAAAATAAGCACACAATTACAAGCACATATTTCAAACAATTGTGTAAGGGCATTTCAATGAAATCCATTTGTAACCTGGTAAAGGGACCACCCTCTCGACCAATTATTCCTGTCCCCACCACTGATTTTCTGTTTGGGTTCATTTGTTGGCATGACAAACACCTTTGACAAAAAGATTCTGCAATAGTTCTAAACTTGGTATTGAACCATGTTTCTCTGAAAAGTCTAACCATAGAATCTCTTCCTAGATGTGCTGGACCATGATATAATCTGGCCATGTCAGCAATCAAACAATTTGGTAAGACTACTCTGCCATCTTTGTAAACCCACACTCCATCTTCTTCACGTGGTCTACAATCTGATCTTAACCACAAATCTTTTTCTTCATCTTCTGCTTCATTTTGTAAATCTCTAATCTCATGCCATGTTTCTACAACAGTTGTTAGCATTAATGAATTTGAATCAGTTTCTTTACTCCTCTCCCGATTGTATGAATAATTTTTCCTTGCGCAGTATTTAGCTGTTTCATCTGCGAAGGCATTTCCCTTGGAAATATAATCAGTTCCTCTAATGTGCGCTGCACACTTAACAATGGCGATTTCTTTTGGCAATTGTATTGCTTCAATTAATCTCCTAATGAAAACTGCATTTTTAATTGGTGATCCTGTTGATGTCATGTATCCTCTCTGTGACCAGAGTTGTCCATAATCATGTACAACTCCGTACCCATACTGACTATCAGTAATGATGGTAACTCTTATATCCTTTGATATTTCACATGCACGAATTAAAGCAATTAATTCAGCCACTTGTGCTGAACGAACTCCTTCAAGACATGATGCTTCTTCAACATCTACGACTGTACAAACTGAATATGAAGCTTTTAAGACACCTCCTTCGGATCTTAAGCATGACCCATCTACAAAGTAGACAAAATCCGATTCAGACAAAGGTCTGTCTTTGATGTCTTTTCTTGGTTTTGTGCAGAATTCCATGACATCTAAACATTCATGTTCTGTTTCAATGTCATCAACAATTTCAGAATCAGGCAGTAATGTAGAAGGATTCAGATTCAAACATCTTGAAATCGAAACATTATCTGCTCCTAGTATGATTTTCTCATACTTTGTCAATCTGCTACTTGTTAAATGTTGAGTCTTACCTCTTGTCAGTAATATTTCAACTGAATGAGGCACAAAAACTTTCACAGGAAATCCCATAATGATCCCCTCACTTTGTTCGAGGCTGATACTTGTAGCTGCAACTGCCTTCAAACAACCTGGTAATGCTTTAGCAATTGGATCAAGTACTGCAGAGAAGTATGCAATAGGTTTCTTTAAATTTCCATGTCTCTGAATTAACACAGATAATGCACATCCTTCTCTCTCACTGCAATACAGTTCGAAATCTTTCTCATAATTTGGCATACCTAAAGCAGGAGCTTGGCATAAGCTCTTTTTCAGGTTCTCAAAAGAATTCATCTCAGCATCATTGAGAATAATTGGATCTTTTACATCTGACTTTGTCAGTCTTTGTAGTGGTTTTGCAATTACTGAAAATCCACTTATCCATTGTCGACAGTAACCAACCATTCCTAAGAACATTCTGACCTGTCTTTGTGTTCTTGGTGGTAACATTGCTTGAATCATTTTTATTCTCTCTATTGTTACTTGTCTTTTTCCCTTTGCAATTCTGTGACCAAGATATTTTACTTCTTGTTTGCAAAACTGTAGTTTTGCTGGGGACACTTTATGTCCTTCTTCTGCAAGGCGATTTAACAGAACTATTGTGTCTGTTACACAATTTTCTCTTGTCTTTGCAGCTATTAATAAATCATCAATATACTGCACTAGCGTAGACCTACCAGGTAAGTCTAGGTCTTCTAATGATCTTTTTAACAGTTCGTTAAAGATTGAAGGACTTTCTGTATAGCCCTGAGGGATTCTTGACCATCCGAGGGTCTTACCTTGGAATCTGAAAGCAAAGATTTCATAACTGTCTGGATGTAAGGGAACAGTAAAGAATGCATTACAAAGGTCAATGACTGTATACCATTCAGCATCATGTGGAATCTGGAATAGAATTACTGCTGGATTTGGAACCACAGGACAACATGGAACGACAATTTGATTAACCTTTCTCAAATCTTGTACGATTCTAAATGTTCCGTTAGACTTTTTAACTCCCATAATTGGTGAATTACAAGAACTACTCTCCATTTCTTTTAATACACCTTGCTTGATTAATTTTTCAATTATAGGTGTAATACCTTCAATTGTTTCTGTTTTCATTTTATATTGTGGAGTGTTTGGAAATTCTATTCCCTGTTTCAATGTAATTTTTACTGGATCTACGTTTTTCATCAGACCCATCTCATTTCCAGTAAAATCCCATATTTCAGATTTCACTGTTTCTTTAAGTTCTTCAGGTAAATCTTTTTCTTCAAATGCAGGAAACAATTTTGTTTCTTCTGCTTCCATCATCATCATTGTCATTCTGTATAAACCATCTTCCTCCATTGTTTGTAACTCAACTCCATCAGGAGAACAATATATTCTACAATTCATTTTACATAGGATATCTCTGCCCAATAGATTCACTGGACTACTATTACAAACCACAAATCTGTGTTTGTCTCTATAATTTCCAATTTCAACTGGTACTGGATCAGTTAAGTCAGTTTTAATTTGTTGATTACTTACTCCGACAACTTGGATGGTATCCCCAGAGAGAGGTAGGTTTTCAATTTCCACTGATCTAACAGTAGAACGGGTAGCACCAGTGTCCACTAGAAAAGTGATGTCTACATCATTAACTTTCCCATTTACAAAAGGACCAGACTGGTCAACCTCAAGAGTGGCTCCAACAACACACTCTTCCTCCTCTCTCGGGCACCGTCAGCAATAATCATCAGAATCGCTGTCTTGGCTTTCTGTTAATAAAAATTGTTGTGAAGCATTTTGCATTTGAACTCTTTGCTGCTTTTGCTGTTTTTGTGGTTTTATTACCTGTTCACTTCCCTGAAATCCCACGTTTGGATTATATTTTTGAACTCCCCCACAATTCGGAAAAGGTGGTTGTGGTAATTGGTCTTGACGATTATTCACCTGTTGTTGTTGCTGTTGCTGTAACTGTCGCTGAATATTAAATTCGTTTAACCCCTGTTGCATCTGTAGCTGTCGCTGCAGGTCAACACCATTCTGCATCTGTGGATTCAATAAGGGATTCTTTAAGTTTTTAGGAGGATGAGGACACTCGTCTCTCCAATGTCCAATTTCGCCACAATTAAAACAAGGTAATCTTTGTTTCAACTCCTCAATCTTTGGGCTAAATTTCTTTGGGAAATTATTATTTTTAAACTTTCCTTGTATCTGGTTTGTATTTCCAGTTTGAACAAAATTAGTGTTCTTATTACCCATGCTGGCAATCTGTTGCTCAGCTACTTTTACCTGAGCCCACATGGCTTTCTCCTTGAGCTTTTTCTGTTTTACTTCTATTTCATCACTGCAATACTTAGCTTTTCTAAGAATATCATCTACAGATAGTGATTGCCATCCGACAATACTATTTCTAATCATTTCTCCAATTTCAGGTTTTAGTCCATAAACAAATCTATAGACAAAATGGCTCATGTCTTTTTCATCTAATTTTTCATAACCACTGTATTGTTTAAAGATTAACAGTAGTCTTTCCTAAAAAGAATGAACTGATTCTTTTGTTTCCTGTTCTGTTCTTTCTATTTTAACCCAATCGACTTCTTTGGGTGGAATTTTGTTTTTCATCCAAACAATTACTTTTTCATAAAAATCCATTACAAGTGGATTTGGAGCACCTGTTTCTTTAATTCGCTCAGGTTCTGTTTTTGGCCAACTAATCGATATTTTACATTCTGTCCAAAGATCAGATGGAACGACAATATCAAAAAATCCATCTAAATCAATCCACAGAACTTTTGACACTTTGATAAATCTATCGACTTGCCTGTACCACTCAACTGGTTTCTCCCTTAATTTTGGAAAGTCATTTGTAAATAACAGAATGTCCTGTCTCGACCAAGGGACATGAACATATCCTCCACCTGCAATTTCTCTCATTGGAAATTGTTTTGACAATTTTTCCAATCTTTCATCTTCCTTCTTTTTAGTCCATTTTACTCTCCATTTATTCAGTTCTCCTAGCTTTTTGATATAGACAATCAAATCTTTAATATGAACTATTCTTCCCATTGAGTTCAAACTCTCAATGTCACTTTCTGAAAAGTCTAATCTGTAATGCTTTGCAAAATTCTTTTGTTTGCTCACATCAATTTCAAGTTCAGCTGCTAGATCCTCTAGTTGATCATATTTATTTTTTGTTTTCCATTGTATGCTTTTGCAAATGAACAGTAGTTCATCATCTCGATAGTAATTTAAACTATCTGGACCAATTGTTCCAATTATTAATTCTTCGATATTCGCTTTTAATTTGGCCACATCAAGTTTTGGTGTAGTTACCCTGACTTCAGGACTCCCTATATCTGATATAGCACCCATTGGTGTTTTTGGAGATAAATCCTCATTAAAGGTTAAATCAGGCATTCTCGATTTAGAAGAGTTTATTTCAGATAAATCTGAATAAAATTTTTCAGCAGCTTTTTGAATTTCTGTATTTAAAGGAATAGTTAATCCAGTTTTGTTTGTTTCCTTTTGGTCAAATACGGGCTGAACAGGACCAATTGTTACTGGAACTGTCACAGCTTCCATGCCTTTTGTCATTCTTTTTATTAATTCTTCCTTTGATCTTAAATATTCATTATAATCAACATCTTCAACATTTCTTGCCTCTCTTGTATAATCTTTTGGAGCTTCTCTTGCTCTTGGAGCCATTGTAAAATGTCTACCTTCATTTCGAGCATTCTCGAATTCTGGTCTTCTAGGAGTTTCAATAATTTCACAATTATTTGGATAAAGTTTAGGAGCTTCATTAATAGGAGGTGCACTCGGTGAAGTTTCAGTAGAAACCACCGGAGTAGACCATGATCTAGGAGGTCTCAAAGGCTGATTTTTTCTAGCAGTTGTATATATTTCTTCCATAACTGCATCCTCAGATTCACTTTCCATAGATTTCCCTGTAGGAGTACCCATTACCATTTCATGGATTAAATACAATCCTTCACTCATGTTTCCCTGTCTCCACATTCGTAATCTATCTTCATGAGTTTCTCTTCTCCAAGGTGGATTTTTAGAAGGTCTTTTAATTCCACTAGCTTCTCTTTGTAATTGATACATCTCGTCTTCCCACTCAACTAAAGCTTCAAATTGAGTTGGTCTCGGTTTCGGAACAAGAGCATTCATTTTCTCTCGTAAATTTCTTAAAACTTTTACATTAAATGAACCATCATCAGGCCAAGTTAAAACACCGTCGTTCTTAGTATAACGTTTCCAACTATCGAACCATAAAACAGTATGATATCCATATTCACCTTCCATATACGCTGCAGGTGTTTTATACTTATGAAGTAGTTTACCACCTCGCGTTTCGATTTTCTTGTCAGGTGAAAATAAATTCTTAAACTTCTGAAATAATGTTGGCTTTTTCTCAACATGTTTAAAATGATAACTCATTTTTAAGAGTTAAATCTAATTCACAAATTCGTTCGTAAAATATTTCCGAGATGTTCCGTAAAACAACCAATCCGTGCGCGAAATACACCAACAAGCCAATGACAGTTGAGCTACGTCACTTTTCTGCTCAACCAATAAATTTGGAGTTTTTCTGAAGGACCAATCAGCTCACAGGTCGTCAGAGACTCAAGAGCCAATCAGAATGTAGCTTGTGACGTAGGTCACCCAATCCCAGCGCGGCTCTGTGACGTACACAGCAGCTGCGGTTTTTCGTTTCTCACTACTGGCGTTTACCCCTCCTTCACAAAATCTTTTCACAGCGCCATTTTAAGGACACTTTTCAGTGTAAATTAATTCTTAACAATGACTATAAGGACAACATCTGTTCGTTTCACTATTTAGGATAGTTTACATACATTCAAGTATCCACACTTCGGAATAGACGGCGCTATTCACACTAAGGATAATATTCAATTGTTAGTAGAGTAACCTTACCCCACCCTTCTAACACGTATAATTATGAACTCGCTTTGCTCTGAACCCACCGCGAAGTGAAAGTTCTAAGAGTTCCACTTGAACATAAAATACAGTTCAAACTCGCACTTTCACACTGAAATTTCCCTAACTTCAAACACACATGAAATCCGTACAGGACTCTCACCTGTTTATAGAGATCATGCACCGTTAGCAAAATAACGACGTTATCCGTACAGGACTCTCACCTGTTTATAGATATGAAACATGTACCCGTACAGGACTCTAACCTGTTTATAGATAATCATGTACCGACGCTAATTTACCCTTCACTTGAGCTCGGATATAACTAATACTCTTATCACAGTGAGTTTTATGGAAGGCGCTTTGTCCCTATTCTCATGCTGCTTTAATTTCTTAGAAAACCCTCACTATACAAGATTCAGACCTAGCCCTAAAACTGTGCTGCTCGGCGACAACACTATGGTACACGGCGATACCTCTTGTGATACTCGGCGATATCACTACAAACAGAACAGATGGCTTGCGTGACTAATTTCTCGCCACACAATCTATACCGGTATAGCTTACAGATAGCACGAAAAACGAACTCAACATGTGTTAAAACATCGATCCTATTTCCATACCATAATACTTTAGTAACCCTTAGCAACCACCATATTACCTTGGTTACTCTTAGCAACCATCAATTTCTGCTACCAGAGAATTGATCCAGCGGCCTATAGAAAATATATCATAAACAACGCTACCCAACTTCATAACCTATAAACAAAATTCTATACTAAAATTTGGACCCATTTATAAACCTGACATATTTTGGGCCTACTGAATCAGGTGGTCAGATTAAATCTATATACACATTATCTACAAACTATATACATTTTATATATCTGCGGAAAGAATATTGTCATTAAAATAAAACTTAATCATTTAAACGACCACCATTGGCGACGTGATCTAGCTAATAGTAACCTACACTCCTGAATAACCAAGACCAGCTTGTTTGTCAAAAGTAAGATTTTATTTTCTAAATTATAGTATATAAGTTGATAGTTTTATAAATGAATTTTATTAGCAATAAAGCTAGCATGATTGTAAAGAAACGTGAGTAAAATACAATTTAAGCAAATGAATCAAAATTAAAGTGAATATATAAAGTTTAGCATTTCTAAAACCTAATTCCCTAACTAAGCTAAATAGATAGAATTTAAAGTAAAGCTCTTTGAGGATTCTTACGTGCTCCACGCAAAGTCCGACAGCACTTCACCCTCATCGGAAAGTCAGAAAGCAGCAGCCAGCCCATCCCTAGGGGCATGACTTTTTATACCTTTCTACGCTAACTAAACTACGCAAAGGAAAGTTTTCAGAAATCTTCGACGTCCCATTGGCTGAGAGTGACAAGTGACATGTCACCCACTTTTCAAAACTTCCATTAAGTCACTTTTCTTAGAGACCATTGTCCCTTCCGAGTGCAACCAGGAGCTTCCTAGGATTGCAACATTTGTATAAAGTCATTCTCGCAGCGTCCATTGACTTCCAATTGACTTCCGCGGATGCCAAGTTAAAGACTGACAAAATGTTCTTTTTCGACCTTGGTCATGTCCGACAGAATGATGATAGCACGTCAGTTTTTGCTTTGTGAACGCAGCTTTTGACGAACAATTTATTTCAGAATGGGCGTCTCAGCACTTTTGCAGGAGTAAAATTCATCATATTGTAGCTCGGGCAGACAAGGCCCAAAACCAGACAACTTATGTTTTGTAATATAAAACAAACACAAGAAAAGTATTAATGTAAGAAATAATGTAGATTCTGTATCCACCCCAAGATTTACTAATTAATTAACCCACCCGATTAATCAAAATGTTACCAGGCCATTGCAAACAAATAAAGCAGCGTTTATATCTACCAGTCTCCGTTATTCCATGAGACTTAAATGCACCTAGAATAGTAGAAACGACATCACACAGACAAGGAAAAGCAAAACAAGCACATGCTTCTTTTAAGTTTGCAGCAGTTAGTAATGACAAAAACGAAAACAATAAATTATTTTATTATTTTTGCACGAACAAAAAGATGCAACAATTATGCACGTTTATGAGCACACATGTTAGTCCCCCCATGTGTAAAGTTTAATCTAAGTTGTATTAGCACGACATATCACAAATCATTAATATTATTATTCATGTTATGGAAATGTGACTTCACGAGTTTAAACAAAATTTTGTTTTCTATCTCGCTCCATCACTACCAAAGAAAAGGACTTTTACAGATAGAAAAGACACAAGGATGTGAGGATAATACCTCAAAAAGGAGGTCAGGAAGAGAGGAAAGGATCAGAAGAGGTCAGAAAGAGTAGAAAAAGTAAAAACAACGATAGAGAGTAAAACACGGAGAAAAAACATTAGTTAGAAGTGTCCATAGTGGGAGGAGAGACACTCAGGAGATAATCATGAAGTTTCTGCGGATCATCATAAGATCTGGTACGGCCACCATGCGTGATCTTGCAGTAGCAGGGATGCAGAATTCCATATTGAATGTTCAGCTGTCGCATCAACGGTCGAAGATTCAAGAATTCCTTGCGCCGAGCATTCGTAGCCGATGAAAGATCCTGTGAAATAAAGATGTTATGACCAGACCACTGAAGACGGCGTTTGATCCTGGCAGCCTTCAGGACAGTCATCAACTCCGTGAATTCCAGGAACAGCATGATGATGCCACGTGGTTTGGAGGAATTGGAGTTCATACGGCCAAGACGATGGGCTCTTTGGATATTAAGAGGATGTGACGATGGTTGAAGGTCCAAAAGTTCCTGAAGAAATTTCCGCATAAAGGATACCATGTCCACACCCTCCGAATTTTCCGGAACACCATAAACGCGTAGATTATTTCTTCGATTGCGATTTTCCAAATCCTCGGTATGAAGCTTGAGTTTATGGATCTCTTGTTCCAACAATGGAATTTTAGTGGATACATCCTGGACATCGCTCACACGCTGTTCCAGACTCAAAACCTTACCCTCCATGACCACCCAACGCTCCTCAATTTGCTGTAATTTTGCATTAGTAGCAGTCATAAAAGGTTGGAGACCCCGCACCTCCTCAAGGATGGAATCCAGGACAGGATTAGACGAAGAGTTAATGGGGGAAGGCGGGTTATTCTTAGGCCTCTTAGGTTTAGCTCCAGTCTGTGACATTTTTGGTGAAGTAGAGACATTTGCCATGATAGTGAACACCTGTCAGGGATCCACACAGTAGTACGAATAACGTATGAGGGCACCACCCTGAACAGCAGGTCACAATAAAAATATGAACATCCACTGGCTTAGAGACGCTGGTTAGTAAGAGGTGCAAACCATGTGCGGCAGAAATGAGGCGGCAAATAGAGAACAGTCAAAAGCATGCACTACCCTTGAGTGCTGATATCTTCATTGGATTGGAAAGGGCAAGAAGAAGACATATGACATATTGGTGATACAAGCCACACTGCACAAAAAAGGTGCGTCTACCAATGCCAGTCCACAAATAAGGTGTTAAGGCGAAGGCAATGTCACATTGATGGTATTAGCGTCGAATGAGGCAAAATTTAGATCAAAACCCAGCAGTACTCAAAAAGGCATTAGGGTCTCCTGAGATATAATACGCAAAAACAGCAACAAAATGTCAGTAGGAAACACCAGAAGATAAGAGGCGATGGGTCTGCATGCCAGCAAATACATTCAAGTAACCTCTCCAGAGCGTGTACATTTTTAGGGTAAACAAAAAGAAACAGAGCTCTTCACATGGAGGTGCTCTAAAATGGCGGCCAAAATTCCTCAGAGGAACTGCAATGAAAGCTGGACTCGACAGGTACAGTGCATTAGACCCATACAGAGCACTTAAAAACGAGTCTAGATTGAAAAAAGTGACATTACACTATTTCCTGAGTCATTAGCGCCTGAGTATAGAAGCAATGCTGAAAAAACGATGTAGGAAGGCATTTACGCTGTAAACAAACAAAATGGCGGCCATCCGTGATGAGGAGACAAGCTAAAATTACCGATTTAAAACTTCGGCGTTCCGCTGCTTAAATATCCCGCAGAAGTGCACAATTATTGTCTGCCCACCTTCCGACGTTGTTGTGTGCTGAAAGCGCCGTTCAAAAAACGGCAGAAAAGGTCCTCACGGCATCCGTGATTAAGCCCAGAGCGGAGCTCACGGGAAAGCCGTCCTCTGCCGCCGGCGCGCAAGCCACGCCCCCGAGGTAGGTACCTTTGTCCAGATAGGGACCCTTGCTTCTAGTCAGGGTAAGGGGGATACATACTCTAGATAACCCCTGCTCACCCCCTTGGTAGCTTGGCTCTAGTAGAGAGGCTTATCTTCAAGGCAATGTGTAAAGTATTTGTACCAACACCAACAGTAGCACAGTGATAACACCACAAATGGCTACCACACCAGTTTAGAAAAATAAAAGTATTTTTATCTAAACTATGACAAGACCAAAACGACAAAAATAAAATCCAACATTTGCGCATTTAGGGCCAGATGTAGGAGAGCAACTACCAGTCGGTAACGGCCGATTTCGGCCGTTACCGACCGGTATTTAGGATTTGACATGTAGGGGGCATGTCATTTACAGAATCAGTAAATTTACTGATTCGGTAAATATACAGAATCGGTAAAATACCGATTCTGTAAATTTACCGATTCTGTAAATAAAATGTAGGTGGCACTTCAAAGAGTGCCACAGGCCCTTAGGAGTCGGTATTTTACCACCCAATCCTATTGGGTGGCAAAAATACCGAATACAGGTGTGCATGCACATCTGTGCATGCCCACCTGTGCAATGTGACACACAGACATGCCCTTAGGGCATGTATGTGTGCCACATGTTACACGTGCCTGTATTCGGGGTGCTAGAGGGTGTCAAAGTGACACCCCCTGCACCCTTGCAGGATTCGGTATTTACCGATTTGGTAAATACCGATTCGGTATTGCCTATTGATTCCTATGGGCTTCAAGGCCCATAGGAATCAATGGGCAATACCGATTTGGTATTTACCGAATCGGTAAATACCGAATGTTAACGATTCGGTAATTCACATTTAGGAATTACCTACATCTCCCTCCTTCTAACTTACCGATTCATAAATACCGAATCGGTAAAATTCGGTATTTATGAATCGGTAAATTAGAATTACCTACATCTGGCCCTTAGAGTAAGTAACTTTTCAGGTTGTTATCAAAATAACTTGTAGGTTCTGTATTGCGTTGAATAATAAACAAAATATCACCAGCACAGTACTCTTTAGCACCGACACGCGGTGCTCTTGTAGTTATGGGACTTTCTCCATGGGACTGCTGACTCCGCCGTCAGCGATTGCAAAAGTATGCTCCCAAATGCTTTAGAATCAAGTACAAAGCGCAACGCGGGCCCCGGTACTGCCGCTCTCCTCAGGGCAAGTACGAGCCGGTGGAATCACTCTGAGCGGCGGTTCTGCTACACAAGGGGAATTGGATCAGTCTCTTGCAGACACGCAACCTGCCCCAGGCAGCGACACAAGCAGCGGCTCTGGACTTCGTTCCAAGCCTTACCTGGGGGTTGTTTTCTCTCTCTCTCCTTCGTTGCAGGCATCCTGCTAGGCGGCTCTGTTGGCAGCAACTGATCTTTTGCTGGTGAATCCCGGTTGCCACACAATGCCTCGTAGCCAATTGGGTTACACGCTGCTCCTTCTTGGGCACCCTTGATCTTGGGCAGTTGACTCGGGCTGGTGGCAGTGACGAGCTCACAGTACTTCGCACACTTCACGGCTCGGGCCGGCGGCGGTGTCACCCACGCAGCTCCTCAGAGGTGACTGCTCGGGCCGGTGGTGGTGATAAGCATCCAGCGCATCAATGGTCACGCTGCGGGTAACAGGGCAGTCAAGGCTGTGGTCAGACACACGTACACATCGCAGACCACTTGACGGTCTCAGTCAGGTAGAGCTGTGGCAGATACACACACACAGCGTCGCTTGAGACGAGGTTAGAAACTTTGATGTTCCTGAGTTTCCACAACACGAGGCCAGCTCACTCAGACCATTGGAGACTTCTCTTCAGGTTACAGATGGACACAGTACACAGTACAGTCCTTCTTCAAGCAGGGGGGACACAGCATACAGCAAAGTCCCTTTCTCCTCTCCTCAGCAGAAACAGCAAACTGCAGGTCAACCCCAGACACACAGCAAGGGCAGTACTTCTCCTCAGTCTCTTCAGCATCCTCTTTGGCAAAAGGTTCCTCTTGATCATAAAGTAGTCTAAAGTTCAGGGGTTTCAGCTCTAATATTTATACGCCAAAATGTCTTTGTTCTCTTTGGGCCAGATGTAGGTAGGCAAATACCGGTCGGTAACGGCCGATTCGGCCGTTACCGACCGGTATTTGGCTTTTGACATGTAGGTGGCTCGAAATTTACAGAATCGGTATATTTACCGATTCGGTAAATTTACCGCTTCGGTATTTTTCCGAATCGGTAAATATACCGGTTCTGTAAATCCATATGTAGGTGGCACAGTTTGCAGTGCCACAGGCCCTTAGGAATTCTTAATTTACCACCCAATCCTATTGGGTGGTAAAATACCGAATTCCAGTGTACATGCACATCTGTGCATGTACTCCTATGCCATGTGACACACAAACATGCCCTTAGGGCATGTATGTGTGCCACATGGCACACAAGCCTGCAATTGGGGTGCTACAGGGTGGCAAAGTGACACCCCATTCCCCCTGCCAGGATTCGGTATTTACCGATTCCGTATTTCCCATTGATTCCTATGGGCTTCAAGGCCCATAGGAATCAATGGGAAATACCGATTCGGTATTTACCGAATCGGTAAATACCGAATCTTACAGAATCGGTAATTGTAAAATAAAAATTACCTACATCTGCCCACTTCCAATTTACCTACTCTTAAATACCAAATCGGTATGATTCGGTATTTAAGAGTAGGTAAATCGGAATTACCTACATCTGGCCCTTTGTGTAGGGGGCTCTGAGCCCAGTCCAAATCAGTTCTGGGTGCACTCTTCCAGTGCACAACTTCTTCCTTTGTCAATGAGGGCCTGGGTCCCAGACACACCACAGGAGGTGGAGCCAGTCTTTTGTCAAAGGCAGGCAGAGCCCTATTCAGGTACAGGTGCTATTCATTCCACCACTCCAAATGTAGATCGGCCTATTCAGCCTAGATCTGACTCACCCAGACTCCTGGAGCCATGGCACTCCCCCAGCTCCTGTCACTTTCAAAGCCAGACAGTCAAAACACAAACAGGCAGAGGCACATAGGAAGGTTGGACAAGAAAAGAGCCACTTTCTAAAAATGCTTTCTTCAAACACATAATTTAAAAACCACCTCCACTAAAAGGTCTGTTATTAAATTATGAGTTCAGGCATACTAACCTCCATCTCTCCATCGTATCCCTTTAGGAAGATATGCTTGTAAAATGGTACACAGCATTCCCCATTCAGTCCCATGGGCAAGTTGGCCTTTCAATAGTGAACAAACGAAATTGGCAGTATTTCACTATCAGGGCATGATCCACACATCAGTACATGTCCTACCTTTGACATACACTGCACCCTGCCCAGGGGGGTGGGTACCTTGGACCTGCTATAGGGGTGTCCCATGTGCACAGAAAGAAATGGGTAGGGCCTGGCAAGTGGGTGCACCTAGCAGGGCGAAATGGCAGTTAACAAACTGCGAGCAGGCACTGCAGTGGCAGGCCTGAGACTTCTCTTTAGGGCTACCCATGGGGGTGGCACAATCAGTGCTGCAAGCCCACTGGTAGCATTTGGATTACCAGCCCTGGCACACTCAGTGCACTTTACTAGGGACCTTACAGGTAAAACAAATATGCCAATCATGGATAACCAATCACAATTACAATTTATACAGAGAGCATATGGACTTTAGCACTGATTAGCAGTGGTAAAGTACCCATAGTCCTAAAGCCAACAACCACAGGTCAGGAAAAAATAGGAGGAAGAAGTAAAACGTTTCGGGGCTAACACAGCAAAAAGGGCAATTTCTAACAGGCTCTTTGTCAATCCGGCCCTCAGTGTGTCATCTACGTTTCTTTGTTGTTTCTAAAAGCAAACTCTCATGCTTTTGGAGTTTATTTAAAAAAAATAAAAAAACTTTGTTGTGCAGGTGCATTGAACAAAGCATGCACATAGCTTAGAATCAGTGTCTTAAGTGCTTTCAGTGGAACCATCTTGCATTCAACTTCTATGAATGGACAGAGTTATGCACCTTCCTCCAAAGATGATGGGCTGTAGTCAGGGCAACAGAGTACATCCCTTCACTGCCCTGGTGGAACAGAGTAAAGCCCTCCTGTCTCTAAAAACCTCAATATGTTCTAATACACATGCAACGGGGAGCAGCTTTTCTAGGTGGATGTATGGAATGCTAATTAAGAGACAAAACAAACTCTGCAATAATATCAGAGTAAGAAAACTGAATATCTTATAACAATGCACTATTATCCAACTACTGGTTCTAGCTTAGAATTTTGTGTACACAAATAATGTCAGACATAAGTATCATTTAAAAAATGTCATCACATTGGTGTAAATGTTCTCTTATTAATTCCATGGAGGTAATATTTTTGGACTATGCTTAGGACAGCATATTGATGTCAGATGAAATTCTAGAAATAATATTCTGGTAAAACACCTTTTTATGATTTAGCCCTGTAGATGAGGATTTTGCCCTCATCATTGAACTCTCTTCCAATTTTGAATTACACTGTTCTACTTTAGAATCAGTTTTCCAAGTAGTGTTATTTTCCAACTTTCTCAGAATGTGGAAGAGAATAAAGGCCAGCGTGTATCAAATACAGCTGATGTAGTTGGATAGAAACACTTGTGCCTGCACTGACAGTTCATTTACCTTAAACCCAGGAGTGACAATAAACAATCCTTTGTGGTTAAGTCATGGTACCCATAACTTTTTGGTCCTCTGGTTGTCTTTTACTCACAAGCTTAGGAAGCTTCATTGTGACTTTGAATTGGATTTGACCCTCTCTCCAAGAACTCCCTACATTTTTGGCTTGGAAAACCAAACATGAACCTGAGAACTGTAGAAAGTGATTTGCCCACATGTTCTTCCTGAAATATTCTGTCATCTTACCTGACCTGTTCGCCCCACTTATCAGTGGTTTCTTAAAGCTTAATGTTCAACTCAGTCCATATGGTGAAGTTATTTCTCTCTTATGGCATAGAGGAAGGAATATTTTTGACTTGCATATGAGTTCCATGTTCTTGCTCTTATTCAGAATGTCAGCATCTGTACTATACACCTATTGCACACCCCTGATGCATTTGAAAACCTAGTCTTAAACAGCTGCAATAAGGAGAAATGTTTCATTTTCTTTCGTTTTTGCTGTTTCTGTTGCTGTTTCTATGTGTGCTGCATTGTACAGCACACATAGAAGCAGCAAAGGGCCATTGATTGTTTAAGGGCAGGAAGATACCCTTCCTGCACATAAACAATCAATATAAAAATGAAGTTTTCCAACTTCTATGTGTGCTGCAATAAGCAGCACACACAGAATTTTCAAAATACCATTTCTGATTGTTTATATGGAGGAAAGGACTCCTTCCTGTACATAAACAATCTTCCGCTACTACGCAGGCACGCTAGCCTTTTGGTGCAATAGTGTCTGCATTGGCGCTAGGCAGCTAAAATTAGCGCCAGCGCAGGGGGAAACGCATGGCTGCACCGTATTCTTATAAATACGGTGCAGCCCTGCGTTTTGGAAGTGGCGGGGCACTTCCTAGCAAATATTCCCCAAGGTTTTATGCTACTAACTTTTTTGAAAACCATTTGCTAGATATAATTGTGATTTATAAAGCACAGATATTATATATGCTGCAGAGTGCTGTAGCTATACGTCACTATGGGCCTCATTTTGCTGTATTTAATATCCCTTTAAAAATAGTGCCACAGCGTGTGTGGTGGGGTAAATATATTTAAAATACAAACAGATGTTTGAGAAGGTGTTGTCCATCACAGAAGTTTTAATATATACCTATTTTGTTTATATTTTAATTTCAAACATTCCACTAATTAAAATGCACGTCTACGATAATCGAAAATACAAGAATACTGATCAATGTTGAAACATACAACTGTGTACAACCATCATTGGGTAATTGCTATGGGAGCTTGTGCGGGGTTTGGAAACCAGCTTCAGAACAAGCTCCCATAGAGATATTGTAGTCACTGTAAATCCCTGCATGTCACAGTGCCTGCCACACAGTGCAGGTATTTACAGGGGTCACCCTCGGCCCCCAACCGGAGGCTACCATAGAAGGTGGGGCACTGCTAGGGGCCCCAAAAGTCGGTTACCGACAGGCTTTCCATGTCGGAAAGGCCGACATGGAACCTATCGGAAACTGACATCATAATCCCGATGGCGGAAATGACATCCATATGGGATTACTGTGGAGGTTCCGACAACGGGCTTCTTGATCCCATTCGGAGCCAGTGAGAGTGACCGACCAGTTTGAAGTCCGACTGCCATAATCGTAATACAGCGGTCAAATTCAAACCAAAGATGTCGGTCAGAATGCCTCTGACCTGTCATCGGAGGCTTTCTGACTGACATCCTAATTAGGGCCTTAGTCAGAGGGTAATTTGCTAATTTTCTCACTAACCACACCCTGGGCTAGATTTACAAAGGCAACTTACACTTGTGATTAAGTTTACTAGTTTTTAGTAAGTTTATTACCCTTTGGCTATTCACAAAGTGTGAGTGTAAATTTACTGCAACGGCCTGATTAAAAAACTGGACTTTTGAGTAAGTTTTCACCTGAGAGTACGTTTACTTCTTTTCAGCATTCACAAACTGCACTTTTGCGGTAATTTACACTTATGTAGTAAGTCCAGAACTACACACCGGCAGTCACTGGTATTGCCACACCCCCCATGAAAAATAATGGTAGGGACTTAAAATAGAACCCCATAGGAAATAATGTTAAATTAAAAAATTGAAAATAGTAAAATAAAATATATAAATTAATATTACAAATATATGAAAATAGTACCTACTTTTTATAGAGTTTTTAGATTAATTTATATTTATTTATATTTAAAGTAGTTCAAATATGATTTATTATTATTATTATTAACCCGTTGGCTGCTGCCGTCGGCCATTGGCCGACGGCAGCACTACCTCGCTGGTGCTGCCGTCGGCCAACGGCCGCCGCGATAGCGCCCGTTTTTTAAAACGGCTGCACTGCCGCAAAAAAGCGGAAGCAGCCAACGGGTTATTATTACTATTGTTGCTGTTGTTATTATTATAATTTCTGTGGCTGTTTCCTGTAGTTACTATTGTTGTTTTTACTATGCTATTAACCCCTTCAGTGCGGATATCAGCCAATGGCCGACACCCACACTACCTCCCCAGTGCATCTGTCGGCCATTGACTGGCACTGGGGAGTGGTATGAAGGCACCTCTGGTGGTCTGCACCAGAGGGAGTCCTTAATGTCATTTAATCATTGGGCTGCTTGGGAAGAGCTTCCATACCAGCCTTCCTCCTTTTTTGTTTTTAGAGTAATGATGATCAGCGCAGAGGGCATGCTGACATCATTATACTAAAGTGAAATTTAAATAAGCCGATGGGGTCATTTTGCTTTCACTGAATCAGTGCTCAGGGGCACATCTCAGCCCCCTGAGCACTAATTGCTTTAGGAGAAAGGATCTACCCTTTCCAATGGCACCTCTGTCCAGTGGATCACGATAGGAGAGAGATCCCCGAGCAGGGATCCACCAACTAGAACAATAGAGACATGGGGGGACAGCCCCTTAGGCAAGAGCTTATACTCCCTCCACCACCGCTCACAATTTCATTTTTTGCCCCCTAGGAGGTGGATGGCGGTGATTACCCCTGATCTGCCCAGATAGCCCACTAGACACCAGGAAAATTATACAAATATAAGGTAGGGATGGGGCTACCCATCATGGGCATTACCATGCCCCACACTTCGAAAAACAGCCATCTTTCTGGCCCCCATATTGGGCAGATTGGGGTGATTACCCCCAATATGCACTCCAAGTGGCAGAAAGTCCGCTAGACATCAAGGACATTTTTTTTAAATGAATGTACAGGGTGGGAGACTGCCCAACTTGGACATGGCCATCCCCCCAACCCTAAAAAAATCATCAACAGTCTTTCTGCCCCATGGGGGTGGATGGGGTGATTAGCCCTAATTTGCTCTCTGCAGGGGGCAAAAATCTCACTAGATGCCAGGGAAAAAATAAAAAAGGAAAATTTAGTGTTTTGGGACCACCACCATGGTCATGACTATGTCCCAATCCCAAAAGGGAAAGCCACTAGACCCCAGGGACTGCCTTTAAGCAGGTCTGTTTTGGGGGGAGCTCTCCCCTGGGCATGACTAATGCTCTTTCCCTCAGCCCAAAAGATTTCTGCCCTCCAGTGTGAATTAGGATACTCACCCAAAGCTTCTCCCCTGAGGGGACAGAAAGCCCACTAAACACCAGGGATTTCAAAATAGAGCCAAAAGAAACAGATGAATGGTGCAGCCCATCCTGGCATTGTTAGGTAATTTTATATAGCGCACAACTGTCTCAATGAAGTGACGTCCTGGTGCTTGCAGCAGTGCCAATGGAAAGCAAGGGCTAGATCGTATGGAATAGGTAGGTCTTGAAGACATCAAACCATACCCTTCCCTAGAAGGGGTACTATTGTCTTTTTCTCCCCCGGGGACAAGTAGGAGATTTCTCCCAATTGGGGAGCTTTCCCTAAATATGTCCCTTGGGGAGGGTAGATAGTCCACCTGACACCAGTGATTTTGCACTCGGTCCAAACAATAGAGGTGGAGTGTTGCAGTCTGGTTTGTGGCATTTGGGGTGGGGTGTGGCCAATGCCAGAATGCAACACCGCACAACGTTCTTTTACCCCAAATGCAAAATCCCTAGTATCAGGTGGACTTTTTACCTCCCCGGAAACATATTAAGTACAACCTCCACAATTGGGGCAAACCTCCTATCTGCTATCTAGGGGGAAAAATACACTATTGTCCCTTCTGGGGCAGGGGTGTAGTTCGATGCCAGGATAGGACAAACCCTCCTTTTGTTTGTTTTGGCACAATTTAGAATTCCCTGGGCCATAGTGGGCTTTGTGCTCACCTCAGTGGCAAATTAAAGGCAACATCTCTGCCTGGCCGTGGAATGGGGCAAATAAATTATGTAGGTGGTACACTATGGCATTGGCCACACCCCCACCCTAAAAGGGGAGAAACCAGTGTTTTAACACAGCCCCCCAGGGCAGACAGGATGTTTGATCTTAATTTACCCCTAGGAGTCAGAAAATCCACTGTATGGCAGCAATATAGATATATATTTTTAATTGGGTTGGTCTGGCCCATCCTATCATCAGGCCCCACCCATAACCCCTAAAGCCTAAACAGTGTTTCTGCTCTCTTGCGGCCTTCAAAACGCCCCATCCCAATAGCAAGTGAGAGGACATTTGATTCTTTTGGGTGTTCTTTTTATATATGGGCCAGGAGAGTGTGGCTAACTCCCAAACATCCCATGTTGGGTAGGCTACCAACTGCCAGACCCAGACAGTTCTGCATATGAGACACCTGGGGGAGTTCAGGGTGGCGTGTTTTGCGTGGATCCCACAACATTGACTTATGCATATTGCCCAGTAAATCTCAAACCTCGACTAAAAATACACATTTTTCTCACATTTTTATGAGGTAAACTTTGGAATTTGTGGGGTGCCACAAATTTCCTACTACCCTGAGTTCCCACATGTCCCTCCATAACAATGGTATCCCACCTATTTGGGTGGGCCAAGAGACCAAGACAAAAAGGGTTCGAAGTTCTACATTGATAGTTAAGCAATAGGGGTAGCTGTTGTATTTGAGCCCAGTCTGTGGTGCCACCCATGCAAACCTACAAACCACAGACATTTTTGAAAACTAGAGAACTGGGGAACTCCAAGGTGGTGTGCCTTCTGTGGTTCTCACAAGGTTTTCTTACCCACAATGCCCTTTAAACCTCAAGCTTTGTATGAAATCACTCATTTTGCATACATTTCTGCGATGGAAACTTCCGGGATCCACAGGAATCCTCAACATTCCTACCATCCAGCGTTACCCCACTTGTGCCACAACAATTCTGTACCACTTTTGTGACTGGGCCTAGTGCCCGGTATAGGAACAGATCAAAGCAAGGTCAATTGGAGCCCTTCTGAGGGGGCTACCTTTGACATCGGTTTGCTCCATTCCTTTTGTGGGCATTGAGACCAACCACACAAATGAGGCAGTGTTTTAGTAGAATAAGCAGGGGAATGCTGAGTTCTAGTAACATTGAGAATTTCTCCTTATTCCGAAAGTTTCTATAAAAAAAAATACAGAAAATATGAGATTTGCAGGGCATTGTGTGTTAAAACTCCTGTTGGGATCGAAGCAAGACCCACAACCCTGGAATCTCCTGTTGGTCCAGTTTTCAAACATGTGCAGGTTTGCTGAGTTTCCCTAGCTGCCGGCTGAACTAGGGCTAAAATCCACAGCTACCCACTTTGCAAAAAAAGGGTCAGTTTTGAGGGAAAAATGTGAGGTGCCCATGTTGGGTTTTAGGCCCTTACCTTTTGCAAACACTAGGCCTACCCACACAAATGAGGCACTATTTTTATTGGGAGACTTGGGAGAATGCTGGGTAGAAGGAAGTGTGCAGCTCCCCATAGATTCCAGAACTTTCTATCACAGAAATATGAGGAAAATGTGTTTTATTTTAGTCAAAGTTTGAGGTTTGCAAGGTATTTTGAGTAAGAAAACCTTGAGAAAGACACCCAAGTCACCCCACCCTGGATTCTCTGGATATCTTGTTTAAAAAAAAAAACAATCAGGTTTGATAGGTTTCCCTAGGTGCTGGCTAGGCTCGGGCCCATAATCTAAAGCTACCCACTTTGCAAACAAAGGTCAGTATTGAGTGGAAAAATGTGATGTGTTCATGTTGCGTTTTAGGCCTTTACCTGTTGCGGACACTGGGCCTACCCACACAAATGAGGTACTGTTTTTATTGGGAGACTAGGAGGATTGGTGGGTGGAAGGAAATATGCGTCTCCCCATAGATTCCAGAACTTACTTTCACAGAAATATGAGGAAAATGTGTTTTATTTTAGTTAAAGGTTGAGGTTTGCAAGGTATTTTGAGTAAGAAAACCTTTAGAGAGACACCCAAGTCACCCCACCCTGGATTCCCTGGATGTCTTGTTTAAAAAAAAACAATCAGGTTTGATAGGTTTCCCTAGGTGCTGGCTAGGCTCGGGTCCAAAATCTAAAGCTACCCACTTTGCAAACATAGGTCAGTATTGAGTGGAAAAATGTGATGTGTTCATGTTGCGTTTTAGGCCTTTACCTGTTGCGGACACTAGGCCTACCCAAATAAATGAGGTACTATTTTTATTGGAAGACTTGGAGGATTGCTGGGTGGAAGGAAATATGCGTCTCCCCATAGATTACAGAACTTACTTTCACAGAAATATGAGGAAAATGTGTTTTATTTTAGTCAAAGGTTGAGGTTTGCAAGGTATTTTGAGTAAGAAAACCTTTAGAGAGACACCCAAGTCACCCCACCCTGGATTCCTCGGATGTCAAGTAAAAAAAAAATAATCAGGTTTGATAGGTTTCCCTAGGTGCTGACTATGCTCAGGCCCAAAATCTACAGCTACCCACTTTGCAAAAAAAAGGTCAGTATTGAGTGGAAATATGTGATGTGTTCATGTTGCATTTTGGGCCCTTTCCTGTCATGGCCACTAGGCCTATCCACACAAGTGAGGTGGCATTTTTATCAGGAGATTTGGGGGAATGCTGGGTGGCAGGACGTTTGTTGCTCCCTGCAGATTCCAGAACTTTCCACCACAGAAATCTGAGCAAAATGTGTTTTCTAGGCAAGTTTTGAGGTTTGCAAGGCATTATGGGTGAACAAAAACCTTGGGCGAGCCATGCAAGTCACTCAACCCTGAATTCCTCCAGGAATCTAGTTTTAAAACCTGTGCAGGTTTGCTCGTTTTCCCTAGGTGCCACTTGAGGTAGGACCAAAAGTCCACAGAAACCCACTTTGCAAGCAAAGGGTCAGTTTTAATGGAAAAAATGGTATCTGTCCATGTTACATTTGGGGCATTTACTGTCTCAGGCCCCAGGCATATCCAAACAAGTCTTTATTTTTATCAGGGAACAAAATGGGAGCATTGAACATTTGTTATTACCATTTGGATTTCACTGCATTTTTGCCTTCCACATGTAAGCCAGTGTCTAAAAAAGAAGGCATTTTGAAAAATACCCTGTATTCATCATCATCATTATCATTATCATAAATTAATCAATATTCAGCCAGTTTTTGGCAATAAAAGACACAAAGCAATCTGACATTAGATAACATTTGCATAAAGTGCAAGGTGCCAAATGTAAAAGGTAAAATGTGTTAAAACCATGATAAAAAGCATAAAATACAGAATTTAAAAAGCGAAAAACTGATAAATATTGTTTCAACAGAGCAGGCCCTGCATGGTTTTCCTAGTTCTAAATGCAGATTCTTAGAAAAGAGCATGTCCTGAAGCAAAAAGCAGTTATATTCAATAGTTACAAATGAAAAGAGTCTCTCTACATTTATGACGGCCCAGCGATTTTAAAAGAGATTTTAGCAAACGTCTGCGATGGTATCTAATAAAGTTGCAGAAAAACATAGAGGGCCTGATTACGATGTGAGTTGGAAAGCCTCCACCTGCAGGGCGGAGGCTTTCCGACTCACATCACAGGTTTCACTTCCGACTGCTGCATTACAATGCCGGCGGTTGAAAGTGAAGCTGGACGGTCATTCTGCTGGTTTCCGACGGACCCGTCAACCAGTCGGAGGCCCCACCGTAATCTCTGAGGATGGCGTTTGCGCAGTCGGGATTATGATGTCTGTTTCCGACAGGCTTTACATGTCAGGATTTTTGACATAGAAAGCCTGTTGGAAAGTGACTTTAGGGGCAGAGGGTGCATCTATGATGCCCCCTGTTATTCCCTGCACCGGTGGCCGGCACTATGAGTTTCCTGGCACACGGTGCAGAGATTAACAGAAACTCCCCTTTCTCTATGGAAGCTTGTGCTACGGCTGGTTTATGTGTCCAGCACAAGATCCCATAGAGAGATGGGAGTATGAGACCATTGCGGTCACTGGACCATCTGACCTCCATTCGGCGGTCCTGACACTGCTATTACAATGCGACTGCACACGGTAATCAGCCCCATTGTGTAATGGCGATTGTTCAGACACCTCATCGCCGGAGCAAGTTAAAATATATCCCCCCAACATATCAGTTGGGTTACCTGGGCTCATGAGCTGCCAAACCATACTAGCCCTACAGCCAAAAAGGAGAGATCTCTCCCATAGAGTAAGGCAAAATGGGCCCTGTGCTAGCGAAGTATCTGTAAAAAACCAACACCGTGTTTTTCATTAACTCAATTTGCAGCCTTCTAGTTTCACAAAAATCCAAAAAGTGGCTCTTTAGCAATGATTTATAATCTTTTTTAATACTCTTTGAGGACGAAAAAAGAGAAAACAACCCAGCAACTGAAATGTGTGTGACATGTAATTTAAACAGGAAAGGGTGCTCTATCCAAACTGAGACAATCCAAGATGATGTTTCTGCAGAGTTGAGCGTGCAGATTAGCCTACATGCTGTCCCACAATAATAGTGGGGCTAACTGAACCCTGTTTACTATGTATCGCTGGTTTAGCTACAGGTACATAATATGACAGGAGGCTGTGGGTGGCACGTCTAAACCCTCTGTCATATATGATTTTCCTCTAGCTGGAGAAGGGCACTCTTGTGGAATCCCTAAACCCCCGCCCCATACGTTGCACCTGGGATACACTGTGCATTATACTTATACATAATACTTTCTTCAGTGGTCAGATGGTTCCCCTACCACTCATGCACGGCAGTTTGAAAATTGTCCCAGCTGACCTACTCAGCTTATGTTCAGCTAGGGCTACCAGGACCTCGAAGTATTAAAAATAACTCCCAAGTAGCTACAGCTATTTATGCTGTTCAGTGACTGACCCTTGATAAAAAGCCTGTGGGTTTAACTCCTACCTGGACCACATGCCATGATCTGGTTTTTGTCATAGTTGGTAATCATTTCATAATCTTTATTTCGGTACATTAGAACCATAAAAGATACATAAAAACATCAACTGATATTATTACAGGGTCCAAGTAAAGATACAAGCGGGTTGTTTTTACAAAGAAACACCGGTAGGGGTATCTAGTCATTACATATAAAACCTTCATTTAAATAGGTTAAAAAAGGCATCGAGAGTAAAAATACATGTGGAATTTGAGGTTTTAAGTCCATAGCCAGTTAAAATGTTCTAATATTCTTAAAACATTAGACAATTAATATATATACACTTCAAAATTCATGAGCAATACGATTAACAGTATAATTTCATTAAGGGTTGCTCTAATATTTTAGTCAGTTACATAGCAATAAAAAGATTTCTCTAAAATTTCAGGTCCACTTTTACTCGTACAAAATTTGTTGCTAGCAAAAATCTACTAATACCAAAGATAATGACCTGGCTGGTTTCAGTTTTTAGGATCCTTTCCGCCTCTTTGTATGATCGCACTCCCAAATTTAGGCAGAGCGGTTTGATCCATCTTTTTCTAGCTGCAGCATAAGCTGGGCAAAAGAACAAGATGTGCGACTCATCTTCTCTAACTTTACCTGGGCATAGGGTGCATAAATCATTTATCTTTTCAATGTGATTATTTGACCACCTAGCTATAGTTGTGCTTGTGTTCAATACTCCGTATCTATATTTCATATATAATGTTTTAGCAAGTGGTGGATGTACCTCGTCCAAAAACTGCTCAAACTATGCACTGTCTTTGAACAAAAGGAACTTACTTGTTAAAGTTCCACCCACTCGTTCACTTAACACACTGTGTTCAATATATGCACAGAATGAAGATTTCAATACCCTTTTTGAGTTTTGAGGTAATATTGATGGATCATCCCAAAACTGCGATAAACCAATCCTTTTCAATCATGTACGAACATGTTTTAACCATATAATACTGTTATTCTGATCCAATTCCATTATTTCTTTTACACCATCCTTATAGTCTAACAACTCCGGTGTCGACCAAAGTCTTACCCAAAGTGTCAATGGTCTCCGGATCGTATAATGATCCATGCGTTTCATATGCAGATAAAGCATAATTGGTATTAATGGTGTACATACGGGCAGTCTTAATAATGCTCTGTAAAATTTATTTTCGCTAATCTCAAAGACCTTTTTGCACAAGGTTCCCCATATTTCAGCTCCATATAATGCTGCGGATTGGGCTTTGAACTTGAATACCTCAAGTGCTGGGTAAACAGCCTTACTATGACTGTTCCCATGTCTTTTCATAATTGGTAAGGTATTTTGTATTAGAGTCATTTTGCTTTTTTCTATTTGGGTTTTCCATGATAATTTAGAATCCAGGGAAACACCCAAATTGCTAAAATTCTGTACGTATTCCAGTTTTTGGCCATTTAAGGACAAGTTTCCCCTAAAAGTTTAATGAGGATTTATGGCCATGTATTTGGTCCTGTTGGTATTGATTTCAAGGCCCTTTTCGTTACAATATGTTTGGAATTAGTTTAACAGACATTGTAGGCCCTTGGGCATTTGGGATATTAATATAGTGTCATCAGTGAAAAGGAGGGCTGGTATCCTTTCTCCCCCGAATTTCGGTGCATCATTTTTGAAGCCCTCCAAGAAGGATGGATTGTCGTTGACGAATAATGAAAATAACGTGGGTGCCAATACGCAGCCTTGGCGAACCCCCTCTTTATAGGGATTGCACTTGTCAGTTTGCCCCTTAGTCCCCACCTAACCTTGGCATAGTTGTTTTCATGCAATCTCATAATCTGTTTTAGAAGCCGTTGGCAACTCAACGACTCCTATAACAAATCACGGGGTATAAGATCAAACACAGCACTGAGATCTACAAAGGCTACGTATTAATTCCCCTTTCTTATTTTTACATACTTCCAACTTGAGCAACAAAATCTAAAGACCTGATCTATAGTACTTATTTTGGGTCTAAACCCTGCCTGAAACTTTGTGAGGACTGTACTTTCCTCAATCCATATGTTCATACGATTTAAAATATGCCTTGCATAAATCTTTTGTAAGATGTCAATTAAACTAATTGGGCGATAGTTTGCTGGATAGCTCCTATTGCCCTTTTTAAAAATTGTAATGATTTCTGCCCCCCCTGCATGTTTCCGGGAAATCTAAGCCAGCTGCTACAGCATTACATAAATAGTTAATATAGGGGCCCCAGACACTAATTTTGTGCTTATATAAGTCTCCTGGAATTTTGGCCAGTCCGGGTGCTTTCCCATTTTTAACTGTATTAATGGCCAGTATTGTTTCCTCTAGGTCAAAATCTAATTTGACTTCACTTGGGCTTAATATTAGCCCATCCTTTGTTAGAACCCTGCCTTTCTCTGGTGCTCCATACAACTTGGTAAAGTGCTCAACCCAAGTAATCTCATCGAGATAAACATCCTTTCTTTCTCTTCCTGCTTTGTTTCCTTTGGCCACTAATCTCCAGAAACCCATTTGGTCCTTATTCCTATCAGCAGTAAGCAATTCTGACCAATTCTCTTCGTCTCATAATGTTTTGGCCTTCTCTTGTATTTTCCTATATTTCAGTCTAGCGTCTTTTATTTTACACATATTATTATTTTTTATAGCTTGTAGTAGTTCGGCCTTGCCATTGCGACAGTCCTTATATATACCAAGATTTCCCCCCCCGGCATGGACTTTGAATCTCCACCAGACTTTTGGGGCATTTTGGTTACCAACAAGACAAGTGCTTTAAAAACCCCCTGATATAAGTCTAACAATGTATTTTCCTCAAGCGGTATAGTCAGGTATCTACAAAAGGTATTGGCAAATGTGTGAAAAATACTTGCCAATACTTCGCCATGCTCCAACATGTGAGCCCATTTTAGTGAGCAGCGGTTATTACTGACTAGAACATCATCAGAAATTACATGGGCTGTCTCATTGCTCTTGATTGCACTAGGGAGTAATCTATTATAAAACGACAACTGAAGCGGACGATGATCACTCTCTATTCGGGGCATGATCTCTAAGTCTACTACGTAAGGCCAAATATCAAGGGAAACCATTACATAATCAATTTTACTCTGGGAATTACTTCTGCAAAAAGTGTGGGCCTTTAGTGTGTCTGATGGTAAGGGCCATTACATGCTCTCAAACCATGCCCAACCGTTAACCTCATGATTTGGAGCGCTGACACAGTGGACGTAACCGGGTTAATGTTGTGCAATGTAGGAATTTTGTTGGCGCTGTCTTCATCTTCAAAGATATCTCCAAGCCCCATAATAGGTTCATAATTACAGTTTAAATCGCCACCTATTAATATGCTTGTCCTTGCTTCTAATGAATTTTAAATAGAGTCCATTTGTTCTATTATCAGTGACTCTTTTGAAGCCGGACCTAGTCTATTATAAACATTAAATAGGTGCAGCACCCTGCCATCCTTTGTTGTTATTTTTATTCCAAGTTTGTCAAGTGAACTTATACATAATTGTGTAACTCTGATATCAAGGGTTACTTTCATCCATATTACAAGGACCCCGAGGGCCTTCCTCTTGCTGATGGGACTGCGTCTACATAAAATGTTTTATACCCTACTCTGTGTGGGATCTTTGTCGCCCAAGTCTCCTGTAGGAGACAAATATCACTTGTTTCAATGTATTAATTCCACTCAGGATCGCTACCATTCCTACCAAGTCCCGCTATGTTCCATGAAATCACTTTTAGTTCTAATGAGTTGATAGCACTTATGGCTGTCAAGGGTTCATCTATCGGCATGTCACTTATGTTCGAGGTACCCTTTGTCAATGCAAGCTCTCCTGCCTCACTTGATATTAGGATTTGAGGCATACTTTCCCACCCACATCCTGCTCCTTTTCTTCCTTTAATTTATCATGGGGCACAGTGAGTGGAGCATTCTTCTTTTTCCCCTCTACCTCCCTCTCTATGGGTGTTATCTGTGTGTCCTCTACTAGAACAATTGTGGGTTGTAGTCAATCAACAGCCTCCAGAGATGATAATTATTGGATGCGATTGAAAGTGTGAGGAAATGAGATATTATTACGATTGTGATTTATTTCCACACTGCCAGGTCCATAAAAATACCCCAAGGGTAGAGCATGGATACTAGTGCTCTGTATTAGTATCTCCTCGTGTGCTCTCAGCAAGTTGCAAACTATATGAGGACGTCTAAAATGTATGACAATACAATCTCCTTGTATGTCCTTTGGAGAGTCCACCACCCACCCTACCCTACGCACCATTAAAATGTCATTCATTTTATCAGGGTTAAACTTTTTGAACTTTGAGAGCCAATCCATTGCTTTATTTCTAAGGTTTTGCCAGGTTTCATTTTGCTCCCTTCTCAGGGCTGACACACCAGCTAGTATTAGGACGTAGGGACATGAGGCAGGGGGTACGTTTAGAACATCAGGATTAGGAATTAGGTCAGTCGCTTTTGGGCTAAACACTAACACCCTAGAGCTATCCCTTTCAGATTGGCCTATTCTGTTCTCAATTTGGGTGTCAATCTTACTGTGTGCCTCCCTAGCCCCTGCTGCCTCTGCTCTTCCTCCCACAATCCCAACACTATTTGCTGTTTCTGTTCTCAATTGTCTTGGGATTTGTTTGTCACGGCTGGCTTTCTTGCTTTCAGTGTATGCAATACTATATTCAGCTAATAGTTTTGCCCCTTCTTCAATAGTTCTATTCCCATCCCCAATCATGGTGCCTAGTTGAGCTATGGTCTGGTTTAGCTGGTCAATGTTACAATCCATGGCCCTCACTTTAGTGCCCATGAAATTGTTTATTTGAGTCTGGACAGAGTCTAAAGTAGTTTTAAAAATGTCGACCACGGTTTGCTCTATTGCCCCAACCACTTCATCTGCTTTACCTGGACAGAAGGAGTTATCTATCTCAGTTTGTGTTCCAATAGTCCTACATAGGATCTCCTCGTATTCTAGCTCATTGGTATCCCCTTTATTTGTTCTCCCTGTTCCCCCAGATTTCCCTTTCTTTTCACAATTGGCAATCAAGTCAAGACTATCCATGAAATGGACAAAAAGTTCTACCAATGCCCGCAGGGCCTTCTGTGTCATAGCCAGCAGAACAGTGTCATCTGCGTGGAGCAATGCTGGCACCAGAGTACCAGCAACTCTTGGCGTGTCTACAGGGGTTAGTGTCAAGTGTGGGCAGAGGTAATTAATATATAGTATAAAAAGCAGCAGGCCAAAATGCAGCCTTTCACACTCCGTGCTTCAAACTGATTTTAGGGGATATTTTTCCATTCAAATTCATCCACACCTTGCCTGTCGAGTCAGAGCATATAAAATGCAAGAAATTCAACAGGGATGTGTCAAATACCATATCCAGCAACCTCAACCACAGCTTGGTTCTGTTGACAGAATAAAAAGCCATAGAGAGGTACATGAAGGTTAGGTACATAGGGCAGCGCCTGGCATTGATGTATTTGTTAACAGAACAATTGATGGACAGAATGCAGAACAATGTCTTACATTCACCCCACTACAGAGAGCTGGGCCTAGAACCATTGTTTTTTTGCTCACAATGCCATTCCAGTTTGTACCCAGCCATTTGCAAATCAGTCTTGACCCTGCGCCCAATGGAAACAGTCCAGTCCGAACTGCCAGGCCAGGTCCTCCCTGGACTTGAAACAAGCGTTCCATCCATCATCTCCTTGTATTTGCTTTGTTCCCCCTAAGTTGGCAGGGTATGCCCAGACATGTGTCCCTTGCTCACTTTGCCACTGGATTCAAGCTAGCCTGGCTGATGAAGGGTGTTACCCAGAAACCGGGCCCCAGTATGCTTGTTTCCAGTTCAGGGTAGACCTGGTTTGCAGTTCGGCTGGACTGTTTCCATGAGGCACTGGGTCAAGACTGATTTGCATAAAGCTGGGTTTGAACTGAGGTGGCGAAGTGAGCTAAAGAATGATGATGGATTCATCCGTCCATCATCTCCTTGTGTTTGCTTTGTTCACCATAAGTTGGCAGGGTATGCCCAGATGTAGGTCCCTTGCTCACTTTGGCATTGGATTCAAGGTAGCCTGGCTGGTGAAGGGTGTTACCCAGAAACCGGTCCCAGGATGCTTGTTTCTGGTTCAGGGAAGACCTGGCTTGGCAGTTCAGGCTGGACTGTTCCCATAAGGCACAGGGTCAAGACTGATTTGCATATAGCTGGATCTGAACTGAAGTGGCAAAGTGAGCTAAAGAATGATTATGGATTCAACCCAGATCTGTGACTGAGAGTGAGTGTCTGAAAAGTTTCAGCACTCCATCCATCATTTCCTTGTGTTTGCTTTGTATTCCCCAAGTTGACAGCGTATGCCCAGACGTGGGTCCCTTGTTCCCTTTGCCACTGGATTCATGTTAGGCAGGCTAATGAAGGGTGTTACCCAGAAACCGGTCCCAGGATGCTTGTTTCTGGTTCAGGGAAGACCTGGCTTGGCAGTTCGGGCTGGACTGTTCCCAGGAGGCACAGGGTCAAGACTGATTTGGCTGTAGCTGGGTCTCAACTTAGGTGGCGAAGTGAGTTAAGAATGATGATGGATTCAACCCAGATCTGTGACTGGGGTGAGTGTCTGAAAAGTTTCAGCTCTCCGTCCATCATCTCCTTGTGTTTCCTTTGTTAGACCTAAGTTGGTAGGGTATGCCCAGACGTGGGTCCCTTTCTCACTTTGCCACTGGATTCAAGCTAGCCCAGCTGATGAAGGGTGATACCCAGAAACCGGTCCCAGGATGCTTGTTTCTGGTTCAGAGAAGACCTGGCTTGGCAGTTTGGGCTGGACTGTCCCCATGAGGCACAGGGTTATGTTATGTTATGTTATGTTATTTTGTGACTTTTATAGCGCACGGCTACTCAATGAGTGTCCCGGCGCTTTATTGACATCCTAAAAGCAAACATAACACATAAAGAATAGAGAGGGAAGCACAAAAAAAGAATTGTAATTGTTTTGTAAAATCAAAGAAGCAAACAGCCAGGTTTTGAGGGCCTTTCTAAAAGATAGCAAATTAGAGTTGCTTCGTAACAAAAAAGGCAGAGAGTTCCAAAGCTGAGGAGCCCGAAGCATAAAGGAACGACCTCCCAGTCGAGCCTTCCTCACACGGGGCACAACGGCAAGAAGCTGTGATCCTGATCTCAAAGATCGCGACGGGCAATATTGCTTGAGCCTCTTCTGCAGGTATTTAGCCCCAGTTGAGTAAAAGGCCTTATGGGCAAGAGTCAGAGTTTTAAAAACTATCCGCTGTCCGATAGGCAGCCAATGAAGTGCCTGTAACAGGCCAAAAACATGCGCTCGCCTGTGCAAGCCAAAAATGGCGCGAGCCGCCGCATTTTGGACCACCTGCATCCGCTGCAGGAAGTATTCGGGCAGGCCAAGATATAAGATGTTAGCATAGTCCAATCTTGAACCGATCAAGGCCTGCACCGCAATCCTCCTGTGATCTTCTGAGAGCAGCGGAAAGAACTTCCGCAACATGCGGAGAAGTCCAAAACACGAGCCTGTAAGAGTGAGGATCTGAGATCTGAGGGTTAGACTGTTGTCAATTTTGACCCCCAGATTCTTTGCCACCTGCGACGACTGGCTCGGTGGAGACATGTCCATCGGCCACCACATCTGCCAGTCCGGGTCGGATTGGCAACCGAAGAAGAGTACCTCCGATTTATCTGAGTTGCACTTGAGGCTGTTCAGTTGGAGCCATCTAAAAACAGCCCCAAGGCACTCACAGATACTCTCTCCGTCAAAATCCTCCCCTTTCCGGCAGGTGAAGAGCAGCTGGGTGTCATCCGCGTAGGATACGATCTGGGCTCCATAGGACTCCGCCAGGGCCGCCAATGGGGTCATGAAGATGTTAAACAAAGTCGGGCTCAATACCGAGCCCTGCGGGACTCCGACTCCCAATGGCGGCATCTCGGCGGAAGCCGAGGAAACCCAGACCGACTGTCGGCGACCAGCTAGAAAAGATGTAAACCATCTCAACACCGTCCCCCTCAGACCGATCTCATGAAGTCTTAAGAGGAGACCCCCATGGGGGACGGTGTCGAAGGCCGCCGACAGATCGAGCATGATCAGCATCGCTCTACCACCCAGATCTAGCATCTCCTTGATGGCCTCAGAAACCTCCAACAGCGCCGTCTCCGTACTCAGGTTAGGGCGAAAGCCCGACTGAGTAGGGTGAAGCAGGTCGTTGGTTTCCAGAAAATTGGAAAGCACGCTGTGAACATGCTTCTCCAGGGTCTTGGCTAAGGCCGGAAGAAGAGAAATCGGCCTATAATTGGCCAAGACCTCAGGAGCCAGACAGGGTCAACACTGATTTGCATATAGCTGGATCTGAACTGAGATGGCAAAGTGAGCTAAAGAATGATAATGGATTCAACCCAGATCTGTGACTGAGAGTGAGTGTCTGAAAAGTTTCAGCACTCCATCCATCATTTCCTTGTGTTTGCTTTGTTCGCCCTAAGTTGACAGCGTATGCCCAGACGTGGGTCCCTTGCTCTTTTTGCCACTGGATTCAAGCTAGCCTGGCTGATGAAGGGTGTTACCCAGAACCGGTCCCAGGATGCTTGTTTCTGGTTCAGGGAAGACCTGGCTTGGTAGTTCGGGATGGACTGTTCCCATGAGGCACAGGGTCAAGACTGATTTTTTGAATAGCTGGGTCGGAACTGAGGTGACGAAGTGAGCTAAAGAATGATGATGGATTAAACCCAGATCCGTGACTGAGTGTGAGTGTCTGAAAGGTTTCAGTTTTCCGTCCATCATCTCCTTCTGTTTGCTTTGTTCGCCCTAAGTTGACAGCGTATGCCCAGACGTGGGTCCCTTGCTCTCTTTGCCACTGGATTCAAGCTAGCCTGGCTGATGAAGGGTGTTACCCAGAACCGGTCCCAGGATGCTTGTTTCTGGTTCAGGGAAGACCTGGCTTGGTAGTTCGGGATGGACTGTTCCCATGAGGCACAGGGTCAAGACTGATTTTTTGAATAGCTGGGTCGGAACTGAGGTGACGAAGTGAGCTAAAGAATGATGATGGATTAAACCCAGATCCGTGACTGAGTGTGAGTGTCTGAAAGGTTTCAGTTTTCCGTCCATCATCTCCTTCTGTTTGCTTTGTTCGCCCTAAGTTGGCAGGGTATGCCCAGATGTAGGTCCCTTGCTCACTTTGCCACTGGATTCAAGGTAGCCTGGCTGGTGAAGGGTGTTACCCAGAATCCGGTTCCAGGATGCTTGTTTCCTGTTCAGGGAAGACCTGGCTTGGCAGTTTGGGCTGGACAGTTCCCATGAGGCACAGGGTCAAGACTGATTTGGATAGAGCTGGGTCTGAACTGAGGTGGCAAAGTGAGCTAAAGAATGATGATGGATTGAACCCAGGTCTGTGACTGGGGTGAGTGTCTGAAAATTTTCATCGCTCCGTGCATCATCTCCTTGTGTTTGCATTAAAGTATTTCACAATGAGACTCAAATTTAGGTACTGCTCTACTGTACCCAGCCCTTGGTGGAGCCCAAACTGGAATGGAGATATTTATCTTGCTTTTGTGCCCACTCAGCTAGGCAATTGTATATCACCCTGCCAGTAATCTTTACTGAACTATCTTACAAGAAAATTGGACTATAACACTGTATCGACATACAGTCGCCTTTTTTAAAAATGGGCACATGATGGAAAAATTCCATGAACGTGGAATGTGTGTAATTAAGGAACAGTTAAAAATGTTAGTGATCAAGTAGTCCCAAAGTGTAACATTGCTTCTAATGAGATCAATTGGGGTCCCATTAGGTCCTGGCGCCTTGCCTCCGGTACTCTGACATATGGCCACCTCTGCTTCTGCTAGGTTGACTACTATTGGAGTTGAGTTGAGAAACCTAAGAGGTAGAGAGTTGGTCAACTCAATATTATCTTCAAGATGAGAAATGGAGGAGCCCAATCAGTGCCCAAGATGTTACATTGCAACAAGGGGCTTTCAGGAGAGCTTCTGCAGTTCAATCTTTTGACTGTATCCCAAAAAATGTTGCTGTTTTTGCTCAAAGCAGCACTTTCCAAGATTTCCCACTCCATCTTACGCAAGGTCTCCTTCCTGACTTTATGAGCATGCTTATAATCTTGACACATAAACAAAACTTCAGCCTGTTCTTGTGGGAATGTAGGCAAAGCTAATCGTAACCTTCGATTTGCTACTAAGCAATGTTCAGCGACCAGCATGGGTCCCCCTTTTCTGCCTTCATAGGTCTAAGGAGGTGATGTTTGATTGCCTGGGTTTGTGCATCATAATGGGCTGATAAGATGTTACCGCCTCGTTTCTGTTAAGGAGTTAATAAATAGCACCTGATGTTGCCTCAATAGTAAACACAGTCCATTTGTTGGTTCTTTAAGGTGCCTTGTAAGCCTAAGACAGTCAGTAAAGTGCTGGATGGGAATAACATCAGCAGGAAGGTAAAGCCTGCTTACGGGTAACTGCACTAAAGCTCCTAAGGCGTCATGATCCACAAATCAGTCAACACAACTTGCCCTTTAAGAAAATAGTTAATAAGGTCCCTCATCACGAAGATGTAATCAATGGTGGAAGAGCGACCATGCCCCCTAAAATTTCGTGGGGAAAGCTCATCCTCACTAAAAGTGTAGACTAAATTTATCAAGTTGTGTTCCGTCAAATAACCAGCCAGCTCGAGCACACTTTCTTCACTAAGATACCAGTGCAATACTCCCTCAAGGCTACCTCCCTTCCTTCAGGGGCAGCCTTAGGCATGTGCAAGCTGTGCCCCTGCACAGGGCCGCCAAACCCCAGGGGCCGCCACACCAATATATATCCTTAATATAATAATCCTCTGAGGATGGATACATATTTGCATGGCGGGCCCTGGCAGGAATTTGTCAGCCTCCGGCTCTGTTCCTCTTCCTAACACCCTGACCACCCCTCTTCACTGGCCTCCGCACCTGTGTTCCTCCGGGGGCCCCCTACCTACGCTCCCGGCCCAGGGCCGCCATAAGCCTAGAGCCGCCCCTGCTTCCTTGATTGCCCAACCAGCTTAGCATTAAAATCCCAACACAATAGGTAGGGGTTCTGTGTCATAGCATTATCATTAGAGGCCTGCAAATTAGAAAGAACAGAAAGCACCTGAGCAAAATTAACACATGTAGGATTGACAACATCGTTTTTATATCCAGGGATTTGTTGAAAAGTTCCTCAAAGGATTCATTCTGCTGCTTTCGAAGGGGCGGGACCCAAATAATCACTGCCTCTTAGGGACATACAGCAGGCAGTAGATTGACCACAACTTTGCCGGGCTCTATCCCAGGGGCCTGCCACCAGTGGTCTCTACAGTTCTGATTGGTGCTACTGATGGTGTGTCTATGTTGTTCCCACTGAGCAGATGGTTTAAACTGGTGCATTTGTTGGATAGGTTACCCCTATGAGATACTGGTCCCTGCGTTATCTCCAGATTGGGATTTAATACTGGTGCCACATTAGAGGATGTTGCAGATTGAGGGAAGACTGGACGGCACACGCATCCAGCCCTGCTCAATGTAGACTTGTCAAAAACATAGCAAGGATAAAGCTAACTTTGCTTCCAAACTTGAAGAAACTTAAAAAATGGAGAACGTCCAGATTTGAGCCAATGGCTGAGCCGCTCAAAGAGCCCCTCCAATAATGATGATAAACTATCCCCACCTGGTGATGTTCATGTCTCCACCCTTGGAGAGGGCTCGCCACAGTGAGCCCCCAACTCACTGGTCTGTAAGGAGGGTAATGAAGGAGCCATTTGTTTGCCACTAATGGTGTTAGAAGGCTTCTTTAGGTGAGTGCCTCGTTTATTTCTCTTTGGAAGTACTGATTTTGGGGTTTCACTCCCCGATAAAAGGGGACATAGCAGCTTCGGGGAGTTTGCAGGGCAAAGAGTTGGATCATGGCAGGAAGGATTATATGGCTTGGTAGTTACAGATGCAGATGAAGAGTCCACCGAGGTGGAATTTAACGACTCCACTACCATCCAATGCTCTGATCACAGCCGACATCTAGTGATAGCCTATTTTCGGTGAGTTCAATCTCGGTACTGATGACACTCAATATAAGCTCCAGCATGTGATTAATAGAAGTGCCACTACCACAAGGGGTAGAAACCGGTGCACAACTTGTAATCTTCCTTTTCCCCCATGGTGGTACAAATTAATGAAGTCCAGCAACAACAAGAGAATAACGGTGCCCTGACAAACTTTACCTTCTGAGTAGATAAGCCACGAAACCAGACCAGCTCTGCCTCTTCTGGCTGTTGCCAGGTGCACACCTGGGTGCGCCCTGCGCTGCAGGGCTCCATTTGAGCTAAAAAATGGTTTTAGTCCACGCGGCCCCCCCATCTACACCAGGTCAGAGTTCTGATAGCGATGTTTGTGTGGGCTGGGAAAGAGCAGACAAACAGACCCCAAAGGAACACTACTATGTCCACACTAAGGCATTTTATTTGCTTAGGTACAGATTTGTAGTAAGCAAGGTCTGTAGGACTAATCGCTTTCTCCCTTTTCTTTACAGGTCCGGAATCAGGAGTCTTCCCTTCCGGTCCCTCAGGAGAAAAGAAAAAGCAAAAGCAGGTAAGTTACCTACTCTCTGTATATTGCAAACTACCACCTTCACTGTGTTGTATTGTGTCTAGCCCCTTACTCTGAGCTAAGCATAATAGTGCTCAGAGGTGAAAAAGGAGAAAGAAAAATGATTTTGCCAAAGAGCCTCAAGCTGAATAAGGCATTCATAGGGCAAGCCCCGATAGCGTATACAGCAGTAATTAATACCAGGTGAGGTAGGCGAGGAGTAATGCAGGACTGTGACCTTATTTACAAATGTCCCACGGTCTCGCCTTCTATTGTGATACCTGCCCGTCTGTCCCCACACCTTGGCCCTGTCACGCATCTACAGGAGCCACTCTCCTCTTGGAGTGTGGCTGGGACATCTGGCAGGCCAGCAGGGTTTGTACTCAGTAAGTGGGACACAATCTCTCCATATACAATGGTCGGGTCCCTCGCTGATGGAAGGACTGGTCCTGTAGACGTGGCTGCCGTCACGGTTCCTCAACGTGCTGGGATCATTTCCATGTCCTCAGTCAGTTGACCTATTCTGTGCTCTGCCCTTGTATTCTCCCGGAGACTCTTCATCCTATGGAGGGTGGGCCTCAGTCTCCCCATAGCTCCCATAATAAAGGGGCCCTGGATCACTGTTTCCCACCTCATCAAACCTTCGCAGACTCGCCTCAATCTCCTCTAAATCATATGCTAGCAGGGGTAACCACAAACTAAGAGATATACGAATAACCAACGCGCCTAAGCTTCATATATTGGGCCCATTTTAGAAATTCTTAGGTTTCTGTTGCAAAGAAGAACTCTCACACGTAGGGAAGGTAAGAGAGGTCTTTATTTCCGTCACCTACTCTCGGACAGGGGGGCAGGAATGTACCACTGTAATTATACATAAAGGTATGGGCAGATTACAACACATCTCCCAAAGTACCACTATAATTAAACATTTTAGTATAATCTGATTACAACAGTTTCCTTCATAGCCATTCTTCACTCTACCTGTTTCACCATTTGAATTGGTCTATATTCAGTGGACAATGAAATAATATTGTATGGTACAGCTCAGTTGTTGGGTCTGGCTAGCTTGGGTTCCTGGAGAACCTACACACTCTCCACATCCCCACAACCATATGGGTCTAACAGGCGTAATGGTATTATGTTTTTGTAAATGAGTCTGTGTGACAAAAGATACAGATAAAGACGTAGCAACAAATGACAGTGTTTTCCTATTCATTTTCAATATATCTTTATTTCAGTAGTTAGTTTCTTTGGCAAAACCTCGAGGGATCTATGCATTTGACCCCTCCCTGAATTTGGAATTTGTCAACTTTTCAGAATTCTATAGCTTTCCTTGATCACTTGTTTCATGCAGGTTTCGACCACAAATGGAAAGGAGGCTGAAAGCACTAACAATAGTAAAAATGGGCTACTTCTTGTGCCAAAACTGTGGTAAAAAACTTAGATATTATAATTCAACTCTGCATGTTCCTGTAGCTGGTAAGAATATGACTATAGTACAGCAAACCGATTTGTTGATTTCATTTTTAGGGAAAAACAGACTCTTTTATACAGAGCAGCTATTTCTAATTTTTTCATATAAACTCAAAATGTAGCTATATTTTGCTTATTTTCTCGGCCCCCCCAGGGGAATCCACAAACCATGCACACCCTTAGAATCCCCTGCATGTTGGAAAAAAAGGACATACATTTGATGTGGATACCATCTGTGGAAAAAAGTAATGGAACCCTGAGCGCAAACGACCCCAAATAGCAGAAACAGGGCTCAGGACTGGGGGGAGGGGGGGGGGGGGGTGGAGGCCCTGCAGTTAAGTGGTTAAAACAAGGGGTCATGCCAGCTTACACACGAGTTGTACTTATGGACAGAACAAGATTTCATGGTAGGAATGTTGCAACCATTAACTCTAACAGATTGAGCCAGACCTCACCACGTTTCTCCACATCTTACTTTTATTCATGATTTATTCCTGGAACCTCATAACTGAGAAGCTGCCCTGATTCCTTATATGGCTCCTATGGGCTTCAGACCTCAACTGTCTGTATTTTTTAAAGAGATTCAACTGAGCATATCAGATGTGAACCAGCTCAGCCACATGTCTCTGCATCGTAATCTGTAGATAATTATTTCAATTCAGTTAGTCTGTATTCGATAATTTTTCAATCATAAAAGAAACAATACAATCATAAAAGTGTCATTAAAAGGGTGTCACCCTAAAAGCATACAGTGCTACAAAAATTTATTATCAGCATTATGGAAAGTCCCTAACAATTATATAAAATTGGATAGCTATAAAAATGATTCCATAAAAGCCATTATCTTACATTCTACAGGGGAGATACCCACATACCGATGGTGTACTTAATTAGTGGATCCTAGAGCATGGAGATTTTCCCTTCGAAGTGCCGAGGACCAGCTAAGAAATTTCATTGTGGCAATGATGATGTCTGCTCGAGTATTTGTTACCAAAATACGCAGAGCTGTCATACCCGATCTGGTACTAATGTTGGAACACAGCGGCTCAAGCCACTTGCAGCAGGGGCTCTGATAGGCCGGGCACACAAACAATACATGGGTCATCGACTCTTCCTGAGATGGACACGAAGGGCAATTAGTATCTAGGACCTTGTTCCATTTTACAGTGAAAGATCTTAATTGGTGATATATTTTCCTGTCACCAGGTTTCGTAATCAGATTCCAGTAGGCTTCTGCTTTCACTGCAAACTTGTGTTCCAGGAAGATACCTGTAAGCGAATTACTGCCCACCACCGACAGGGTCTTCTTAGTGTTCATATCCCAATAGAGAGCTTTGTACTAATTGTTATTGGGAAATGTATTCCCTATCAGATCTTCCCACAAGTGTCTGAGCCGCATAACAAACAAATTACACTTAAGCTTCTGCAGCCATTTAATTTTTGAGGACAAATCCGCATTTCTAATATACATTAGAGCATTGGCGTAGGACGCCAATTCTGGGGTAGTCCATAGCCTCCTCCAATAAGGTAGGGGTCTAAACCCCGCCACCTCATCAAAGGAAGCACAGCCTAAGTCAAGTAGGAGGGGCTTAATAGGAGTCGATTGTGGGAGGGCGGTCAATGATCTCAGAAACTTATTTTGTGCCAGAACTAGGGGTGATACGTTTTCAAACCCCCAGAGTTCGGCCCCATATATTAAAGAAGCTCTGATTTTCCCATTATAAATTGTTAGAGCCGGCCCCACCAGTTTAGTAGTTGATAATCGATGTTCTTTTAGTAGGGCTCCTGCTAACTGGTTGTGCCTAAGAACTAAAACATATAACTGAGGTGTCCAATTCAGCCTCCTACCCATGGTCACTCCTAAGTATGTAAAGGTGTCAGTTTGTTCCAAAGGGGCTTTTTTCATTTCAACTCTGCCTTTAATAAATGTATGTTTATGCAGCACCATGAACTTAGTTTTGTCAACATTTACTATAAAATCATGGTTGTTGCAAAAATCTGTAAATCTGTCAAGGGCACGTTGCAGACCTGATTGAGTTTTAGATAAAATTAAAGTATCGTCTGCAAACATTAAAAGAGGCACCCTTGAACTGGCAAGAGTTGGAGCATCGGTTGGAAAATGAATATAATAAGAGATTACCTTGTTTATAAACAGGGAGAATAGGGTAGGGGCAAGGACACACCCTTGCCGCACTCCCTTGTTAACTGGGAACCGATCAGTTAGTTCGCCCTGCTGTCCCCACCTTACCTGAGCGTAGTTTGCCTCATGCAATTTGATAATAAAACCTAGGATTTCTATTGGCATCCCTGCCTCCTTTAATGAGTCCCATAGCTTATGGTGGAACACTAGATCAAATGCTGGTTTTAAATCAACAAAAGCTGCATAGAGGGTCCCCCCTGTGCTCCAATAATTCATCATAAATCTGAACACTTGATCAATGGTGCTGACGTGGGGTCTAAAGCCCGCTTGAGAGGTAGATAATACATTCTGGTCTACTACCCATTCATTAACTGGTGAACAACCTTTACAACGAAACTATTACAACGCACTACCATTACAACGCGGTCATTACAACGCAAACCATTACAACGCATTGCGCTGGGGGGGCGCTCTAGGATAGGGAATAAGTTTAATTTTCTATCCAACACCTTCCCTAGTGTCCACGGGGACTGGAGTTGGAATAGAAAATTATACTTACCACTATCCAACACCTCTAAGCGCTATGCGTTGTAAAGGTTTGCGATGTAAAAACCGCGTTGTAAAGGCAGGCGTTGTAATTGCCTGCATTGTAACGTCATACATCCTCATTAACCCTACCTAGCACAAGTCTAGCCACTATTTTCTGCAAAGTATCAATTATGCTTATCGGCCAGACCCTTTTTAGCGCTCGGGCCTACGCCTCCACGAAGTGGGGGGCGGAGCTTCCGAGTTCTTATGCGTTAAAAAAAAAAAAGAATTCAGAAAGGGGTCCGGCTGGCACATTCCTTAGTTTTTTATGGCATCTGTCTAGTGATTCGTCTTCGCTGTGCTGTGTATTTAGTAGCGTTTACGTGATAGGCTATATGTAATGTACGCGTGCCCGATTTGGCATATTTTCGGGGGTTTCGCGCACGGCAGGCTTATTAATCTTAATTAGGAGCTGTCAGAGTGCCCGTGTAATGCAATCCAGATGGTGCGAGCGCGTTCACCATTGCATTGCATACAAAAAAGTCATCTGATCTCTTCAGAGAGTGTCCGCAGGCGCTGCACGGGGCATTTTTTTCAGGCGCAAGGGGTCTTTGTAAAATCGTAGACTGTGTCCAATTGCTGTCCTGTTCCGCTGCCAGTGCATAGCCCAGCTGCAAGAAATACTAACTGCAAAAGGCAAGACACACGTTACAGATGCGTGCCCGCAGTTTCCCTGGCAGTCTGCCCTCCCATTCTTCCTTTAGAAGGAAGCCTGTGAGGCCACGTGCCCCCCCCCCCCGGCTAAATCTGGAAGATGAGCTCACCCCAGGCAGGCCTTGGGTTTGAGTTACAGGCCCGCCGGCTGCTGAGGGCGCCGTCTGGACATTATCCTTGTCAACTGTCTTTCCTCAGCAGCCGCCTGGCCTTAGCGTCCCCATGCTGCGCACAAGATCAAACCCTCTGTTTTGTAGGATTACATTTATTTGGGAGCTTGTGACCGTATGCTGTGTGTTGTCTGCAGATATTCGCGAGTGCCACAGTGTGTGCGTGGGGTCGAGGGGTCAAGGCACACGATTATAGGATATGCATTTCTAAGTGACTTTTTGGATGGAGGATGTGGCGCAGCGCCCACAGCTGCCGATTTTGGAGATTGGGAACCTGGCTTGAATCTCGGCGTCGGCTCAACATCCTGTAATCTTGGGCAAATCACTTAATCTCCCTGTGCCTACCAAAAATGAATGTGTCCTTGTGTAATGTATATGCTCATGTAAAGCACTCCAATACCTTAGGGTTTATTTTGCACTGGATAAAACTGGAAACAAAAAGAAAACAGAGCATGTTTGGAGGTGTAAAATTACCAACCATTGGAGGATGGGCTAACACTTCAAACAGTGCGGCAGAACGATGCTTAGGGCCACCAGAAAAATCCAAAGTGATTGGTGAAACTTGATAACAAATAAAACAAACAAGTTATAATACATTTGACACAATTTTTCGTCTACTGACCGCTCTTTAAAAAGGGAAATGAGTAATTTTACAACTAAAAAGTCGCTTTACAGATTTCAATGGAAAGCACTTTAGAACCAGTTTTCTTAAAGATTTCAGCAACCCCCTTTGACAATTTTTTTCTGTGAAATGACAGTGAATTTATTAAATATTTTAATTCCTTCTTCAAGTGAGTAGAGTAGTGAGTAGTGAGTAGAAAGTAGTGAGTAGAGTAGTGAGTAGTGAGTAGAGTAGTGAGTGGAGAGTAGTGAGTAGTGAGTAGAGTAGTGAGTAGTGAGTAGTGAGTAGTGAGCAGAGTAGTGAGTAGTGAGTGCAGAGTAGTGAGTAGTGAGTAGAGTAGTGAGTAGAGTAGTGAGTAGTGAGTAGAAAGTAGTGAGTAGAGTAGTGAGTAGTGAGTAGAGTAGTGAGTGGAGAGTAGTGAGTAGTGAGTAGAGTAGTGAGTAGTGAGTAGAGTAGTGAGTAGTGAGCAGAGTACTGAGTAGTGAGTGCAGAGTAGTGAGTAGTGAGTAGAGTAGTGAGTAGTGAGTAGAGTAGTGAGTAGAGTAGTGAGTAGAGTAGTGAGTAGAGTGGTGAGTAGTGAGTGCAGAGTAGTGAGTAGTGAGTAGAGTAGTGAGTAGAGTAGTGAGTAGAGTAGTGAGTAGTGAGTGCAGAGTAGTGAGTAGTGAGTAGAGTAGTGAGTAGTGAATAGAGTAGTGAGTAGAGTAGTGAGGTGAGTAGAGTAGAGTAGTGAGTAAAGTAGTGAGTGCAGAGTAGTGAGTAGAGAAGTGAGTAGTGAGTAGAGTAGTGAGTAGTGAGTAGAGTAGTGAGTAGTGAGTAGAGTAGTGAGTAGAAAGTAGAGTAGTGAGTAGAGTAGTGAGTGGAGAGTAGTGAGTAGTGAGTAGAGTAGTGAGGGCAGAGTAGTGAGTAGTGAGTGCATAGTAGTGAGTAGTGAGTGCAGAGTAGTGAGTAGTGAGTGCAGAGTAGTGAGTGCAGAGTAGTGAGTAGTGAGTAGAGTAGTGAGTAGTGAGTAGAGTAGTGAGTAGTGAGTAGTGAGTAGAGTAGTGAGTAGTGAGTAGAGTAGTGAGTAGTGAGTGCAGAGTAGTGAGTAGAGTAGTGAGTAGAGTAGTGAGGTGAGTAGAGTAGAGTAGTGAGTAAAGTAGTGAGTGCAGAGTAGTGAGTAGAGAAGTGAGTAGTGAGTAGAGTAGTGAGTAGTGAGTAGAGTAGTGAGTAGAGTAGTGAGTAGTGAGTAGAGTAGTGAGTAGAAAGTAGAGTAGTGAGTAGAGTAGTGAGTGGAGAGTAGTGAGTAGAGTAGTGAGTAGTGAGTAGAGTAGTGAGTAGAGTAGTGAGTAGTGAGTAGAGTAGTGAGTAGAAAGTAGAGTAGTGAGTAGTGAGTAGAGTAGTGAGTGGAGAGTAGTGAGTAGTGAGTAGAGTAGTGAGTGCAGAGTAGTGAGTAGTGAGTGCAGAGTAGTGAGTAGTGAGTAGAGTAGTGAGTAGAGTAGTGAGTAGAAAGTAGAGTAGTGAGTAGTGAGTAGAGTAGTGAGTAGAGTAGTGAGTAGAGTAGTGAGTAGTGAGTAGAGTAGTGAGTAGTGAGTGCAGAGTAGTGAGTAGAGTAGTGAGTAGTGAGTGCAGAGTAGTGAGTGCAGAGTAGTGCATGCAGAGTAGTGAGTAGAGTAGTGAGTAGAGTAGTGAGTAGAGTAGTGAGTAGAGTAGTGAGTAGTGAGTGCAGAGTAGTGATTAGAGTAGTGAGTAGAGTAGTGAGTAGTGAGTGCAGAGTAGTGAGTAGAGTAGTGAGTAGAGTAGAGTAGTGAGTAGGACATCACAGGCAGCAGCTGTGCAAGCTTCTTACATTCACAAGGAGACCACAGGCAGCTGAGGTGCAATCTTCTCCCACTCACAAGAACGACATCACAGGCAGCAGCAGTGCAAGCTTCTTACACTCACAGGGAGACCACAGGCAGCAGAGGTGCAAGCTTCTCACACTCACAAGAAGGACATCACAGGCAGTAACGGTGCAATATTCTCACACTCATAAGGAGATCACTGCCAGTACACACCACATGAACACACTCCATAACACATAGCAACAATACATTGGCATTTACAATGCCATTAGCTCAAACTCAAATAAATCCGAGCCCGATTGCATTTCTAATGCTTGTTATATATGGGAACAATTTTGGCCCCACGCCAAGTGTCTGGAATTGGCACACGTCTAGCAATGGCATTTATGATGATAAAGATATATTCTGTCCAGTTCTTCCTATCTAACTTATAAATATCGGCCGGGATGCAATCCGGGCAGGGGGCCCTCCCTGCTGGAACCCCATCCAGGACCCTTTCTATCTCCCCCTTATCAAATGGTAAAACATCCTCAGTAGTAATCAACATTTGCAGAGGAACAGCAGCACTGGGGTTTTAAACAGTTGCAGGGGACCAGACCCCACTACTGACAGGGCAGCTTCTAAAGCCACGCTTCTGATTTTAAGGACGTATGGGCACATGCATCAAATATAGAAAAAGTGATTTGTTATTTGCGAAAAAAAGTAATCGTAAATAAAAAATCGCAAACCGGAATGCATGAAGCGAATCGCTAAAATATTGTGATTCGCGAAAATTCGCTAAAACGAGACTGAAGACACAATTGCGACTCGCTAACCCACGAACCGCAAAATGCGACTTCGCTAATAGCGATTTTGGTATTAGCGAAATCGGTATTAGCGAACTCGCAAAAAGCGGGTCGCACTGGAAGCAGGCTGATGATATCACAACCAGGAAGTCATCCAGTCCATGCTTCATTCAGTGCCCTGAGGAGCTCAGAGGAGGAGGCAAAGTACGAAAGCTGAGCTGAGAAACCTCACACTCGGTATCCAGCTACTGTTCCCAGACCCAGAATGGACAAAACCGATGCAGGGAAGAGTGCCACGACCAGGAAGAGGAAGCTGAAGTTCTCTGAGAGAGAACTTGAACACCTGATTGAGGGGGGTCAGCAGTAGCCATGATAAACTATTCAGCAAATTGTCCGTGAATGTCCCAGAGGCTCTAAAGCGAAGAATATGGCTGCACATAAAGAAAAAAGTGAATGCTGTCTGAGTCACACACCGCAGCATTGATGATTTGAAGAAAAGGTGGTACGACCTGAGGAAACGTGCCATGGAGCGCATAGCTGAAAGGGTGAAGTAAGCAGCAGGCACAGGAGGGGGTTTATCGAATGCACCCGCAAACAGCCCTGGAGGACCTTGTTGAGGGGACAATCGAGCCTGAGGCAGTCGTCGGAGTGACACAATTGGACACATCTGGTGCAGCAAGAACACCATAAGGTAAGATGCATGCAAGCGCTAATCCTCTGCGCATTGTATAATTAAACACATTCCCCCAGGTGATTCACAGTATACAGGTTAAACCCCATGCGACGTTTCCCCTCATACACAAAATGCATCATGGGAGTTCTAGTCATGACAGACAAGGGGGCATTCAAATGCAACAATGGCTAAATAAACATACCAACACCGCATACCAGCCAGTGTGTTTAAATCAGTGATTTATTTTGAACTAAGTATGCCAAATGATAAACAGAATTAGGATGATACAAGACTAACACTGCACTGTTTGACATAACAGATGCAGCTGAGGCAGACTCCAAGGATAGTGACCGGCTCGTCATCTCAGAGACACCTGCAGAGACGGATGTAGAGACTCCTGTGGTCCCAAAAAGCACACCACCCTCACTGCAAGAAATAGAATCCGAACAGATTCCAGCACCCACTACAGCCTCCAGCCAGCCACATGTCCATTTACCAACTCCAACACAAGCACAGGTCCAACCATGACAACGGCGCAGGTCCAAGGCCAGTATTGCGGCACGTGATGAGCAGGCTCCAAATGTGTATGATGGCGTGGCGTCTCAGATACTACCCATGCAGCGCCTGCAGGGGAGACACATGGGCACAATCAATATGCAGATCACAAAGCTGGCTAAGAAAATAAGCACAATGGCAGACAGTGTGCGTGAGCTAACAACAGTGTTTGCTGAGGGGAATCGGCAGACAAACTTGAGCCTACAGGAGCTCACCCGTGCGGTGCTTACAGGACAACGCACTAAGCAGAGAAGGCATCGCCAGAGCCTGATCCGCATGTCAGAAAATACAAGGGCTATCAACAAGCTCTGCAACACCACCGCGCTATTGGCAAGGTGCTCCATGTCAATGCAGATCGATCTTGGCCATTTCTGTGGGGATGTTGCCAGGTCCTTAGGACAAGTGACCACTGCTGTGGAACACATCCGGTCTGGGACTGTGAGTGCCATCAACTTGGAAGGGGAGAAGGGGAGTGAGGAGGCCTCGAGCCTGAGTAGCCTATCAGTGCCAGTGACCAATAACAGGAGGCACAGTTCACACAGCTCCACATCCACGGGATCACGTCAGGGCGATGTTGCAGAGGCATTTGACATGAGTCTGGGGGTACGTGGCAAGAGGCGCTAGCCAGGCATATACTCCTTTTTGACCATGGTGGTGTAACCATGGTCAATTTCAATGTAGTGATTGCCCTCCAGTGCTGAGTACAATTTTATTTTGACTTTATAGACCAATGCACCTTCCAAATTTTCAAGACACACTTCTTCAGTTTGACATGTGCTCATGTTAATGAAACATTTACGTTTAACATTTGGTTGTAATGGATCATTATTACCTACCTCAGAAATGATGTTGTGTGATGTGTGCACGTCTCCTCTGACCTTCTGCAGTGTTTGCCACATGTGCCTGTCGGTGTTGTGCGGGTAGCTGGTCGTCACCATCTGAGGCACTGTTGTCCATCTCAATGGTTATGCCCCTTCTGGTGGCAATGTTGTGCAGCATGACACATACAGCCACAGTCCTGCAGCAGGTCTCGGGCTGAATTGCAATGCTCCACCAGTTTTATGAAGGATGCAGAAATTACTTTTGAGTATGCCAAAGGTCTGTTCTACCACATTCCGTGTGATTATGTGTGCCGCATTGTACCTCTGATCCTGTGGTGGGACTGGGTTGAGGTATGGTGTCAAGATATATACGTGCAAGGCATATGCGCTGTCACCTACAGGGTGGAAAGCAATGGGTTAGCCACAGTAATGCTATTACATTTGGTTTTATGATATAGCAACTAGGTATATGTATGTACCAAGTAGGAGTCCTTCGCCAAATTTACCCCCGAGCAGACACCTGTGGTTTCCACTGTGGCGGAATATATACGAGTCATGGGTGCTCCCTAGAAATTGGGCCACAATGTCCGTTATTATATGCTTTGCATTGCACATGACCTGCACATTGATGGAGTGGTATGACTTCCTGTTCCGGAAGATGTACTCGTTGGCTGCTGGTGGACAGATGGGGACATGCGTGCAGTCTATGCATCCGATGAGATTGGGAAATTGGGCCACCTGATAGAACTCCAGTTTTGTCTGATTTAACTCCTGTGGGGTTGTGGGGAAGGTGATGTGGGTGTGTATCCTTGTTATCATGGCGTCAAGGAATTTTCTGAAGAAGCGTGAGAGTGCGCTTTGGGATACACCTCCAACTACGGCTACTACCCCCTGGAAATTGCCTCACGCTAGTAGGTGCAGGCTACATAGGACCTGTACGTGTGCAGGGATGGCATGGGTCCAACGGGTCTGGTGCTGCAATAGGGGTTCTAAATCTGCAATTAGGTGCATTATCATTGCACGAATCAGCCGGTACTTATCATATATTTCATCATCATTTAGGCCCAGCAATGTTATGTGCATTCGGAATACCCTCTCCTGTATCCTCCTCCTGCGCTGGGCTGCTGCATTGATCCTCATCCACCTTGCCAGCACGGAGAGGGCTGCCATTGTGAAAGGCTTACAGGGTCTCCTGAGGCATTTTTCAAGGGATTCCGATTGTTTGCAACTGTTCTTTTTTTTTTCAAATTTCATGGAATTCGCTTTTTGCGATTTTTAATGCATTGGATTGCGATTCTTTATTTTCTAATCGCTATTTGCGGCTGCTGTTGTATGTTTCGCTCTTATGTATTTTCTATTTTACTAATCGCTAAATTTGCAAGAGCTTTTTTTGCGAATCTCTTGTATTTTCGGTATTTTGGTTGATGCATTGGGAAGTGTTATTTTGCGGTCGCTAACGGGCTCTTTTGCTGATTCGCAAATTTTGAGAGGGCAATTATGCTTGAGACATGTGCCAGTAAATGGCTTGTTGGTGGAGTTCACAAGGCATGGTGAATAGTGGGGAATGTACAATTAAAAGGGCCTTGGCTTGAATATGCGCAAAAGGGATAATGTAAAAATACTCACAGATCTGCAACGGTTTCCAACATTCTTTTTCATAATCTTGTAAGTGATCATGGGTGCAACTTTTCACTTCCTACCATTATATGAAAGGCATATTATATTCATGTCGCCGTGCCTTGACATTGAAATACAACAATACATAAGCATTTTGTTAGGCCAGGAGATGCCAGCATAACCCCCACGCATACACTTAGTGTGTTTGCCTGGTGGCCTTATGGTCACAAGGCTTGGGCTCAGTATCAGTGACCAGAGGTCACATTTGATGATGCTGTTGAGGGAGGAGGCAGAGGCCAGTACCTTGAGTCAGAGGCTCTCTGACGACAATAGGAGATGTATAGATGGGGTGGGGACATTGTAGTAGTAGTCCTCTCAGATGTGCTACTAGTCCCGATGGGCTAGAAGATGTCAATATGGATAGCCACGACTAGATGCAGGCAGTGTGGATGTTGCATGTCTAGTAGGCAGGTTAGAATGATCAGAATACGTGTGAAGTTAGATAACAGTGGCAAGAGTCTCTGGCACAGAAGCAGGCAGGAGCCACTACAAGGAGCCAGAGGCTCAAGGATGACAGAAGTGGCCTAGTCAAGAGTAATGACATGGAAAGGGCAGAGGGTGGGGTTTCTGTAGCCGGCGTTTCATAAGTACTGCATTCAAGGTCACACAAATGATAGACATCTGAAATATGCAATGGGTTGATGCAGCGCATTTTGGACAGCCCAGCGAGCCAATGCCTTAAGTGGGCTTGGCTAAACAAATAAAAGTATGTACTAGGCTGAACATAAGCCCTTTTCTGTGTTTATAAGTGCATGTGCTCTATTTTGTGCATGTGTGTTGTGGTTGGATGTTGTTGGGTTACATTAGGTATTTATGGACAGCCACAACTGCCTGGTGTTAGAACTAAAAAGCACCACACAAAGTAGTGAGAAAATAGTTTAAACTCAATCATTTATGTTTTGGAAAGATGTTATCTTCTTGAGACACACGCAAGTTCATTTTCATAAAACTATTTGCAGTGCACATGTAACTGCATTAGAAGAAGTTTTACTTGTAAAAATTTGAGGTAGGTTATAAATTTTATTGGCTTAACAAGAAATAATCTCAAACAAATCTCAATATTGGAAGACACATTAATATCATTAAGCTTCTGTAATGCCCATTTAATAGCTTGAGAATGAATGGGATCACATACACATTCTTTGTTTATTATAGCAATATAAAAGTGAAAAATATTTTGTTATGAATTTGACAGTTACTTTCCCTATAAACCAATTATACTGAACTGTCATCTCATAAAAGATGGGAAATCACTAATGCAAAAAATCCTGCTTCTTAAAGGCAAAAGTCAAATTAAACATAAGACCAATATTTGATACAACATTTTACCATGTACTCCCTTCACCTGTTTTTGCTTAGTTTTGAACTTGTTCTCAAGTGTATTTTGAAGTTTTCTCTCCTTAAACTCTTGGGTTTCTATAGTGTACCCACTGTGGGCGTAATTTTGCTGATCTCATACCGATGACATTACCTCCCCTGCAGTATTGTTCAACCATTGGTCTGCTAACATTCTATTGAATGTCTTATATAAATAATATGAGAATAATCCACTAAACTTTTCATTGAATGGAAACATGTTTTTCTTAAATTATTTTAAGTGTCTGATTTATGGAGTTTTAGCTACGGCAACGCAACAAGCCACCTTGCTGCACTGCCCTGCGTCAAAGTGAAAAGACAGGAATGCATCCTATTAATCCAATCATTCCTGTCCCTTCCCCCTGCGCTGGTGCCATTTCAGCAGCAAGCACCAAGACAAGCATGCTTGCACTGTGGTGTAAGGCAGTATTGTTTTTGTGCAGGAAGACGCACCTTCCTGCATGAAAACAACCCATAGAGATGTTTTCCTCCTTCTATTCTGCAGCACAATTAGAAAGGTGAAAAAACTAAGAAAAATTCAGATTTTTGTCCTCATTACACCTCTCCTGGGGAGGCATAAATTCCCAGGTTTATAAGTCCTTGTATATCTGGGAATGCGTCAAAACCCATGCGAGTTTCATGGGAACACCCACCACAATGCCCATGGAATGCCTCACTTGTATTTGTACTGCGTTACCTTACTCGAGATTTATGAGGTCACTCAAAGCCACACAATGTGGCTTATATGGCTTCATAAATCTGACGCAGAGCCTTGTGTCATGCATTTACCGCTTTGCGTGGTGCAAGCGTGACGCAAGGCTGTAACAAATATGGCCCTAAGGTTTTTTCCTTACAGCAATGCAGTATACAATACAAGGTGAAACAAAGCATGTAGTTACATGCAACAATAATCAACAACCTAATGTATAAATTTTACTAGCCATACTGTCTGATAATAATACACTTAAAATAATGAGGTAAATACCTATTTCCAACAATATAAAGAAAATTAATTGCATGGGAACCATTAGGATTTTCCATCGAAAATCCCTACTTCCCTATCCTCTGATTATATAGTCTTAAAAACGCTTTGACCATTATTTTTAAATATCCATAGACATCTAAATTAGTAGGCTTTTCTTTATTCTTCCTCATCCTTGCTATTACAGCTCGGGCAGCAGGTGAACAAATAACAACATTACTCTTCCCCACAGGCTTTCTCAGTAGGTAGTGCTCTTTGACCCTGATCCTGAGTTTCATTCCTACTTCCTCCACACCCTGTATTACGAACACCAGGGCTATCAGTAATGTAGCTTTGCTCTTCTACCAGGGGTTATCAGTTTATCCTCCACAGTCCTCTGTGGAATGAGGCATAACATTCGGAAATGGGTGCTACTTCACAGAATTCATATGTGAACTGGTATTCAGGACTTTCTTCAAGAGTAGAAGTACTTCGGGCAATGCTATCGTATTTGATAATATCTGCAGCTGCCTCATACTGTTTTGGGTGGAAGCTTATTCTGCTGCCAAAAATGCTATTAACAAACCACTCTTGAAGGGGGCTCAGCTTTATTATACAAAGGACGGCATCTGGTGCTATTTTTCTACCAATAATGGAACGAATTTGCATGCACATTTTCACACAAAAAGTATGCAACCTGAGGCACAGGCATGTTGTATGCTTGCCTGATCAAATGAATTCAGTACAATACAGTGAAATTCAAGGGGGCATATTCTCTAGAACATGTGATAACGATCACAAAATTAACTTAACGCAACTTTCAACATCGCAGTCTATCAAGGGAAATAACGCAGTGTTAACTAAGTATTCACAACAGGGAGGCACCATGTGATAGGTCCCCAACAACGCGCCAAATGTCCACGATAAAGTCAACGCAACGCTGCAAAAATGTGAAACACGAACGCAGAAAAAGTAGCGATGAGGCCAAACGCGATACAAAAAGCAGTGAAAACCAGCAATAGGCCTGCAAATCCCAAGTGTCGGGCGGGAAAAGGCGCCATAAAGGCAGAGTAAAAAACGATGAGATGACAATGTACAAGCACAACCCCAGAGCATTGACGCAGAACAATTGACCATTGTCTCACATCAGATAGGCATTTCCTCACAAACAGCGACAATGTACATTGACATGCATTCAGTATGTCAAGTCAAGTCAAGTGAGGATATTTGTATTGCGCACATATCACATCCAAAGAGTCTCATGGCGCATGCAGACGATTCTGACAGAAGGGTAGGCAGCTAAAATTAGCAGAAAAGCCAGGTCTTAAGCTTCTTTCGGACACTAGTGTGTTCAGAGGTTGTGCGCAGACTGAGAGGCTTTTTATTCCAAAGGGATGGAGCCAAGAAGAAAAAAGCGCGACCTCCATTCCTGGCAGTTTGAATTCTCAATGGAGTGAGTAGTGACTCAGTGCTTGATCTCAGCTGCCTCCTTGGCATGTACCATGTGAGTTTCAGGGTCCAATATTTTGGGCCCCTTCCATACATATGTTGGTGTACCATACTTGGGGCCATATGTAGGTAAATTGCATTTACCGAATCGTAAATACCGAATTTTACTGATTCGGTATTTACAATTCGGTAAATGCAATGTAGGTAATTATTCTTTAACAATTACTGAATCGGTAAGAATCGGTAATTACCGATTCGGTAATTACCGATTCGGTAATTACAGAATCGGTATTTGCCATTGATTCCTATGGGCATTGAAGCCCATAGGATTCAATAGCAAATACCGAATCGGTAATTACCGAATCGGTAAAATTTCCGATTTTACAAGGGGGACAGGGTGTCACTTTGACACCCTGTTGCACCCCTGTTTCTGGCTTGTATGTCATGTGACACACATACATGCCCTTAGGGCTGTCTGTGTGCCACATGGCACAGGTGTGCATGTACACAGGAATACGTTATTTACCATGTGCATGTACACAGGAATTCGTTATTTACCATGCCATGATATTTCATGGTAAATAACGAATTCCTAAGGGCCTGTGGCACTGTTTCCAGTGCCACCTACATCCCATATTACCGATTCTGTACATTTACCAAATCGGTAATTTACAGATTCTGTAAATTTACCGATTCGGTAAATATACAGAATCGGTAATATTTTGGCCACCTACATCTGAAAATCAAAATACCGACCGGTATTTGGCCACCTACATATGGCCCATAGTGTTTTAAACGTGATCCGTTTTTTTACAGGAAGCCAGTGTAGGGTTTTTAGGCACGGCACAGAGGGGGATCTTCGAGGTAAGTCCAAGACAAGGCGTGCTGCCGTATTCTGCAGAACCTGCAGCTTCCTAAGGTGGCATTCATTTGCGGCAAGTAGTAGTGAATTGCCATAATCAAGCCTGTTTATGATGAGGCCCTGTACTAAGGGCTTGCGGGCTTCAGCTGGTATCCACTTAAAAACCCTGCGTAAGCCGCGCATGATGCCAAAACAGGTACCAACAATATGGTTTACTTGAGCTTTCATGGAAAGCTTATTATCCATGTGTAGACCTAAATTGCGGACCGATTCCTTGGGGACTGGGCATTCGCCCAGTTGTGTAGGCCACCAGTTGTGGGTCCAATGTTCAATGGCTTTGCCAAACAACATGACCTCTGACTTGCTGCCATTCAGCTGCAGGTGATTTTGACCCATCCAGTTTTTTACCTCCATCAGACAGTTCTTAAAACGGCCTTTGGTCTCGTTAACATCAGGGCCAAGAGTGGTCAGAATTTGAGTATCGTCGGCATAGGATAAAACATCGAAGCCGAACGCTCTGATTACTTTGGCCAGGGGAGCCATATAAATATTAAAAAGCGTGGGGCCCAAAATGGAGCCCTGTGGCACCCCCCTTTTGACAGGCCGAGTGCTGGCCAGGATTCTGCCTATTTGTACTGTGGTCGTCCGGTTAGATAGGTAACTCTTGAACCATTCCCATACCTGCCCTCTGACACCAATCTCCCATAGTCTCTGAATCAGAATACGATGGGAGATGGTGTCGAAGGCCGCAGACAGGTCTAAGAGGACAAGGATGGAAGATTGATGTTTGTCCAGATCAATTCTTATGTTGTCTGCGACCTCGACCAGTGCTGTCTCCGTACTGTGGGCAGCACGGAAACCTGACTGCTAAGGGTCAAGTAGGTTATTCATTTCAAGATATTTTACCAGCCGTCCATTGACCGATGCGTTCAATATTTTTCCAAAATATGGGAGCAGGGAGATGGGTCGATAATTTACAAGAATGTTAACATCAGCTCCTGATTTTTTCAATATTGGCCTTACTCTTGCCGCCTTCCAGAGTTCTGGGACATCTGCTTCCAGCAGAGATTTATTAAGGAGGCTAGTGAGACAGTCTACTAGAGCCGGGGCAAGTAAGGTAAATAGTTTCGGGGGTAGTTGATCATTCAGGGAACCTGATTTGATCTTTTGCCCTATTATAATGGTCTTATCTTTGTCAAACATTTCAAAGGTAGTCCATCTAGAGGGAGACTTATCAGTAGTGGGATCATGATCTTGGTACTGTGTAGGCAGAGAGTCTGGGCTGAAGGATTCACATATGGTTATGATTTTGTCCTCCAAGAATTTAGAGAGTGCTTCGGTCCATTCTACAGTATCAGGAGTAGATAATGGATTTTTTGAAGAAGTAAATTCTTTTAAGATATGGTGAAGCTCTTCGAGGAGTTTTCGGCTTTAATTATACGTTCTGCTAAGTACACCCTCTTAGCTGAACCTATTTCCCTCATATAGTTGGTATGCAGAGTTTGATAGGTCCTACGAGCGGTTGCGTCCTTACTTTTTCGCCATTTTTTCTCAGCGGTTCTTGTGATGGACTTGGTTTCTTTAAGCTGTTCCGTGAACCAAGGTGATGGCTTCTCCCTGCACTTGACCATGCGTAGGGGGGCGATATTATCCAATGCCTTACCAATCGCTGACTCTAGGTGTATTTCTGCTAGATTAACATTTGCCGTCAGGTATATAGGGTTTTTCTGAAATTTATTCGAGAAAGAGGCAAGAGTGATCTTTTTCATGGTTCTACACATTTTTAAATTGGCCTTACTGGACGGTCCCAACACACAGCCGTTTATGGTGAATTTCACTAGATAATGGTCGGTCCACAGTAGCGGAATAGGGGGGTCTGTCCAGATATTAGAGGAATTGGTAAATAAGAGGTCCAATGTGTGTCCAGCACAGTGGGTTGGACCCTTGATCCTTTGACTAAGATTAAGAGTGCTCATGGTGGAGATTAGTTTTTCTGTTTCAGCGTCTGACTGGTCATCTGCATGGTAGTTAAAATCACCCAATAACAGAAATCTGTCCACAGTCAGTGCATGGGGGGCAATGGTTTCTAGTAGGGTGTTAGGAAACTCTCCTTTAGTCCCAGGAGGTCGATAGAGCAGAGCCCCTTTCCAAACCTCATTTAGGGGGCGACTCATTTTAAAAACTATCATTTCTGTCTGATCAATAACCTCGCTTTCTATCACGCAAACATGCATAGTCTCTTTTGCTGCAATCAGTTATCCCCCACCTCTAGCGTCCCTCCTATCTGACCTAACTATTATATATTGTTGAGGGAAAGCTACATGGAGGTCTGGGGTGGCGTCTGACTGGTCATCTGCATGTTATGTAATCTGCACCAATGTGGAAACATACATGGAACACACTGTGAAATTGCATCTCCTCTTCAAATTGCAGAGGGACAATCATCACCCCCTGCACACCGACGTGCCATGTCCATGTTCAAACAACAAGGAAAGCATGGACAAATGTAGGGGCAGTGACATCTCCTTACGTACATGTCGCACATGTCTTGGGACTTGAGTCACAGGGTGCATCCCTGCATCATGGCGGCACATATCAGAGCCCAAAAGAAGCCCTGTTGTCACTTGTAGGCCACAAATGACAGCCAAAATGGAACGAATTTGGGACACATGTGAAACGCTGAATAGTAGTATACCGTAACAACTGTGACACACAGAACTAGCACTTAGAATGCATGACACCCTAAACAGCCTCACTGGACAGAGATGACACACCCACCATCCATTAACAAATTCCTAAATTGTTAGCACTACATGCTGCACCCACACTTGTATGAGTGAAGTGCCTGTACAGACGAGTGACATGCACCCTGGAAATGTGTTTTGGAATGCATTTATTTGCACATGCTGTGCATATGGTCAGTCATCGTACTGTCCCATTATTGCTAAGGACCGTCACAATGCGAGGACAACCAGAGAAGAAATTGTCAATGATGTAGTCCCTACGGGCTATTCCTGCTGCGGAAGGAGTGTGGTGTGGTCCACCTGCCTCATCATCATCATCATCATTGTCCGGTGCATCCACCCATTGTGGAGTGGTGTGGCTCACTGGTTAGAGGCGGCAGACCCGTAAGCAGAGAACGGCCCGGGACCAGGGTTCAATTCCCGACGCGGCAGGGTCGTGGACCAGGGTCAGCGGACTCGATAATTCTCGCCTTGGTGCCTACTCTAACCAGGGAACACACTCGGCAACTCTGGGCATTAAGTTTGCCTCATCTCTACAACGGCCCCCCACAGATGCCGGGGATGCTTGGTTCCACCTTGGAGACACCCAGAAAGGGACAATCTCACAGGGAAAACCAGGACGGGTTCCCCAGCGGTCTTCAGCGCCTAGATACTCCTTGGAGTCGTAGTGCGCTTTACAAGTACACCCACATTTACATTTACATGGGGCTTAGCTGTGCACACATATGTTGTGCAACACACAACATGTAACAATCATTTTGCACACAATGTCTAGGCTGTACAGGAGCCATCCACCTGAAAAGTGACTTCAACATGCCAAAGTGAGCGCCACGATGCCCTTTGTGCATTTGTGGGCCAAATTGTACTGCCTCTGGGCCGGTGTGCTCGGGGCTCGGAGGGGTGTCATCATCCAAGTGAGACGTGCATATCCTTGGTCACCTGTGACAGTGCAGAGAGACATGAGTCAAGACTATGTACTGCATGATGTGTTGGCAGGCATACTGGTTCATTGGTGTGTGATATGTGTGACTTACTGATTCCAGTATGACATTAACTGTTTGTTAAAAATGAGCGGCATCATTGTGTATTACCTATCCTCACTGCTCAAATTGTGTGACCTACACCACAGCAGTGTGTGCCGGAGGCAGTGGTCAGCAGTGTCCCACAGCCACGTGTGGTAGGCCCGCGCTGCACAGAGTCAGTGGCACCAGGGCTGTTGTTGGTAGTGTACCATCACCTCCGTGAAGGTGAGCCGTTTCTCCTTCGGACTGAAGCACGTCTTCCTCTCACTGCACTCCTTGAATACTGTGATATAAACACTGTCATGAAGAAATCAAGACTCAGTTCCAAAAGTGTGACCTAGTTGGCCGCAGTGTCGGCCAGAGGTAGCGGTCAGCGAGGATTAACCACTGTCCAGCCATCTCCTCCAGGATCTCTAACACACAATGTTGGAATGGCATATGGATTATATTTGTGTCAGACGGAGGTAGTGGCACCAGAGCTGAGCGGGTGTGCAGCCTGCGAGAATGCCATGTCATGCCTGATACGCACTGCATTGGATTGGTGTGAGGCCTGCAAGACCACTGTGCAGGCCGAAGGCCGCAGTCAGCAAGGGCCCACAGACACGTTTGGTTGTAGTCCTATGCACAGACTTGTTGGCACCACATCGGAGTATAGTGACATAAACTCAGCCATGAATAATGTTCTTTGCCATGGTGTAATCAAGAATCAGTTCCAAATGTGTGACCAACTTGTCCGCTGTGTATGCCAGTGGAGTACGTCAACAAGAAAGGAGGACTGTAGGCTTGTGTCGCGGAGGCCTTAATGGTCTGAGGAGGCTGCCAAGGTATGAGGCCTTGAGCTTGGAGCTTGCAGCGGCACGTGGTGGGCCCTCTTCGATATACGCCGGTGTCAGAAGGTGAGCAGTGATGGCTGAATGCGCATGGGCGGGCATGACGGCTTCTGGGACCAGCAGCCGAGGATGCAGCAGGCGCACAGGATTGCAGGCAACACAGCTCACAGTGACGGCCTTGTGGCAGGTTGAGAGGCTCCTCCCTGGCAGTGATGTTGGGAATTCTGGAAGAGAACCACCCCTAGGGCTACGTGCTTTTTATTCACACCCCTACGCTAGCCTGGCGTACGCCGGGCCAGCCCAATTCACACACGCTTACAGTGGGGGACGTAACGAGCAACATTTCCGTGATCTTCCCCATTGGCTGGGGTGACATGGTTGCGTCCACTGTCCTCAACCCTACCACCACCAACCTTGTCTATGGACATGGATATGTCTGTGGTCTGCATAGTGCAGTCTGGCCAGCAAATCCACGCCATACTTGGTATTGTGTGCAGTCTCATTCATCGGTCACATCGCCTCCTTCGCACATTCCTGGTTCTCCCCTTTCCCCACATTCTGCTATTGTATAGCTGAGGTGCCATGCCGTTGATGGCTCATGTACATGGCTAGTCCAGGTTCCGACAGTAAGTTGTGCTGTTGTGTCTGGTGGGTGGGCATGTTGTTTGGCATGTTGTATGTGACTTTGTGACGTGTGCATTCTCAGAGTTGTGAGTTGCATGATTGTGGAGTTGAGGTGTGTGGTGTGTTCATTTGGTAATTACCAACGAGCAGTGCATTTCCGTAGGTGCCATCCTGGAAGCAATGTTTGATGATGGACCGTCAGAAGATGTAGGAATCATGCACACTGCCTGGGTAGTTTGCGACGACATTGGTGAAGAGTCCCTCGTGGTCCACTATTGCCTGCACATTGATGGAATGCCTGGGCTTTCTGTTGCGGTAATTGTGCGCAGTGTCGGCAGAGGGCACAAGTAGTACATGTGTGCAGTCAATTGCCCCCAACACGTGTGGGAAGCCAGCTATGGCATAAAAACTTTGCTTGGTCTCCAGTTGTTCCTGCGCAGTGTGGGGGAAGTATAGGTACTGGGTACCAAGCTGATGATGGCATCCAGGACAGGTCTGATGAACTTTTATAAGGCTGGCTGTGAGACTCCTCCAACTCTGGCAGTTGTTGGTTGGAAGGTATCAGATGCTAACAGATGCAGTACAGCCAGCAGCTTTGTCTGCGGAGGGATGTTTATTGTTTGCTGTGGTGGTACCATCAGCCTGTGGGCTATGATGTTCAGGATGCGGAGGATGGTTTTCCGTTTGAGCCTGTTGTGGGCAATGACATACTCTGGTGTTAAGTCTGTGAGGCTGGTGCGTCTTCTGAAGGTCCGCGGCCTGTGTTTGCACTGCCTCTGTAGTGGTTCAGGGGGTGTGACCGGGGGGTGGCAGGCCTGGGGGTGGCGGTGGTGGGTGTTGTGGGCCTGTTGGGGCTCCGAGCTGCATGATCAGTAGCTCAATGGCATCTGTTGCCCTTCAGGTGTGGCTCTGGGCTGGGCTCCCTTGTCTGGTGCAGGCTGTTGTCTGACTTTACACCAGGTCAGGGCAGGTGTTAATTTCCTGCTGCTAACGCGTCTTATCACCTGTTTTGGGTTCTTATCGCTGATCTGGCTGGTCGTTGAGAATGTTGCAAAGTGGTGTTGTCGCTGTTTTTTATACTGGAACGCCTACTCTGCATCTCACTAGCGTTAGTTGCCAGGGTCATCTGTGGCAATGTTTTTTGCGGCTGCTATTGCAAGAAAACTGGTGATATGGGCTGTTACTATCAGCTAGTGAATGGGGCTATAGACTTATAACCACTTTGGCTGCAATAAAGTGCCGTTAACTCGCCGGCTAATACATACAAAATACAAGATCACAGGCCGTCCGACGGGGCCCCTACACGGCGTCCAAAACCCCCACGACATGCGGGGTTCCCCAAGGCTCTTCCCTGTCACCCTTACTGTTTAACCTTTACCTCCGGCCCCTTCTTCACTCCCTCCACACCTGGGACATCACAGTATATAACTACGCGGACGACTTACAGATCATCTTCCCCCTCAATTCCCAAAACGCAGTAGCCAACTTCCACACCGCCATGGTCCATATACAGGAATGGATGAACACCAACCATCTGAAATTAAACCCCGGGAAAACAGAGCTGCTCCTTCCGGGCCCAAGTCCCTCCGCCTGGGGGGCGCATTTCTGGCCCATGGAACTTGGCACCCCACCCACTCCCGCAAATACTGTAAAGAGCCTGGGCGTGACCATCGACGCCGAACTCTCCCTTCGATCTCAAGTCGGCTCGGTGGTCTCATCCTGCTCCTTCCAACTTCGTAAGATCCGCAAAATCAGTCACCTACTCCCCCTTGCCGCTCTAATTCAAGTGATAGTTTCCCTAGTACTCTCCCGCTTGGATTTTTCCAACTCCCTTTACCATGGCCTTCCTAAAACACTTCTCCACCGCCTACAGGCAGTCCAAAATCAAGCAGCTCGCCTTATTCACAAATCCCCTAAATGGCAATCAGCCAAACCACTGCTGCATAAACTACACTGGCTGCCTATAGAGCAGAGAGTGGCCTTCAAGGTGGGCTGCCTCACGCGCAGAGCACTTCATGGCACCAGCCCCGTCTTTATAACCTCACTCATCCACCCTTATCGCCCCACTCGCGATTTACGCTCTTCCCATCTCCAAAAGCTTGTCACGCCCAAAATAAGAACCAATACATTTGGTGGACGTAGGTTTGCCTCCTTGGCCCCAAAATTCTGGAACCCCCTCCCTATGGCCATTAAATCCAGCAGCTCCCTCCTTCTCTTTAGGAAACAGCTCAAAACTTTCCTCTTCCCCCCACCCTGCTAATCCTTGTAAACCTCCTCAGTCTGTTCCCCCTCTGTTCTACAGCGCCAGGAAACCCACGGTGTCAGCGCGCTCTATAAATGTCACCTAATAATAATAATAATAATAATAGTACATTTCGAAGACAAACAAGTTCTTTGATGTGTCTTTTTCAACACAACTAGCTATATTTGTTATTATTTCTGTTTCTGGGACATGGTGTTACAGATTCTATTCTCTCTAGATTTGTAATTTGCATTGAGCCAGTGGAGATGCACCATCACAAATGTGACACATTTTCCATCTGCAGTATTACAAGTGCATTATAACCTATGATACTATGGCAGATGGGATATCCAACATGTTTAACTGAACATCCTGTCTGCGAAACTTTAAATAAGGGCCTTAGCCTATATTTGGTAATCATGTGGGCTTTGGGTAATTCATCCAGTCAGATATTCCTCAAGATTAACTTTTGTGCCATTCAACTGTGGTACTGCAGCTTGCTGTGTTACAACACTTGTTTCCCTCTGTGCCTTACGATTCCTTTAGGTTTCTAGGCAATCCCTCCTCCTGCGCTTGGCTTCGAATAATAAGGTTTTGTGGGATTTGGCTCCAGACGATTTGTGTTGTGGTGAGTTAGTATTCCAGGGATTCTTCCTACTTGACTCAGCCACGGTGCCTTATTCACATTGTGCCTCCCAATCATATCACGGAGGACCTCCCTGCAGGGCTCTAGGCCTTTATTAGTCCACACCTGCACCCAGTACAGTGCTGGCCTCGATGAAACATAGCTGACTACAGATTTCATATCCAAATCTAGCCGTGAAAGGAGCGAAGGAGTTCTCTGGGGGAGAGACAGAAACTGATCTCATGAAGGTAGGTAAGTGATGTACAAATCTTGTGTCATGTATTAGAACAGGAAGAGACAGATGGGAAATGGAGGTACAGTGTTTCAGGCATGTACAGTGTAGGTTGTAGATAGAGAGACTGACCAACCAGGCAAGTGATGGACAGAACGCGTGTCAAGGTGTCAGGACAGGCAGTGAGATGCTTTATACAGGGGATGTTAGTGATGGGCAGATGGGGTCAGGACAAACAGGATGCAGGTGACAGGCAAGCACTATAACTCTGTTGACAGAGATAGACCAGTAATGAACAGACTATGTGAGTGGATGGACAGATAGTGTGTGAGAAGTGGGACAGAGGGGTGCGTGATGGGTAGGCAGTTATCAGGGCACACACATGGAAGGACAGTGATTGCCAATCTAATGACTTTTGGACAGGCCATGTCTGGGCATCAGGCGCTCTGAACAGACAGAGAGTCACCCCAGCGTTATGGAGTCCGCATTAACTCCTGCTCCAACCTCTGCAGCTGCAGCTGCTAGTCAAACCTTAAAACGGAATAATGGAAACTGATCCTTACTTACCCATGTGCTATGAAAGTGTTGTGCGCCCGAGAAGAGGTCACCAGCAGACACAGCAGTTCCATGTGCTCTACAGCATCGAGCTGTGCAGGGTATTTCTTGTCCTATGACAGCTCAGCAGACTAATGCACCTGCTGTAAACCCATGCATTCACGTGAACTTCACATATTCCCCTCTTCATAGTCTATCAACTGAGTAACCCTCTCGAAGTCCCTATACTACGTGCCAACGAGCTCCGGGCTAACAATCACCGAGCTTCAAATACCATTATTCCTGGAGAAGGAACTATACATATAAAGAAGTGATGAACAATTGCTCCCTCGCGCATGTTCCTTTAACTCATGTCTGCCCTGCCAGATTCATAAATCATAAGGCGAGGCTCCATGCAAAGAATGACCAAGAAATTAACAAGTGCCACGCGCTGCTGGTCTGACCCAAACTACGGAGAGAGCATGGCATGTCACTGTGTCATTACTCTTTCTCTCGAGTGAGTTTCCTTTTGTTTTTGACACCCTCAGCCAGATTCATCAAGGGAAATTGCGCTCGCAAAGGGCCAGATTCTGAGAATCTGGCCCTGTGTGAGCGCACTTTTTGCATTTGGGATTCATCATCCCAAATGCAAAAATCGCTAATACAGAATTCGCATTTTAGCGAGGAATAGCATTTAAGGAATCTCTATTTGAGATTCCTTAACTGCAATTCATGACACTTTTAAAAATTGCGAATTCGCAATTTCCGGCCGCTATTTACCATGAAGTCTGACTTCGTGGTAAATAGCGAAAACTTAGAAAAATGCACTTTAGTGCATTTTTCTGAGTGGTATGTTACACACACACATGTCCTTTGGACATGTGTGTGCGCAACATCAGGCTACATTTCCATTTCAGGGGTGCTACAGGGTGTCCTTTGGACACCCCTGGCACCCTTGAAATCGCATCCTTATTTGCGATTAGCAAATTTCTAATCTCAAATAAGGAATAACTCCCCATTCATTCCTATGGGCCTTTGCCCATAGGAATGAATGGGGAGGTATTCCTTATTTGTGATTAGCAATTTGCTAATCGCAAATAAGGAAGCTGTAGAAATCGCAATTTTTTTTGCGATTTCTACATGAATCCCGATTTGAGAGTCCTTAATAGCGATTCCTTAATAATCCCTATTAAGGACTCGCAAATCGGGAGCATGATGAATCTAGCTGCCTGTTCCCTATTGCCGGGATCCCAGGTGTGCTTTCTCTGTCATCAGCGCTGCTCTTTACAAAACGCAGAAAGAAAGTTAAATTTCAGCTCAGCAGTCGTCGGTGGCAAAATGGGCGTGGGAAGGGTGGGGTGTTGGGGGGGATATAATAATCATCTATATAAAATAAAAAACGTACCTTCCTCCATGATCGTATCACGCGCCACCGCCTCATGGTATGTTTTAGGCAGCCTCCCTCCTCCTGCTCATTTAAGCCAATCACAACGCTGCAATGGCAGCATTGTGATTGGTGAGGTGCAGTAGAGAGCCCCCCCAGCCGGGCGCTTAATGGGAGGCCATTTTCTCTATGTAGGCTGCATGCAGCCTACATAGAGAAAAAGAGAGAGTGTGCATGACTGAGTTAGTTGGCCCTGGGGCTGACCAAACAGCCAGTACCCACAACAGTGGGCAAGCTCCCTCGCAGGATCGCCCACCTGCCCGCCCTCAACCAGGCACTCCAGGCATTTCTGCTTTCTCGCTGTGCGAGAAGCAGAAACATAAAATGGTAGCTTTACCATTTTATGTTTCTGCCTTCCCGCACTGCGAGAAAGCAGTGGGGTGATGCCCCCACACCCCAAGGGAGGAGTCGCCACTGTGTAGGATAGCTAAGTTTGACTGTTTCTGCCTTTCTAATTTGTGTTTTTGTCATAGACACTTGTATGGGAATTGAGAAGCATTATAAAGTGCATGAATATATCTTTGTTCTCATAGTGTAAATGAAGCTGGGATGTGATCCTGTACATGCATTCTTCTTGCCGCATAACATATCTTTTTGCAAAAAGATATCAGAAAGCGTTTATTGTTTGTCAGGTTAAAACATATTGTTGCTCAGATTGTGTAGAAAAAGTCAGCAATTATATTGTTTCTGTAGCCAAAAATATCTCCCTTCTGTTGATTACTTTTTTCTTTTAGAGCAATGTATTAGAGAAAGGAAAAACGGCTTTCCAGAAATCCCGCCGTTTTCCTGGAAGGAGTACTATCAAAAAGGGCTTAGTAGGTTTTAAACTTTTTGTCATCATTACCGGTAGGTAGAAAAAGCTTTATTCGAGTTATACACTCATAAAAGCACACATTTATAAATTCATACATTTCTTAAAAACTTCAAAGATTCTATAACAATAAATTTATAGTTAAAAATACATAATACATAAGCATAAAAATTGTTTATCAATTAGAATTAAAATAAGCTTTTTCATAATATGCGGAAACTAGATGCATGTTGCAATATAGAAACCTCCGCGTTACGGACCATTCCCGAGTTTATACAATAAAAACTCATACCATACATATTAGCCGCATTTTAAAGTTAAAATTCATATATATCTCCCAGTTGCTATCTGCAAGGATAAATCATACATAGGAAAATGTAAAATTCAGAACACATTAGAGGATAGAGCCCTCCTCCTTATGGACCATGCCCACCCCAAATATTTAGCAGTTCCGACTACGATGGACATTTCAGTGGAGGAACAAATAATTCTCAGCCCCTCAACACCACTTAGGACACCGAGGTTCCTACAAACTGGAGCCAACCAAGATTTTCTTGGATTTACATAAGCCACACATAAAAAAAGAAAGTGTGCGATGCTTTCATTGGGGGCCCCACATGACGGACAACACGCGCTACCTCTAGTTTTCCACCTGGACGTCATACACCTCAAGGGGAGAGAACCTGCCCTTAACTGGAAAAATAATTTCCTGTCTATTGGAACAGTTATGCTGTCCCAATACTTTTCTAAGGATGGTCTTTGTTTAATTTCCATGAATCTACCCCCCATGGATTCCGAGGTTACGCTCCTCCAAAGTTTATGATCGATGTGGTTCCAATATAGTTCTTTGATACTGGATTTACTAGGGAATACTTCCCCAAGGGGGTTTTCCCATAATTTGGAGAGCCCAAGCTCTGCAAGGACATCCCTTAGTGTTTTTAGCCATGTGATTTTACGGAAAACATCTAGTTTGGCTAATGCTAAGAACCCCTCAGCGTAGTGTCTTATTTCCACGGTTGTCCATAGCCGTCTCCAATAGAGGATAGGCCTCAGTCGGGCACGGTCACTAAGCGATCTTCTACCTAAATCCAAACCAAGCGGTATCAGTGGGGTACTTTGGGGGAGACTAGTTATCCCTCTCACAAACCTGTTCTCAGATCTTTGAAGGGTAGTAAGACTCTCAAAGCCCCAGACTTCAGCCCCGTAAAGGGTTGCGCCCAAGGCTTTTGCGTCATAAACCATGAGAACAGGTTTTATAGGCCTGGTTTTGGATTTTACTTGCTCGACCCTGAGGGCTCCTGAAATCTGCTGGTGTTTCAACACCGCCTTCTCTATGTGTCTTGACCAACCAAGTTTACTTGATATCTCGACCCCAAGGTATGTAAAAACATTTACCAACTCTAGTTTGATATTGTTCAAAAATACATTGGGTCGAGATTGACGCTTTTGCCCAAAGGCCATCAACTTGGTTTTATTTACATTAACCTCGAGACCCCGTTCTTTACAGAATGAGTCAAAAATGTTCAAGGCTCGCTGGAGACCCGACGGGGTTTTAGACACGATCAAAGTGTCGTCAGCGAACATCAGAATTGGAACTCTGATGCCCGCTAACGAAGGTGCGTCAACCATTGCGTCCAATATCCTATCTACAATGCCATTAATGAACAGGGAGAACAGCAGGGGTGCCATTGAACATCCCTGCCGGACCCCCCGCTCGACTGGGAAGTTGGTGGTGGATTCCCCATTCCTCCCCCACTGGACCTTTGCATAGTTGCTTTCATGCAGACGCATTATCAGCGTGAGCAAATCAGGTGGGACCCCTATTTTGGACAGAACCTCCCACAGCGTGCGCCTGGGCACCAGATCAAAGGCAGCCCTTAGATCTACAAATGCTACATAGAGTCTGCCTTTGCCCAGGAGTACAGTCCCCCACCGCAGCATGGTGAAGCGAAAAATTTGGTCAACCGTACTAGTTGCACGTCTGAATCCTGCCTGGAAGGGGGATAAAGCATTGTTGTCGTCTACCCAGGCCATGAGTTTGTCGACCAACATCTTCCCCACTACTTTTTGCATGGTGGCCAGCAAACTTATTGGTCTATAATTTGCCGGGAGTGACCGATCGCCTTTCTTAAAGATCGGTATTATTATTGCCCCCTTCCATATATTAGGGATTTTTGCCCCTTTCGCTAGGCCGTTTCCCAACAAGGTCGCGTATTTTGCCCACTGGACCTTGTCGTGTTTAAAAATGTCTGAAGGGATTCCATCTAGCCCAGGAGCTTTCCCCCCCTGCAAACTTGCTATTACGAGTTCCGCGTCCTTGGTTGAAAATAAATCACCCTTGCAAAATACCATAGGGATTGGTTCTATGGCCATTATATCCCTACTCTCAGCATACTGGGGTTTAAAATACTCGACCCACAACGCCTCATCGACATTGTTGTCGGGATTGTTGGGGGCGCCCCCTCTTCCCCATTTCACAATTTTCCAGAAAAGTCTGGAATCCTTTTGCCCTGAAGCCTCGAGTAGCTCCTCCCAGTACTCCTCGTCCCACAGCTTCTTGGCCTTGCGGATACTGTCATTATAATGTTTCCTAGTGGCGCTAATCGAGGCCTTAACCCTGCTTTTGAGTGCTCTACCCAACTCCAGTCTGGCTACCCTGCACTGTTTGTTGAACCAGGTCGCCATTGTGATTGGTACTTTTCTGTTAGTCTTTGATGGCTTGGTAAAGTGCGGTTTTATCAAGGAGAAGAATGTGTCATGTATATCAGTTAATTGGACAGAGTCTGGTGTTACCGGATCTACCTTTGTCATGGCAGCAATAGCATTGTCTGTCTCCAATTTAATGGACTCCATAGTGGACAAATTGGCCAGGACATATGGCCATCTCACCCGTCTTGAGTCATTAGTCATAACAGGTACGCTCCCACTACCTGACACTGAGTTGGTTCGTGCGGCCCTCCACCATGAGTGGGAGACACAGAGGGGGTTATGGTCGCTTTCTACTCTCCCCACAATTTCCATGTCACCCACGCCACACCATAACTCAAGACTACAGATGACATAGTCGATCCTACTTTTATTATGTCCATTGTCGAATGTACAATTGCCACCTTGGTCGCTTTTTGTCCTGCCATTAAGGGCCCTCAAACCATACTCCAGACATAACGCATTCAACAATAAAATGTTTTTTGACCACCGCTTCACAGGTATGAGGTTTAGATTTGGGATGCCCCAAAGGGCATCTTCCTCCATTCCTATTGGATATGCAGTATTTTCTAGAGGCTCAAATGTCCTATTCAAATCACCAGCCAAGATTACTCTGTTTCCAAGTGACTGGGATTCGAGGGAGGCGGATAAGACCTCTAGGGTAGCAGAATTCCCAAGACTCTTGCCCCTAGCATATATGTTATAAATGTCTATCAAGCCACCCTTTCCTACAGATAGTCTCAATAATTGTATATCCTTGCACCCTAGATCAATCATTTTTACTTTAACATTTGAGTTTTGCTTGATCCAAATTGCGAGGCCTCCCATAGGTCTACCCCTGGGGCCTCTCGTAGCTGGTATACAAAAATGTAAATAACCTGGGAAATATATTGGGTCGCAAGCCCACGTCTCTTGGAATAGGCACATTTCGAACCCACTTACAAAATCAATCCAATACTTTGACAACAATCTAGCCCCCAGCCCCGCTACATTCCATGACAAAAGTCTCTCCAGGGTATTTTCTATACAAGTCCCCTTTACGTTAGGTGCCATGGACAACAAATCATCCAGCTTCCCATAATCACAATCCTCTCCTAGAACAGTGTTTATGCAATTTGCATCTGTTCCCTCCTTGATGCAAATAGTGGTTGGGATGGCTAGTTCGCCCACACAGCCCGCCGGACTTACAATGATGCTCCCATCACTCACATTCACTACTTCAGATGTTAGACTCATTTCATCTTCATTGAGTATCATTATTTCAACAGGGTTACTTCCCCCAACCATTTCCCCTTCCAGAAGTAATTGCTCATCTGATCTCTGTCAACATCCCCACCTCATCTGCCCCTGCCCATTCTGGGGGGTAAATGCCGGTATATAATAATTATTTGTTCTTAATGTGGGAGCAGCAGTGGGGCCAGCCTCTACCCCAGTACAGAGACTGGATCTCGATTGCTCCCTACAGCCCCCTGGGTAGATGACCGGTCTGGGATAAAAGAAAGTCAGGTCCACAACCCCAATCCCACCAATGCTAATATTCCAACCAGGTCCCGTTATCAGCCCCACAACCCTTGGATCCTGAAAGTTAATTATAATACACTCACCCCCCTGCTTTTTTAGGGTATTCCCTATCCAATTGACCCTTCTTACCCCAATTATCAGGCCATCCACTCCCCCTGGCAGGGGTCTATTGACACGAAGCCAATGGATGGCCTTGTTTTTTAGCGTGTCATAAGTTTCTCTTTGGCCCTCCATTAGGGGTGGAACATTAGTGAGTATGGCCACATATGGGTAGGAGTCCGGGGTGAGCTGTACTCGGGGGATCCTAGTCAGAAATTTTGTTATATGGGGTTTTGTTTGTGCTTGCTCTGGGAGAACACGGCACTGTGTAAGGATGTTATCCACTGCCACAACAGTATTAGTCCCGTTCCCGATACTAGGGGCATCCCTCGTGGGACCACCACCCATTGCTATCTGGGTGGTAGGCCCCACCTTATTCCCATTGCCATTACTAGAAGGGATTTTATCATTTCCTGGCCATTTGGCCATAGTTTTCCCCGGTCCGGTCGGCAGAAGTGTGGCATTTTTACTAGTTATGGTGGGCGGGTTTTTTACACTATCCTTGCAACCCTTGTTGGTAGTGTTATTGGGCTTGGTTTTCCCGCTATTACTAATGGTTTTAGTGGACATTAAATTAGAAACATTCTTACTGTTCGCCCCTTTATTTTCCTGGACAGGAGTAACACTTACAGGCGGGGATTGTAAGTCTACCAACACGACTCCTTGGTCTTTATCAGCTATCTGTAGATGTTTCCCAATCTCACCCATTCTATTGCCAGACTTAATTAAAGATTTAATGGAAAAAAAATTATCTAAGCTAGTTTGTTCTAGGTGGTCAAGTTGTTCAGCTAGCTTTTGCAGTCTAAGCTCTACGGGATGTAGAAGGGAACGCATTATTTTTCCCACTTCTACCAGGAAATCATGATTGGGAGATAGTGACCCCGGGAGGGCTATGAGAGTTGAATCTGGGGCTGGAACCGCCAATGTTGTAGAAGGCACCATAATTATAGGGTCCACTTCAAGTTGGGCTGCTATAGCCTCCCCCGTAGGCATTGCTACGCCATTCTTTGCAGGGACATGATTTAAGAATGGTTTGGGACCCAACTTCCTGTGCTTTCTCGCGGGTTTTTGAGGTTGTGGTTTTTTAACAGTAACTCCCCATTTCCTTTTAACACCAGGCTTGGGTTTAAGCACTTCCAAATGCACACAGGGTTTTTCTAAAACTCCTTTCTCTTTAGATAATTGACTAAGTACATCAGAATGCTCAACAGATAGACTAGTTACTACAGTGACTGATGAAGAAATGTCAGCTAACTCAGTATGGGAGGGTATATCAAATAGTAGGTCCTGGGTGACTGGTAGAACAATAGAAGACAGAGGTGTAACCAGCGCAGGAAAGTTCAGACCTTGGTTTTTTTCAGGCGGGTTTTTCAAAAGCTCAATCGAGAGCCTACGCCCAGCTCGTCTTTCCGCCAGAGCGATCTCTTTATCAATATCCTGTGGCAAGCGTTTGAAGTAGGAATCAAGAGGGCCCATGACAGCCGGCTCTGCCTCAGCCATTGGAGGCAACAGTGTAGAAGTGCTTGTTGTGCAAGCCATAGTACAAAGAACCCCCCTTCTACTCCCCGATGAACCCACAAGTCACAAATCAATTAATATATCAGTAGGTGGATCAATACCTGGGCTGTAAATGTTAAAGGGGTGGCCCAGCCCGGCCTCCTTCGGCCCCTGACGGCCACAGACGGTCCCGCCCTTGTCCCGGGCTTCTCCCGGCGCTCCCGCGCAGCGGGGATGCAAGGAGCGTAATGTAGAGTATGCGCACAAATAGGTGAAAGGGGGGAGGGGTCGGGGAGAGCGGCCCAGGTGTAACAAGTCAGACAGGCAGGCGGGCGCTCCTGGGATATGCAGTCCCAGTTGAGCGCGCGCACTCGCTCGCAGCCCCGGCAAATATCCTTCCCTCAGCGTCCCCTTTAGGAAAAACGGCAGGCAGCACACCTAACGCAGCGGGACCCGCGGAGCGGGTTCCGCAAGAAGTGGGCTGGTGGCAAACTCCAAACTCCAAACAGGTAACAACGAAATGCAGAGAGGCGTCCCACTCGCCAGATCCAGAGAAGCAGTTGATAAGCGCTCGATGAGAGGGGGGAGGGGTCGGGGAGAGCGGCCCAGGTGTAACAAGTCAGACAGGCAGGCGGGCGCTCCTGGGATATGCAGTCCCAGTTGAGCGCGCGCACTCGCTCGCAGCCCCGGCAAATATCCTTCCCTCAGCGTCCCCTTTAGGAAAAATGGCAGGCAGCACACCTAACGCAGCGGGACCCGCGGAGCGGGTTCCGCAAGAAGTGGGTTGGTGGCAAACTCCAAACTCCAAACAGGTAACAACGAAATGCTGAGAGGCGTCCCACTCGCCAGATCCAGAGAAGCAGTTGATAAGCGCTCGATGAGAGGGGGGAGGGGTCGGGGAGAGCGGCCCAGGTGTAACAAGTCAGACAGGCAGGCGGGCGCTCCTGGGATATGCAGTCCCAGTTGAGCGCGCGCACTCGCTCGCAGCCCCGGCAAATATCCTTCCCTCAGCGTCCCCTTTAGGATAAAACGGCAGGCAGCACACCTAACGCAGCGGGACCCGCGGAGCGGGTTCCGCAAGAAGTGGGCTGGTGGCAAACTCCAAACTCCAAACAGGTAACAACGAAATGCAGAGAGGCGTCCCCAAATGCAGAGAGGCGTCCCATCATTACCGTTTCTATGTCTAAATGGGGAGGGTCCGGATGACTGTTGTGTCTCATAGAAATGGTAACCAGCCTTGCCCAATTGATCATATGTTTACAATGGCATGCGCTTTTGAGCTTGAATGTTATTTTAGAATTTTGGGTGAAGAAAGAAGTAAGCATTGGGTATTATAAGCTAGAATTAATGTACATCTTGAATCAATAAGGCAACACATTCTTCCCCTAAACATACTATATCCATGATGACTAATAACTCACTTAGAGGAAAAGCACCTTTAAGAAAGTAATGCAATTTCAGAGTCACAAAAGTAGGCTCCTAGAGGTTGAGTTAGAAATGGTAACAAGAGGATGGTGCTCTAATTAAAAAGGTTTTGGCTTGTCTTCAGACTGAGCTGAGGAAAGCAGAGGGGGTTCAGAAAAGTTAAATATGTTACCAAGAATGATTGATTCAATAGAAATTAGCCAAAAACTTTAAAGCAACTTAAGGAAAACGTATTTAAAGGAAATAGATCAAAAGGAATAAGGGAAATATAATCAACTTAGAAGCTTGCAGACTAATAAATCTGAATTTTACAGGGTATGTTGAAATTAAATGTCTTTGACCATTAACAACAGAAATAACAGATAATTCTGGAAGCATTATGGAACAGCAATCATGCTGCCAACCTTAGCTTGCAGAATACTAGAGAGTCCGCATGACTTATTCAGGGTAACTGTATGGGTTTGCCAGTTCACCGGGTCATCTTTGATTTATCAATGTGATTCTTTGATGTAAGATTTATTCATATGTGATCAAATAAAACAAAGCATTTCCTCCGTTAATTTAACAAAAAAGACTGGACCAGTCAATTTTCTTGCAGTTCTTATCACAACAAATGTGGATTGGTGGGCCAAAGAATTTGTTTCTAGCTTTAAAGGGTTCATCCAGAACAGGAAATTTACCAATAATTGGAAAGGGGTTGTAACCATCACTTCCTAAGAATTATCAAATGTTCAGCCTACCAATAGGAGACAAAGTCTATTTAAAAATATTCTTGCCAGCCTTAAATCTATGGTTTGAGCACAAGGACGTAATTCAGTGACATCAGGGTGGCTTCCTGGAGTGCCACTCTGGTACTAGCTTCTGGGTAATGGCAAAAAAATAGAAATAGAACAGAGAGGAAATTAATTCTGTTGATTTGTAGATTTCACAGAAGCATTTGACAAAAAAACTGAGATAGATATATTAGGTAAAATTGATTCAATTGGATATCCTTCATAGTTTACTCTCAGTATAAAGAAATTTACACTTTGGAAATTGTATTTTGATTAGTAATTGAACAAGAGGGCTCCCTCACAGAGACAATTTCAATATGTAATGGGCTACATCCGGAATACATATTGGCCCCAACCTTATTCTCCTTATTTCTTCCTGATCTCCATTCAATGTCAAAACAAACCAATTCATGCCTCTCCCAAGGTCAGAGGGATGCACAGCCTTTGCTTACTGTGTGCAGGCAGCCTGATGACCTTAAATGGTAAGCAAATGCATGTGCAAATAACATCAAATGCAGTTTACAAATTTTGTGTACAGAACTTCTAACCAAAAGTATAAACTTTGGGTGAAATTTTAGGAATTCTACATAGTACCAAGTTGAAGCCAAAACTGAGGAGGCTTCAGAATATAAATACTTTGGTGTTACATTTGATAAAAATGTAAAGTTACCAACTCAGCAAAATAAGTTTTAGTTTCATTCATGGTCAACAGTTGCAGGACTATGAAAATGTTAAAAGATTATGGTGGCTATTCATCTGTGCTCAAGCAGGCATATACGCATTCCGTTATTACACAGGTTCTATATGCTGCTGAGATAGTAGTTTTAGATGATAAGTCCTCATGGTATTTTATAGAGAACCGCTAAAATGCTTTCTCCTCCTTCCTATTGTATTTTAAAGGAACAAGGGTCCCTTATGCGTACAGTGCATACAATCATATGTACACAGAAATAAAATTATATCTATGTATGGTATCCAAATGGAAAAATCATCGATATTTATGAATGCAAAATAAAGGACATAGCAGTGGGAAAACTAGCACAAGAGAGATCAAGTGAAGCTTCCAATCTCAGGCATATTAATGTGACAAAATGGACACATATTGGTTAAGTCACAACTTGCTAGTACCGTTGCTAATCCATTGAAATGAATGAATATAGCAAGAGTCAAGGTACATTAGTCAATGATTTTTCAATCTCTATTGAAATATTAGGATCAGCATCAAGACATAAGAAGTTATGCCTGAGACAGTAGGAGACCGTCTCAGGCATAATTCCACTCCTTCCCAATCCCAGCTTCTGAGCCAGAGTCATTACTTACCACCTTCCCATTGCACTACCTTTCATGCGATGATCCAATTGTTGCTATTCAAGGTCCTTGCCCGGTGTGATTTGGACCACTTCCTTTCTAACGTGGTATATTCTCACTCCTGACCTTAGTCTGATTGTGCCCAGCTTCCGCGTTATAGCACTGTTTTGCCAGACCACTCTTCTTTAATTTTCTATCATGCTGGCATCGGGTTACAACTGCTGCAGCTCTATTACTGTACACCAAAACCTGATAAAACCATTGCAACTTTCAACAATAGCATATCTCTCAACTGACAAATCAATGAGATTAATTTCTGACTTATGTGTAGCAACTAAAATTATGAACAGTTGGCTGCCTTGAACTATATCTAGTGGAAGTCTGAGATCATATACTGGCCTTTTGACTGTTGGGGACCATGCCAGCAAGCACATTATGGTAACGAGTCTCATTGAAGTAGATGGTCACAATCTGTAAGTCTAGCACACTTGACTCACTGCTCTAAAATTTCGAAACTCATCACTAACACTCTCATAGACTTTACATTTGCAATAGGCTCCAAAATTAAAGGAATCTATGGCACTTAGTGAATCAGCAATATACTTCCACTTGGGTAAGGATATCAGTCTCTGAAGGAGCGAGATATCGTGCTTTGGTAATACAGCCTTATATTATGCTTTGTATTTTGGCCCATGTGCATTACAGTACTTGTGTTTATACAAAGTAAAGCACAGAAGGAAGTGGTAACTTTAAGGAGTGATGTTATGATGTTTTATTATGTTCCGGTTAAGCATTTGATTGCTTGTCTCAGTTCAGTTCAAAGACTTTATTCGGTTATAATTCATGAATAACCATAAAAGTACAACAGTAAACAATACATCATCGTGACTGGTAGTGTTAAAAAGGGCACAATTTACATATACCAGAAATTTCATATAATCATTTTCTTGCGTAAATAAAAAATACTTTTTAAAAAGGCAGCAACAGAGGCCACAGAAAAGATGTCCTCCAAAAGTTGTATAGCAAGAAAAGCTGGGCGACACTGTCTCAAGTTCATGTTTTTTAAAATAGGCATGATCCATCTTTTCCTGGATATAACATAGAATTTACAAAAAAAGAGGATATGTATATCCGATTGTACAGAAATGTTATCACATGGGCATTTGCACATTTCCCTGGACCAATCATTTACTGCAGGAAAGCTCATCAATCTAAACAAAATACCAAATCTAAATCTAATCAGGAAAAACCTTTCTTGTTCTTTCATCTGTAGGTTTAGGTAAGGCTGGATTATCATTGATTTGGTTATCATTAGATGGGCAGTTACAGTCTTTTTAGACAATTCCGTTTTTTCTCTTTGATTCTCTAAAAAGTTTAAGCTTAGGTGTTTCAATACTTTCCTAGAGATATCTAGCATTGTAGGCAGATCACAAAAAAATTCCGGGTGCTTGATATTATCACAAAGCGTTTTAATATAGCACAACCATTTTATCTTTTTCCACCCATCTAATTTCAATACATCCCCCAAAATGACGCGATTTAAGTGGCACTTCTCATTTGTCCAAACACGATGCCATAGAAGAATCGGTTGTACTTTAATTAGATCCTCCAAATGAGGGATACCCAATTCTAAGTGGCAGGTGTAACTAGAGATACTATTGGGAAGAGCTAAAAGATATCGTAAGAAAGCAATTTCAGTGATTTGTAGGCTGCTAACGTTTGAATCACCCCATATTCCTGCCCCATATAAAGCTACCGATTTGATTGCTTGTCTCAATTTACTGAGAGTCAAATGTTGCAAGTATTTGTAAATCCAGTTTGATGTCCAAAAGGGTGCTGGACCCAGGATACAAATGGAAACTTGTTTTGCCTTGCTGCGGGTTCTGAAGAAATCATTAGAATGTGTCCCTTAGACACAAGGATAACCATTGTGCATGCATCCATCACCTTCAGATGAGACTATACCAATGCACTTTCTTTAGGTTTACCATCCTATCTGTTAAATCATTTGAAAATAGTGCTAAATAAAGCAGCCAGGCGCATCCTGGGAGCACCTAGAACCCAATCGGTAAATCTCCATCTGTGAGAGCTTCCTTGGCTTCCCATCAAAAAGTGCATTACTTATAAAGCAAGTCCTGGCATTTCGTTCTTTTCACAAGATCACTTCCAAATTTATTTCTAATAGGTTCTGTCATTTCCAACCTGGATGTGTCTTATGGTCCGAACATGACCTAATCTTTAAATTCCCTTGGTTCTGCCTGAAGACTAGAAGTGGCAAATTCTTCTCTGTCCTGGCATCCAAGACCTGGAATATGCTATCTTTACAGCTTTTTGAGAAGGAATGCTTGTTTAAGTCTCAGCTGAAGACTTGACTCTATGACATAGATCTATTTGTCCTGGCTGTTAGTACCTTTGGTGTGCAGTCATAATATCGAGTTGTTTATTTCGACTGGACAGAATATCGAGTAAAAAATATAGAATGGACAAAATATCGACTAGACATAATATAGACAACAAAAATATCGACTAGAAAAAATGTATATCGAATAGATTGGACATAATATCGAATCAAAAATATAGAATGGACATAATATCGACTAGACATAATATAGACAACAAAAATATCGCATTTAAGGTAAGTTAATAATATTTTTAATTTTTTGTGTAATATTATTCTGTAGCGGGTTGTGGGTTTATAGGGTGGGAAGTAATTTAATTATAATTAATTAAATATGTTAATTTATGTATTGATATTTATTTAGAATTCATTGTTAAATAATTATTAATTGGTAATTAATTAAAATATAATTGGTAATTATTTAAAATTGATTAATTGATAAATATTTTATTTTTGGTAATTTATTTTCTGTAGCGGGTTGTGGGTTTATAGGGGAATAGGGTGGGAAGTAATTTAATTATAATTAATTAAATATGTTAATTTATGTATTGATATTTATTTAGAATTAATTGTTAAATAATTATTAATTGGTAATTAATTAAAATATAATTGGTAATTAATTAGAATTGATTAATTGATAAATATTTTATTTTTGGTAATTTATTTTCTGTAGCGGGTTGTGGGTTTATAGGGGAATAGGGTGGGAAGTAATTTAATTATAATTAATTAAATATGTTAATTTATGTATTGATATTTATTTAGAATTAATTGTTCAATGATTATTAATTGGTAATTAATTAAAATATAATTGGTAATTAATTAAAATTGATTAATTGATAAATATTTTAATTTTGGTAATTTATTTTCTGTAGCGGGTGGTGGGTTTATAGGGGAATACGGTGGTAAGTAATTTGATTATAATTAATTAAATATGTTAATTAATTCATTGTTAATTATTTAGAATTAATTGTTACTTAAATAATAATTGGTAATTAATTAAAATATAATTGGTCAATAATTTTAATTGATTACTTGATAAATATATTAATTTCATTAATTTATTTTCTGTAGCGGGTTGCTGGTTTATAGGGGAATAGGGTGGGAAGTAATTTAATTCTGATTAATTAAATATGTCATTTAATTTATTGGTATTTATTTTGAATTATTTGTTAATTAATTATTAATAGGAAATAAATTAAAATATCATTTTTAATTAAAATTAATTGATTAATTTTTAAATTGTAAATTAATTTATTGTTAATAGGTAATTAATTAGTACGAGTAGGCAATTTTTATAACTAAATAATTTTATTTTATTTATAAATAAATATTTACATTTTTGTTTTGAGAAAAATCCCGTATAGTATTATTAGTTTATCATTTGATATGATTTTTGTAAATGCGTGAGGCTAAATACGTGTTTGGATTGTTTGCTCTTTGGACCCTGCTGGGAAGCTGCCGCAAGAGAGGAGAATAGTGTTTGGGGAAATTATCCTGACCTCGGAACGGGACTGCGAGGCCCACCAGGCTGTGCGCGGATAATCTGCACACCTGCCGCCTCTTCCCGTGTCTCCTCCCCTCTGCTAACGCTCTAGAAAACGCCTCGCGGCCCCCGCTTCGTGGGAGCCGCTCGGAGACGCGTTTGGATTGTTTGCTCTTTGGACCCTGCTGGGGAAGCTGCCGCAAGAGAGGAGAATAGTGTTTGGGGAAATTATCCTGACCTCGGGACGGGACTGCGAGGCCCACCAGGCTGTGCGCGGATCATCTGCACACCTGCCGCCTCTTCCCGTGTCCCCTCCCCTCTGCTAACGCTCTAGAAAACGCCTCGCGGCCCCCGCTTCGCGGGAGCCGCTCAGAGACGCGTTTGGATTGTTTGCTCTTTGGACCCTGCTGGGAAGCATCCGCAAGAGAGGAGAATAGTGTTTGGGGAAATTATCCTGACCTCGGGACAGGACTGCGAGGCCCACCAGGCTGTGCGCGGATCATCTGCACACCTGCCGCCTCTTCCCGTAACCCCTCCCCTCTTTTCATCCACCTATATCAGATCCCGTACAGCAACGCGTGAGCGGGACGCGTGAGCGGGACTAATCCCGGGACGAAGCCCGGACTAAAGGCGGACCCTCTGAGACCCTCAGAGCACCGAGGAGACCGGACTGGGCATAACCCTTTATATTTTCGTTGTAAGTTTATCGTTACCGAAATCGATTTGGATCAGGTTTTCTTTTTGTTTGATTAGCTTGGTTACTTGCTACAAATGGCTTCTATAACGCCTAGCGTAGACTTGTCTATGTTGGACAAACAGGGTGTATTGTTAAATAGAACTCTGGACAAATATTTCACAAAATCTACCCCTGATGTTACTAAGGAAACTGCTTTGGCGGAGTGGCGAGCGGAACGCTGCCGTTCCGTGGAAAGCATGAAAACCAGGTCAGTATCACTGGTATCCTTACCTACTAATTTTACTACCGATATTAATCCAATAGCTAATGAGACGGTACATATATTGGATAGCCAGCCCTCGGAAGTGAGTGATACTATGCCCATATTGAATATTTCCCCCGAGACGGATGCGAATGGACCGTCCATTATAATGGATACAAGCATTCCAAGTACATCGAAGGCATCTGCCCCGGTCCCTGCAAAAATAATAAATAATAGGGTAAAAAAATCTATGTCCTTGCCTAGAACTTATGGCCCTCCGCCGAATAAAAAACGGCGAAAAAGGGGGGATTTGCAACAACCCAAGTTGAGTTGTGCCGACTTTGGGAAAAAGGCGAATATTATTGCCAAAAAACCTAACATTGTACAACCAGTCATAGATGGAATGCATACCACACCTCCTTCTGTACCAAACTTGCTTACAGATAAAGAGGACAGTATGGACACTAGCATGGTTGTTATTGTGCCCAATGAGGATCAGGGCCCTGTAACATTGCTTAGTATAGAAAGTTTAATCAAAACTTACTCTGCATCAATTATAGAGAGGCTGATGGAAGTAGAATGTAGACTGTGTAAAATCGAGCAGGCTTTGGGAAACAAGGATGTTGTAATTAATACTGCACAAAATAAAGCACCTAGTTTAGCACCAAACAATGCATCACAAAATACATTATTACCATCCAAACCATTGTTAACTGTTCCTATCTCTATTCCTTCCTAACAATCAACCACCCCAAAGCCCCCGGGGACCACAGTGACTAACCAACAAAACCCACCCCCTAAACTACCTCCACAAAAAAAACCAGACCAGTTGCCATCTACCATTACTAGTAAAACTTCCAACAACATGGCTAATACATTTTTGGAGAGACCATCAAGGGATGTGGGGGATACCAGGTACACCTGGGGGAAACCTAGAAGGACTCCACTACCAGAATTACCACCAGATGCAGTACCCTATGTGGTAGTCCTAACAAGGGTGCCAGTATGGAACAGAACAAGCGGGAGGGCTTCGCGCAATTGAAAAACAAGATTATGCATTGGCTTAGACTATACAGGCCAATTGCTAATCATATTAATGGCGAAATCATCAATGTTCGACGTCTCCAATGGCTGGGAGGCAGGGCCGGACTGGCTACCGGGCAGTTTGGAATGCTGCCGAGCTGCTGGCTGATGTTACTGCAGTGGGGCCTGATTTCGTTCATGGAGACCTGCGTGTGCTTCGAAATACTGAAAGCAAAACGAATTTCGTTTAGCTCACGCAGGTCCCCATTAACGAAATCAACCCCGAGCTCAGCAGCATTCCAAACTGCCCGGTAGCCAGTCCGGCCCTGCTGGGAGGTAGACCTAAAGACATCGAAGGCGATGTGGTGGTCGTGAGTTTTGTGGACCCAAATGCTGTCCAATTTATTTTAAATTGGCCGATAGGTAGCTCTAACAACTCCATAGTTCCTAGACCATTAACATATTTTTACACAAGGTCAGTGGTGTTTCCATCTCAGCACCAACCATCACAGCACATAACCTACACCCACCCAACCAGCCATTCAACTGCACAAGACGTTGGGAATAGTCAATATGCATTGTGTCCTCCGACAACACAGACAACACAGAATGTTAGGAACTCACAATTTGTACCCTACCCTGTGATAGTTCCAGACCTTACTGGATGGAATTACGTACCAGTCAGAACTCAGAATGCCCAGAACAGAAGGATGGATCATCTTAAACCATTTACACCCCTAGAGACTTCTAATAGATTTGACATTTTCAGCGGCCTAGATGAGTGTGATTGATGGTTCTTGTGCCGGGGGGGGGGGGGGTGAGGAAAGTGGACTAAGGAATCCTACTGTTGAGGGTGTTATTAATGAAACTGAAGTAATGGCGATTTCTGAGCCCTTTTTATTGGATAAACCTGGAACCAGTGTCATAATTAATTCAAGAGAATGTTGTATAGAATCAGATGTACTAGTAATATCCCATAGCAAAACAAATGAAAAGTCATCGCCTGAGGAAACACCCTTGGTAATACAAACTGTGGTCCCCGTATGTTCCGGTGAGACATCAAGGGTGCTCCCAGAGACGTCATTTGGATTTGGGGAGCCAGTAAAACTAGTCTGCTGGAACATAGCCGGAATCGCAAAAAATCTGAGGGATCCGGTATGGGCGAGCTTTATTGAATCCTTTGACTTCTGTATGCTACAGGACACCTGGGCAATTGATACACCACATAGAGTGGGGTATAAGACCTATGGAATTGGTGCGATTCCATCTAGAAGTGGAAGGCCTTCGGGGGGACTTTTGATTTGGGTGAAAGTAAAACTAAGGGTACACATCGAGGGGGTGGACACAAATTCCCTAGATATACTGGCACTAAAAGTTACAACGTGCAAAGGGAAAAAACTATTCTTAATAAACATCTATAATAGGCCTTTACCCTCATCAAGTGAATCACCAACCCTAGCTAAATTAGACCATTTCCTAAGTGGACTGGATCCCAGGGAGGATCTCATCATCTTGGCTGGCGATTTAAATTGGAACTTTGAGCCAGTCTTGGGCCTTAGTGACATTTTTGTTGAGGAAGACCAGGCGAACAAAATCCCTATTTTGGAGAATGCCAAACCAGCAAAATGTTCAACTTTGGCTCTCCAATTGACTAAATTATGTACGGAGTACTGTTTGAGGGCTTGTAACGGACGGTTACCGTCCGACAGTTCGAAGAAACCAACCTTTTTCAGGACCAACTGCAAAAGTAACTTAGATTTTGTGATCGCCTCTATACCCATTTGGTCGTATCTTCTGGACCTCGATGTAATGGAGAGGCTAGAAAGTGACCATTTTCCCTTAAACCTTACAGTAGATGTTTCACTGTTTAATGATATAGCCCAATTGTCTCCATCACAGGAAAACAGCGGTGATAACATCGAGATCCATATTAGTAACAATAGGAGATCACTCAAATGGCCTTTTATACTGGACCGTAGTGATATCCTTAGTGAAATTTATACACTTTTTGCCGGGACCTTTGGACCTTATTTAGGCCTAACGCCTGATGAGGAAACCAAAACCTCCTTTTTGCTAATACATAAAAAATTCTTTATTGATCTCAAATTATTAGTTACAAAAATACCCAAAAAGAATCAGCAAAAGACTCAGAATCTGTCTCATAGCAAGCCCTGGTATGATAGATCCTGCAGAGAGTCCAAAAGGGAACTTTTATTGGCAGTTAAGTCTAAGTCCCTCTTGGACATTCAAAATGCAAGGAATAAATACAAGTCCGTCCAGAGGGCCTCTAAAATAGCATGGGAGGAAGATAAATGGGCTGCATTGCTGCTGGCCGCCAAATCGCGTGATAATGTGGCCTTTTGGAGGCTAGTAGCAAATGGGAACAATGTAGGCAGAGTGGTTAAGGACGTCTTTTTGGATGAGCAAACTTGGATTAATCACTTTACTAACCTATATAAAAAATATGATGATTCCCATATGGACATGAACACCCCAAGCTATGAAACATCAATAGATTACCTTGTTTTTACATTAGGGGAAACTGAGCTGGCAATAAGCCAAATAAAATCGGGTAAAGCCCCAGGTCTCGATAAGATCCCGGGGGATCTATACAAGCGTGATTTAAAAGTATGGGCACCTTATATTAATCATCTGTGCAATACGCTATCTCGCACTTTAGAATTCCCTGAAAGTTGGAAGGGAGCAGAAATTGTTTTAATTTTTAAAAAAGGAGATAGGATGGACCCCTGTAACTACCGGCCAATTAGTTTAATAGATATCCTCCAGAAAATTTACTCACGACATATTCTATTGCGTGTGAGTGATTGGTTGGAGGAAAATACAATTCTAACCAAGTTTCAAGCCGGGTTTAGATCAAAAATCAGCACAATAGACCAGATTTTCAGATTTTGCTGCCTCTACTGGAAATATGTAAAGATCAAAAGGGGTAATTTATATGTTGCGTTTGTTGATTTAAGGGCAGCATTCGATTTAGTGCCTCGCAATCTTTTATGGAAAACCCTGAGTGCAGCAGGTCTGCCTAACAATTTAATAGTTCAGATTAAAGAGTTACATGAAAGGAATTTTGCGCGAATTAGATGGGGTCCAAATGGCGAATTAACCCAAAAAATCCCCATCGAGCGTGGTGTTCGCCAGGGCTGTGTTCTGGCCCCTACGCTCTTTTCCCTTTTTGTAAACGACATCCCCTTATATTTAGAGGGATGTAACAATGATTCCCCAAAACTGAACGGTGAAAGGGTAATATCACTATTATTTGCTGATGACACTATCCTGATTTCCCAAACCAAAAAAGGCCTCCAGACACTATTGAACACCTTTAGGGAATATTGTAGTAAGAAGGGGCTGGAGATTAATGGGAAAAAGACCAAATGTATGGCCCTAAATCCAACTAAACCAGATAAGGGTTGCTTAACTCTGAAAGGAGTAAAACTGGAATCGGTGCCCCACTTCTCATATCTAGGGGTGACACTAGATTCGAGTTTTACCTGGAGAGCCCAAATGGAAAAAAGCAAGTTGACATTTGCCCAGAATGTAAAACCAATTCTCAGGGAACAAAGCCTGAGTACTAGTAAAGCTGTGTCCCCAGTGATTGAACTTTTTAAATTTAAAGTCCAACCGTCAGTCCTATATGGCGCAGAAATTTGGGGGCCTGGGTCTAAGGACACTTTTAGTGTCCTGGATAATAACTTTATGCGAAGCTTGGTAAGGGTCCCGAGAGGTACTCCACTAGTACCATTGCAACTTGATCTAAATTTTAAAAGAACTGACCACCAAGTATTGATCCGACCTTTAATGCTTTGGTTTAGATTATGGCATGTTCCCGAACTTCAAGATTATAGAGACGGGTTAAAAGAAATTATGGCGCTTGATAGTCTAAAAGTTATCCCATGGCTTAGGCACGTTAAAGCTTGGTTTAGCAACATAGGTTTGAAACAATTCTGGGAGAACCCTGAGCAACTACCTCCTAACTCAAAACTAATCTTAAAAAGGGCATTCTGGTCCTTTATAGCAAATAGGACTATAAGTGTTACAACTGGTGGGACTCTAGTTTCAAACTTCCTAAGTTTTAAGGATGTCCCACTTTTTGAGACCTTTTTGGATGAAATAGAGCCCCCAATTGCCAAAACTTTGTTTTTAAAATTTAGATATGGGAATCTTTTAATAAAGACAACTTTGGCACGTTGGGCTAGAAGTCTAGACTCATCATCCTTAGCAACCGATGAAATTTGCTCCTTGTGTGACCAAAACCAGATAGAAAACGAGCAACATATCCTCTTCTTTTGCCCTGCGTATGCTCAGGCCAGGAAAAGATGGATTAAACCAATATGCCTATTGTTGGGTTTGAGGTCATGTACACAGGCACTGAGAATTCTGACAACAAACTCAATGCAATCAATAACATTTAGTGTCAGTAGATTTTTACATTCTATTTTCTTACAAAGGAAAAAATTGGGGCTTCAACTGTAATTTGAGCTCACTCCAGGATTAGAATTAACTCCTTTCTGAAATTAGTGAGTGGTCCATCCTATGATTTTAAGATTGTTTGTTTGTGCTCCGATTGTCTTCCAACATGAAATGTACTGTTTTAGCTAATGATTTTAGTAATTAAAATGTATTTTTTTTTTCTTCTTTTATGGCACCAAAGCCGAAATAAAGAATTTTTGAATTTGAATTGGTATTACTATTTATGTTATTTATATCTATTTGTGAAGTATTTACTTTCCCTACTATTGCACTCTCTGAAGTTGGAATAGTAATTTAAACCCCTACGCTATCCAACACTTTCCCTACTGTTGCACCCACTGGAGTGGGTATGCAACGTTTACAACGCAACTTTTACTATGCACTACCATTACAACGAAACTTTTAAAACGCAAAAACTTTTACAACGCATACATTTACAAAGCATGTTTTTACAACGCAGATACCTTTACAATGCATACCATTACAATGTAAGTATTGGTAAGTATATAATTATTTTTAAAATGTTATATGTTTGGGTTTTTGGGTAAAGGGGTATTTTTAGGGTTCAGGGTCAGTTTTCAGTTTTTGGGTAAAGGGGTATTTTTAGGGTTCAGGGTCAGTTTTCAGTTTCTGGGGTAAAGGGGTATTTTTAGGGTTCAGGGTCAGTTTTCAGTTTTTGGGTAAAGGGGTATTTTTAGGGTTCAGGGTCAGTTTTCAGTTTTTGGGTAAAGGGGTATTTTTAGGGTTCAGGGTCAGTTTTCAGTTTTTGGGGTAAAGGGGTATTTTTAGGGATCAGGGTCAGTTTTCAGTTTTTGGGGTAAAGGGGTATTTTTAGGGTTCAGGGTCAGTTTTCAGTTTTTGGGGTAAAGGGGTATTTTTAGGGTTCAGGGTCAGTTTTCAGTTTTTGGGTAAAGGGGTATTTTTAGGGTTCAGGGTCAGTTTTCAGTTTTTTGGGGTAAAGGGGTATTTTTAGGGTTCAGGGTCAGTTTTCAGTTTTTGGGTAAAGGGGTATTTTTAGGGTTCAGGGTCAGTTTTCAGTTTTTGGGTAAAGGGGTATTTTTAGGGTTCAGGGTCAGTTTTGGGGTTTTGGGGTACAGGGGTACTTTGTAAAAATAAAGTAAAATTACATTTAAATTAAATGTATTTAATAAAATTAAATAAAATTAAATTATATTATAATATTTTTTATTAATTTATATTCAAAAAATTATTATATACTTACCAATACTTACGTTGTAATGGTATGCGTTGTAAAGGTATATGCGTTGTAAAATCTTGCGTTGTAAATGTATGCGTTGTAAAAGTTTTTGCGTTGTAAAAGTTTTGTTGTAATGGTAGGCATTGTAAAAGTATGCGTTGTAACGTCATACATCCCTGGAGTGGGAATAGTAATTTTAACCCCTACGCTATCCAGCGCTTTCCCTACTGTTGCACCCACTGGAGTGGGAATAGTAAATTTTACCTCTACGCTATCCAACACTTTTGCTAATGTTGAACTCACTATAGTTGTAACAATACATTTTAACCATTTTCTATGCTACGCTAAAAATGTTATATATGTTTATTTAAGAATATGTTTTTATTTATATATATATATATATATATATATATATATATATATATATATATATGTATTATTTTTGGTGATATAATTTTTTTAATTATATAAATTATTTATTAAAATTACATTTTTTTAATAATTATTTCTAAGTTTATATTAAATATATTTATTACTATATTAGTTTTAACTTAATTTTAAGACATTTAAAAAAATCGATATTTTGACAGTCTATATTTTTGTAAGTCGATATTTTGGAGTCGATATTTTGGTACTTACCTGTTTGAAGATAGGGAGTCGATATTTTGTCAATCGATATTTTTGACTCGATATTTGTGTATCTCGATATTTGTGACGTCGATATTATGTCAGTGATCCAGTACCTTTCTTGTGCTCTAGTGCTGGTAATTGTGTTGGCGGCTATGCAAACAAAAAATTCACTGAATGCGTAATGATTGTAGTCTGAACTGGAGCTCTTTGGCTCTGATTTCTCTATGACTACCTGCATCAGTTCTGAAAATTGGAAGGAACTGCCCGAATTAAAAAAAACTCATGTTCAGTGAAGGACGACCTTACAATGCAGAATGCTATGGCCTTATAAAATGCCAAAGAGTTTCATCCAAAAACAAGTGATATTTCAAATAATAGAGTGGAATGTGTGAAACGACAGGGGAGCAAGCTTCATGAGAAAATGAACAAGCAGGGTTTAAATATACATTATGCAAGTAACCTTTAAAATATGACACCAAATTAGAAGGGAAGGATTAGGAGGAGTTGAAGGTTTTCCCTTTGTCTGCAAAACTGTGCAAAGTTAGGAGACATTGGCAGACAGATTTTGGTAATGGAATGGGAATTAACTCAACCACCGTACATGCACTAGGCTGATTTTACAACTGCACATTGTCTCCTCCATGTCAGGTGGAAAATCCTGCTACTGGAAATGGCCCATCTAAGCTATGGCAGTGGATGGGAAGCTTCATGGTGTGAGAGCTGAGGTGTGAGGGGTGTGGGACAGAACAGTGGGTCAAGATTTTCAGGACATTGTGGTAATGGGGCCTGAGCTCTTGGAAGCAAATATGGTGGGGAAGGAGCTAAGGCAGGGGACCACATAACATGTTTTTATATGTCTGTGTGTAACCGCATACACATTTTAAACCTGCATTCACTTCACTACACTCTAACACATGTCACAGCTCTCCAGAGTCCATCAATAGCCAAAAGAGTTCCATCATTCCTAACTCACACTACACTACACCCCCCCTCTGTTAAACATTTTTTTTTAAATGTTTACAAATATGTACAATCATAGCTCTTCAATAAGTCTTCGTGGTGTTCTGTTCACGCATCCCAACTGTGTGTTCGGAAACTGGGGAGAGGCAGTTAAAGTGTCCATACACTGCATTGGCAATGCAGGAACAATAGCATTCAGAGGTCTTCAATGGTCCTTTCAGGCGCAGTCTCTACATTGACATCAGTGCGTGACGAGTGATGAGCCACATGTTGAAAATGCAAGGGATTTTGCATAATGGACTTCCCAAGACATTGAGCAGACATCATGTGTTCTTTGCTGGTCACAACATGAAGTTGCTCAGCATCAAAGGGAGCATCAGATTTCCACTTTCTAGGCTTACGGGGAAGCACTTGATCACCTGTAGTGAATGTAACATCTTTAGCATGTCGACGCCTGTCGGCATATGCTTTAATTTTTCTTTTACGATCCAAGTCCTTTATACAGATTTCTCGCTCAGTACTTGACCTTCTGTTGGTCCATTGAGGTAACTTGGTCATCATGGCTCTCTCAAACATCAAGATTGCAGGGCTTTCACCTATGGTAGAGTGAATGGTCAAACAGTAAGCTTGAAAAGTAGAATTCAAGACTGTTTTAAGGTCCAGCTTTTCCAATACAGCATGCTGAACAGCTTTCTTAAGAGTTCTCATGAAACGTTTGACAAGGCCATTGGCCTGTGGGAAAAGAGGTGTGCGCTTCTGATACCTCATATTAAGATGATTGAGAAAGTCTCTCAATTCTCGGCTGTTGAAAGGTGGATGGTTGTCAGATTTTAAGGTCGCAGGTCCACCCAATGCCGTGAAGATGCCATCGAATCTCTCAATGTTTCTTTCTTGAGTGATAGATAGGAGATCAATTAATGGAAAACAGGAGTATTCATCAACAATCACGATCAGGTGATGGCCTTGCCAAGATGACCAAAGAAGTCAGCAGCAATTCTTTCCCATACATGCTTTGGCAACTCTGACATGTTTAAGGTGAGTTGAGTGGTTTTCAAAGAAAGTAAGTTGCATAGATGACAGACCTTTGATTCTCTTTCAAATCTCTAATTGAGAAGAGGAAACCGGACTTGGTCCAGAAAGCTCGCTTTGTGGCAGCGATTCCACGATGTCCTTCATGAGCCACTTAAATTATCTGCTATCACAGATTCTCCAGAATAGCAATTCTCAAACCGCTCAGGTCAATGCCTTTTTGAGAAACGGGTAGTTTATATTTGATTTTTTTAAACTTCTGGTGTTCACTTTCACTGGTGAGAGGTCGAGTGTGCTGTTTCCAAGACTGCTGTATAATAATGTCTTTTAGCTTTAAAATGCCACTATCTTGACTTGTGGCAGTGACAATTTGTTCCATCAAAATGGCAGCTAGTGTGCTTTATTTCACACTGAAATTTATTTAGGCATCAGCTGTCTTGGTCAGGGTGCCATGGCACTTTAGAGGCACTCTGGAGAAGAAGTCTGCAAGATTATCATATTTCCCTTGATGATGCACGATTGCGTAGTTGTATTTTTGTAACCTTAGACTCCAACATTTAATGCGAGGAGGCATCTTGACCTTTGGATTGCCAAAGATCGTCAAACGAAGCTTGATGATCAGTCACAAGCAGGAAGTCTTTCCATATAAGAATACGTGGAACTGTTCACACGTCCACACCACTGCTGTACTTTATTTCTCAGGTTGTGAATAGGCACATTCAGTATGGAACAAACTTCTGCTTCCATATGCCACAACAGAGCTTCAAGCATTTGGGTATCCGCAATGCTGTCCAAGGATTGCACCTAACATGACCTCTATATGAAGTTCTGGCTTAAAATAAGCCATTACAGTCTCATTCTTGATAGCTTGCTTGATTCTCTTGAAACTTTGCTTGCATTCACATGACCAATGGAATAAAACTAGGCCTGGGTAATGAACTCCATTACGTTCGCGGAGTTTGTGGAGTTTTGCGGACTCCACACCCTGCGGAGCACACAGAGTTCTGAAAAACTCCATTCTGCAGAGCAGAGTTTTTTCCCTATTCGCACGTGAGCAAGAAAAATTGAACTCTAGACCACCTCCCAGGGAGATTTCTCAATGCTGGACTTTGCGAATGGTGCGACTGCTCGTGTTGAGAAACCATCCGTTCTTGTTGAGGAAGCTGCCGCTCGAGTAGAAAACCTATTCAAGCTGCAGAAAGAAGCAGAGCCCTCTTAGCTGTGCATGATGACATTCAAGCTCATTTTCCAGCGTGGGACAAACACCCGGTGCTAAAAATATGCGCAAACTGCACAACTTAACACACTCTGCTGCTTGCAAAACTCTGCACAGTGCAGTAGAGTTTTTTTGGTCACATTGCATGGAACTCCGCAAACTCCACCCAATCCTAAATTAAACATTTTTTTTCTTCAAGTTTCTGAATGGGGCACTTATGGTGGCAGACTCTTGTATGAATCTAGAACAGTAGCTGGCCGTGCCAAGGAAAGAACGTAACATTTAAACATCTTGTGGGGGACTGGCAGTTGACAACGCTTGCACTTTAGCTGAATCGAGTGTCATACCCCCATCAGAAAGATTTGGCCAAAGAATTTTAGCTTTGTCTTCAGGAGCTGACATTTATCGGCATTCAAAGTGAAACCTGCATCAACAAGTAAACAACACACGTGTGTGAGAGCGTTATCGTGCGCCTTCTGTGTAGGTCTGAAAACCAATATGTCATCACTAGAGTTGAAAGTATTCCTGATAGGCTGTATGATACATCCATTGACATCTTGAAAAGGTTCTGCAGCTTATGACACACCAACACTTAGGGCCCTAATAGGATGGCGGGCGGAACGCCCCCGCCAGGCCGGCGGTAGCCACCGCCGGCCTGGTGGGGGCGATCCGCCCGCCATCCGTGCCAGAATGACCCCCCACCATGTTATCATGGCTGGGGGTCCGCGGCGAACGGAAAGACCGTCCGCCGCTTTTCCGCCCGGTCGACATGTCGACCGGGCAGAAAAGTGTTCTATGTGGTGCCATATTAGAATGGCCATTTTACAATGCCTGCCACCACGGAAAGGCATGCAGAGTCTGCTTTGGTGGCCCGTTGCGGGCCCCCAAGGACTCTGGGGGGGTGGGGGGTGAACAGGTACCCCCCAGCAGTTCCATGCACAACATGGTAGGCACCGCACGGTGCCTGCCATGTTGTGCTTGGAAGTGCAGAGCATGCCTTCCTGGCATTGTGGCGGCGGTGCTGAGTGCCAATGTCAGGAATGCTGGATAGCGGGCGCATCCTAATTGCAGGCACGAGACCCCCACCCTTATGGCGGGCGGTCACTTTCAACGTTGGGATAGCGGGCGGACAAAGTCCGCCCGTCATCCTAATGGGCCCCTTAGTATTTTGTAACGTAACAGACCAACATGTGTAGATTCTGTTATAATGCACCTGAAATTCTCCTTGTGTTCCACCTGATGATATCCTTTATTCAAATCAAGGCGAGAGAAGATATTTTCACCATTCAATTGTGTTGTCTTGTCACCAATGTGCAGACCTGGATGTTGTTCTCTTTCAAATGCCTTGTTCACTTGATGTATAATAAACACATCTGCATACAGCTCCTTCCCAAACTCATGGCTTTGGACCAGTCAAACATTCAATTATGTCATCTTTATAGTAATGATTCAAGTACTTTTTCAACTGTGTACTGTAAAAGAAATGCAATTCATTTGTGTCTTTGAGCCATAGTACATATGTCCATATTAACGTGTAATTGTACTTTCATAGTCTTGAGTTTTCCTAACCCATGAAAGAACAAAGAGAACTGGTCTACTATTTCATGATGAGCATTCATGTTATAGTACACTGATATCAGTTCCATATCAGCAGCTATGCTGAAGTTGAGCAAACAGGTGCTTGATGCCATACCTTGAAGTACATGAATGGGCATGTGTACTTTAGTTTTCCTGTGTTTCATCTTTGCTTCAAATGAACCTTGACTTTTTAATTACGTCTGTGCAGCCCATATATACACTTAGTTTTCGATGGAGTAAGTCATAGCAATGGAGATAGTTAATTGCATTTCTCCTCAAGCATTATGTTTATTCATGCATAACTGTCAATAATAAAAGGTATTGAACAACCATTTCCTTTTAATGTAATCTTCAAGCAAAGTTTGAATGACATAGCTTCTGAAACGTTTCGGTGGCCATTTTGTCTTCATTCCGTTACGCACTTACTTTTTCCTTTGCCTTGCAAAACATTACAAGATGGTTCTCCTTCCCACAGCATTTACAAACCCGTCCAATGATGAGACATTTTCCTTCATGTGGAAATGAAGATCCACACCTGAAGCACAGTTTCTTTTTCCATGGATAAATCACTTTGAGTCATTCTGCCGCGTGCTTTGGCTTCCTTTTCATGTTCATAACTGCCTCACTCTGGGCACCTCCAAACTCCATGTCAGTAGCTTGTCGATCGGCATGCTCTTCAGCTCCTGCAGCCATTAAAACTCACTCCAGACAGAGAGTTTCTCTCAGCATTCGAAGTCTGAATGAATCTGACAGGCATCTTCCACAAATTTTGAGACGTACAGCTTCCTCATCATTAAATTAATCGTACTTACAGTGTTTGATGAGTGAATCAAATCTCTCAACAATTTCTTTGATGCTTTCATGAACTTTTCGTCATTCTTGACAGATAATGTACATTTCTTAATCAATGTTTGGTATTCGGATTGGACTTGAGATTCAAGGTTTCTTTGATTTGATGGTATGTAATTTTGTCAGCTCGTAGCATTTTCTTTATGACTTTTTTCACACTTTCACAAGCAAAATTATTTAGGTATTTAATAATCTTCTTGTTATATGTTTCTTCTAGCCGTATCAATAAAATCATCAAATATCTCTATCCAAGCAGTCCACCTGTCACCATTATTCTGTCTTTTGGTGGTATCAAATGGTGATGTGGTTTTGGGAAGGCAGTGGCATTGTACCCATTGTAAGATTGGATGACACTGAGAGTGGAGTTCTCTCTAACACCATCTGCTGTCCGCTAGGACCTGCTTCATTCATGCCATCTCTAAGACCCTGTGCAGGGCTGGCCTCTGGGTCATCTTGGACACTCTTTGGAACCTTGACCTCCCTCTTGGTTTCCATTGGAGCCCTTCACTTTTCTGGTAAGCAGATTACTGTTTCTTGTATCTGAATTGCCTTGCTGTTAAGCTGTCTCTCTATAATGTCAGACACCTGGCTGAACTCTGCCTCGCAGCATCAATTCTGAACGCAGAATTATCTTGCAATTTGCTGTCACTGTTGTCTGCTTTTTCAATACCTGATTGTATCCACCTTTAACTTTATCACTCCTTATGATGTATGGCCTTAGGTTGTGCAGCAGTGCCATACCTCTCTACGAGGCCTCATCAGCAGCATCTTGGCCAATGATGTGTAGATTTCTTAGTGAATCTTTCAAAAGCTTTACACTGGCTGGAGCTGTGCTTTGAAACCACATATGACAAGCGTCGATCCTGCGCTTCGATGGAGGCAGATGTGGCGCACACAATAGGTTCACTGGAACACAGCAATCTCTCTAGGAGTTTCTTGAAACATGTGTTCACATGGAACTCATTTAGATGAGAAATTTAAATATCACAGATATTTCTGTGCTGACTCAATACAAAAGTACCAATGTTGAATAAAAAACGTTTGGAAGGAGCAATGATAACTTAGTCAGTATGTAACACGGTTCAGCTGAACCGAGTTTTATTCAAACCAATTACAAAATTCACTCAGTTATTTTGAAAGTGTGTTGAGAGAGAATATAGTAGCAAAAAAACCCAGGTGTGTAAACAAACCAGAACCAACGAAAAAATAATAAGACATAGTGAAATTAATCATCAGCAAAAACAGGTAGTTGGTTGATATAAATACGAGTCAGCAGTTTCAGTTAAAAACACTCATGGATACAAAAATATAATCATTGTATCAGCAAAAGGTAGAATTGTTGTCTGTCCCTGTAATTGTGTTGAGGGCATTTCGGGGCATATTACCAACGTTAAGTGATATTTATCGCTAACGATGCTTAGCAACGAATTTTTTAACGCTAAGCATCTTCAGAAATTATCGCAGATAAACCTTGCTATTATCAAGGTTTATCGCAAATGCGATAAAAAACGGCCGCAATGCATGAATATCGCTGAAAAGTCAGCGATATTCATGCATTACCGAGCTAATGCTCTTAGCCATGTTATCCACCTCCCATTGGATAACATGGCTAAGAACTGCTCAGGGCAGGTGTTAGTTTTTGGAGATATTCGCGCTTAGCGCGAATATCTCCAAAAATTGGTAATAGGAGATAGCGATGTTAGCGACTGGAAACAGTCGCTAACATCTTGGCACGCCCACTTTGCATGTCATTAGTGATAAATATCACTGACATGCAAAGTGGGGCCCAAGATAGTCGCTATCTCCTACTAGCTGTCGCTAACTGGTGTTAGCGACAGCTAGGTAATAGGGAGATAATTTTATCTCTGCTTTCTTGGCTTTTAAAGCCAAAAAAGCGGAGATAAACCCCCTTGATAATATGCCCCTTCGACCCTTAAGTATAGTAGGATCTCATCAGGACAAGGGATGTCTGGGGTTGGCTGGACTGTGAAATAAAAATTAATTCAGTCGATTATCATGATCTCTTATCGAGGAGATTTCGGGGCAGATTTACAAGCCCCTTGCGCCACTTTTGCGTCACTTTTAACATGGGAAAAGTGACGCAAAAATGGCTAATGGGGCTTGCAAATTTGACCCTTCATTTGAGGGTGGCAGGCCCTTTAATCCACTGTCAGGATTCACTGGTGTTCTGACAAATATTTCCACAAGAGGAAGAGGTTAGAGAAATACAAAGTCCCTGAGGAAGCACAGATCGCTCCTCGTAGTGTGCATGCTCCTGCAGATGAGGATGCTGCACACTACCAGTAATTTCATGTGAACGCATTATTCAAGGATCACTTGATTCCCCTGTTCGCTGGACATAAGGGTCACTCTTGTTGTTTTGTTTAGTACTCTCTCCAGGAGTGCACTGTCTATCTTTGGGTTACTTATCCCCTATCTCATCACCAGTTGTAGTGTCCTTCCGAGTCTGGGAACCCACTAATGACTACCAGTAGGGGTCGGTGGTGGGAGTAGCTGCTGGACGATGAAGTGGGGAGGGGGAGGGGGAGGGGGAGAGGGAGAGGCAGAGTGCGGAGTAGTAATCTATGGATTTCGGAAAATTACAGGTTAGTAAACATATAAATAAATAAAACAAATTTTGTTGCGCGCACTGTATCCCCAAATGCGATGCAGTGCACGCAACAAAATTTGTTTTATTTTGTTATATGTTTACTTACCTGTAATCCTCCATAATCCATGGATTACTACCCCCCACCTTGCCCCTGCCCCTCCCCATGTCACCGCCTGGCAGCTACTCCCACCACGACCGCTACTGATGACTACACCACATATAAAACTCAGTATAACACATCTTTATGCATCTGCATGTAACCACAAATTCAACATTCCAAACCTGCATTCACTTCAGTATGCTCTAGCACTTACGTCACAGTTCTACAAAGTCCATCAGGAGCCAAATGGATTCCATCATTGCTAACTCACATGAAACTACAAGGGGGACCAGGGGCTTAAAGGAATAAAAGAAAAAAGTAAGCTAAGTGCAAACACTCTTGTGCATAATATTTACCCATTTGGAAATGTACACTTACGCATTTCTAAACGTGTAAAATTTAACACACAGGAGCATTTCTGGCAAATATCAACTAAAACTTCCAAGGAGCACACGTGGAAATAATTATTTGTGAATTCAAAATAATGGGGGAAATGTGTTCCATTAATAGAAAAGTCCCATGGGAGAGCAGGTCCAACATTGTTAATCAGGACCAAAAGTCATAAGAAGGAAGAAGAATAGTATCAGTCATGATAGGCAGTTTAAGTATTTGAACAAATTCAGCCCATAGCCTCACTATTGATAGAGAACCAAGGGGTTAGTGGGAAGATATATTTAATGCAGATTGGTTTACCCTGAATAAGATAAATCGGAAAAACCCAAAGACATGCATGTAACATCAGTGAAGAGCTCACAACAATAAGTAATTCGTCATGAAGGTGAAGGAAGAGGTGTGGCGCCGCGGCTTAGGGCGACTGACTCCGGAATCTGGGGATCACGGTTCGATCCCCAGCACCAGCGGCAGATTAGCCCAGCACCATGTGACTCTGGGCAATAGCTTGTTTAATCTTCCCGACGGCCCCCAGCGCCTAGAGACCCTTACGGGTGATTGTGCGCTTTACAAATGTGGATTATTATTATTATTATGAAGAAATACCCAAAGCAGGGAATCAAAATATTTAGCGATGGGAAACAGCTCTATGTAGTATGAGAAGGACTTGCAGAATAAGATTCATGCCAAAATGAAGTGAATGCTAATGAAATGAACTGAAAGTGTTCACCAGGTATCCTATAAAAGAGATGCTGCCCGGTTCCTGGTAAGAATGAGAAGCATGTTCCCAGGGTCTGCTGAAATACAATGGGCCTGAAAAAAAATTATGAACGTCTGATGCTTTGGCATTTTAGGACATCTCATTTAGTGCTGTGATGGGAGACTAGTGCAATTGGATAGTTCTCTTTGGAGTATTTTGAGTATTTGTGGTTACTGGAGTTAATTCTGTGAATGGCCTCCAAAAGATCTCCTTTTAAATGCTGTAGCATAAATTCTGGATGCAGATGTCTGGCAAGTTGAAAGCGATGGCAGCAATGTTGAGGTGCCTTGACTTCTAGGTCTGTATCCTGAATTTGTGCGCGGGCACAGAGGAGAGCCATGTGCCTGTTTTAAGACATACTACCTTAAGTGAATCCATTTAACTGGGATAATTCTTGAATTTCGTGCTTGAGCCTCAGATAGTACTACCTGGACACTGGAACAAGCAACCACTGCTCCCAGTTCTGCTGGCCGCAGCTCTTTCACTGGCTCCTAGGTGACTATATGGGCTTCAGTCAGAGCATTTTTTCTAAGGCCAAATCTCAAATTATTAAACCGCCAAATGTCTGCTATTCTTAATTATATGGATGGGCAAGTTGAAATGATGAAAAATACTCATAAGTAAAGCCCATGATTTTTACCCATGTTAGACCTGCATTATTGCACTTGCAGTTTTTAAATACACATAGGGGTCGATTCCGATTCGGGAAAAAAAACGTCCGTACGATTTGTATCCGGATCCCTCTCCGTATGAATCGTACCCGTCCGTCCGAGTTGCGTAGTACGATCCGTATTCCGTGAATCCGTCCGAATCGTCACGATCCGTACGTATTGCAAGGCTGAAACCGTGAACCGTACGACTCGTACACATGCCGTACGACTCGTACACATACCGTACAACCCGACGAGTACGATCTGAACCGGGGTTTGAGGACGCGATTCGTACGGTCCACGTCAGGTAAGGGCGAGTCGTACGGAAAAGCACACAAACACATACACACCGTACGGTCCATACACCCCATGATCGCAGGTGTACGCACCGTACCCCATGTGGGATGAGTGTACGCACCGTACCCCATGTACGATGGGTGTACCCATCGTACATGGGGTACTGTGCGTACACCCATCGTACTTGGGGTACGGTGCGTACACCCATCGTACATGGGATACAGTCCGTACACCCCATGAACGCAGGGGTACGCACCGTACCCCTGCGATCATGGGGGGTACGCACCATACCCGGGGGGGCTGTTCCGTACCTGTTTCAGCGCGAACTCTGCTTTTACGGCTGTTTTCATCACCCCTAGTAAAAGGGTCATACGGTGCATACCTGACACGTATCGTACTTGCTGGGTCGTAAAAACCAGCAGCAAACCGTAGAGATGTCGTGTACAGCGGGTTCCGAGGGAGAATCGTACGGAGATTAGAGTCATACGGTCTCTGTACGACTCGTACGGAGTACGGCTCCTGGTACGAATCGTACTTCATCGTACGTACGGGGGACATTGCAGGGTACGATTCGTACGGGAAAAACGCTCCAAACGGCTATTCGGAGCGTTTTTCCCCGAATCGGAATTGGCCCCATAGAGTGGGTTTTTTCTTTGACGATATCTTTCTGGGGTTTTAAAGCAAGTGTAATATTATGCTGATTTTGATTTTTGCGCTCTGTTTTAAATTGATTTTCCGGTTATAATTTTATTTTAAAAATTGAATAAAGAATATATCTTGATTGATATAAGCCAAATGTCTGCTATTCTTAATCATATGGATGAGCAAGTTGAAATGAAAAATTCTCATGAGTTCCCTGAGCAAATCATCCTATGTGGTAAAGATTCTAATGTGAATTTGGCAAGTTTCTATGGACTCTCCATTCCTATTGATAAACTCGGTGTGACCTGGAAAAAACCTAACTCGATATTTTGTTCTGATTTTTAGATTCTCAAAAACAGAGATTTACGATTTCCCCGGGGTGGGCAAACCTGATACATGTTACTGGAAGGCTGGGGAGGTATCTTTGCCTAGTAGTAAGGGGCATATTATCAAGGACCGGTGTTAAAATGATTGCTGTTTTATCGGCAGGAAACTGCCGATAAAACGGCAATAATGGGCTTGATAATACTCCCTTCTTAATTCCCATAGAAGCCCATGTTCTGATGTTAACATGGACTTCTATGGGAATTAACAAGGGCGTATTATCAAGCCCATTATCGCCGTTTTATCAGCAGTTTCCTGCCGATAAAACGGTGATAATTTTAACACCGGTCCTTGATAATATGCCCCTCAGTTTTCTCTGGGACATTATTTTTCGTATTGAATTGTTCATTCCTTACTAGGACTTATTATTATTTTTTTTTTTGTGCTGTCTGAACACAGTGTATTAATTTACGAGGCATGATTCTGCCTAAGAAATAAAAGATAATTGTCTTACATTATAGAACCGTTCTTTAAGAAAAGCGTTTTCAGCCCCAAGCAGTTCTGATAAAAACAGCAGGCTATTAGCCAGAGAAATCTATGGTGGATTAAAGTAATCCTGAACAACATTAAGGTCACGACACGTAAACAATAACATTCTCAAATCAATCTAAAAAACTGAAAAATAGGAAGTAAATAATCATACACATGGTTAAAAATGGATTAATGGAAATGGGGGCACGCACTTTTGAAGAAAGTGCAGACTAAGCCCCTTGGAACAATGAGGATAGTAGTATATTAATTAGTCACTTTTACTCTACGTGGAGCCACAAGAGACCTCTGTGACACTGGAAATGAAAAGAAGACAAAGCTACCAGCAAACCTTTGTACTTCACACACAGACGGGATTTCGGTCGCAGAATCAGCTGTCTTGCATTCTGGTATACTTCAATGTTTCCCATCTTTCAGGAACTCTAATGATAGACTCCAGTCACTATTGCAAGGGTGATAATTAGGAAAAATAACTTTAAAGCAATTTTCTATGACTTTTTGGGCAACATTATAAAAATAGACTTACATACAAAACATTGCCCTGTGGTATGAAATGGCAACTTTATTGAGAGAGGGAAACCCCCCATTTGGTCGTTGTAGGCACATACATTTCTTCAATATTGAGTATATTCCACTTGTGTACATTAAGCAGCTGACCTTGTGGGATTGCAGGCACACTTGGGGAAACTTGGATAGTGTGTACATGTAGGACTTCTTATAAGACAGAACATTTGTGTCTGGTTTGTTTTTCTGCAGGGTTATAAACTGTTGCCATCGTGGGCACAATGATGTCCCAGTATCCATAACTTTGTTTTGTCACACCGTGGGAAGTCTAAATATATACTGCTTTCCACATGCAAGATTTAACTTCCATGGCACTGGTTCATTTTCAGCTCCAGTTTACCCTTGTCTTACTGGGAAGGTAGATAAGCAAATTATTGTAAAACGTTTTACCTCATGCTTGTTGTGGTAGAACACACATACTGACAACTGAGGACAATGTCACTGCACATACAGGTTTCAAAAAGGGGGTTGTGATGGACAGAGCATCTGAGTCAATCAGAACACTCCTACCCAGTCAACAAATCAGGGCTTGATCCATCACCGTTTTTTAGCTCACTGCACCATCCCAGTTCAGAACCTGGCTATATGCAAATTAGCCTGTCCCTGGCCCAGTGCATCATGGGAACAGGGCAGACCAAACTACCAAGCCAATTCTTCACTGGAAAGGAAACAAGCTTCCGGGGACCGGTTTCTGGCATTACAGCCGTCTTCGGCCCGGCTTGCTTGAATCCTGATGGTGCAGTGAGCAAGGTACTCACGTCTGAGCATACCCTTCCACACTTATGGTGGCCAAAATATTTCAAAAAGGGGGTGGTGATGGACAGAGCATCTGAGTCAATCAGAACACTCCTACCCAGTCAACAGATCAGGGCTTGATCATCACCGTTTTTTAGCTCACTGCACCATCCCAGTTCAGAACCTGGCTATATGCAAATTAGCCTGTCCCTGGCCCAGTGCATCATGGGAACAGGGCAGACCAAACTACCAAGCCAATTCTTCACTGGAAAGGAAACAAGCTTCCGGGGACCGGTTTCTGGCATTACAGCCGTCTTCGGCCCGGCTTGCTTGAATCCTGATGGTGCAGTGAGCAAGGGACTCACGTCTGAGCATACCATTCCACACTTGTGGTGGCCAAAATATTTCAAAAAGGGGGTGGTGATGGACAGAGCATCTGAGTCAATCAGAACACTCCTACACAGTCAACAGATCAGGGCTTGATCCATCACCGTTTTTTAGCTCACTGCACCATCCCAGTTCAGAACCTGGCTATATGCAAATTAGCCTGTCCCTGGCCCAGTGCATCATGGGAACAGGGCAGACCAAACTACCAAGCCAATTCTTCACTGGAAAGGAAACAAGCTTCCGGGGACCGGTTTCTGGCATTACAGCCATCTTCGGCCCGGCTTGCTTGAATCCTGATGGTGCAGTTAGCAAGGGACTCACGTCTGAGCATATCCTTCCACACTTAAGGTGGCCAAAATATTTCAAAAAGGGGGTGGTGATGGACAGTGCATCTGAGTCAATCAGAACACTCCTACCCAGTCAACAGATCAGGGCTTGATCCATCACCGTTTTTTAGCTCACTGCACCATCCCAGTTCAGAACCTGGCTATATGCAAATTAGCCTGTCCCTGGCCCAGTGCATCATGGGAACAGGGCAGACCAAACTACCAAGCCAATTCTTCACTGGAAAGGAAACAAGCTTCCGGGGACCGGTTTCTGGCATTACAGCCGTCTTCGGCCCGGCTTGCTTGAATCCTGATGGTGCAGTGAGCAAGGGACTCACGTCTGAGCATACCCTTCCACACTTATGGTGGCCAAAATATTTCAAAAAGGGGGTGGTGATGGACAGAGCATCTGAGTCAATCAGAACACTCCTACCCAGTCAACAGATCAGGGCTTGATCCATCACCGTTTTTTAGCTCACTGCACCATCCCAGTTCAGAAACTGGCTATATGCAAATTAGCCTGTCCCTGGCCCAGTGCATCATGGGAACAGGGCAGACCAAACTACCAAGCCAATTCTTCACTGGAAAGGAAACAAGCTTCCGGGGACCGGTTTCTGGCATTACAGCCGTCTTCGGCCCGGCTTGATTGAATCCTGATGGTGCAGTGAGCAAGGGACTCACGTCTGAGCATACCCTTCCACACTTATGGTGGCCAAAATATTTCAAAAAGGGGGTGGTGATGGACAGAGCATCTGAGTCAATCAGAACACTCCTACCCAGTCAACAGATCAGGGCTTGATCCATCACCGTTTTTTAGCTCACTGCACCATCCCAGTTCAGAACCTGGCTATATGCAAATTAGCCTGTCCCTGGCCCAGTGCATCATGGGAACAGGGCAGACCAAACTACCAATCCAATTCTTCACTGGAAAGGAAACAAGCTTCCGGGGACCTGTTTCTGGCATTACAGCCGTCTTCGGCCCGGCTTGCTTGAATCCTGATGGTGCAGTGAGCAAGGGACTCACGTCTGAGCATACCCTTCCACACTTGTGGTGGCCAAAATATTTCAAAAAGGGGGTGGTGATGGACAGAGCATCTGAGTCAATCAGAACACTCCTACCCAGTCAACAGATCAGGGCTTGATCCATCACCGTTTTTTAGCTCACTGCACCATCCCAGTTCAGAACCTGTTTATATGCAAATTAGCCTGTCCCTGGCCCAGTGCATCATGGGAACAGGGCAGACCAAACTACCAAGCCAATTCTTCACTGGAAAGGAAACAAGCTTCCGGGGACCGGTTTCTGGCATTACAGCCGTCTTCGGCCCGGCTTGCTTGAATCCTGATGGTGCAGTGAGCAAGGGACTCACGTCTGAGCATACCCTTCCACACATCCCCTTTTGTATCGCTTTGTTTGCCCTAAGTGTGGCAGGGTATGCTCAGACGTGAGTCCCTTGTTCACTTGGCCACTGGATTCAAGATAGCCTGGCTGATGAGGATTATGAATCCGAAACCGGTCCCAGGATGCTTGTTTCCGGTCCAAGGAAGACATGGCTTGGCAGTTCGGGCTGGACTGTTCCCATAAGGCACAGGGTCAGACTGATTTGCATATAGCCATGTCTGAACTGGGGTGGCTTAGTGAACTAAAGAATGGTGATGGATTAAACCCAGATCAGTTGACTGGGGGTGAGTGTTTGATTTGTTCAAACGCTCCGTTCATCATCCCCTTTTGTATCGCTTTGTTTGCCCTAAGTGTGGCAGGGTATGCTCAGGCGTGAGTCCCTTGTTCACTTGGCCACTGGATTCAAGATAGCCTGGCTGATGAGGATTATGAATCCGATTCCGGTCCCAGGATGCTTGTTTCCGGTCCAAGGAAGACATGGCTTGGCAGTTCGGGCTGGACTGTTCCCATAAGGCACAGGGTCAGACTGATTTGCATATAGCCATGTCTGAACTGGGGAGGCTGAGTGAACTAAAGAATGGTGATGGATTAAACCCAGATCAGTTGACTGGGGGTGAGTGTTTGATTTGTTCAAACGCTCCGTCCATCATCCCCTTTTGTATCACTGCACATACAGGGGCAGATTTACATTTCCTGGCGAATCCCTGCAAATCAGCAGGGATGCGCCAGGAAAGATGCGTGACGCAAGTTCACCTTTGCGCCACCACAGATTCGCCGCATTTACAATGCCGCGCAACATGGTGCAAGGATAAACATAAACTCATAAAATGCATTATTTCTGCACGTCTCCACGTCACTCTGGTCTAGAAAATGGAAAAAAAAAATGATTCCATATTATAGAGATATTTTACTTTATTTGCTCAAATATGAAAATTGACATTTTAACTTTCTGTCAAATAGTTTTGCTGTTCGAGTCAGATGCTAAAACGCTTTGCTGACAATCGGGAAAATATGGGCCCTAAGCTTTTAAGTCTTGGACCAAAAAGATCAACAGACAAGACGTGGATTTTTTCCCTATTAGTGGACTTCACCCATACTGTGCCCATATCCATCAATATATCTGTGCCATACTGTGTCCAGTTGGCCAATGAGTTATAAAATGGACATTGACAAATTAGAGACATTAAAGAGAAAGATCCAGGGTATTGAATACCTACCGTCTGCATCAGGCAAGCGAATGCCATGGCTTTACATTCCTTTTTTAAGTTTGGCATGCAGGGAACACACCACTGAAAACACAAATGTACAAAAATGCAAATTAAGATGAAAGAAACATATTATTCACTGTCTTTGGAAATAAAGGAGCGCATAATAATGCGATCATGTTAATAGAAGTGATTCAAATAGGCGCTCAGAAGGCTTTTTTTTATGACATGCTCCACTGTGATGCGGAATAGCCTGCTTAAGGGCAGTCATTGATCTGAAGTCAGTTAATGATTTCTTCATGGTTTGCTCCCCAATTTCGTGACTAATCACCTCCATCTCTGCAGTGCTAGACAACCCCCTGTGCTTCTCCGAAAAGCAATGGCTCATTGAGCCAATTTATTGCCTGGGTTCCCCAGGAGGTGCTGCCTTTAGTATTACAACCCCACAGCTTTGGAGGAAATTCCCTGGAGCCCCACACTGTCTTCCTCTGCTTTTTCATGTCAAGAAGCAAAAATATTTCCGTTAAAAGGACATAAAACTGATGAACAACATGTTCATACCAGCACATTCATTTTTGCTAAGTGGGTTAAAGCCATTTGAATGTAGTGTGTTGCTCGTGTACTAAACGATTTAATTGTGGCTAACGATATAAAACGGTTTTTTTTAAAATACTTAACAGATGCATTCAAATAGGAAACAGAAGCTCACAGGACAGTGGAAAAAAAAATTACTTAGAAAGACATTTATCATTCCCGGTGGGTAAACAAAAAAAAGTAGACTACAACATTAAAAAAGATTGTGGGCCTCATTTACAAGGTTTTAACGTAGGGCATTCTTTACCTTTTCCTCTGTGCTGGCGCACAATGGGCTGCCAAGTGTCAACGCAGGCATACTTGCACTATGGTGCAAGGGTGCATGCGTTGCGGTGCTGATTGATTTTGTGCCAGAAGGGACATCTTCCTGCAAAAAAATTTATCAATTCAGGCGATTTCCTATTTCTATGTTTGCTGCAGAATGCAGCAAACATTGAAAAAGGAAATAACAAGGTGAAATTAAACATTTCTGCTCGTTAAAAAAGTAAGGTTCCCGCAGTGCAAAAGTGCTCATAAATGAGACCCTGTAGGACGAATGTATTATATGTTGGTGCAGCACTGAGCAAGCAACCAAAGTTGTGCTGCGTATACACAGGCATCTAAATCAAATGCAGGACAGGACACTTGTAACTATGTTACATTAGGTTTCTTTAGATAACCCTCATAAACGCTATGTTAGTTGTTGTTGCGGTTTATATAGTTTTTCCGCCCCACATAAGCGGTGTGGCATTGATCATTGTATCATCTAGTGTGCTATATGCCAGCCTCAAGCCTGAGGCAACCTCTGGTGTGGCGTAGTAGTGTCCAGAGATGTACACAAATACCCCCTTTAGTGAAGGTTTATGCATAAAAAACAAACCTACATCCAAAACCTCCCTTTATTACAATAGGGTGCGGTTTGTTATTAAAATAGACGGGTATGTTCTTAGATCAAGTTACTGGATCTTCACATATCACTTTATTCCCAGAGTCAACCTGTTTCTGCTCCTTGTGGCCCAGCCGGGTCTATGGAGCATTCGTCAGGACAAAACCCATGGTCCAGGGGCAGAGCCACCACTAGACGTGGAATTCTCCTTTCTGTGCGGCCTGGGACTTCGAGTCCAGCTCCCCTGAGGACGAGAAAAATTCATACTATTAAGGTGAATTGAACATTTTGAATCTAAGTGGGTATCAAATAGACCAATGGATACTGCACAAAAGGTGTGAGTAGAATTTTATTGTGTTTTGTCCTGACGAATGCTCCATAGACCCGGCTGGGCCACAAGGAGCAGAAACATGTTGACTCTGTGAATAAAGTGATATGTGAAGATCCAGTAACTTGATCTAAGAACATACCCGTCTATTTTAATAACAAACCGCACCCTATTGTAATAAAGGGAGTTTTTTGGATGTAGGTTTGTTTTTTATGCATAAACCTTCACTAAAGGGGGTATTTGTGTACATCTCTGGACACTACTACGCCACACCAGAGGTTGCCTCAGGCTTGAGGCTGGCATATAGCACACTAGATGACCCAATGATAAATGCCACAATGCTTATGTGGGGTGGAAAAACGATATAAACCGCAACAACAACTAACATAGCGTTTATGAGGGTTATCTAAAGAAACCTAATGTAACGTAGTTACAAGTGTCCTGTCCTGCATTTGATTTAGATATCTTACCTGGGGAACTGATTGGACACCAATTCCTCCTCCCTATTCTGATTAGAAGTGCGTATACACAGGCACCAAGCACACATCCTTGTACTATGGTGCAGACAGGACTGGGCAGGCGTTTTATTCTTCTTTGTGTGCTTCCTGTTAGCCTGGAGCCTTGGGGGTCAATTTCTATAGCACTAGGACCACTCCTGGTGCCCATTTCGCTTTCCCCAGCTCCCAGAGGTTAATTGCAACAGGCACTGGAGACTTCAATAGAGAAAAAAAGAGAGGGAGGGACGCTGAATGATAAAGAAGAAGCGATCAGAGATGAAGAAGGGAGAAACAGAAAATGGACGGATTGATGGAAAGAATAAAAGTGAGTGAGAAGACAAAGGGAGCACAGCTGGTTTGAGCATTTTTGCCAATGCTGCTTTTGGTTCAAAGTCTGGCCCTTGTTATGCAGGTGTGGGTGTGATGTCTAGCATAGCTTTTGTACTAGAAGCAAAGCATATCAGTACCAAATCATATAATTAGATAATTTTAAAAACTTTTCTCAAATAGAATGTGAGTTGTTCTATTGCAGCACATATGCAATGTGTGACCTGCTTGGAGAAAAATATATATTTCTCCAGCTCTGTGTGAGTCAATAAAGCTATTATTTTTATGCTAAACTTGATATGACAGTTTTAGTAGATACGGTTTAGAGTCATGAAACAAAGGTGCTTACACGGGGACACCCCAGTTCAACACTGCAACGCCACATTAACACAAATTGAAGTAATACAGGCACTTTTCCAGCACAAATGTTTTTATGCTGGATTGTAAATGCCCATTCAAGACTGTGTGCTGCTTTGTACGAATCCCCAAGCCAAAGCTGGAACAAGGTGACTGAGGAACAGCTAATCACTCCCCCAGCACTACCACACCGCTGACAGAAGTCAAATACTACAGCACGCAACCTCTACTGATTGCTCCCCAACTGCGCTGACACTCTGGCACCCTTCAAGAAGGCACCCACAAAGCAACACTCTAAGTAAGCCAGCTGGTTCACCTCCACAATCCACGAGTCCTGACGCACCTGCAGACGACTAGAGAAGATATGGAGGAACAACAAAACCCCAGAAAACAACACAGCAGTGGCTGCTCTTCGAGGGAGTGCTGTGGGAGGTCGGGCAGGGGGCACTGTGGGGGGTAGTAAACTCCGGCATACGGCCGAACCAAGTTAAGTACGTAAATACATAAATAAAACGAATTACATTGAACGCGCTGCAACCCAATCGGCGATGCACCGCTTGCAATGTAATTTGTTTTATTTATTTATTTATTATTGGGCTTAACTTGGTTCACCCGTATGCTGGAGTTTACTACACGCTACCCTCCCCCGCCCCGCCTCACCACCTCGAGGAGCCACCACTGCAACACAGCCTTCAAATCTGCGATCACCACACACCACCTCCTCCTCAAGACCACAAAAAAAATGGCCATCCAGGACAGAATAAACGTCAACGCACACAACAGTAAAGAACTCTTCTCCATCATCAAGGAGTTCACCAGGACCAACACCGACACCACAGACGTCCCACCTTCTCAAGACCTCTACGATAAACTCAGCACCTTTTTCCTCCTTATCTATGACAGCTTTGACACCCAAGACCCTCCCATCAAGCCCGACACCACCGCACCCCAACGTATCCTGCTCAACTGGAACACGCTCTCCATTGATGACACTCCCATGACCATGAAAAGCACTCACTCCGGAGTCTGATCGGACCCATGTATGTGCAACATCTTTCACAGAGCAGCTAACACCATTACCCCAGAGCTCTGAACCAACAAACCTACAACCGCCAGAAACAACTTCCACAGAGGAATGAAGGCCGTCACCACCTGGATGAAGAGCAGCTACCTCAAACTGAAGTGGGAAAAGACCAAAGTCATCATCTAGAATCCTCACCCTCAGCTTGGAAGGACTCATGGTGGCCCCCCACAGACGAAACCTCAGCATCATACTGGACTCCTCGCTCAGAATGGACCATCAGATCAATGATGTCGCCTCATCATGCTTACATGTCTGCTTCAAAAGACATTCAGACGGATCCCCATCAAATCCAGAATAACAGTCACCCATGCATCCATCAGCAGCAGATTCTACTACAGCAATGCTCTCTACGCCACAGTCACCCAGAAACTCCTCAGAAAACTTCAGAATGTTCAAAACACTGCAGCCTGGACCTCCCTCGCCACAGCCACATCTCCAAACACCCCTGAGAACTCAACTGGCTCCCAGTCAACAAAAGGATCACATTCAAGCTCCTCATGCACGCCTACAAAGCATTCCACAACACAGGACTAGCACACTTGCACCACCGCCTCTCATTCTACAGCCCCACCATACACCTCCACTCTGATCATCTGTCCCTGTCCACCATCCCTTGGATCGACAAGACAAGAACTGGAGGAAGATCCTTCTACCTCACTGCCAAGACCTGGAACATCCTGCCGTCCCACCTCAGACAATCCCCGTCACTGACCCAAATCAGTAAGGATCTCAAGACCTGGCTATTCAACACCATAGCGCAGACAGATAAGCATCCCCCTCTCTATGACACAATCTCACAATGGGCATTGGGGCATCTGGAATGAGACAGACAGATAGGACAATTGTGCAGTAACTATTTGGAAATTAACCCCACTTTGCCACTGTCATTCTAAAAGCATTTTCCCTCAAACACGAGTTGGCTTTGTGTTTTTGGAAATAATGCTGCATCAGCAAGAACTGGTTTTATTTTCATAGCCTCAAATTAACTTTACCTTGCTGGTCATGATGCAGAAAGAGTGCAGGTGTTTTACACTTAATAAAAGACTTTGCACTGATCCACCACAGGTATACACATAGGGGGTCTACAATTTAATTAGTCTATAATTAATTTATTCAACATTCCATTCCCCCACGAGGATGACAATAGAGGCATATGCAGCTCCTTCCTAAGCACAGCCGGTTGCTCAGGGGAGGGGAAAAAGGTGTCTACTCCCTTTTATTATTCTCTTTCCATCTTGTAGTAGCGACAGGTGAATAGAAGCACGGCCAGCTGGGGAAAGACATTTCCTGCCAAGCAGCACTGAATAGAGAGCCTGTCTGTCCCAAAGCCCTGCAATCCTTCCAAGAGGCTGTTTATACACCAGTGTAGGCGATGATAGCATAGCAGTAGTAGGCCATATTTATTAAAATATGCCTCTGTGCTGCTCTTGCCCCCAACTTTGATTTATTGTGCTGGGCTGCGCTAATAATAAAAAAAAATCGGCCTACTATTTTTGGAGATGTTTTGATGGACTATTTTTGGTCTACCCACAGATGCCACCACTAGTGGGCAGATTGTTGGAAAATGCAGCAGGACGTGGTCACCAGTACTGTGACGTTGAGGTACTTCCACCACTGTGTTATTTTGAAAGTGAAGTCAGACTGTCAGAATAAAGTGTGCCTACTTCTATGGCGTGAACACAGGATTTTCTTTTCCACCATCTACAATATGTTTCCTTAGCAGATGCTTATCAGGAGCTCACCTGTTTGTGAAACAAATTAACTACTGATCCAATACATTGCCTAGTATTTAAATAAATAAAATAGGAGTACGTAATTTCTTTTTGATGGCTTTACCACCTGCTGGGCCAGTTGCGTAGCAAGGGACCTTTGGGCCCCAATGCAAGCAAATAAAAATGGACCACCTACCCCCGGGTCTGATAATTTTAAACAGCTATAATTTAGCAGCCATAATTCAGGCCCTTGGTACCATTGCACCTGCAGTCCTACCAATAGCTACCCCCATATGCGTGCCTAAGGGATCACTATTATGTTATTGGTTATTGAAGCAAACATAAGGAGATGATGGACAGAGCACTGAAACGTTTCAGTAACTCACCCCAAGTCACGTATCTGGGTTTAACCTATCATCATTCTTTAGCTCAGTTCGCCACCTCAGTTCAGGCCCAGCTATATGCAAATCAGTCTTGACCCAGTGCCTCATGGGAACAGTCCAGCCGAATAACCAAGTTAGGTCTTCCCTGAACCGGAAACAAACATCCTGGGACCAGTTTCTGCGTAACACCCCTCATCAGCCAGGCTAGTTTGAGTCCAGTGGCAAAGTGAGCAAGGGACCCGTGTCTGGGCATACCCTGCCAACTTAGGGCAAACAAAGCACGTCTTGGCAGGGTATACCCAGATGTGGGTCCCTTGCATATCCTTCCTTGTCTCACAAGTTAACTCCCATGGAGTATTGCTGCGGAACTGAGTAGTGACATGAGCGCTGCTTATGTGCCTTTATCTTGTCGGTGTTTGCAAAGCAATTCAGGGCTTCGGCGCCCATAGCGGGTTGCTGTTCGCTTAATACCCCCCACACCTCAGGCTGCTTATTTTCAGTGCTTCAGCAAGGACAACAGACGGATAATGTGCAGCGCAGACTTTACCTGTAAGTAGAACAATATCTCTCCACATGTTATGTTAAACCAATAAATGGCATGCTAATTGTTTTCAGTAGGCTGTGAGAACCACACGACTACCCAGAGACCAGCAGCGCAGCAGTCGCCGAATCTGCTTAAGAAAGACAAATCTGAAACTTGAATAGTACCCGCACAATGAAACACTCTCTCCCCTTCACTTCTGACACCCATCAGTTCCCACTGTGCCCAAGAATATCCAAAATTGGTTATATTGTCCAAGGCGTAGACTTTTATTCATGTTAACTCTATAAATCTACACAAGCACAACAAGACCCAAGTACTACTTGGATATATATATCATTATTCACATGAACAGACCTTTTAGCGACATACACATAACAAAGGCAGTAAGGAAATTAGGCATAACCTTATCATTGATTTCAGCTTCGTCATCCACATGTATTTAAATTTGTAGGCCGACTCGGCCACATCGCCATGACAAGAGGCAGTAAGGAAATTTGGCATAACAGTATAATTTGATCTTAGCTTCGCTGTACACATGTATTTAAATTTGTTGGCCGACTCGGCCGATCCAGATGCGCACATTGTGCCGGCAGGCCCCAACACGCTACAGCAAACATTGCATTGCTTGAAATACTGGCCACCGCATTGCGCAGAGGGCCACCGATGTACCTGAAAACAGGCCGCCTCCCAAAGAGTCCACACAGACAATACGTTGCGGGATAGGGCAGTAAAGACAGGACCACCGGCAGGTCAGTCCCTTCCCCGCGCCTTCCCTCGGCAGTAGAGTCCAGAACCACCAGCAGGTCAGTCCCCTCCCCGCCTATCCACTGCGCAGCTCCATCGTACCCCCTCTTGGGGTGCATCCAGTTGCTGAACCTCCATTGCTGCAAATGCCCCTTTTTGTGTTAACTGGCAGTGCTCCGCCCTTCGCCTTGCTCTTCTGCTGGGTGGGTGTGTGGTTTCCGAAGCTCTTGCGGCTTCCCTGGGTCGTCCAAGGAGACAAAGAGGAGGAGACAGGAGGGACGCTGCCTTATGAACATAAATGCCATAAGTTTCGGTTTCCATACGTGTACCCACAAATCATCATGAAATCAGACACTGAAACCAGCCCTTCCATCTGGAGCTCGGTTTCATGGCACGACTAACGGCGCACCTCCTCTAGGCGAGAGGGGCGCCTAGTCATAGTACCCGCACAATGAAAAACACTCTCTCCCCTTCACTTCTGACACCCATCAGTTCCCACTGTGCCCTAGAATATCCAAAATCAGTTATTTTGTCCAAGGCGTAGACTTTTATTCACGTTAAGTCTATAAATCTACACAACCACAACAAGAGCCAAGTACTACTTGGATATATATATCATTATTCACATGATCAGACCTTTTAGCGACATACACATAACAAAGGCAGTAAGGAAATTAGGCATAACCTTATGATTGATTTCAGCTTCGCCATCCACATGTATTTAAATTTGTAGGCCGACTCGGCCACATCCCCATGACAAAAGGCAGTAAGGAAATTAGGCATAACAATATAATTTGATCTCAGCTTTGCTGTACACATGTATTTAAATTTGTTGGGCGACTCGGCCGATCCAGCTGCGCACATTGTGCCGGCAGGCCCCAACGCGCTACAGCAAACATTGCATTGCTTGAAATACTGGCCACCGCATAGCGCACCGGGCCACCGATGTACATGAACACAGGCCGCCTCCCAAAGAGTCCACACAGACTATACGTTGCGGGATAGGGCAGTAAAGAAAGGACCACCGGCAGGTCAGTCCCCTCCCTGCGCCTTCCCTCGGCAGTAGAGTCCAGGACCACCAGCAGGTCAGTCCCCTCCCCGCCTATCCACTGCACAGCTCCATCATACCCCCTCTTGGGGTGCATCCAGTCGCTGAAACTCCATTGCTGCGCATGCCCCCTTTTGTGTTAACTGGCAGCGCTCCACCACAGGGCGAGAAGGTGCCTGGCGCACTCGCCCTCCCCCATATACCTGGCGCCGTTTTTGCTCCACAATAGCCCCCAGTACCGTGTGGATAAAGATCTCCATCCCCTCGGCAAACAGATGCACCTCATCCTCATGGAACAAACTCTCTCATCCCGGGACGTACAATGTGTGTGTTATAGAACCCGTGTAGGACTTTGTTTGAAATGCTTTGTACAAAAGGGTTCAGCTTCTTTACAGATTCAGTCCTGGCTATTACCGTAACCCCACTGGCTATGGCTGCTCGCGAAATTAATTCTAACCACCAATCACTGTTTTTTGAAGACATCGTGTAAACTTAGCCATGGCTGCAACAAAGCCTCTCGCACCCCATGCCTGGCAACGGACACCATAATATTCCCGCCCGCGTGTATGACTAATTAGCAGGGTGGGGGAAAAAACTCCGGCTGACAACACTTGTTCCAAAAGAGCAAATATATATCTGGCAATCCTAGACCCACAGCCCCAAAACAATGGTGCCTTAACCCCTCAGTCTTTCGTGCCTTTTCCAGACAGGACCCTAGGAAACTGCTGCTCCGCTCCGCAAATCAAGGCATGCCCACACCATCAAATGTGCAGGAATGGTATGTTATCCTAGGAGCCCACTCCCATGCTTTTTACCCAATTAAAACAATGATAACACAAACCAGAACCAGAGACCAGTCAGCAACTGGTACACTCTATCGTAGGGGAAATGACAACTGGGGACCTCCACTAACGCCTCATCCTAGCAATAGTGCCTGGAGCCGAGCGCCACAACCAAGGCACATGCACTGAGCCTCGGGTGAGGCCTGGAAGTGTTGAACCACTGACAGGTGGACCATTAATCATATAAATCTACACAACCACTACGGGATTAAGTATTATTCGGATATATGACAATATTCATAGCCATCGACTTTCGACATCCCCATGCCGCAGTTGGTAAGAAAATTAGGCATAACCTAATCATTTATTTCAGCTTTTCCCTACACAAAGTACTTACATTGTTGTCCGACTCGGCCGACACACTCGGCTGTGCACCTCATGCCGACAGGCCACAACGCGCAACAGCAAACATTGAATTACTTAATATACAGGGCACCTTATAGTACACCTACCCACAGCAGTAGAGTCCAGGACCACCTGCAGGTCAGTCCCCTCACCGCCTATACAATGCACAATTCCATCGCACCCCCTTCTTAGGGTCTCTCCAATCGCTGAACCTCCCCATCTGTTGGAGCTTGTCCATATGGAGATAAGGCCTAGGGCAAGCCGCCCCCCCCATGAAGTGAAACTATATTGCACTGTAGATGAACCTGTGAATACGTTATCTTATCATCACCTATACCAAGCAGTCCCAGGCAGACTGTATCGCCATGTACAGATGAACGTCAGGAAGGAATTAGGCATGATACTCCATTCAAAACTACAGCTTGGCCTTACATTTGTGCACTGTGCACATTATGGCAGCAGGCACCAATGCGCCACAGCAACCAGTTTATGTTTGCAACCCAGGGCACTTGGCCTTACATTTGACTTTGTATTTGGCCGACTTGACCAACCTGCTCTGCACATTGTGCCAACAGGCCCTAACGCGCCAAGGCCACCATCTCAATATTTGCAATCACGGGCGCATGGCATCGCCATTGAATGCGGCCCCCTCAACCGCCCCACCTATCGCCCCGTAAACCAATCGGTGTCTTGCTAATTATTTGTGTGCCTGGAATGACTGGAAGGCTGTTGAACTGGTGAAATTGATCCATTCCCCCAAGCTTATTGCCTCTATGTAACCGAAGTGCCTATCAATCGTTATTTAACGCGAGTGCCCAATAAAAGACAGATTGTGTTGCCCATGTTGAAGGCCAACGGTAGCTGCAGATTACATTAATTTAATACCTTATTCCGGCCCACTCACCAGCACACATTGTGCCAGCAGGCCCCAACGTGCTACCGCAACATTTCTTATGCCCTTAGTAATTGGTTGGCCCTGCTACTCCGCGTGCGTACTGCTACTATAGCTAGTAGGGTGGCACCAAAGTTGTCGGTCCTTTTGAGCCAATTGCCTCGATAAGGATTGCACACTGGCTCTGTAACTCTATAGACTTATTAGAAGGAGCAAGAGAACCCCATAAACGAGCCCCCTTTGCTCACACCCCATCCATGTGAATAGCTGCAAGCATAGGTATGTAGACTGGTACAGAACTGACCCAGACGAGTGTACCCGGGGCTACTCACTTCCAGAGAAATTTAGCCACCATTGGACATGGGCGAAGTATTGGGACCAAACATAATACAAAAGCCAGTGGCAAATAGCCACTGTTATTGTCGCCAGGGCGCTCAGCCCCGCAAGTTCAATTAAATCTGGAAGGAAAACTTTGCTGGGTCAACCTCCCCTGCTGATTACACGTTACTTAAAGTGGCAGACCATGGACCCTAGCCCTGTTCCCGCCCATGTGCTGTGAACTAAAGTTATAGTAGGCAGAGTACCAGTAGTGTTTCTGCCTTATTATGGTGCAAGGAGAGGGACTGCATGGCTCTGCACAGGCCAGGCTATATTTATCGCTGACCCCAATTGCCTATAACATGACAAAATTACCACAAGGGCACGAAAACCTTCCCATGCCTATCGGTACGGCTATAAACTGTCACCGTTATACAAGTAAGAGTGTTACCCCCACATGCGGCTATGCCCGATGTGGATACCTTGCAGCACTCCTACTGCACTCATTTGCATGCTTCCCCCCTTCCAAGTAGATCTTTTGGCTTTTACTCCCACACCAAGGCCTATCCTGTGGCATGACACATACAAAGCGTTAAACTGTTACCACAGTGGACCTGGACTTCTGCACCCTGGTGTGCCAGTACTGATATGTCAGCCATCCTCAAGTTCCTGCCAGATGCCGTCCGGAGGCTATGTAACTGCCATGTCCATGCGATGCGCCTCCCTCCAGCATATTAAAGAAAAGAAAATAAGCAGTCAATGTTTGGTGGTCTCCACCTTGAATGCCTGGAGTAGAAATTACATCTCTCTAAACCAGAAGCAGTTTCCTAGGACAATATATATCTCATTTATTACCCCTCCTGCATTGCAGCTATGAAAACATTTTGTTTCGGGAGTATGAAATAGCACAGCTGAATTCCCAGCTGCCTCTGCACCCCCATACCTCCCATAACCAACTGCCCACAAAACATGGTTAAACGCCACAAAGTAAGTGGCAGTGCCCTAACTGTATGTAAATGTGTTGTAAAGGACACTAGGACCTCCTCCATCCTGTTCAAGGGGAGTGCTAACCTTCTCTCCTTTCATACCACACGAATGGTTTTCCCCCAGGCATCCACTTTGTATTATGAGGTGGACCTTTTTTTAAAAAAAACGTATTTATTATTTATATATTTATTTTTAAAAATGGCCTTCATTTAGTTAATATGCGGTAGGGACCGTACATAATAAGTGCTTTGCCGCCGAATTCTAGTGACTTGTGCAGGAAAGCTGATGCAATTACCACAAATAACCTGCATCGCACACAAGCTGTATTTGCCACCTCAGCAAGCAATGTATAACATTAAAATGGCAATTTTTAATCCAATGAAGCCAGTGCCTTGCCAATAGTTCACTGCTGCTTCTACTGATACTTTGCACGCTTTTGTAACTTGCACACATTTCACTTTCCTCCTGTAATGACTTAAGGTTGCTTATGTAATATGGTCACTAGTAACTTCCTCCCCATCTATTATTACTGTTCCTAATTCAAAGCGCTCTGACACCTTCAGGTAACGGTTAAAATGCAATGGTCATCCGTATTCGAGGCTTGTAAAATATAGTTCCACGCCCTGAAGAATTCTTGCATGAGATGAAACGCGTTGGCTAAATGATCTGTTTGACTACTAGATTTTAACAACTGAACAAATTTATCAATAATGAATACGTTTTGCAACCACAAGAAAAACTTTGGACCTGCTTCTTCCACCAATTTCTATGAGCATTTCATGCTTTAATGAATTTGAATTAAGCTCATAATTGATGTGTGCTAATTCCTATTTTCTTTACCTTTAAGATAATATAGCTAGTGATCTAACCTAAGTGCTTCATTTACAAGAACTGACACATCTCTACATTGCGTGAGCAATGCGTCTCAATGATTGCAATTTTCTATGTCAGTTTTAAATGCCATGGATGCACTGTATTTACCATCTGGGGTACCATGGCATAAGGATCAGGCAGCGTAAAAAAATTTACGCTACCACAGGAGTGTTGTCACAGTTAAAGCACACCTGACATGAGGCTGGTTAGCAGCATGGAAATCTGTGCTAACCACCCTAGTGTCACTTTTCATTGAGTAAAGCGTGGAATTCGGATACTCCACAGAGAATGTGGAGTTCCAGATAAACTCCTCACCCCACCTCATAGCCTAATTTTGTTTCTGTTGGTACGCTTTTTTATTTTTTTTATTTCTTTATTGACAGCATAAAGACACCATAGCATAATTATTACCATTTGCTCATTAGCACATAACAGTAGAGCAGTGTCTACATCAGTATAAAACCAGCATTACCATTTTATTTTTTCGGTGTGATACAAAAAACCTCCCAACTCCCTGCCCACCCTCCCTCCCCTTCCCATACAGCACTTACTTATATATAAAGAATATCGAAATAGGCGTTGACCCATTCACAATGCTCATGAAGTGATCGTCGGGCCTCTCTGACTTCCTCCCGATATAAATCCCATCAACATACAATGTGATCATGACCTGCATCTTGTGCAAGGTGGATACCCTTCTGTTTGCAAAGTCCGTGTATAAACTACCCTCAGCATAAGCGGCGCAGTCATGTCCGGGCCGTGGCCTCCCTCTCAGACCAGCACCCGTATCTAATCATCTAGGTCTCGCACCCCTTGTACGAACTCCAGCAAAAGTGCGTTCCAGTCTAAGGAAATGGGAACCTTTCTAAGGCCTCTGCGCTCCTCTCTGCATAGTTCCTGTCCCTCCGCCCTGCCCCATCTTTCCACTTCCACACTCCATGACTCCACTTCCGGCGGTCTAGCTGACTTCCATCTCATAGCTACCACCCGCTTTGCCAACAATAATACCAAATCCACAAATCTAGTAGCCACACTCCTCTTTTTTTCCTTGTGACCCAGCCCTAGCATGCAATAGGAAGCGGATGTGTATGGTCTGCCCAGCACTACTGCACTCAGGATGTGGTGAACTGTTCCCCAGTAGAATCCCAGTTTGGGGCAATCCCAAAACATGTGTAAAAGGCCTGCATCTTCCCGATGGCATCTGGGGCAGGTGGCGTCTGCATCCGGGAACATGACCCGTATCCTGTGAGGGGTTAAATATGCCCTATGTACCACCATGAGTTGAATGAACTTAAACTTAGGGTTTCGGGATACTTTCTTAGGCATCTTTAGTACCCTCTCCCACTCTTTGTCACTAAGCTCCCTGCCCAGGTCTTCCTCCCAACGCGATTTAAGGGGCTGCAAAGATACAGCCCTGCCTGTGCGGATACCGGCGGTCAGCCACCCCGTCAGGTGACCACCTGTCCCAATAAGGTACTGCATAGTTATCAGTGCGTTCGTGCCAGGCTCCGCCCCATCCGGCGCCCAGTGTGTGCCAATGTAACGCGCGACTTGAGCGTGTTGTATATACAATGCGTCCGGCGTGTGGTGTAACCGGGTGAAATCAGCGTTCGTCAAAAGCCTACCGTCCGAGAAAAAATCTCCGATCTTTACTACCCCTGCATCGTGCCACGACCGCAACCTCCTCTCCGTTAACACACCCATTCCCAGGGGGATGCCCAAGTGCGGTATCGACGGCGTGTAGGTTGTCCGCCCGTCCGTGTACCTGACCGCTCTCCTCCAGTATCCGATGGCCAGTTTAAGAAGGGGCGGTGCCATGGGCGGTACCCTAGCTTTAGGGAGCAGTAACCTGTGTATCTCACCTCTGCCTCTGTCCGATTCCGTCATACTTAGTTCCTGCAGATTGCGGCCCGCAAGCCAGTACGCCAGCCACTGAAGCTGACACACCCAGCTGTTGGCAAACAGGTCGGGCACACCCAGGCCACCCCCGTCCGCTGGGAGTTGTAGTTTGACCATGCTTATGCATCTTCTACCCGTCCCCCACACCAGTTCTGTTAGTAGCGCGGTCAGGGCTATAAAAAAAGGCATAGGCACCAGTACCGGCAGGTTCGTGAAGAAATAGAGTAGCCTCGGTAGCACCACCATCTTTGATATAGCCACTCTGCCTGCCACCGACAAAGGCAGGGTGTTCCAGAACTGGACCTGTCATTTCAAATTGGTCAGAGCTTTGCCCAAATTGCCGTCCATCAGATCTTGTGTCTGTCGGTAAACCTGTATACCTAAATATTTAAAGGTCGCGGGTGCCACCTGGAATCTGTACGGTGGGAACCGGACATGTGACTCTGCCTCCGGGCTATGGAATCTGAACCCGTACGACTTCGCCTCATTAATCGTGAGGCCCGATAAGTTACTGAAGTCGTTAAAGATTCTCGGTAGCGGCGCCAGTGGCCCACTCACATCCTTAAGGAACAACAATATGTCGTCGGCACATGCCGAGATGACATGGTGAGCGCGGAGTCTAGTGATCCCTATCTCGGCCGCGAATGTTCGTGCTTTCACCAGGAGAGGCTCGAGAGTGATTTTAAATAATAAGGGCGATAGTGGGCATCCCTGCCTCGTGCCCTTCCTTATCTCAATCTGTTCAGATATGCACCTATTGGTCCGGACCCGCGCCGTGGGCTTTCGATAAAGTAAGGAGACCCAGGCTATGTAGGCCAGCGGGATCCCAAATCTGGTCATGGCCGCAAACATATAATCCCACCGAAGGGAGTCGAAGGCCTGCCGTAGGTCCAGGGAGATGCAGCCCTCCGCGTCCGCACCCTCATCGCCAGGAGACATCAATTGACTGAGCCTCCGTAGGTTCAGAGCCGTGCTCCTGCCCGGTACAAACCCGCATTGGTCAGGGTGTAACATGTCCGGAATATAGTGGGAGAGGCGCATCGCCAGGATCTTACTGAGGATCTTAGAATCAGTGTTGAGAAGCGACAGAGGCCTGTAGTTTTCCAACTGCATGGCATCCCGTCCGGGTTTCAGGAGAGATACAATCAGTGCCTGGAGTGTCGTGGCCGGCAACTCGTCGTTCTGCATCGCTGCACCGTACAATGCGTGCAAGCCGGGGGCCAAGAGGTCAATGTATGCCACATAGAATTCCGACGGAAGTCCGTCGGTCCCAGGCGCCTTGTTTCTTGGTAAATAAACGACACAATTGCCAGTGCTGAGAACCTAAATTGCAAGTTCTAAGTCTGAAAAAATGGTTGTTATGAATGTAACATAAACACCTGCTTTAAGAATTGCAACAAGTAAATTTGTATTGCTTCTTTTTCAAATATTAATCAGTTTTTTTGAACACATACTTGTTTTGTGCATGGAAATACAAATAAACTATATACATTTATATACAAAATGAAAAGTTATTTTAAACGCACAATTATACACGCTACCAAATTCCAACACTCTTGGCCATACATTCATACAAAACTACTCATACATCCACATACTAGTCCCGGTGTCAACGACACTATGAAAAAACATAAATAACCCCGTTTTTTATCCAATGTACAATTCTTTTTGCAGTTCAAAGATAGAGAAAAAATCCTCTTGCTATTTACAAGCACCGTTGTAAATCAAATGTTTTGAGTGACACGGGACCGGGTCGGTCGACGCGTTTCAAACCCTGCCAAGTACCAGGGTTCTCCTCAGGACCAATATTTTCACTAAAAAAACAGAAAAAACATCACTTTAAGGTTGTAATCTGGAATAAGAGACTTAAGCCACACCCTGTCCAACATCTTGCTTCCCTCATCCTACCTTAATTCTTGGGTCAAGGCTCCAAACTCCGAAAGGCAAAAAAGTTGTATTTCCAAACTAAGACCAAGGGGGAGCTAGAGAGAAACACATACATACACTGTTTTTAGTCATAACATTCAAAAATTATTAACTCCTCAAACATTTGCTCTTGCCTCCTACACCGTTATAGAACTTACCCGTTCTTTGTGCGGGTTCCTATCTGATTAAGTCGGTTTCCATCTGTCTACAGCCCAGCTGTCTTTGTAGCCATGCCGATAGAACGCCAGCGTCTGTATTGTTTTCGTTCGCTGCGGGCAAAAACAGAGTGTGTCACAACTCGTTTTCAGGACCATTCCGTCAGGCTGCCTGATCCAGGCTGAAATGTTTTCTCTTACCGCTGTTATCCGCGGTTGTGCTCCTCACAGTGGACTTGATGCTGCTCATTTGGTGACTCGATTGTGGTGGAGAGCGCGTGAACTGCTTCCTGTAGGTTTAGCGGTTCCCCAGGTGGTTCTGGGAATTGTAGTTACGGGCAATTTCTGTGTATGTTGGAGATGCCATTAGTAACACGAAGCTCAAATGTGAGAGTTAACACATCATAGAGTAGTCCTGTGTACGACTATCAAAAAGGAGCGCATAGTTGTAAAAAAGCTACCAGATTAATGCAGGGAACCTACGTGCTAGGTTTATATATTTCTGAAATCTCATTCAGTCCCCTTACTGCAGTATTGAATTTCATTATTAACAGCGCTTCTCGCTGACTTAGTCCTGCATCCAAATCTCCTCCTCGTGGGTCCCTGTCAATTTTGGATAAAACTGTCCATTTCAGGTCGTTTTTCTCATGATATTTGCCCATCCAATGGTTGACTAAGGGGGCATTTTCCACTCCTCTCTGAATTCTCGATTATGCTGTGTTATTCTCTGTCTTACTTCTTGAGTTGCTTTCCCTATGTATAACATGGGGCAGGGGCAAACAATGGCATACACGACATTTCTGGTCTTACAGTTGGTAAAGGTTTCGTGTTTCCAATTAATGTTTTCAAAAGTAAAGACTGAGTTTTCAATTGTTTCATCGCAGCATATGCAGGTACCACACTTATGGTGTCCTGTTGTTGGCGGTAATCCAAATAGGCTTCTCAATGTAGTCGCTTTTTCAATTGGAAGGGCTGCCCTAACAATGTGGTTTCGCCACGCTTTTTTCTTTCTTATAGGCAAATAAAGGGGGAGCTGTGAAGTCATCATGCAGATCTTTAAGCAAATGCCAGTTAGATGTTATTAGTTTTTTGTGTTGGTGTGCTGCTGGACAGAAGGTTGTGACACATACCAATCTTTTCAATTCAGGTTTAACTTTCCGCTCTAACAATGTTTCACGTGGCGTCCACCAGGCTCTTTTCAGAGAATTTTTTAGAAGTCTTTTTGGGTATCCTCTTCGAATGAGACGGTCCTTTAGTTGGCCGGCATGTTCAAAGTATTCCTCCTTCCTTGAGCAATTCCTGCGGATCCTTAAAATTGCCCGAACGGTAGGTTCTGTCTTAGTCTCCGTGGGTGATTACTCGTGTAGTGCAGGGCTTTATTTCTGTCTGTTGTTTTACGAAATAAGGTGGTACTTAGGCCCCCTTCGTGAGGCTCAACTTTGACATCCAAAAATGTGATGGATTTGTTTGATGCGGTGCAACTAAACTTTATGTCATTTGTCCTCGAATTGAGCCATCCAACGAAATCATTGAGATCCTCATGTCCTCCCGTCCTAATTAGGAACACATCGTCTATATATCGCATATAGCTAGATATACAACCAATGTAGGGATTATCTTTCTACAAGAATTTTTCATCGTATAATCCCATGAACAAGACAGCCAATTCAGGTGCAAAAGGACACCCCATTGCTACTCCCTTTGTTTGATTAAAAAAAACTCAGAGTCAAAAGTGAAAAAGTTTTTTTGCAAAGCAAATGTAGCCAATCCGAGGATAAAATCAGAAGGTACTCTCATTGGTCGTTCCCTTGTTCCCAGAAAAACTGCTAGTGTTTCAGAGCCTGTTCTTGAGGGATCTGAGTATAAAGGGAAACAACATCTAGTGTAACCAAAAGTTGTTTATTGCCATCAAACTGTATTGTCGCTATTTTGTGTAAAAAAGCTGTGGTGTCTTTGAGATGTGCTGGAATTGTCTCTATAAATGGTTTTAGAAAGAAATCAATGTATTTAGCCACTGGTTCAATTAAGGACTCGCAGCCTGACACTATAGGGCGGCCTGGCGGGTTGGTTTCATTTTTGTGCATTTTAGGCAGCACATAAAATACAGGGGTTCTGGGATTTCTGTTCTGTAAAAATGCCAGTTCTTTTGGGCCTACAAAGCCTTGGTCAAAGCCTTTTTGGATCATATCAAAAAGTAGGTGTTGTAATTCATTGGTGGGATTTTTACTAACAATTGATGTCATTTAATTGTCTATGGACTTCAGTTTTGTATCTATTGATATCCCAAATAACCACTGCTCCTCCTTTATCCGCCTGTTTGACGACAACTGATTTATCATTCTTTAAAGTGAATAAAGCGTCCTTTTCTGCTTTAGGTAGATTGTACTTCACGTAACTTTTCTTTTTTTCAATTGCAGATATCCCTGATAAAACAGTACGTTCAAACGTTATTACTTCTTTCGGAATTTTAGAACCTGCAGGGCAAAACGTTGATTTCTTCCTGAACCCAGTTACTTCTGACTGTTGGTCCTCCGGAGCTTCAGTGAAAAATGTTTTAGCCGAATTTTGCGACAAAACTCAAGTGTCTCCAACTTCATTTTAACGAAGTCTGTTGGTCTTGATGGGACAAAATTGAGACCTTTAGTTAATATAGATGTTTCCGCCGATGTCAAAATCCTGTCAGATAGATTGAAGATTGGTGATTGGTCTAATTCTTGTAATGTTGACGACGAGTCCTCATCTCCCATGGCTGGACGAAGCGCGTCCGACCTCTGCCTCTCTGTTGGCCTCGCCCTAAAAAAGGCGTCTGGTTTTGTTGTTGTTGCTGCTGTTCTTGTTGATTGCCCTGTCTATTCTGATAGGATCTGGCAACAGTGTCTGTTTCACTGCCCGACGATGACGATGTATCAGAAAACGTCAAGAATTTTTGGCGTGAACGGCCTTGATTATCTTGTAAGAATCGCCGTGAGTCAGAACGTGTATAAAAATCTTTATTCAAGTAAGGATAGACGGCTCCAATGAAAAGTTTTTTGTGTCGAGGTCAATTTTTTTTTTTTTTGTACAATCGTGAAATCTTTAAACTCCAAAATTTCCTTTTCGACTTTTTCCAATAGTATTTTCGCATCCGTGATCAGTTGGTTATTTTGAATCTCTCTCTCCAGGTTTGCGATCTCATCCAATTATTTTAATGATATCCTATGTGCTGTCTCGATGGTAAGAACCATCAGATCTCTACTACATTTAGTTTCGATTCCGCTGAATCCTTTTTTGTAATCAGGGTCGTCCGTAAACACTACTGGGATGTTGCGAATTTGGAGTCCTGTTGGAATGGTACCTGCTCGTAAGTGTTGTAATAAAAAGTGTCCATGAAGGTCTGTCCTTATTTGTTTTTTACGTAGTCGAAGAAGTTTCTCTGACTCGTTTTGGGTGTTGGCTGTCAGGCTGAGGGTTGCAGATGCGAAAACAGGGGGCGCTCTTATCAGATTCTGAATGTGTTCCTCACTATAAGCAAGCGTGTCTTTCTCAGCCATAACACAACTGCACAAACTATAAACAACTTTGCACACACTGATGCAAAACAAAGAGAAAGAGAAAAAGAAAAAAAGAAGAAAGAGTAAAGCAATTCACTAGACACCAAACACAACTGCCCAAACAATGGGACAGCTTCTTATCACCAAGTTTAACCCTGTGGCAGCTAATCCTCTGCCCAACAGGACCTCGCGAGCCACCTGCCCGCTCAAAAGTAAGACAACTGAAAGGGTCTTGACTCAAAACTCAGCAAGGCTGAGCCAAACTTCAATAAATAAACAACACAATTGCCAGTGCTGAGAACCTAAATTGCAAGTTCTAAATCTGAAAAAATGGTTGTTATGAATGTAACATAAACAGCTGCTTTAAGAATTGCAACAAGTAAAATTTTTATTGCTTCTTTTTCAAATATTAATCAGTTTTTTTAACACATACTTGTTTTGTGCATGGAAATACAAATAAACTATATACATTTATATACAAAATGAAAAGTTAGTTTAAACGCACAATTATACACGCTACCAAATTCAAAAACTCTTGTCCATACATTCATACAAAACTACTCATACATCCACATACTAGTCCCGGTGTCAACGACACTATGAAAAAACATAAATAAACCCCGCTTTTTTTATCCAATGTACAATTCTTTTTGCAGTTCAAAGATAGAGAAAAAATCCTCTTGCTATTTACAAGCACCGTTGTAAATCAAATGTTTTGAGTGACACGGGACCGGGTCGGTCGACGCGTTTCAAACCCTGCCAAGTACCAGGGTTCTCCTCAGGACCAATATTTTCACAAAAAAAACAGAAAAAACATCACTTTAAGGTTCTAATCTGGAATAAGAGACTTAAGCCACACCCTGTCCAACATCTTGCTTCCCTCATCCTACCTTAATTCTTGGGTCAAGGCTCCAAACTCCGAAAGGCAAAAAAGTTGTATTTCCAAACTAAGACCAAGGGGGAGCTAGAGAGAAACACATACATACACTGTTTTTAGTCATAACATTCAAAAATTATTAACTCCTCAAACATTTGCTCTTGCCTCCTACACCGTTATAGAACTTACCCGTTCTTTGTGCGGGTTCCTATCTGATTAAGTCGGTTTCCATCTGTCTACAGCCCAGCTGTCTTTGTAGCCATGCCGATAGAACGCCAGCGTCTGTATTGTTTTCGTTCGCTGCGGGCAAAAACAGAGTGTGTCACAACTCGTTTTCAGGACCATTCCGTCAGGCTGCCTGATCCAGGCTGAAATGTTTTCTCTTACCGCTGTTATCCGCGGTAGTGCTCCTCACAGTGGACTTGATGCTGCTCCTTCGGTGACTCGATTGTTGTGGTGAGCGCGTGAAATGCTTCCTGTAGGTTTAGCGGTTTCCCAGGTGGTTCTGGGAATTGTAGTTATGGGCTATTTCTGTGTATGTTGGAGATGCCATTAGTAACACGAAGCTCAAATGTGAGAGTTAACACATCATAGAGTAGTCCTGTGTACGACTATCAAAAAGGAGCGCATAGTTGTAAAAAAGCTACCAGATTAATGCAGGGAACCTATGTGCTAGGTTTATATATTTCTGAAATCTCATTCAGTCCCCTTACTGCAGTATTGAATTTCATTATTAACAGCGCTTCTCGCTGACTTAGTCGTGCGCACAAAGAACGGGTTTGCCCCTGCCCCATGTTATACATAGGGAAAACAACTCAAGAAGTAAGACAGAGAATAACACAGCATAAATCGAGAATTCGGAGAGGAGTGGAAAATGCCCCCTTAGTCAACCATTGGATGGGCAAAAATCATGAGAAAAACGACCTGAAATGGACAGTTTTATCCAAAATTGACAGGGACCCACGAGGAGGAGATTTGGATGCACGACTAAGTCAGCGAGAAGCGCTGTTAATAATGAAATTCAATACTGCAGTAAGGGGACTGAATGAGATTTCAGAAATATATAAACCTAGCACGTAGGTTCCCTGCATTAATCTGGTAGCTTTTTTACAACTATGCGCTCCTTTTTGATAGTCGTACACAGGACTACTCTATGATGTGTTAACTCTCACATTTGAGCTTCGTGTTACTAATGGCATCTCCAACATATACAGAAATAGCCCGTAACTACAATTCCCAGAACCACCTGGGGAACCGCTAAACCTACAGGAAGCAGTTCACGCGCTCACCACAACAATCGAGTCACCGAAGGAGCAGCATCAAGTCCACTGTGAGGAGCACAACCGCGGACAACAGCGGTAAGAGAAAACATTTCAGCCTGGATCAGGCAGCCTGACGGAATGGTCCTGAAAACGAGTTGTGACACACTCTGTTTTTGCCCGCAGCGAACGAAAACAATACATACGCTGGCGTTCTATCGGCATGGCTACAAAGACAGCTGGGCTGTAGACAGATGGAAACCGACTCAATAAGATAGGAACCCGCACAAAGAACGGGTAAGTTCTATAACGGTGTAGGAGGCAAGAGCGAATGTTTGAGGAGTTAATAATTTTTTAATGTTATGACTAAAAACAGTGTATGTATGTGTTTCTCTCTAGCTCCCCCTTGGTCTTAGTTTGGAAATACAACTTTTTTGCCTTTCGGAGTTTGGAGCCTTGACCCAAGAATTAAGGTAGGATGAGGGAAGCAAGATGTTGGACAGGGTGTGGCTTAAGTCTCTTATTCCAGATTAGAACCTTAAAGTGATGTTTTTTCTGTTTTTTTAGTGAAAATATTGGTCCTGAGGAGAACCCTGGTACTTGGCAGGGTTTGAAACGCGTCGACCGACCCGGTCCCGTGTCACTCAAAACATTTGATTTACAACGGTGCTTGTAAATAGCAAGAGGATTTTTGCTCTATCTTTGAACTGCAAAAAGAATTGTACATTATATAAAAAAACGGGGTTAATTTATGTTTTTTCATAGTGTCGTTGACACCGGGACTAGTATGTGGATGTATGAGTAGTTTTGTATGAATGTATGACCAAGAGTGTTTGAATTTGGTAGCGTGTATAATTGTGCGTTTAAACTAACTTTTCATTTTGTATATAAATGTATATAGTGTATTTGTATTTCCATGCACAAAACAAGTATGTGTTCAAAAAAACTGATTAATATTTGAAAAAGAAGCAATAAAAATGTACTTGTTGCAATTCTTAAAGCAGGTGCTTATGTTACATTCATAACAACCATTTTTTCAGATTTAGAAATTGCAAGTTAGGTTCTCAGCACTGGCAATTGTGTCGTTTATTTATTGAAGTTTTGCTCAGCCTTGCTGAGTATTGAGTCAAGACCCTTTCAGTTGTCTTACTTTTGAGCGGGCAGGTGGCTCGCGAGGTCCTGTTGGGCAGAGGATTAGCTGCCACAGGGTTAAACTTGGTGAGAAGAAGCTGTCCCATTGTTTGGGCAGTTGTGTTTGGTGTCTAGTGAATTGCTTTACTCTTTCTTCTTTTTTTCTTTTTTTCTTTTTTTCTTTTTCTCTTTCTCTTTGTTTTGCATCAGTGTGTGCAAAGTTTTTTATAGTTTGTGCAGTTGTGTTATGGCTGAGAAAGACACGCTTGCTTATAGTGAGGAACACATTCAGAATCTGATAAGAGCGCCCCCTGTTTTTGCATCTGCATCCCTTAGCCTGACAGCTAACACCCAAAACGAGTCGGAGAAACTTATTCGACTACGTAAAAAACAAATAAGGACAGACCTTCATGGACACTTTTTATTACAACACTTACGAGCAGCTACCATTCCAACAGGACTCCAAATTCGCAACATCCCAGTAGTGTTTACGGACGACCCTGATTACAAAAAAGGATTCAGCGGAATCAAAACTAAATGTAGTAGAGATCTGATGGTTCTTACCATCGAGACAGCACATAGGATATCATTAAAAGAATTGGATGAGATCGCAAACCTGGAGAGAGAGATTCAAAATAACCAATTGATCACGGATGCAAAAATACTATTGGAAAAAGTCGAAAAGGAAATTTTGGAGTTTAAAGATTTCACGGTTGTACAAAAAAACAACAAATTTGACCTCGACAAAAAAAACTTTTCATTGGAGTCCGTCTATCCTTACTTGAATAAAGATTTTTACACACGTTCTGACTCACGGAGATTCTTACAAGATAATCAAGGCCGTTCACGCCAAAAATTCTTGAGGTTTTCTGATACATCGTCATCGTCAGGCAGTGAAACAGACACTGTTGCCAGGTCCTATCAGAATAGACAGGGCAATCAACAAGAACAGCAGCAACAATAACAAAACCAGACGCCTTTTTTAGGGCGAGGCCAACAGAGAGGCAGAGGTCGGACGCGCTTCGTCCAGCCATGGGAGATGAGGACTCGTCGTCAACATTACAAGAATTAGACCAATCACCAATCTTCAATCTATCTGACAGGATTTTGACATCGGCGGAAACATCTATATTAACTAAAGGTCTCAATTTTGTCCCATCAAGACCAAGAGACTGAAGTTGGAGACACTTGAGTTTTGTCGCAAAATTCGGCTAAAAACATTTTTCACTGAAGCTCCGGAGGACCAACAGTCAGAAATAACTTGGTTCAGGAAGAAATCAACGGCTTGCCCTGCAGGTTCTAAAATTCCGAAAGAAGTAATAACGTTTGAACGTACTGTTTTATCAGGGATATCTGCAATTGAAAAAAAGAAAAGTTACGTGAAGTACAATCTACCTAAAGCAGAAAAGGACGCTTTATTCACTTTAAAGAATGATAAATCAGTTGTCGTCAAACAGGCGGATAAAGGAGGAGCAGTGGTTATTTGGTATATCAATAGATACGAAACTGAAGTCCATAGACAATTAAATGACATCAATTGTTAGTAAAAATCCCACCAATGAATTACAACACCTACTTTTTGATATGATCCAAAAAGGCTTTGACCAAGGCTTTGTAGGCCCAAAAGAACTGGCATTTTTACAGAACTGAAATCCCAGAACCCCTGTATTTTATGTGCTGCCTAAAATGCACAAAAATGAAACCAACCCGCCAGGCCGCCCTATAGTGTCAGGCTGCGAGTCCTTAATTGAACCAGTGGCTAAATACATTGATTTCTTTTTAAAACCATTTATAGAGACAATTCCAGCACATCTCAAAGACACCACAGCTTTTTTACACAAAATAGCGACAATACAGTTTGATGGCAATAAACAACTTTTGGTTACACTAGATGTTGTTTCCCTTTATACTCAGATCCCTCAAGAACAGGCTCTGGAAACACTAGCAGTTTTTCTGGAAACAAGGGAAAGACCAATGAGAGTACCTACTGATTTTATCCTCGGATTGGCTACATTTGCTTTGCAAAAAAACGTTTTCACTTTTGACTCTGAGTTTTTTTATCAAACAAAGGGAGTAGCAATGGGGTGTCCTTTTGCACCTGAATTGGCTGTCTTGTTCATGGGATTATACGAAGAAAAATTCTTGTATAAAGATAATCCCTACATTGGTTGTATATCTAGCTATATGCGATATATAGATGATGTGTTCCTAATTTGGACGGGAGGACATGAGGATCTCAATGATTTCGTTGGATGGCTCAATTCGAGGACAAATGACATAAAGTTTAGTTGCACCGCATCAAACAAATCCATCACATTTTTGGATGTCAAAGTTGAGCCTCACGAAGGGGGCCTAAGTACCACCTTATTTCGTAAAACAACAGACAGAAATAAAGCCCTGCACTACACGAGTAATCACCCACGGAGCCTAAGACAGAACCTACCGTTCGGGCAATTTCTAAGGATCCGCAGGAATTGCTCAAGGAAGGAGGAATACTTTGAACATGCCGGCCAACTAAGGACCGTCTCATTCGGAGAGGATACCCAAAAAGACTTCTAAAAAATTCTCTGAAAAGAGCCTGGTGGACGCCACGTGAAACATTGTTAGAGCGGAAAGTTAAACCTGAATTGAAAAGATTGGTATGTGTCACAACCTTCTGTCCAGCAGCACACCAACACAAAAAACTAAAAACATCTAACTGGCATTTGCTTAAAGATCTGCATGATGACTTCACAGCTCCCCCTTTATTTGCCTATAAGAAAGAAAAAAGCGTGGCTAAACACATTGTTAGGGCAGCCCTTCCAATTGAAAAAGCGACTACATTGAGAAGCCTATTTGGATTACCGCCAACAACAGGACACCATAAGTGTGGTACCTGCATATGCTGCGATGAAACAATTGAAAACTCAGTCTTTACTTTTGAAAACATTAATTGGAAACACGAAACCTTTACCAACTGTAAGACCAGAAATGTCGTTTATGCCATTGTTTGCCCCTGCCCCATGTTATAAATAGGGAAAACAACTCAAGAAGTAAGACAGAGAATAACACAGCATAAATCGAGAATTCGGAGAGGAGTGGAAAATGCCCCCTTAGTCAACCATTGGATGGGCAAAAATCATGAGAAAAACGACCTGAAATGGACAGTTTTATCCAAAATTGACAGGGACCCACGAGGAGGAGATTTGGATGCACGACTAAGTCAGCGAGAAGCGCTGTTAATAATGAAATTCAATACTGCAGTAAGGGGATTGAATGAGATTTCAGAAATATATAAACCTAGCACGTAGGTTCCCTGCATTAATCTGGTAGCTTTTTTACAACTATGCGCTCCTTTTTGATAGTCGTACACAGGACTACTCTATGATGTGTTAACTCTCACATTTGAGCTTCGTGTTACTAATTGCATCTCCAACATACACAGAAGTAGCCCGTAACTACAATTCCCAGAACCACCTGGGGAACCGCTAAACCTACAGGAAGCAGTTCACGCGCTCACCACAACAATTGAGTCACCGAAGGAGCAGCATCAAGTCCACTGTGAGGAGCACAACCGCGGACAACAGCGGTAAGAGAAAAATTTCAGCCTGGATCAGGCAGCCTGACGGAATGGTCCTGAAAACAAGTTGTGACACACTCTGTTTTTGCCCGCAGCGAACGAAAACAATACAGACGCTGGCGTTCTATCGGCAAGGCTACAAAGACAGCTGGGCTGTAGACAGATGGAAACCGACTCAATCAGATAGGAACCCGCACAAAGAACGGGTAAGTTCTATAACGGTGTAGGAGGCAAGAGCGAATGTTTGAGGAGTTAATAATGTTTGAATGTTATGACTAAAAACAGTGTATGTATGTGTTTCTCTCTAGCTCCCCCTTGATCTTAGTTTGGAAATACAACTTTTTTGCCTTTCGGAGTTTGGAGCCTTGACCCAAGAATTAAGGTAGGATGAGGGAAGCAAGATGTTGGACAGGGTGTGGCTTAAGTCTCTTATTCCAGATTAGAACCTTAAAGTGATGTTTTTTCAGTTTTTTTAGTGAAAATATTGGTCCTGAGGAGAACCCTGGTACTTGGCAGGGTTTGAAACGCGTCGACCGACCCGGTCCCGTGTCACTCAAAACATTTGATTTACAACGGTGCTTGTAAATAGCAAGAGGATTTTTTCTCTATCTTTGAACTGCAAAAAGAATTGTACATTGGATAAAAAAACGGGGTTAATTTATGTTTTTTCATAGTGTCGTTGACACCGGGACTAGTATGTGGATGTATGAGTAGTTTTGTATGAATGTATGGCCAAGAGTGTTTGAATTTGGTAGCGTGTATAATTGTGTGTTTAAACTAACTTTTCATTTTGTATATAAATGTATATAGTTTATTTGTATTTCCATGCACAAAACAAGTATGTGTTCAAAAAACTGATTAATATTTGAAAAAGAAGCAATAAAAATTTACTTGTTGCAATTCTTAAAGCAGGTGTTTATGTTACATTCATAACAACCATTTTTTCAGATTTAGAACTTGCAATTTAGGTTCTCAGCACTGGCAATTGTGTTGTTTATTTATTGAAGTTTGGCTCAGCCTTGCTGAGTTTTGAGTCAAGACCCTTTCAGTTGTCTTACTTGTTTCTTGGTAAAGCCCTAATGGCCTTTCTGATTTCCGCCAGCGTGATTGGCTTTGCAAGGTCCGTACTTTGTGCTTCGCTCAGTTGGGGGAGATGTATGTCAGAGAAGAATGCCTCTAATGCCTGGTCCGAAAGGGGTGCGTGTGGACCATATAGAACGGAATAATAATGTCGGAACGCATCGTTAATCTCTCGCTGATCCTGTATTAATATTCCGGTCTCATCTTGTATTTCCGTAATAGGAGCAGACGCCGGGGTGTCTCTCGTTAGGCGTGCTAAAAGCGCACCTGCTCTATCCGCTTGTGTGTGTTGCCTTGCGGTGTAGTCTCTATAATCTAGGACTCGCAGTTCCTCCAAGAGTTCTGCATGTTGGATATGGGCCTCCTGGAGCTGCGTGAGAGCGCCATCCGTTCCAGCGGCTTTGTTTACCAACGTCGCCAGACTGCCCTCCACCGCCCGTAATTTATCAAGCACTAGGTGTTTGACCCCTACCTTAGTGCCCATCGCCACTCTGCGGATGGTAGCCTTGAAGGCGTCCCATTCGACCTGTCTGGAGCTGGCCGTTCCGCTGTTTTCCTGGAAGTAGTATGTGCTGGCATCCAACAGGGCGGTTTTGAAAACCGAGTCTTCCAACAGACTCGGGGACAGAAGCCAGGTCGGTATGAGGGTGGATAATCTCCCCCACTGCATGGACAGTTCCACCGGGTTGTGGTCTGACAACGTCTTCCCCATGTGCTGTACATTCACAATGGATGCCGTGAGCGGTCTGGAACAGAAGATACTGTCTATTCTAGTGTGTAATTTATGCGGCGGCGAGTAGAACGTATATTCTCTATTCAACCTGTTAAGGATCCGCCAAGCGTCCTCTAGGTCCCAACCATCCGCCCAACCTGCCAGTGCTACAGCTTGCTTCCTACTTTCAGTCGCGTGCAATGGGGGGTGAGACCTGTCCAGTGTGAGATCCAACACTGCATTAAAATCACCTCCTATGACCCAGTTATACTAAGCCCAATCCGATAACACCCTGCCGATACCCTCAAAGAACTGTGATTGACCCACATTCGGAGCATACAAACTACCCAGTACCACACATTCACCATTCAGCAACCCCCGAACGAACACATATCGTCCCTCCTTGTCCACCCTCATTTCAGCTGGTTTAAACGGGACTGAGTTCCTGATCCAAACAGCCGCCCCCCGGGAAAATGAAGAAAACGTTGTGGCGTGGAGCTGCCCCTTCCATTTCCGGGACAGTTTAGTGCCTTCCGCCCCATTCAGATGCGTCTCCTGGAGATACGCTATATGTATCTGTCGTCTATTCAGTTGCGCTAGTACCCTATGCCTCTTATGAACTGAGCCCAATCCCCGCACGTTCCCAGAGCAGACCCTGTATGTATTAGGAGACGCCATAGCCCTGAATGTGCCTATCTTGAGCCAACGCCTTCAACCCCATCAATGCTGACCACACAGTGTACATTTTTAGTGCTGTTTTCGGAAACCTTACCCCAACTGTGAGGTCCCCACCCCGGAACATGGAGGACCAAATCATAGTACCCAACAGGGGTAGAATCTTACTGTAGCCGTGCTTGAGCTTGGGAGCGTGAGCCCAGTCAAACGGCCACGACAAATTGTCCACAAGAAAGTCTTGTTCCCTTATTCCCCCACAAGTGTAATAGTTCCTGTCTCTAGACCCCTCCCCTCGCAAAATAAGGAGAGCAGCTATTACATTACCAATCCCGCCGCCATTGGACCAATGTTCATAAGTCCGCCGCCTCCTGTGCCGTGATGCGAGGGAACAGCTACATGCTTCCGTCCGTGTCAGAAGCCGCCGTATGAGAGCTGGCATGGCTGTTCGGGGCTGTGCCTGTGTTCGCGTCGTGCTCCGCCAGGGTGTTGGTTGTCAATGGCGCCACTGCCGTCGGAGCTCCATCCCTTTCCCCTGTCAATCTGGCATCCCGAGGCGTCTCCGTCTCCGAGGACGAGGGATGAGCCCGAGCCGCATCCTGAGAATCGACCCTCTGCGTTTCTGGCACCTCTTGGCCGCCCCGAGGGGACGAGATAGGTGTGATAGCCACCTCCATCCACTCCGAGGCCTCCTCAGGAGTGTCAAAGAAGTAAGTCTTGCGGTCATGGATGACCCTGAGGCGTGCCGGATAGAACAAGGCATACTGCACATTGCGGTCTCTGAGTGCGCGTTTCACGCCCCAAAAGGATGCTCTGGCCCGCTGTACTGCCTGCGTGAAGTCCGGATAAATGGAGATCGTTTGGTTTTCATATTTAATAGGGCCGTTCTCTCTCGCGGACTTCAGAATCGCATCCCAGTCTTTAAAGTGGAGGAGACGCGCTATCAGGGGACGAGGAGGAGCACCGGGCTTCGGTGGGCGGGGGGGCACCCTATGCGCCCTCTCTACACTGTACATTTTGGTGAGCTCCGCTGGGTCCACAACAGTCTTCAGCCAGTCTTCCACGAAACGGGTTGGATTCACCCCTTCCCTGCGCTCCGGCACGCCTAAGATGCGTATATTGTTGCGGCGGGAGCGTCCTTCAGCATCGTCCACCCTGTCCCACAATCCCTGTATCTGCTTTTCCGGGTTTTCCAGTCTCGTGGAATGTTCCGTTTGTTGCGGAATCAGGTCCGCCAGCGCTAGTTTTTGCTCCGACACCTTTTCGGCCAGCTTCTTATAGTCGTCCTTCAGGAGCGATAGTCCAGTTGACATTGTATCTATGCGTGTCTCAAGAGCCTCTCTGGACTCCCTAATCTCCGTCAATATAAGATCCAGTTTAGCCTCATGGGCATCAACACCCGTCGGTGGGACTACGTCCTCATTGGAGGAGGCCAGTGGATCATCCGAACCAGGATTTTGCGTTCCAGTACGGGGAATCCTGTGCCTGCCCATCGTTCTCCGCAGTAGTGTTCACCTCAGGTCGATAAGGGGCCGCCTCCCTTGGTCTCAAGCGTGTCCGTGCGCGTCCGCTGCCACTACGGCCCAGCTGCACCTGAGCGTATCGCCACAGCCACGACGTGGTAGCCACCTCACCTCACTATGATATCCGGCTGATGGGGTGCAAGGGTCCGGACTCCTCAACATGTGGCGCCAAATCCCATGCATGGAGGTTCAACCGTCGTATCTCCAGTACCTCTCCCCCCACCAGAGTGTTTGGGCAGTGCAAATATCAATGATGGGCAAGCATGGATAGGGCCACCACCAACCCAAGGTATCTGCACACATCACGCGTGTGGGATCCGCAGCGTCCGTACCTACTACTGGTCCCACTCATATAGGTGCACCTTATATCCAGCAATGCGCAACTTCGGGCATTTAGTTCTCTGGGCTTCTTCTCCCTGCCCATGCAGCACACTCCTCCGGGGCAGGTTCTCAAGGGCGGAGCACAGGGGGAAGCCCTGTGGCACGAGTGAAAGTGTCGGCGTGTACCGCAGCAACCCCTCTGAGCAGCGCTGGGATATGTTGCAGAGCTTCATACAATGCCCCCTGGGGGGGCAGTCCGTCTCTTGTGAGCAAGTTCCCGTCAGGCCCTGTGCCGCCCACAGTGTGTCTGCAAGGTTCTGTACCGAGGATGGATGGGGGGCACGGGTGGGGGCCGTCCCAGCGATTGTCAGCGACCCAGTGGGCCTTCTCCAAACCCTCCTTATCCTGAAAAATGGAAGCCCCCACCTTCCGTGCCCGCCGCCGGAGACCCCGGTACCTCAGGGGAAGCTCCGGGTCTCCGCTCCGTGGCACAGGTAGCGGGTCCTCCCAGTGCGTGGCCGATCCCTTGCTCCAGCACCAATGTAGCGCTTCACTGCAGGCTCCCAAACAGTCCCGCCCGGCAGGTTGGGGAGGCCGTAGGCGGTCTCTCGCGCTCCCCTGCTCCAATGTCTCAGGTCGACTGCCGCTGACCCCGATTACAGAGCCCACACCAAGAACCAGGCCTCGCTCGCAGTCCGCCACTCAGCTCCGCCAGTCTACACCAGCGCCGACCCACGATGATATATCTAGGCAGTCTGCCCCGGGCCTATCACTTGTCGCGGTCCCGGAGGGGCAGCGGACCCCCGGCACAAGCTATAGCCGCCCCCGGCCTCCCAGATCGACAGGCGCCACGCCGAGGCCCCCGGCAGCTCACCGTCAGTCCCGGTGCCTCAAGCTCTCCTCACGGTGTTCCTGGCCGGACCAGACCGGCCTCCCGTTTCGTGTCGGCAAGTCGCTGGCGTCCCCCGTGTCCCGGTGGGTGAATCGCGGCGGAGAGTGCAGCCGCCTCCAGTGTCCCTTCCGCAGCCGGCCCAGTGTCACTTCCGGTGCGCCTCCTCCACTACTGTGGGCCGCGGCTTCTGTTCCGGCCCCAGGCCCCGCTTTCTCCAGGCTTCACAGGAGGATGTATGCCGTGATTTCCGACCCACAGCTCTCTGCACCGGTCATCAATGGGATCGGACAGCAGTCTCCCCAAATATAAATAAGGGGGTAGGGGTCTTATGTCGGATTTCAGGATTTAGGCAGGATAATAGGGGGATTGTGGACGGAGCAAGCTCAGCTCACGTCCACCATGTTCGGCTGCTGGCCACGCCCCCTTCTGTTGGTACGCTTGAGTTGTGTTTTGGTGCATACTGGCGACCGTGATGAGTCTTGCTGAGTGCTCGTGAGTGCCGGCGAGCTTTGCTGGCCACCTATGAGCCCCAGCAAGACTTGCCAACCGGCAGCAAGCACTTTCAAGTCTTGGCAGTTGCTAGCATGACATCTGTTGTCATTTTTTCTGATGATAGCGAGCGTGAGAGAGCACCATAGAATGTGGCTGTATCTTCGAGTGGATTTTCCCCTCAAGAGACCTCTAAATCTTCTCGAAAAGCCATGTTCGAGTTTATATTCTGCTCCAACGGACCCTTCATATTGTTTTTTTGTGTGAAGAGCCTTATTTATTTATTTTTTATTTTTCAACAAGAAGGAAGTGCACCAGAGACTCCAACTTCCTCTTCCTGTCTAGAAGGCTACTCCCAGTGCTTTGTCAATCTCCTGATCACTTTGACTTTGAATTTGTAGCCAGAATGATCCCTCTCTTTACCTGCTGCATATGCACCATTGGATTTAAGGGCTTTGTTTTTATGAAGTTTAAAAAACTGTTGTTTGTTTGATAGAAGGCATGCACTAGGATTCATTTGTACTTTTATTTAATTTTTTTAATTAATTGTGGTGGGTAGCTGCAAGTTTCAGTAGGGAGTAGTTATTTTTCTGCATTTAATGTTTCTTCTTTTGTAAAGGACAAATGTTGCACAGTTCAGTACATTTTCACCATGTTTTAAATAAATTTGCACTATTCATTTAATTCACTATCTTGCCATTCTGCCAATGGGATATCCAGCCAGTATGCCCAGTACTAATCATGGGTGCATGGAACAACTGTTTCTGTGGTGCATGTTGAACTGAAACATCATTTAGCTCATTAATGGAATTGGTGTACATGACAAAATATGTTTTATGGGGGTATTTTATGTTTTTTGGGTAAAAGGTTTATAGGTGGGGTCATTTTTCATTTTTGGCATTGCTGAACTAATGGTGTTTTCTCCTGTGTTACCATGCCTCCATTGTCAGGCCAGTGTGTGATTGTGTTTGCTACAGGCCACCATTTGTCTTTGTATTTTTTTTTCAGAGTTTTATATAGCTCAAACTTGACCCGAAGGTATGAAAGACCTTTACACGAGCACCAGTTGCATTTTTTTACCAGGTTTCAAAGAGAGATGGATAGGTGTGGGCTATGCCTTTTTGTATTTGTTCATTTTTTACTTTTTCCATATAGTTTGATATTTTGCTTGAGGATCATTTTGCAATATTTGTATATTTATTAACAGTTTTGTATTACGAGCTTTTTGCAGTTTTCACCTGCACCCCATTGCCTCTCGGTGAGTTTCTCATAGTCCCCTAGTACACAAGCAACAAGCATTTATATATATATTACCTACTGGCGGTCGCCAGTAGGTAGTTATAGTTAGGACCTACTTTCCATAGGAAATCCACAACATTCTATTTGGAATAACTTTGACACTGGTGGGCGAATCTTCGTGAATTTCTCCAAGAAAATGGCCTGCTCGGATCCGCTCCTTCCCTGAAAGTTTGGGGGTGATTCGTCAAGTGAGGGCCAAGAAAAAAGGGGGGTCCCAAAACGTGTTTTCCCCATGCATTTTTTTATAGGGACCTTTAGCCAGGGCTACAGCCCGAACGGCTGAACGGAATTACACGAAATTTCGCAGAAAGGTAGAGATCTGTTCGCAGATTGTGCTTTTTGTTAAATGGTGTAAATCCGTTTGGTAGTTTCTGAGAAAATTGCAAGTAAATTCATAGCGATATCTAGAGACGGAGTTCAGTGCGCGTACTGAAATCTGTTCAATTACGAGCGCGAGCTGCATGCTGATTGGCTGTGAACTGTCTGTCAACACTCGAAACCAGGAAGTGTTGGCGGCCATCTTGTGCCTCGCTAGAACCGAGTCACAAGAAAACAGTAAAACAAAGTTCAGAAATAAGGGAAGGGGGTAGGGTAGAGACATTCTGACCCTCTAGGCTTGCTCAGGAGGTCATACATGGATGTTTAGGCTCTATTTTTTATTTTTATTTTTTTAAAGAAAAATCGTGGCGCACGCGTATGGAAATACGTACAATTACGAGTAGGAGGTGCATGCTGATTGGCTGTCAATACTCCAAACCAGGAAGTGTTGGCAGCCATGTTGTTTGTCGGGAGAGCAGAGTCAGAAGAAAACAGTAAAACAAAGTTGAGAAATAAGGAAACGGGGCAGGGTAGAAACATTCTGAGCCTATAGTCTTGGTCAGGGGGTGGTATATGGATCTTTAGGCTCAATTTTTTTTTTTTAAATAGAAAATGGCGGGGTACTCGTGCAGTACTTGTACACGGTGGAAAAGGTGAAAAAAATTAGAAGTCCGTTTTATTCATTAGGTCCCGGGGGGCAAATTACGGGGGCCATTTTTCTGCATAATGGGGGCTTGTAAGGTGCCCCGAGCACTGGGGAACGGCACTCCTCTGGTTTTAATTTTGAAGTATGCGGGGGGTTAAGGCCCTACTCCCCGCAGTCTCGGTGAGCGGCACCCCTAGGGTCTTTAAAAAATATATATGTTTTGAGCTCTCTCTTTCTCCCGGTACGCGTTGCGGGGAACGCCACATTTCTGGGGCAGTGATATGTAAAATGACCTTGCAGCTCCGGGTATCTGCATTGTCTGGAATTTTTTATTAATGTTGGGAGGGTGGGCTTGATAATACGTCCTTCTAAATTCCCATAGAAGCCTATGTTCTGGTGTTAACATGTGCTTCTATGGGCAATAACAAGGCCGTATTATCAAGCTCATTATCGCCGTTTTATTGGCAGTTTCCTGCCAATAAAACGGCGATAATTTTAACACCGGTCCTTGATAATTATGCACGTAAGTTTACTGGTCAAAAAAAGAGCAATGAGCCATATTATCAACAAAAGGCGATACATTATTGCCGCTTTTATCAGCAGGAAACCGCCGATGAAGTGGCGATAATGGACTTGATAATATGCCCTTGTGAATAACCATAGGAGCCCAGGTTAACACCAGAACCTGGGCTGGTATGGGAAGTTACAAGGGCCTATTATCAAGCGCATTATCACCGCTTTATCAGCAGTTTCCTGTCAATAAAATCTGCGATAATGTATCGCCTTTTGTTGATAATATGCTCCTTCATTTCCATGATAGTATGTAAAGCTTTCCTTTTTTTTGGTGTAGCAGTTGTACTGTCTTGCATGCTCAGTGTCGTTCCGAAGCCCGCGTTTTCTTTTTCTTCAAGTTCAACAAGCAAACCTTTCTTTATATCAGTTAGTAAATCTGTCCCTTTCTTTTCCCGGTTCATGTGTGTCATCTGCTGCTGTACTTTTATACAGTATTAATAGTTATATTTTTTATATATTTATTTGAAAGGTAGTGCCGAGGCACCAAACGTTGATTACGTACTCCGTCCACCACCATTTTAGTAGTTTCTCACCGTTGTTTTTATTATATCTGTTAGTTAGAACTCAGTAGTTTTCAATCCTAGCGACAAAATTATCGCCACTTTATCGGCAGGAAGGTGTCGCTAAAGTGGCGATAATGGGTTTGATAATAAGCTCTATGGAATTCCAATCGAAGCTCATGTTAGATGTCCTTCACATCTAACATGAGCTTCGATTGGAATTCAATAGAGCATATTATCAAACCTATTATGACCACTTTAGCGGCAGTTTGCTGCCGATAAAGTGGCGATAATTTTGTTGCCAAGGTTTGATAATATGGCACTCTCTCGTTTCACAAATAAAGCTAACACTACAGTTTTACGAGTGCAGTGTACCTGGTATATTTCAGGTGTTATAGTGCCGCATTCAAGTGGTGTCTATATGGAAGTGCCTACTGCGTTACTGATGCCCGTTATGGCGACTTATTTCTAATGCATTGCTATGAAGGCTTTGTAGATCTAGGCTGCTGTGCTTACCTTGTATAAAGAGTGCCGCCACCGGAGTTCACCATTCAACCTGAACTCTGCTTCTATACGTCAAAGTATATTCAATAAGTTGCAGAGAATTCCATTACTGTTGCTCGATAGGCCATGGTTGCTTCTGAACGATGTTTGGTTAAGGAAACGTTTTGATTAGTCATCTACACTGAGTTGCGTAACTACTATCAAAAGTGAAATTTAATGTGGGTTCTTAATATTCCGTAGTTAGACTTTTTGCAGCTCCAGCAAACAAAGGAATATCAATAAGTTAATAGAGGCCTGGGGCGGCCTCCTGATGCAGAAATAAAAATACTATCATGGACGCACAAATAATAATAATAGAGGCCTAAGCACGTGGCGTAGTACAGAAATACGACAACGAAATTTATGCACGCACAATTTTAAGATTAGAGGTGTATAGAACCTTGTGACTTATAAAGAAATATTTCAATTATGTAAGTACAATTTAAAACCATTGAGGTGTAGGAAAGCCATATGAAGGATAAAAAATAGCATTATGCATATACAGTCTGGGGTGTTTTCGACAGTCTGTCTGTCACCGCAGCAGAGGCAGGCAAAAGAGAGCGTGCTCACGTCAGTGCCCGCATTATATGGGAACCGCGGCGGCTGACCAAACCAAGGCCAGGGCCGTCATTGGTAGCGTTTTCGCGGTCTGTAAGAATGATGGCCCTGGGGGACATGCCATTGGGTAATGTATTGGTTTCCAGGCTAAATGATAGCAAGCATGCTAGGTGGTGGCATGTGGGTAGTGTGAGTGGGCGTGCACCGCGCATGTGCAAGTATGAGTGTGTGCACTAACAATTAACAACAGAGAGAGATAGAGGCGGTGTTATAATGTGCGCAGAAGCAGGCCCAGAATCGGATCTGCAATGAGTCAGCACTTCTAATCATTCTCCTTAGCGCGCCCTGAGCTCTGATTCGTCACTGAGAGGGTGATCGCACCATAGTTTGTACGGCTTATTATACTCAGCGCATATGGTACGAATATGCTTTGACGTTACGCGTCGCATTAAAGCTTCGGTGTGACGTTTCTACTTGGTTTAAAACATGTATGTATTTAATGTACATACTAAGGGCAGACATTTGGGATAACTATGAATTTTTTTAAATACTTGTAATAATCATATATTACTTTTTAAAAGAATTACACAGTTCGCAGTAGAACATCATGCGTACTCGTATTGAAATTGACCTGACCTGATCTGACCTGGTCAGAGCCGGTCGCTCCACCCGCCGCGTGGCCCATCCTCGTGTGCCCGGTCCCCATTGCCGCCACCGCTGCCCGTATTGTATCCACTGTTGTGCCCCTCATCTCGCTGTTGTGACAGTAATTGTTTTCTTTCTACTGTTGTGCCCCTGATCTCGCTGTTGTGCCAGTAATTGTTTTCTTTCTACTGTTGTGCCCCTGATCTCGCCGTTGTGCCAGTAATTGTTTTCTTTCTCAAGTGTTGTGCCCCTGATTGTTTTTGTGCCTATACCGCCGTTTTTCCCCCGCTGCTCCACCTCGCTCCCTGCTCCCTGCCGCTGCTCCCCCGCGGCCCCACCCCCGTTCCCTCCAGCATCACCGTACCGCTCCCCTCCCCACTCGCCACCCCACTCCCGCCTCCCAGCTGCTCCTCCCTCCCACTGGATACATAAGCTTGTGTCCACGAGGCGGGGAGCTGTGACCTGACCTGACCTGGTCAGAGCCGGTCGCTCCACCCGCCGCGTGGCCCATCCTCGTGTGCCCGGTCCCCATTGCCGCCGCCGCTGCCCGTATTGTATCCACTGTTGTGCCCCTGATCTCGCTGTTGTGCCAGTAATTGTTTTCTTTCTACTGTTGTGCCCCTGATCTCGCTGTTGTGCCAGTAATTGTTTTTCTTTCTACTGTTGTGCCCCTGATCTTGCCGTTGTGCCAGTAATTGTTTTCTTTCTCAACTGTTGTGCCCCTGATTGTTTTTGTGCCTATACCGCCGTTTTCCCCCGCTGCTCCACCCCGCTCCCCGCTACCTGCCGCTGCTCCCCAGCGGCCCCACCCCCGTTCCCTCCAGCATCACCACACCGCTCCCCTCCCCACTCGCCACCCCGCTCCCGCCTCCCAGCTGCTCCTCCCTCCCACTGGACACATAAGCTTGTGTCCGCGAGGCGGGGAGCTGTGACCTGACCTGACCTGGTCAGAGCCGGTCGCTCCACCCGCCACGTGGCCCATCCTCGTGTGCCCGGTCCCCATTGCCGCCGCCGCTGCCCGTATTGTATCCACTGTTGTGCCCCTGATCTCGCTGTTGTGCCAGTAATTGTTTTCTTTCTACTGTTGTGCCCCTGATCTCGCTGTTGTGCCAGTAATTGTTTTTCTTTCTACTGTTGTGCCCCTGATCTCGCCGTTGTGCCAGTAATTGTTTTCTTTCTCAAGTGTTGTGCCCCTGATTGGTTTTGTGCCTATACCGCCGTTTTTGCCCCGCTGCTCCACCCCGCTCCTCGCTCCCTGCCGCTGCTCCCCCGCGGCCCCACCCCCGTTCCCTCCAGCATCACCGCACCGCTCCCCTCCCCACTCATCACCCCGCTCCCGCCTCCCAGCTGCTCCTCCCTCGCCCCGCCCCCCCCACTCTCCATTTATGGCAGAGTCCGCTCGTACGCGCAGCGTAAACGCGCAGCGTAAACGCGCAGCGGGTGCACAGATTGTGCGCCGAAGGCGCGCCAAAGGCAAGCCCGTCTGTGCCCGCCTGCGCCTGGCCCACGCCCAGCGCCAGGACCCCTGACCCCTGCCATCGCCAGACCACACGACGGACCTACAACGCCGCCACCCTCAACGCACTCAACACCGGCCGATCGCCAGCATGCTACCGAGCCACCCCGAAACGCACCGACGGACCCTTCACCTGCCTAGCCTGCAAATTCACCTGCCTCCGGACCTGCACCGCACCCGCCAAGCCGAACACCAAGAGCAACCACCTCAAGTGCATCCTGCTCAACACCCGCTCCGCCCACAGACACGCCATCGAACTCTGGAACCTGCTCGACACTACATCACCAGACGTCGCCTTCCTCACGGAAACCTGGATGAACGCCTCCTCAGCGCCCGACATCGCCATCCCCATCCCGGACAGATACAAGATCACCCGGAGGGACCGCGTCAACCAGACTGGAGGAGACATCGCCATCGTGCACAAGAACACCATCCGCATCACGACCAGCTCCGACGACACTTTCACCGCCGCCGAACACCTCCACTTCCAGATACACACCGACCCCAAGACCACACTCAGAGGCACCCTCATCTACAGACCCCCAGGACCACGCACTCGTTTCAGCGAAGACATCACAGACTTCATCAGCCCGCACGCCCTCCCCTCCGATGACTTCTTCCTCCTAGGTGACCTCAACTTCCACCTGGAGAACAACAAAGACAGCAAAACCACCACCCTGCTGGCCAACCTGGCCAACCTCGGCCTCAAACAACTGGTGAACACCACCACCCACTACGCCGGCCACACGCTCGACCCAGTCTTCTCCTCCAGCAAGCACATCTCCTTCAGCCACTCCACCGGACTTCATTGGACTGACCACAGCTGCGTCCACTTCAGCTTCAGACGACCCACCACCACCCGCAACAGGTTCCCCGCAGGAACTGGAACAAGATCACCGCCGACCAGCTTACCAGCTCCCTCAGCCAGAACCCACCTGCCAGCACAACGGACCCCACCGAAGCAGCCAACAACCTCACGCAATGGATCACCAACTGCGCAGACGTCCTCGCACCACTGAAGACCTCTCCCAGCAGACACGGCAGCAAGAAAGCCTCTTGGTTCACCGACGAACTCATGAACTCCAAGAAGAACTGGCGCACCCTCGAGAAAGCCTGGCGCAACGACCAGACCACAGTCAACTGGACTGCCCTCAAGCATGCTACCCGCAAACACCACCAGCTGATCCGCACCACCAGGAAGACAGCATTCAAAGAGCGACTGGACAACAACTCCCACAACAGCAAGGAACTCTTCAGCATCGTCAAAGAGCTCTCCAACCCCAACGCCGGAAACAACGACATCACTCCCTCACAAGACCTCTGCGACTCACTCGCCTCATTCTTCCACCGCAAGATCGCCGAAATACACAACAGCTTCGGCGCTCCAACCACGCACCCTACCACCAAACCATCACCCCCCACCACCACCCTCAGAACCTGGACCCCGGTCAGCACCGAAGACACGATCCGCACGATGAACACCATCCACTCCGGATCCCCAACTGACCCCTGCCCCCACCACGTCTTCAACAAGGCCGACTCCATCATCGCACCCCAACTCAGAGACATCATCAACGCCTCCTTCAACACCGCCACCTTCCCGGAAAGCTGGAAGCACGCCGAGCTCAGCGCCCTCCTGAAGAAACCAACAGCGGACCCCACCGACCTCAAGAACTTCCGACCTATCTCGCTTCTCCCTTTTCCTGCCAAAGTCATCGAGAAGACCGTCAACAGACAGCTTGCCGCCTTCCTCGAGGAGAACGGATCCCTCGACCACTCGCAGTCCGGCTTCCGAGCCAACCACAGCACCGAGACCGCCCTCATCGCAGCCACGGATGACATCAGATCCCTGCTCGACAACGGGGAAACAGCGGCCCTCATCCTCCTGGACCTCTCCGCAGCATTCGACACCGTCTGCCACCGAACCCTAGTGCAGCGCCTCAGCAACACCGGGATCCAAGAGAAGGCGCTGGAGTGGATCATCTCATTCCTCGCCGGAAGAACCCAGAGAGTCCGCCTCCACCCGTTCAGTTTCGAGGCCACCGAAGTCACCTGCGGCGTACCACAAGGATCTTCACTCAGCCCCACCCTCTTCAACGTATACATGAGCCCCCTCGCAGCCATCGCACGCCAACACAACCTCAACATCATCTCCTACGCAGACGACACCCAGCTGATCCTCTCCCTCACCAACGACCCAGCCTCCGCCAGAACCAGCCTACACGAGGGGATGAAAGACGGCCGAATGGATGAAGAACAGCCGCCTGAAACTGAACTCAGACAAGATGGAAGTCCTCATCCTGGGACCATCTCCCTCCGCCTGGGACGACTCCTGGTGGCCCGCCGCCCTGGGCTCCACTCCCAAGCCAACGGACCACGCACGTAACCTGGGCTTCATCCTGGACTCCTCCCTCTCGATGACCAGACAAGTCAACGCCGTATCGTCATCATGCTTCAACACCCTGCGCATGCTTCGAAAGATCTTCCGTGGGATCCCCACTGAAACCAGGAAGACGGTAACCAAGGCCCTCATCACCAGCCGACTGGACTACTGGAACGCCCTCTACGCTGGAACCAGGGCCAAACTTCAGAAAAGACTCCAACGCATCCAGAACACCTCCGCACGGCTCGTCCTGAACATCCCCCGACACAGCCACATCTCCAGCCACCTGAGAGACCTGCACTGGCTTCCCGTCAGCAAGAGGATCATGTTCAGACTCCTTACCCATGCACACAAGGCTCTCCATGACCTGGGCCCCAAGTACCTCAACGACCGCCTGACCTTCTACACGCCCGCCCGCCAGCTACGGTCGAACAGCCACGCCCTCGCCGCTGTCCCACGCATCCGCCGAGCCACCGCCGGTGGAAGATCCTTCTCCTACCTGGCAGCCAAGAGATGGAACTCCCTCCCCATCCACCTCCGGCTAACCCAGGACCATCTCTCCTTCAGAAAGCAACTCAAGACCTGGCTCTACGAGCAGTGACGGCTCCCCCTCCCCCAGCACCTTGAGACCCCTCGGGTGAGTAGTGCGCTATACAAATGTCATGATTGATTGATTGATATTGAAAGAGCTGAGCAAGCGCATCATGAGCGTACACAAAGCCATGTGACTTTAAAAGTAGAGATTTGATCGGTTCATAACTTTTCCTATTGCGACTATTGAAAGTTCCGTCCCATTATAATTATTCGACTTTGACTTTCTAAGAAGAAGCATTTGTTCTGAGAATCTTCGCAAATAGAAGGAAGATCACAATAATAAGAGCAATGGAGTCATCTTCCAGCAGTTCTTCAGAGGGAGATTTCATTCCTGAAGAACGTCCAAAGAAGAGGAAAGAAGCTCTAATTTGGAAGTTTTTCACTTTTCCAGAAGGTCAAAAAAAGTTTAATGCTCCAAAAGTAACCTGTAAAATTTGCCAAACAACTCTTTCAAGGGTTGGCCCATGTAAAAAATACTCCTATGGCACAGCAAATATGGTTCGACACGTGAAGAACTTGCACCCCAAGAACTTTACTTGAGCTGCAAGACGGAGGTTGCAGGAGAACCCACCTGCTGCTACACTAAGAACATCAACTGCGGCAGCAGCATTTTCAGCAAGCAGTCCACATCCACATTTTGATTCTGACTTTGCTAAAGTTAAAATTCTATGCCTTTATTGCGATAAACTTTTGTGTTATGGGGAACAGTCTATAGACTTGATGAAAAGCAGGATGCAGGATCATTGCTGTCCTCGACATTAGCTGTTCTTTTTTTCATTCTTTTGTTCCCCTTGGAATTTATTGAGAAAACACCAAAAAAATACAAAACAAAAAAAACAGTTCTTTTTAGAACTACCTTCACTGGTCAAAGAAAGAACTATATTTCTATGGTAGTGTGTAAAAGTTTGTCAGAATGAATGTGTAGTTCATAAATGAATGAATGAATAAGTTACTAGTGTAAGTGCAGAACTATAAGGAACTGCGACATTATAAATCTATAAGGTGTTTATCTATAGTATACTGTAGTATGTCCGAAGCACTTGAATGTATCATATGTACATAAATATGTTACAAGTGTATGCTTCAATTTGCGCTGCTGGTGAAAGTGCCTGGGTGAATTTGTATGTGTTAGGGGTGGATTTATAATCCCCTTGTGCCTTTTACACAGCCGTTGCGTCACTTTTGTGACACAGCGGTGGTGCAAAAGATGTGCCATGGTGTGTGCTATTAACAATGTGATGCATCTGGAGGGTGTAGTGCAGCAAGGCCTCGTAAAAGTGACTGAGTGAAATGTATAACATTTTATTCAGTGACTTTTAAGCTTATGCTGCGTCAAAACCTTGCACATGCTTGAAGCAGGTGTAAGGATTGATACAGCATTGTGAGGATAGGGCCCCAAGAGAATTGCTGGAGCTGTGTTACACTTGCAACTGACATCAAGCAATAATTCATCCCAAAATTACTTTGCAATTTAGTTTTGTTATTATTTTATAATAGGAATATGAAATATAATCTAAAAAATAAAATAAATATAAGTATTTATATTAAAAATATAAGAAATTAGTATAAAAAGAAAGACATAATAATTAATACATTTATAAATTATCATTTACAAAACCTTTGAAATTCACTGAAAAAACCATAGGTTTCACACACGTTATAGTTAGGAATTAGCATTTAAAAAACCTTGCAAATTCATTGAAAAAACCATAGGTTTCACACATGTTATAGTTAGGAATTACCATTTAAAAAACTATACAAATTCATTGAAAAAAACATAGGTTTCACACGTTATAGTTAGCTGAACATTTCTCTCATACAAAACGTTTGAAATTCCTCCGTTATAGTTAGCTCATGCACTGCTGATGACGTCACATATTACATCACTCATGACATGGTCAGTGACATCACTCATGACATCACTGATGACATCTCAAATGACATCCCTGATGACATCACTGATGACATCATCCTTTTGGCAGACCTCCTCTTACTGTAATATAACCTTTGATACACACGATCAAAAATAGAAACTAAAATTTTCAAAAAAATGGAGATACCAATTCCAGTTAGAACAACCTATTGAGTAATCCCAAAATCTACATACACATCCACTCGTTCACCAACAGTTCTATATAGTCACTCATACATGTACTCACTCATCATATGTACTCATACACCTATATATCCTGTTATACACCGACACTCATCTATAGAGTTACTCAAACACATACTCACACATGCAAAAAAACTATCAAATATCCATTTACTTACATATACAGCTTTACACCCACCACTACACTAACTTCTACAGAATCGTAGACATACTTCTTACGCTCTTAAACAATCACTTATAGAAACACATACTTATTTATACAGGAAGTCTTAGAATCTCTCGCTCTCAGATATACTCACTTATATACATCAATACTCACATATACTAGTTTAAAACATATGTAGTTACTCATAAAGATACTATTGAGACAGGCATTCACTCACTAACACACCCCACACTCATCCACCCATACAGTCCTGCACACATACTGTCTTCAAAACACATACAAACAGTGAGTCAGTCAATAATGCATCTGTGCGCTAAGTAATACTCCCCACTGAACCATACAAACACTCTTTTTGGTACTCAAAAACAAACTAATAACTCATATACACACTCATGTAGCTACTCACCAACCCATACAGCCACTTAAATACAAAGTGAGACACTGATACAGATATTTAAATATTTAAAGATTACTCGCTAGTACACCTATTCACTAAGATATACTTACTAAGTCAGTTATACAATCAATTTTACAAAAAAAACATCCATTTAGACACTTATTTACTCATTTATTCTTCCATCGACCTTTAGATATACATATATATAAAAAAAATATTTTTCAGAAAGACACACATTCACTGGATGATGTCAGCAGTGATGTCATCAGGGATCTCATTTGAGATATCATCAGTGACGTCATGAGTAATGTCACTGACCATGGCATGAGTGATGTAATATGTGACGTCATCAGCAGTGCATTGTGGGCGCGCAAGTTATAGTTAGCTGAGCTAACTATAACGGAGGAATTTCAAAGGTTTTGTATGAGAAAAATGTTCAGCTAACTATAACGTGTGAAACCTATGGTTTTTTCAATGAATTTGCATAGTTTTTTAAATGCTAATTCCTAACTATAACGTGTGTAAAACCTATGTTTTTTTCAATGAATTTGCAAGGTTTTTTAAATGCTAATTCCTAATTATAACGTGTGTGAAACCTATGGTTTTTTCAGTGAATATATATATATATATATATATATATATATATATATATATATATATATATATATATATATATATTCACTGAAAAAACCATAGGTTATACACCATATATAGTTAGGAATAAGCATTTACAAAACCTTATTTTACTCACACAAAACCATTGAAATTCCATATATAGTTAGTTGCACTAACTATATATCGCGCACCCGCAATCCACTGCTGATGATGTCACATATTACATCATTCATGACATGGTCAGTGACATCAATGATGACATCACTGATGACATCTCAAATGACATCACTGATGACATCACTGATGACATCTCAAATGACATCACTGATAACATCTCAAATGACATCACTGATGACATCACTGATGACATCTCAAATGACATCACCGATGACATCACTGATGACATCTCATTTGACATCAATGGTCACATCACTGATGATATCATTCATGTGACAATACAATGCATCTCCTCACACTTTAATATAAACTCTGTTACACCCAGTGTTAAATACAGAATATAATTTTTTAAACCATTGACACACCAATACTAGTTACTACATACGCACTCAATGATTCCTACGTCTACACACACATTCACTCATTCACCCATACAATCATTCATACATACAATCACTCATCTTTACAACACTATCATATGCACTCATACACCTATACAGACACTCACACTCTGCCACTCATCCATGGAGTTACTCACACACCTAGTCAGTCATGTAAAGAATCAATCACACTTACATTTTCTAATCTATACAGTTAAACATAGAGCACCTTACATTTTCAAACATATACTAACACATACTTACTCTCTTATACAATCATTGATACAAGTACACATTGATCTGCACAGAGTCACACACCTCCCAGCCAGCCACACACAAACTCAGTCTCCCATACAAATACTTGGGCAATCAATCAATAACCCATATAGTTACTCATATAGCTACCGATCAACACATGCAGCAATTTACAGAACAACAGACATAATGATGCACAAATTAAGACAGTTTAGTCACTAACCCATGCACTCAGTGAGACACATTTAATCACTCACTCATACATTCAGTCACGCACCTACTAAATCCTTCGTCCAGACACTTATACATCCACTCATTCTTCAATATGTAAGACATATTTTAACTTTACAGAAACACACAGTCACTGGATGATGTCATCAGTGATGTCATGTCATTTGAGATGTCATCAGTGATGTCATCAGTGATGTCACTGACCATGTCATGAATGATGTAATATGTGACATCATCAGCAGTGGATTGCGGGTGCGCGATATATAGTTAGTGCAACTAACTATATATGGAATTTTAATGGTTTTGTGTGAGTAAAATAAGGTTTTGTAAATGCTAATTCCTAACTATATATGGTGTATAACCTATGGTTTTTTCAGTGAATTTTCAAGGTTTTGTAAATGCTAATTCCTAACTATATATGGTCTATAACCTATGGTTTTTTCAGTGAATTTCAATGGTTTTTTAATAGCAAATATCAAAAGCTTTAAAATGTATTCTTCTTTAAATCGAAAAATATATTTTATATGTTTTAATACAATTTTTTTATGTATTTTTTTTAATAAATTTTTTTGATTCGCTCCCGGTCCGCGAACCGGGCAGCTTCCCGTTAGCTCAGTTTGGTGCCGCGACCCGGTCCGCAAACCGGTAAACGTTCCGTTAGCGCAACTGCCGCGTTAGAAAACAACATCGTGATGCGTCGCGTAACCGCGACGTATCGCGTTGCCGCGTAATGCGTCTTATGACGCGACGCATTAGCGCACCCGGAAGTGCTCCGGAGTGCGAACCGAGGCGCGAAGCACAGCTCCCCGGAAGCGATCCGGGGCGCGGCGCGCAGCGTGTAACGTAAGCGTAACAGGTCATGTGACTTGTTAATAAAACTTTTCATTGGTTCATTTCACTTTTGGTTTCCTAATGATGTAAGGCTAGGTCATGTGACCTAAAAATAACACTTTTCATTGGTTTAGAACTATTTTTTTTCCAAAATGATGAAAGCCCCCACCTTTTTTCTCACTCTGACTTTCAACTTTGTGAGAGGAAGACCTATTTTGCTTACTAAAAAATGGCTTCAGTAGTAGCTGCAGCTGGTGGACCCCACCACCACCACAACCACCTAGGAAGGAAGGACCACATCCACAGTTCCTTCCCAACCCAGAGGAGGAAGAGGACGAAGAAGAGGAAGAGGAAGTACAGCCAAGACAGTTTTTACGTGAGGAGCCCCGGATATCTCACCGCAAAGATAGTTTTATTTGGCAGTTTTTTACTTTTCCTCAAGGCCAAAAAAAGGGAATGCTCGCCACGTGACATGCCTCATATGTAAAGATGTTTTATCTAGAGGCACAGATAAAAAGTATAGTTACGGCAACTATACTATGCACCGTCATATGCAGAGGTGGCATCCACTGAATTACAGCGTTGCAGAGATGCGTCACCTCCAAGACAACCCACCAACTCCTGTGGCCAGTACATCGGCACAGGTAACTCTGTCGGGGCCAGAGGCACGGGAAACAGTGCCAAACATTCAACAGAATTTTGTGCACATGAAGATAGTGTGCCTTTATTGTGGTAACCTACTCTCATGTGCAAATATGAGTATCAATTTGATAAACAGAGCATTTGAAAACCACAAGTGCTCAAAACGCCCCAAAAAAAAAAGAAAAATTTGCTCCTGTTGAGCCCTTTCTAATGCCTGTTTTTCGTTGTTCCCCCTCAAAAAAAACAAAATAAATATAAAACCGTTCAAAAAATACAAAAAAAGTAAAAAATTGTTCACAAAAATAATAAAAAAAATATAAAACAACAAAAATAATTTAAAAAAAAGTTCTTTTCAGAACTACCTCCCCTTTATAAAAAAATTGCTAGAATGTTTAGCACTCTGGCAACCTCTATTTCTTTTGGTTCGCTTCCCGGTTCGCTCGCCGGTACGCGAACCGGGAGCGAACCCAAATTTTTTTTTAAAAAAAAGAAGAATAAGTATAAGGGAAGTAAACAGAGAGTAATGTTACAAGAAAAACAGCTATAGGGACTAAACCAGAGATACTGTTTAATAGATCTATTTACCGAAGAAAAGATGGAAGAGGGTATAATTGTGAAAAACAAAATAGATAAGGAAGTGAAAGAAAAAAAGGAGAGTAGAAGAATAACAAAGAAGAGTTTCTTAGAGAATGTGAGTGAATGTTCAAAATAAGATTAAAACATGTGGAATAATACAGAGAAAAAACAGAAAGCAGAAAAGAAGAAGTAACAGAAAAGGAATAATTGAAACAGCAAAGAAATGTAAATAACATAGGGGCATATTATCAACATAGGCGATAAAAGTTTTGCAGCTTTTATCGGCAGAAATGTGCAGCTAAAGCCGCTTTTGCAGCAGTTTTCTGCCGATAAAAGCAGCGATAATTTTATTGGCTGTGTTGATAATATGCCCCTTAGTGTGCTTCAACTACACAGAGAAAGCATAATGAACAAGTAGTGAAAGAGTGATCAGTCAGAGACAGTGAGAGTAATAGAGACGGAGTGAGTGAACAAGAGTGAGGAACTATGAGAAGAGAGGGACTGAGAAAAAGAGTGGAAGCAGTAGAGTAAGTAAGTAATAGAGAAAGGAATGAGGGAAGTAGCAAAGGCAGGAAAGTGAGGGTTAAAGAAATGAAGCAGTGGAACTAATAGAAGTTAAATGTGATAGAAATGTAACGAAAAGAGTACAAAACATTTACCTTATAATTGTCGTTAACTTAGTCACTTGTTATTTTTATACTTTCAATCTGTGAAAGAGAGAACAAACATTTGAAAAATATTAAAACATGTATTTAAAAATTAGAAAAGACAAGGGAAAAGATTGAAGGACAAACAGTTTTTCAACAACTTTGACACTTACAGAAGCCTCTGCTTCTCCAGGCCCCCTACACAGTCCTAAAAATATACATTTTAAACTAACAGTATCTTGATGCAGATGAAGTGAGGCCTATCTTGGAACATGGTGCATCTTTTGCACTGCTGTTGTCTCACAAAAGTGACGCAATGGCAGCGCAAAAGAGGTGCACAGCCATCATAAAACTGTCCCTAACATTTTAAATGATTGTTTCAGGATGCCAATAAGGTGTGTCCTATCCAGAGGTTTGTTTGAGGTGAGGCTTACTCAGGGTTGCAGATGAAATTTAGGCTTGTTGAAGACTACAGAGGAGATAATACATGTGCAGGCCTACCAACGAAGTGAGTCATGTGCACTGCACTCTTGAACAAATGTCAGACCTCTTCTGTCTCCTGGAACAGGCCTAAACTTCATCTGCACAATGTGATTCGTAATGTTAGGAAACACAGGTAATGTATTTGAAAAACGTGCAATTTCTTTTGCTCATTTCACAATCACATCACTTGTGTTTCCTTTGGTTAGGTATCTCATTGTGCAGATGTAGTCCACCATATGAAAGAGTACGCAGAAGTGCAGCACTGCATGCAACAACTTTGACACTTACTGAAGCCTCAGCTTCTGCATGCCCCCTACACAGTCCTAATTATATACATTTTAAACTGACAGTATCTTGCTGGAGATGAAGTGAGGCCTATCTTGCAACATGGTGCATCTTTTGCACTGCTGCTGTCTCACAAAAGTGACGCAATGGCAGCGCAAAAGAGGTGCACAGTCATCATAAAACTGTCCCTAACATTTTAAATGATTGTTTCAGGATGCCAATAAGGTGTGTCATATCCAGAGGTTTGTTTCAGATGAGGCCTACTCAGGGTTGCAGATGAAATTTAGGCTTGTTGAAGACTACAGAGGAGATAATACATGTCCATGCCTACCAATGAAGTGAGTCATGTCCACTTCACTCTTCAACAAAGTTCAGACCTCCTCTGTTTCCCTGGACAGGCCTAAACTTCATCTGCACAATGTGATTCGTAATGTTAGGAAACACAGGTAATGTATTTAAAAAACGTGCAATTTATTTTGCTCATTTCACAATCACATCACTTGTGTTTCCTTTGGTTAGGTATCTCATTGTGCAGATGTAGTCCACCATATGAAAGAGTACGCAGAAGTGCAGCACTGCATGCAACAACTTTGACACTTACTGAAGCCTCAGCTTCTGCATGCCCCCTACACAGTCCTAATTATATACATTTTAAACTGACAGTATCTTGCTGGAGATGAAGTGAGGCCTATCTTGCAACATGGTGCATCTTTTGCACTGCTGCTGTCTCACAAAAGTGACGCAATGGCAGCGCAAAAGAGGTACACAGCCATCATAAAACTGTCCCTAACATTTTAAATGATTGTTTCAGGATGCCAATAAGGTGTGTCCTATCCAGAGGTTTGTTTGAGGTGAGGCTTACTCAGGGTTGCAGATGAAATTTAGGCTTGTTGAAGACTACAGAGGAGATAATACATGTGCAGGCCTACCAACGAAGTGAGTCATGTGCACTGCACTCTTGAACAAATGTCAGACCTCTTCTGTCTCCTGGAACAGGCCTAAACCTTATCTACACAATGTGATGTGTAATGTTAGGAAACACAGGTAATGTAATTGAAAAACGTGCAATTTTTTTAGCTCATTCCACAATCACATCACCTGTGTTTCCTTTGCTTAGGTATCTTATTGTGCAGATGTAGTCTATCATATGAAAGACTACGTAGAATGTGAGCACTGTATGCAACAACTTTGACACTTACAGAAGCCTCAGCTTCTCCATGCCTACTACACAGTTCTAAATGTATATCATAAATACAAAAAGTACAGAATTAATTATACATGTTAAATGGTTTATTTCTGCTGTTCTCAGAATTTATCAAATTTCACTAAAAACAGTGACTTGAAGGTATTCATCATATAACAGCGGGGAAAAAAAAACACAATCAAAATGATTGTGTTTAAAAAACCCATATAACATAACCAATCAGAAATCAGAACTCCTCAAAAGTAACTTACTTTCCATGACGTCGAAGGATATCCTATGAACAGCTTACACTCTGTTGTGCTGTTATTATTTTCAGCCCGCCACTTTCTGAAAGAAAAGCTCCATCGTTTTGACAAATATATTACATACAATAAATTACTTCTCGCTCTCTACCACACTTTTCCACAAGGCCAAATCGTGTAAGAGCCATTTATAACTCTTGGAATTCTTCTAAGCAAATCCCGTCATTTTGTATTTCCGCAACTTTCAGAAAGAAAACGTTCAAGATCACTTTCACAATCATGTACTAGTAATATCTTACCCTTCCTGCTGACTCATGTTCTACATTTCCTATGACACTGATACTGCTTACTATGAAGCAGACTTACACTACCTCTATGACTACTACAATTATTTAATTCTCTACATCACTTTTAATCACAAAGCAATTTAAAACAGTAGATAAAATTATATCAACCCCTAGAATCATTATAGGCCAGTTACCTACCCTAAATTCTCTTTTCTGAAAACAGAAAGTAAGAATATTTTTAAGTAAAAAGGCAACATTGTATCGTAGTCAAATGGGAATCATTTCCGAAACAGCAGCTTTTTTTACATTTTCAATAAGCTGTGTAATAAGCGGATCTTGTCAAAGGACCATCATGTCATATAATAGCTGCAGTTACAAATGTTCTTCCTAAAATCAACGACTGTGTAGCCACAACATTTGTAATTAAAGTTGAAGACTTACTTTCATCAGGTTTATATAGTTGGAATTTTAAAATGACATTATAACCAAAAGTTTGGACAAATAATCTAGACAGCATTGCAGACTTACATTACCTCTACTCCATGTTTTGATTGGCTGCTTGAATTAGCTTATTAAAAGAAACAGTTTTTCTGAACTCATTCAAAGTGCAGTTATTTTTCCATGACGTCAAGTGTTATGGTAAGAACACCGTTTGCTTTGGGAAATACTCTGTTGTCCTTTAACTAATCCGTGCCCACCACTTTCTGTAAGAAAACCTTCTTTTTTTCCAGGAACTATTTAAAACTCAAAAATAACTTTTGACTCTGTACTACACTTATCCTCAAGGCCAAATTATGTAGGAGCCATTAGAACCTCTTGAAATTCCTCAGAGCAAATCCCGAGATTCCTTCCCTAAAATTTTGGTTTTAAAAACACCAGGTAAGAATTTTTAAGGTCAAAAGGCAATTTTTTTTTGAAAGTTAAAACAGAATCATTGCAGAATGACCAGCCATTTCTAGACTTTAAATAAGCTGTGTAATGTCCTGATGTTATTGAAGGGCCGTCATGATATATAATTGCTGCAGTTACAAAAGTCCTTCCTGATATTGACAACTGCGAAGCCACAAAATTTTAAATTAAAGTTGTCAATTTTGTTCCATCAGGCTTACATCGTTGGAACATTAAAATGACATACTGGCCATATGTTCGTATAAATAATGTTGACAACATTTCAGATTTACATTGGCTACACTCCATGTTGTGATCAGCTGCTTTACTAGCTTATTAAAGGACACTGATTTACTGTCTGGCAAAGTTAAATATATAAATCTTTCTGAGTCTACACTTGTAGTACTTGATACCCTACAGTTCTCGCAGTCATGCTGCCATTGATAAGAAAGCCCAAACAGGTGATCTACATCTACACCTTCAGCATGCAATACATCAAGCATATACATTAAAAACTCCTGACAATCTTGCTGAATATTTTGAGAGAATTGTGTTTGACCTGAACATCTGTCTAACAGATTTCGAATTTCAGACACACTTTCTATTTTTGTTCTATCAGTGCTACATTTCTCTAACACAGAATTTAACAAACTGCAAAATCTTTGATCCGAATTGACCACAATCTCTTCTTTTACATTTTCTAGAGAAAACAAAACATTAACCACTACATTAGCATAGCAGTTGACACCAGAACTGTTTTCAAATTGAAAACCAACAACATCTTCAACAGAATCCTTTTTCTTTCTGCTTATAATTTCAGGTTCATCGACTTTTCATCTTTTTGCTACAACCTCCCTACTATTGGTCACATTTCTTCGTTTCCGGCCTACCACACGTTTCTCAAACAAAGGATATTGAGGCAAATGTGACACATACTCTCTTCTTAACCTATTGTATTCCTTAACACAATCTAGATCCGCACAAATGTTTGTGACATCACACTCAATCAAGTACAATCCCGATAAAGTTCTAACTCGTGACAATGCCACATATGCCATACCCTCCTTGAACACAGAACTGCCAATATTCACCAATGCACTGTCTACACTTAAACCTTGCGATTTATGGATTGTCACCGCATATGCCAAGCAAACAGGAAACTGCTTACGGCGAACATATAAGTCTTTTACAAGCAAAAACCTAGCAGAACAACGACCAATTAGCTGTACTTCCTCAATGCCATCAAATTTAATTTTTAAAAATTTAATTCCATCTCTATTTCTGTATTTCACAAAATCAACAACATTACCCATTGATCCATTTACCAGACCTCTTTCAACATGTAAATTCCTTCTTAAAATTATACGGCAATTTAAGCACACATTAAGAGTCTTTTCAAAACCTGCAGTTTTAGATATAGTCTTCTCTAATGAATCCAATTTTGATTTCAAATTCTCAGACAAAATAATTGTTGATCCCATATGCTCTACTCTGTCAATAGCTTCCAGTTTCACAATCTCTTGGTTTTCTAAAGGCAACATTTTGTTGTTGAAGATGGCACATTCTGCAAGAGTTGGCATCAAACATATTCCAGATTTCTTCTCAGTAATTTTCTGAAAAATATTCTCAGGCACAACGTCTTGTTCTGGATACAAATTTGACAGTAATCGTGCATGTAAAGCTTCTTTCCCATGCTCGGTGACTTTTCCGATTCTAACATCTTGTAGAATATTCTTGTAATCTTCATCCTTCGCCTGCCGCATATTTTCACGCAGTTCAGCATAATTGAAGTTTAACCATATATTAACGTTGCCAATGCTCCCTAGGCACTTCATGGTATCTTCATGCGTGAGCATTTTGAACACAGGTTGTCCTTTTACTGGTGTCAGCTGCAGAAGATCACCGAAAACAATGATGTGTTTGCCACCAAATAACACATCATACTCTGTTTTGAGAACTTCTTGCATTCTCAAATGCACAAAGGCAAGCATGAGATTGGAAACCATGCTTACTTCGTCAATGATAAGAAGTTTCATTTTCTTCAAGACTCTTGAAACTTCACAACAAGCATCTTCAGATAACTTGTGGTATTGTAATTTGTTATCATGCTCCACTGGCAGCATCAGTAGACGATGCAAAGTAATACCTTTAATGTTATGTGCTGCCAGTCCAGTTGGAGCGGTGACAACACAAGACAGCGATGACTCAGTCCTTTCCTGCAAATAACATGAAATTGCTTTAATGAGGAAACTTTTTCCAGTTCCCGCTTCTCCACTCACATACAGTCGGACAGGCTTCAACGACGTACATGAGCACTCTTTCTTCTCATGACTTAATCCATGATCAATTTGGTTGGTAACTTCGTCATATATTTTCCTCTGCTCAACGTTGAGTTGTCTTTCCAAGTCTTCTAAGTTAACCGCATCCTCCTGAGCATGTGCCATGGCTCTTTCCACTTCATTCATGGCAGTGGCAGCTTCATTTTCGATAACTGGTCCTCCTAGTGGATCCTGACTCAATGAAACAGAACTCTGACTGTCCTGAGAACTGTCTCTAGCAATCTCGGCTGCAATCGTTGCTTCCTGCTCGATTTCCGCATTCAACATTTCTAGATATTTGGGAAAAACAGGACATTCTATGGTCTCCTTGGCGGCAGTGAAAGAGTCTTCATAACAGAGGAAATCTCCAAGCAGTTCCTCTTCTGCACGCCAAGGCTTGAAAAGTTGCAAAAGTGCTAAATAGAAAAACTCCTTTTTTTCAGGAGATTCGCCACTCAATTTTCGATGGTTTACCAAGTGGCATTTTCTTTGCTTGACCAAACATCCCTCACTTCCAATTACAGCATACACTCCTTTATCAATATCTTCTTTGATGTTCCTCTTGAATATGTAATTTTGTAGAACCTCATACAGACAAACATTCTCGAGGTGACTGCTTCTATTTGGATAATATGTATCCAACATGTTGGTCTTCAAAATATCGGTACTGTTTGGCTCCTTTTCCGCCAAATACTCAATTTCCCACACAGGTTTCAGAACTCGATTACGCGTTGCAGCAAGACCAAGACTCGCCCAAACGATACTCCTGGATTTGGCATAGAGACTTGCTGAAGACAGCCGGTCAGAACATTCGTAAGCTCCGATTTCTCGATGTGACAACATCTTCAGACTGAAACTGTACAACTTCTTACTGAGGCTCTTTTCATGGGAAATGTCCTCCCACATATCCTTCAATTCTGTCTTTTCTTTTTTGGTGATGTAAGATGTCACATACCGAGCCACAGCCATACAGTTATCAGCCACAAACTGTATATCCATGTTAGCATTCCACATGGACAAAATCACTGGGTTGTAGTCGTTGATGTACTTGGACTCTTCGTTCCTTTTCAAATTGTATGTGTTTTTAGGTGATTTCTTCATCACATTATGTCGCAGCGAAGACATCAAACTGTTTACTCTTCCTTTAGAAATCACCGGTCGTGGAAAGGCGAAACGACATTTGGTGTAGAACTTGTCCTTGTTTCAGAATTTACGAAGACAGTACTTTCCACAACGATGGCTTTGGAAGCGTAGAACTTGTTCTCTTAGGCTTTTGTTCTCCTTTGCGTTTGGAACAGCACATGTAGAATACTGTTCTATGAAACTCATCACTAAGTCTTCTGGATCTGTTCCAAATTTAGGTGCATCCTTGATCCACAGCAGCATATGTATATGAGGAGCGCCTCTTGCTTGGTACTCCTTTCTCCAGAAGAAATCCAACACCTCTCCAAGAGGTGGATTCTTTTTATTCATGATGAAAGACATCATAGCTTCAAATCTATGATTGAAGTACCTGCATACATTCACTGGATCCAAAGAGCACAGTTCTCCGGGTGTCTTGAATTCGATATTTTCAATGTTTCCATTTGCCTCTCATAGAAATTCAAGTAAGTCTTCCCAGCCATACTCGGCACAGCTGAGAGTGAGGAACCATGTGGGAGTTCCTAAGTTCCTCAGCATACATTTTAAATCACCATGACGACGGTACCAGTACTCATTAGTACCACGCTGACACGCCATGAGATTAATCAGGTGAGAATCCAAAATACTGTCTTGCACATTGACTTTATCCATAAAGTCACTTGCCGAGATGTTTTGCATCTGTATACCACTTTTCAAGATGTGGTTCACTGCATATGACAGTCCAGACAGATCGCTTTCAAACAGGAGATGAAACAAATAGGGAATGCATTGTCGAACCTAGGATCTTCTGCATACAATCGTAAAGTCCGGTATTCAGAAGCAGGAATTTGATGAGGTCGCTCATCATATCTTCCTCCTTGACCTGTTGGAAATAGCTGTGGGAAACACCGAGCTTCCAAACTTTCCTCCCAAACACTAATGGGACTCCCTTTGGCTTGTTTCATTTGAAACATCTCAATAGCATTCCCCATGACTTCCTTGGAATGCAAAGGATGAACACTATAATGTTCATATATTTCTTCACTTTTAGAGGGTTCTGCTTTCTCAATTTGACCAGCACGCAAATCGCTATCCTCTTCTTCACTTACTTCCTCTTCTGCAACATATACATTCTTATAGTACTTATTATTTTTTTTTCAAATACAATGTTGCCTTTTTGACTTTCCTAACATCCACTAAATCTTGCCATATTTTCTTACTCTTTGTCGGAACCCCATTAACTAAGATAACCAGAGGTTCCTCTTCCACTTTTTCTACTCCAATTGTATTAATGTTTTTCTTCAAATCTAGAGGCAAATAAACAACTCTTCCCTTTAATCCTCTCTGTAAATCTGATGGAGGCAATTTCCCTGTCTTTGGCTCCATTCTTACAATAGCCTGAAAGGGATGGATACTTTGAATCAAAATAGATTCATAAGTATTTAAATCCTTCAATTCAGAAGGAATCTCAACCAATTCCAGATTATTATGAACCGCTCTAGCAGGCATCTGGTTTTGATTTAATTTGTTACAACAATAAGTACACACACGTTGATCCGATCCCAAATCAAAACAATTTTCTACCATCAAGTATGTTGCGAAATCCTTCCATTCACTATTATTTTCCCTTTCACTTTTTGCATATAAATCCACTAACTTAGTCTGATTCTTATAATAAGTGCGTCGACAACACACACAAGTGAAATTAGGCCTCTCACTTGATTTCACCTGAAACGTGGCAATTTCCTTCTTAAAATTATCTGTACTGGAAACCTGTACACTATCTTCCACATTACCCTCTTCTTCTGGGTCAATTTCAACATTCTCCTCTTTACTTCCAAAGTAACAGAACTCAATTTCTTCACAAATATTCTTCACATCTATTTCAGAACCATGCAAAAGAGCAGTGCATAATTGTTTAAGCATAATTGCTGGACTCTTAGCATAATACAACATTCTAACTAATTTCCTCACTTTATTATGATGCACTGCTAGCATCCTGAAATGATGAAAACACTCTGGCATACTCTCCTGGAAAGACAAGCCAGTGAATGACCATGCAAACCTGTCACTTCTCTCACTCTGCAAGGATCTAATTCTTGCAACAACATCATTTTCTGCTTCAAACTTTTCTTATTAAATGTCCGTACAAAATCACAAAGCAAATTGATGGAATCCTGTCGCACACTGCAAATACTACTACACTTCCAGGTGTTCACAGGTCCCTTAGGACGTCTTCCTAAAACCTCACTACCTAACACCTCTTCTGCCTCTGTTGTCACAAGTTTTTCTTTTTCAACTGGACAACCATCTTTCACCTCATAAGCTCGACCACTGGTGTCAACTGCATGCACCAAATCATTATCCTGGAAATAACTCTCCTCATTAAAAAATGCCTCACAACTTGAACTATGCATCCATTCTCCTGAAAAAACTTCACAAAAATTACTACGATTAACTATTCTCTTCCATCTACTATTTCTTTTGAAATCATAAATTGCCTTGTTTAGCTTCCTAATTCTATTGATTATCAAAATAAATAACTTTCGCTTAATTTCAAATGCCTGATCAATAACTTTCTCAACTTTTTTTTTCTCTTATAAAAAACCACTTTCTGTTGACCTTTCTTAATATTTTTTAACAAATTGCCAATTATCCTGTTGCGGAACATTCGTCTACGAATGTCCCTAAACTGTTGTTTCCTTCTACTATCATGCACAGAGTTATCTCTTGCTCTAGCAGTAACATTTTTGATTGGCCTTTCCTTTCCATTTAAATTGCTTCTCTTTTTCTGGACTAAAACATTTTCTGTAGTACTACTTTTTTTTCTACAAATGTTTCTTATGAATGATTTTGTTGTCTTACCCGGAGCTTTCTTGGTGACTTGACAAGTTTTTTTTGTAGAGGACTGCTGCAACAATTTATGAAGCTGCTGTCTTTGACGTTTTGTAGCCTTTCGGATTCTATCCTTAGACGGCATTCTCTAATTTCGAAATGATCTGCAGTTGAATCTGTGGTAAAATATAATACAAAATGTTATTAACCACTATTACCAAACAGTAAATCAATAACAGTCGTCAAAAATTTAACACACTACTTGTCATTTTTACATAGAATAATTTTTAGTGCATTGGCAAATTTAGTATTCACAAATAGTAGGAAAGAAATGGAATGCTTCTACATTTTACCTGTGCTGTTTTATATGTGAATCTGATCTAATTTTATGAGCATATTAGACTATTTTATTAAAGAAACTACACATAACCTGTTTTTGAAGTTGTGTTAAATTTTAAATGAAACGGTTTACATTTTTACTTTTTATTTCCAGTAAATTAAAAAAAAAAAAATGTTTATAGTTCCATAGGCTCAAGCAGGTCAGCTTCCCACCCTATGTCATATAATTCTGACAAATCGGCATCCTCATCATGTTCTTCATCATCCTCAGGATTTAAATCATCTAAGGGATCTACTTCCACTGACGTTTCAATGACAAGTTCAACGATAGGATCAAGATCAACGGATTGCTCATTATCACTCATGGTTGATGTTGTCGTTATCTTTAAAGAAAGAGAACAACAATGAGATGTTGCAGAGTAAGAGACAAATCTCAGAGACTATAATAGTAAAATTGTTTAACAAGAGTAACATTTTGCAGCTATTATTTAGCCATGTCCAGCGATGCTGAGGAGGTGAGGCCTATGTCCAATTTTTCAGTGAAAAGGACTCATCTCTTCTTAACCTTGGATAAGCCTCAACGACTCTGTGTCCCCTGCTCATACTTAAATGTAAAGGGGCAGATTTATGTTAACTGGCGCATCCCCAGGGATGCACCAGTTAATGTGCACCGCTGCTCTGCCACCCATGGTGTGCCGCATTTACAATGTGGAGCACCATTGAGTAAAAACAGCACAGATGCGTCACGCATCTGTGCCGCAAAAGCAGCACATTGCAGGAATCACGTCGTAAGCGCGACATGTCTACTGCAATGCACAGGAGCAAGCCACACATTGCATGGTGCATCACTCCTTATGCCTGTTTCAAACAGGCGTAAGGATTTGATTCAGCAATGCCATAAAGCTGACTCAGTGAAATCTTCTAAATTTCACTGTGTTAGTTTTACAGGGCTTTCATGCAAATGAATGCCCACCCTGCAACAAAACGCCTATATGAAACCTGACGCAGGTTTCATGTGGCACAGGACTTTACAGCATTACACATCTGCCTAGATGCATCAAGTTGTAAATATGTCGCAACATAGCGCATCTTTTGCGCCGCCGCTACGTCACAAAAGTGACTCACAGCGGCGCAAAAGAGGCACACGGCTATCATACATCTGTCCCTAACATTTTAAATGATTGATTCAGGATGGAATAAGGTGTGGCCTATACAGAGGTTTGTTTGAAGTGAGGCCTACTCAGGGTTGCAGGTGAAATTTAGGCTTGTTGAAGAGTACAGAGGAGATAATACATGTGCAGGCCTACCAATGAAGTGAGTCATGTCCACTGCACTCTTGAACAAAGGTCAGACCTCTTCTGTGTCCGTGAACAGGCCTAAACCTCATCTGCACAATGTGATTCGTAAAGTTAGGAAACACAGGTGATGTAATTGAAAAATGTGGAATTTCTTTTCCTCATTTCACAATCACATCACCTGTGTTTCCTTTGCTTAGTTATCTCATTGTGCTGATGGAGTCTAGCATATCAAAGAGTACACAGAAGTTGAGCACTGTATACAACAATTTTGACATTTACAGAAGATTCAGCTTCTCCATGCCCCCTACACAGTCCTAAATGTTTACAGTTTAAACTGACGGTATCTTGTTGGAGATGAAGTGAGGCCTGCCTTGCAACATGGTGCATCTTTTGCATCACTGCTGCATCGGTTTCATGTGGCACAGGACTTTACAGCATGACACATCTGCCTAGATGCATCAAGTTGTAAATATGTCGCCACATAGCAAATCTTTTGCACCGCCGCTGCGTCACAAAAGTGACTCACAGTGGCGCAAAAGAGGCACACGGCTATCATAAATCTGTCCCATACATTTTAAATGATTGATTCAGGATGACGATAAGGTGTGGCGTATTCAGAGGTTTGTTTGAGGTGAGGCCTACTCAGGGTTGCAGATGAAATTTAAGCTTGTTGAAGAGTACAGAGGAGATAATACATGTGCAGGCCTACGATTGAAGCAAGTCATGTCCACTTCACTCTTGAACAAAGGCTAGACCTCTTCTGTGTCTGTGTACAGGCCTAAACCTCATCTGCACAATTGTATTCGTAAAGTCAGGAAACACAGGTGATGTAATTGAAAAATGTGGAATTTCTTTTCCTCATTTCACAATCACATCACCTGTGTTTCCTTTGCTTAGGTAGCTCATTGTGCAGATGGAGTCTAGCATATCAAAGACTACACAGAAGGTGAGCACTGTATGGAACATGGCTATATAACTCAAAGAATCAAAATCTAAATTTGCCAAGCACACATGGGGGTGTATTTACAAGGACCTTCCACCCCGGGGAAATGTCTTAAATTAAAATGGGAAAAATAACATCAAAGGGACTCAAATGCTTTTTAAATATACCCCAAGCAACCTATGAAACTCTAGCACTACATATCAAGAAACCTAATTGATTTCAAAAAACGTTTTTAAACACATCATTTAAATCAATCATATACCTACATTCAAGGGAAAATGACTTAAAATGCCCTAAGACACATGAAAGCGTTTTTTTACAGCATGACACATCTGCCTAGATGCATCAAGTTGTAAATATGTCGCCACATAGCAAATCTTTTGCACCGCCGCTGCATCACAAAAGTGACGCACAGTGGCGCAAAAGAGGCACACGGCTATCATTAATCTGTCTCTAACATTTTAAATGATTGATTCAGGATGACGATAAGGTGTGGCCTATTCAGAGGTTTGTTTGAGGTGAGGCCTACTCAGGGTTGCAGATGAAATTTAAGCTTGTTGAAGAGTACAGAGGAGATAATACATGTGCAGGCCTACCATTGAAGCAAGTCATGTCCACTTCACTCTTGAACAAAGGCCAGACCTCTTCTGTGTCTGTGTACAGGCCTAAACCTCATCTGCACAATGTTATTCGTAAAGTTAGGAAACACAGGTGATGTAATTAAAAAATGTGGATTTCCTTTTCCTCATTTCACAATCACATCACCTGTGTTTCCTTTGCTTAGGTATCTCATTGTGCAGATGGAGTCTAGCATATCAAAGACTACGCAGAAGGTGAGCACTGTATGGAACATGGCTATATAACTCAAAGAATCAAAATCTAAATTTGCCAAGCACACATGGGGGTGTATTTACAAGGGCCTTCCACCACGGGGAAATGTCTTAAATTAAAATGGGAAAAATAACATCAAAGGGACTCAAATGCTTTTTAAATATACCCCAAGCAACCTATGAAACTCTAGCACTACATATCAAGAAACCTAATTGATTTCAAAAAACGTTTTTAAACACATCATTTAAATTAATCATATACCTACATTCAAGGGGAAATGACTTAAAATGCCCTAAGACACATGAAAGTGTTTTTTTACAGCATAACACATCTGCCTAGATGCATCAAGTTGTAAATATGTGGCCACATAGCAAATCTTTTGCACCGCCGCTGCGTCACAAAAGTGACGCACAGTGGCGCAAAAGAGGCACACGGCTATCATAAATCTGTCCCTAACATTTTAAATGATTGATTCAGGATGACGATAAGGTGTGGCCTATTCAGAGGTTTGTTTGAGGTGAGGCCTACTCAGGGTTGCAGATGAAATTTAAGCTTGTTGAAGAGTACAGAGGAGATAATGCATGCCTACCATTGAAGCAAGTCATGTCCACTTCACTCTTGAACAAAGGCCAGACCTCTTCTGTGTCTGTGTACAGGCCTAAACCTCATCTGCACAATGTTATTCGTAAAGTTAGGAAACACAGGTGATGTAATTGAAAAATGTGGAATTTCTTTTCCTCATTTCACAATCACATCACCTGTGTTTCCTTTGCTTAGGTATCTCATTGTGCAGATGGAGTCTAGCATATCAAAGACTACGCAGAAGGTGAGCACTGTATGGAACATGGCTATATAACTCAAAGAATCAAAATCTAAATTTGCCAAGCACACATGGGGGTGTATTTACAAAGACCTTCCACCACGGGGAAATGTCTTAAATTAAAATGGGAAAAATAACATCAAAGGGACTCAAATGCTTTTTAAATATACCCCAAGCAACCTATGAAACTCTAGCACTACATATCAAGAAACCTAATTGATTTCAAAAAACGTTTTTAAACACATCATTTAAATCAATCATATACCTACATTTAAGGGGAAATGACTTAAAATGCCCTAAGACACATGAAAGCGTTTTTTTACAGCATGACACATCTGCCTAGATGCATCAAGTTGTAAATATGTCGCCACATAGCAAATCTTTTGCACCGCCGCTGCGTCACAAAAGTGACGCACAGTGGCGCAAAAGAGGCACACGGCTATCATAAATCTGTCCCTAACATTTTAAATGATTGATTCAGGATGATGATAAGGTGTGGCCTATTCAGAGGTTTGTTTGAGGTGAGGCCTACTCAGGGTTGCAGATGAAATTTAAGCTTGTTGAAGAGTACAGAGGAGATAATACATGTGCAGGCCTACCATTGTAGCAAGTCATTTCCACTTCACTCTTGAACAAAGGCCAGACCTCTTCTGTGTCTGTGTACAGGCCTAAACCTCATCTGCACAATGTTATTCGTAAAGTTAGGAAACACCGGTGATGTAATTGAAAAATGTGGAATTTCTTTTCCTCATTTCACAATCACATCACCTGTGTTTCCTTTGCTTAGGTATCTCATTGTGCAGATGGAGTCTAGCATATCAAAGACTATGCAGAAGGTGAGCACTGTATGGAACATGGCTATATAACTCAAAGAATCAAAATCTAAATTTGCAAAGCACACATGGGGGTGTATTTACAAGGAACTTCCACCACGGGGAAATGTCTTAAATTAAAATGGGAAAAATAACATCAAAGGGACTCAAATGCTTTTTAAATATACCCCAAGCAACCTATGAAACTCTAGCACTACATATCAAGAAACCTAATTGATTTCAAAAAATGTTTTTAAACACATCATTTAAATCAATTATATACCTACATTCAAGGGGAAATGACTTAAAATGCCCTAAGACACATGAAAGCGTTTTTTTATGGCCCTTGCACCATTTTTGGGTCACTTTTAACATGGCTATGTAACTCAAAGAATCAAAATCTAAATTTGCGAAGCACAGATGGGGGCGTATTTACAAGGACCCTGCACCACGGGGAAAGGTCTTAAATTTAAATGGGAAAAATAACATCAGAGACACTCAAAGGCCTTATAAATATGCCCCAAGCAACCTATGAAACTCTAGCACTACATATCCAGAAACCTAACTGATTTCAAAAAACGTTTTTAAACACATCATTTAAATCAATTATATACCTACATTCATCGGGAAATGACTTAAAATGCCCTATGACACATGAAAGCGTTTTTTTAAGGCCCTTGCATCATTTTTGCGTTACTTTTAACATGGCTATGTAACTCAAAGAATCAAAATCTAAATTTGCCAAGCACACATGGGGACGTATTTACAAGGACCTTGCACCACAAGGAAATGTCTTAAAATAAAATGAGAATAATTTACATCAAAAGAACTCAAAAGCCTTGTACATATGCCCCAAGCAACCTATGAAACTCTAGCAGTACATATCAAGAAACCTAATTGATTTCAAAAAACGTTTTTAAACACATCTTGTAAAGCAATTATATTCCTACATTCATAGGGAACTGAGTTAAAATGCCCTAAGACACATGAAAGTATTTTTGTAAGACCCTTGCACTATTTTTGCATCACTTTTAACATGGCTATGTAACTCAAAGAAACAAAATCTATTTGTAAAACACTTGACTAAAAGCAACATTTTAAATACACAACTTTCTTCATAATTTTCTCCCTAAAGCATACTATTCTCTATCTAAATTAAATGAATCTTTTCTCACCTTAGCAAATACTTTATGATTTTCAAAACAGTCTCAAACACACACCAATTTGTCTTTAGCAGAGCAAAAGGTATGCACTCCAGAGGCTGCAGCCATAAAAAGCACAGAAATGCTGTAATTCATCACACATATCTCTCATGTCACCCAATCAAAACTCTTCCCTCACTTTTTTCAAATCAACACCCTTCCGCCCTCTGCCCTTTCTGCCTTTTTTGCATATCAACCACCTCCTGAAAGACCTCTGATGTTTGCAAGTTCACACAACAATGTTTCAATTGAACTCTGAACTGTCAGTACACCTGCATATCCAGTGCAATGTTTCATTAAATGATTTTTTCTTGACCATTCAAATTACATCTTTCAAAGAACTCATCCATGCACCCTAACTTTCTGTTTTCAGCAATCAAAATCCACCAATCACTGCTACTGCTTCATTAACACAGAAACTCCACAGTTTTTTTCATTTTAAACTCTTATTTTTTCAACTGCCATTTCATTGCCAGACTTTATCTGACTGCAGCAGAACCTTCTCTCACCATGTTTTCTGTCTGGATTGTTGGACATAGTTACATCTACTGGGCTCAAAGGTATGCTGATAACAAAATTTTACCTAACCTCAATTTACAAAATGTGGAAATTAAGTGGATTGGCCACAGAGGATTAAAATGTCACCAATTGATACCATTGGTGAAAACCTTTTTGCATTTGCCAAAACCTGACCTGTTAATTGTGCACTGTGGAGGTAATGACTTGGGCACTTTGACTGGGGTAGGTCTGGAAATGCTTTTAAAAGACACCTTTGAGCAATTGATGGCACTTTTTACTCAAACTGCCTTGGTATATTCAAATATATGCCAAAGACAGAAATGGAGGTGGTCAAACCAATTTTGTCCACAAATTGAGAAATCGAGGAAGCATGTAAATAAGTCTGTTTCAGCTTACATGAGAGACCATGGAATGGGCTGCATCTACAACAATAACTTGCGTTACTACATGCAAGATATCTACAGAGGAGATGGAGTTCACTTCTCAGATGAGGGGAACAGAGTTTTCATTCTGAATTTAAGACTGTGCATTGGTACCTACTTATAAGTACCTAAATCTACCATAAACCCAAAAGCTCTTCTCAGAGCTACCCTACATCTGATCACTCACAATTATTATTTTACTCTAACTTTTTTCACTAATTTTCAACAAAGTACGCTCCCCGGGGCGCTACCCGGTACGCGAACCGGAAGCTAACCTCGCGAAATGTTTAAAAAAAACTGTTTTTTTCCCACACATATGGGCCTCCTCAGCCACCCTCAGAAAACCTAGGGGGTCAAGATAAGTCTACCGTGCCCCTTCTACCCATTCTGAACATTAGTTGCCCTCCATCTTGTATCTTAATTCGACCGAAACACAAAATGGTGGACTCCCGTAACGCTTCAGGTTCGCGTACTAGGAATGGTAAAGAATCGCTATTTATTCCTTAAAATTCGCTATTTAGGAAATGCAAAATAGTTTGATGATACATATGGCGGTTCATCTCTAACAAGATAAGAAGCTTAGGGATGGATTTATGATGACTGGCGCAATGAAGTGGACATCACTTACTTCATTGGTAGGCCTTTACATGTATTATCTCCTCTGTATTCTTCAACAAGCGTAACTTTGATCTGCAACCCTGAGTAGGCCTCACCTTAAACAAACCTCTGGATAGGCCACACCTTATCGTCATCCTGAATTAATCATTTAAAATGCTAGGGACAGATTTATGATAGGTGTATGCCTCTTTTGCACCACTGTGCGTCACTTTTGTGATGCAGCGGCGGTGCAAAAGATTTGCTATGAAGCGACAAAATTACAAATTGATGCATTTAGGCAGATGTGTCATGCTGTAAAAAAACCGTGCCACATGAAACTGATGCAGCAGTGATTCAAAAGATGCACCATGTTCCAAGACAGGCCTCACTTGGGGCCATATGTATCAAGCTAATTAGCATTCGCAAAGGCCGAAATTCTGCGAATTTCGGCCTTTGCGAATGCGAATTAGACAAATGGTATGTATCAAACAAGTTTGATGCAAAATAAGGAATAGCAAAATTTGCTATTCCTTATTTTGCGATTGCACTTAAGGATTTGCAAATTTTGCGATTCCTTAAATGCAATGTATCAAACAAAAAATATGCAAAAAATGCCATTAAGGATTTGCAAATTACCACCAACTTCTAGTTGGTGGTAATTTGCAAATTCTTTTCAAAAAGCTTTTTTCCAAAAAACAAAAGGTGCCATATGACGCCCATACATGCCCTTAGGGCATGTATGTGAGCCATATGCCCCCAAATTTCTTTTTCAGGGGTGCAGCAGGGTGTTCTTGAGACACCCCTGCACCCTTGGAAAAATTCCTAATTTGCGATTAGCTAATTGCTAATCGCAAATTGCACCTTCATTCCTATGGGCCTCCTGGCCCATGGAAATGAATGGGTAATTTGCAATTAGCAATTTGCTCATCGCAAATTAGGAATGGTAAAGAATCGCTATTTATTCCTTAAAATTCGCTATTTAGGAAATGCAAAATAGTTTGATAATACATATGGCGGTTCATCTCTAACAAGATAAGAAGCTTAGGGATAGATTTATGATGACTGGCGCAATGAGGTGGACATCACTTACTTCATTGGTAGGCCTTTACATGTATTATCTCCTCTGTATTCTTCAACAAGCGTAACTTTGATCTGCAACCCTGAGTAGGCCTCACATTAAACAACCCTCTGGATAGGCCACACCTTATCGTCATCCTGAATTAATCATTTAAAATGCTAGGGACAGATTTATGATAGGTGTATGCCTCTTTTGCGCCACTGTGCATCACTTTTCTGATGCAGCGGCGGTGCAAAAGATTTGCTATGAGGCGACAAAATTACAAATTGATGCATTTAGGCAGATGTGTCATGCTGTAAAAAAACCGTGCCACATGAAACTGATGCAGCAGTGATGCAAAAGATGCACCATGTTGCAAGACAGGCCTCACTTGGGGCCATATGTATCAAGCTAATTAGCATTCGCAAAGGCCGAAATTCTGAGAATTTCGCCCTTTGCGAATGCTAATTAGACAAATGGTATGTATCAAACAAGTTTGATGCAAAATAAGGAATAGCAAAATTTGCTATTCCTTATTTTGCGATTGCACTTAAGGGTTTGCAAATTTTGCGATTCCTTAAATGCAATGTATCAAACAAAAAATATGCAAAAAATGCCATTAAGGATTTGCAAATTACCACCAACTTCTAGTTGGTGGTAATTTGCAAATTCTTTTCAAAAAGCTTTTTTTCCAAAAAACAAAAGGTGCCGTATGATGCCCTTAGGGCATGTATGTGCGCCATATGCCCCCAAATTTCTTTTTCAGGGGTGCAGCAGGGTGTTCTTGAGACACCCCTGCACCCTTGGAAAAATTCCTAATTTGCGATGAGCTAATTGCTAATCGCAAATTGCACCTTCATTCCTATGGGCCTCCTGGCCCATGGAAATGAATGGGTAATTTGCAATTAGCAATTTGCTCATCGCAAATTAGGAATGGTAAAGACTCGCTATTTATTCCTTAAAATTCGCTATTTAGGAAATGCAAAATAGTTTGATGATACATATGGCGGTTCATCTCTAACAAGATAAGAAGCTTAGGGATAGATTTATGATGACTGGCGCATCAACAGGGATGTGCCAGTCATCCTGCGCCGCTGTTCCGCCACCCATGGTGTGCTGCATTTACAATGCGGCACACCATGGGGCAAAAACGGCACAGATGCGTGACGCATCTGTGCCGTAAAGGTGGCGCATTGCTGGAGTTGTATCGCAAGTGCGATGCAGCTCCAGCAAGGCTCAGGGGTGCCCCATCTCCACAATGCTGCGTCAAGACCTATGCCTGCTTCAAGCAGGCGCAGGGTTTTGACGCAGCTTTGTCCTATCTGATTCTAAATGCGGCACACCATGGGTGGCAGAGCAGCGGTGCACGTTAACTGGTGCATCCCTGGGGATGTGCCAGTTAACATAAACCTGCCCCTTTACATTTAAGTATGTGCAGGGGACACAGAGTCGGTGAGGCTTATCCAAGATTAAGAAGAGATGAGTCCTGTTCACTGAAAAATTGGACATAGGCTTCACCTCCTCAGCATCGCTGGACATGGCTAAATAATAGCTGCAAAATGTTACTCTTGTTAAACAATTTTACTATTATAATCTCTGAGATTTGTCTCTTACTCTGCAACATCTCATTGTTGTTATCTTTCTTTAAAGATAAAGACAACATCATCATGAGCGACAATCAGCAATCAGTTGATTTCGACCTCATCATTGAACTCGTAATTGAAACATCAGTGGATGTTGATCCCTTGGATGATTTAAATCCTGAGGATGAAGAAGAACGTGATGAGGATGCAGATTTGTCAGAATTGTATGACATAGGATGGGAAGCTGACGTGCTTGAGCCTATGGAGCTATAAACATTTATTTTAAAAATTTATAATAAATAAAAAGTAAAAATGTAAACCGTTTAATTTAAAAATAAAGACACCTTCAAAAACAGGTTATGTGTAGTGTCTTCAATAAAATATTAAAATATGCTCATAAAATTAGATCAGATTCACATATAAAACAGCACAGGTAAAATGAATATAAATTCCATTTCTTTTCTGCTATTTCTGTATTCTAAATTTGCCAAGCACTAAAAAATCTTCTATGTAAAAATGTCAAGTAGTGTGTTAAGTTTTTGATGACTGTTATTGATTTACTGTTGGGTAATAGTGGTTAATAACATTTTTTATTATATTTTACCACAGATTCAACTGCAGATCATTTCAAGATTTCAGCATGCCAACCAAAGAAAGACTGAGAAAGGCTGCAAAACGTCAAAGACAGCAGGTCAATGAAAAAAAGCAGCAGTCCTCTAACAAAAAGATTTGTCAAGTCACCAAGAAAGCACCGGGTAAGAGTACAAAAACATTCATAAGAAATATCTGTAGTAAAAAAAATATTACTACAGAAAATGTTTCAGTCCAGAAAAAGAGAAGCAATTCAAACGGAAAGGAAAGGCCAATGAAAAATGTTACTGCTAGAGCAAGAGATAACTCTGTGCATGATAGTAGAAGGAAACAACAGTTTAGGGACATTCGTAAACGAATGTTCCGCAACAGGATAATTGGCAATTTGTTAAAAAATGTTAAGAAAGGTCAACAGAAAGTGGTTTTTTATAAGAGAAAAAAAATAGTTGAGAAAGTTATTGATCAGGCATTTCAAACTAAACGTAAGTTATTTATTTTGATAATCAATAGAATTAGGAAGCTAAACAAGGCAATTTATGATTTCAAAAGAAATAGTAGATGGAAGAGAATAGTTAATCGTAGTAATTTTTGTGAAGTTTTTTCTGGAGAATGGATGCATAGTTCAAGCTGTGAGGCATTTTTTAATGAGGAGAGTTATTTCCAGGATAATGATTTGGTGCATGCAGTTGACACCAGTGGTCGAGCTTATGAAGTGAAAGATGGTTGTCCAGTTGAAAAAGAAAAACTTGTGACAACAGAGATAGAAGAGGTGTTAGGTAATGAGGTTTTAGGAAGACGTCCTAAGGGTCCTGTGTACACCTGGAAGTGTAGTAGTATTTGCAGTGTGCGACATGATTCCATCAATTTGCTTTGTGATTTTGTACGGTCATTTAATAAGAAAAGTTTGAAGCAGAAAATGAAGTTGTTGCAGGAATTAGATCCTTGCAGAGTGAGAGAAGTGACAGGTTTGCATGGTCAATCACTGGCTTGTCTTTCCAGGAGAGTATGCCAGAGTGTTTTTCATCATTTCAGGATGCTAGCAGTGCATCATAATAAAGTGAGGAAATTAGTTAGAATGTTGTATTATGCTAAGAGTCCAGCAATTATGCTTAAACAATTATGCGCTGCTCTTTTGCATGGTTCTGAAATAGATGTGAAGAATATATGTGAAGAAATTGAGTTTTGTTACTTTGGAAGTAAAGAGGAGAATGTTGAAATTGACCAAGAAGAAGAGGGTAATGTGGAAGATAGTGTACAGGTTTGCAGTACAGATAATTTCCAGAGGGAAATTGCGACGTTTGAGGTGAAATCAAGTGAGAGGCCAAATTTCACTTGTGTGTGTTGTCGACGCACTTATTATAAGAATCAGACTAAGTTAGTGGATTTATATGCAAAAAGTGAAAGGGAAAATAATAGTGAATGGAAGGATTTCACAACATACTTGATGGTAGAAAATTGTTTTGATTTGGGATTGGATCAACGTGTGTGTACTTATTGTTGTAACAAATTAAATCAAAACCAGATGCCTGCTAGAGCAGTTCATAATAATCTGGAATTGGTTGAGATTCCTTCTGAATTGAAGGATTTAAATACTTATGAATCTATTTTGATTCAAAGTATCCATCCCTTTCAGGCTATTGTAAGAATGGAGCCAAAGACAGGGAAATTGCCTCCATCAGATTTACAGAGAGGATTAAAGGGAAGAGTTGTTTATTTGCCTCTAGATTTGAAGAAAAACATTAATACAATTGGAGTAGAAAAAGTGGAAGAGGAACCTCTTGTTATCTTAGTTAATGGGGTTCCGACAAAGAATAAGAAAATATGGCAAGATTTAGTGGATGTTAGGAAAGTTAAAAAGGCAACATTGTATTTGAAAAAAATAATAAATACTATAAGAATGTATATGTTGCAGAAGAGGAAGTAAGTGAGGAAGAGGATAGCGATTTGTGTGCTGGTCAAATTGAGAAAGTAGAACCCTGTAGTAGTGAAGAAATATATGAACATTATAGTGTTCATCCTTTGCATTCCAAGGAAGTCATGGGGAATGCTATTGAGTTGTTTCAAATGAAACAAGCCAAAGGGAATCCCATTAGTGTTTGGGAGGAAAGTTTGGAAGCTCGGTGTTTCCCACAGCTTTTTCCAACAGCTCAGGGAGGAAGATATGATGAGCGACCTCATCAAATTCCTGCTTCTGAATACCGGACTTTGCGATTGTATGCAGGAGATGCTAGGTTTCGACAATGCATTCCCTATTTGTTTCATCTCCTGTTTGAAAGCGATCTGTCTGGACTGTCATATGCAGTGAACCACATCTTGAAAAGTGGTATACACATGCAAAACATCTCGGCAAGTGACTTTATGGATAACGTCAATGTCCAAGACAGTATTTTGGATTCTCACCTGATTAATCTCATGGCGTGTCAGCGTGGTACTAATGAGTACTGGTACCGTCGTCATGGTGATTTAAAATGTATGCTGAGGAACTTAGGAACTCCCACATGGTTCCTCACTCTGAGCTGTGCCGAGTATGGCTGGGAAGACTTACTTGAATTTCTACGAGAGGCAAATGGAAACATCGAAAACATCGAATTCAAGACACCCGGAGAACTGTGCTCTTTGGATCCAGTCAATGTATGCAGGTACTTCAATCATAGATTTGAAGCTATGATGTCTTTCATCATGAATAAGAAGAATCCACCTCTTGGATAGGTGTTGGATTTCTTCTGGAGAAAGGAGTACCAAGCAAGAGGTGCTCCTCATATACATATGCTGCTGTGGATCAAGGATGCACCTAAATTTGGAACGGATCCAGAAGACTCAGTGATGAGTTTCATACAACAGTATTCTACGTGTGCTGTTCCAAACGCAAAGGAGAAGAAAAGCCTAAGAGAAAAAGTTCTACGTTTCCAAAGCCATCGATGTGGAAAGAACTGTCGTCGTAAATTCCGAAACAAGGACAAGTTCTACACCAAATGTCGTTTCGGGTTTCCTCGACCGGTGATTTCTAAAGGAAGGGTCAACAGTTTGATGTCTTCGCTGCGACATAATGTGATGAAGAAATCACCTAAAAACACATACAATTTGAAGAGGAACGAAGAGTCTAAGTACATCAACGACTACAACCCGGTGATTTTGTCCATGTGGAATGCTAACATGGATATACAGTTTGTGGCTGATAACTGTATGGCTGTGGCTCGGTATGTGACATCTTACATCACCAAAAAAGAGAAGACAGAATTGAAGGATATGTGGGAGGACATTTCCCATGAAAAGAGCCTCAGTAAGAAGTTGTACAGTTTCAGTCTGAAGATGTTGTCGCATCGAGAAATCGGAGCTTACGAATGTTCTGACCGGTTGTCTTCAGCAAGTCTCTATGCCAAGTCCAGGAGTATCGTTTGGGCGAGTCTTGGTCTTGCTGCAACGCGTAATCGAGTTCTGAAACCTGTGCGGGAAATTGAGTATTTGGCGGAAAAGGAGCCAAACAGTACCGACATTTTGAAGACCAACATGTTGGATACATATTATCCAAATCGAAGCAGTCACCTCGAGAATGTTTGTCTGTATGAGGTTCTTCAAAATTACATGTTCAAGAGGAACATCAAAGAAGATACTGAGAAAGGAGTGTATGCTGTAATAGGAAGTGAGGGATGTCTGGTCAAGCAAAGAAAATGCCACTTGGTAAACCATCGAAAATTGAGTGGCGAATCTCCTGAAAAAAAGGAGTTTTTCTATTTAGCACTTTTGCAACTTTTCAAGCCTTGGCGTGCAGAAGAGGAACTGCTTGGAGATTTCCTCTGTTAAGAAGACTCTTTCAATGCTGCCAAGGAGACCATAGAATGTCCTGCTTTTCCCAAATATGTAGAAATGTTGAATGCGGAAATTGAGCAGGAAGCAACGATTGCAGCCGAGATTGCCAGAGACAGTTCTCAGGACAGTCAGAGTTCTGCTTCATTGAGTCAGGATCCACTAGGAGGACCTGTTATCGAAAATGAAGCTGCCACTGCTATGAATGAAGTGGAAAGAGCCATGGCACATGCTCAGGAGGATGCGGTTAACTTAGAAGAGTTGGAAAGACAACTCAACGTTGAGCAGAGGAAAATATATGACGAAGTTACCATGCAAATTGATCATGGATTAAGTCATGACAAGAAAGAGTGCTCATGTATGTCGTTGAAGCCTGTCCGACTGTACGTGAGTGGAGAAGCAGGAACTGGAAAAAGTTTCCTTATTAAAGCAATTTTATGTTATTTGCAGGAAAGGACAGAGTCATCGCTGTCTTGTGTTGTCACCGCTCCAACTGGACTGGCAGCACATAACATTAAAGGGATTACTTTACATCGTTTACTGATGCTGCCAGTGGAGCATGACAACAAATTACAATATCACAAGCTATCTGGAGATGCTTGTTGTGAAGTTTCAAGAATCTTGAGGAAAATGAAACTTCTTATCATTGACGAAGTAAGCATGGTTTCCAATGTCATGCTTGCCTTTGTGCATTTGAGAATGCAAGAAGTTCTCAAAACAGAGTATGATGTGTTATTTGGTGGCAAACACATCATTGTTTTCGGAGATCTTCTGCAGCTGACACCAGTGAAAGGGCAACCTGTGTTCAAAATGCTCACGCATGAAGATACCAGGAAGTGCCTAGGGAGCATTGGCAACGTCAATATATGGTTAAACTTCAATTATGCTGAACTGCATGAAAATATGCGTCAGGCGAAGGATGAAGTTTACAAGACTATTCTACAAGATGTTAGAATTGGAAAAGTGACCGAGCATGGGAAAGAAGCTTTACATGCCCGATTACTGTCAAATTTATATCCAGAACAAGATGTTGTGCCTGAGAATATTTTTCTGAAAATTACTGAGAAGAAATCTGGAATATGTTTGATGCCAACTCTTGCAGAATGTGCCAAATTCAACAACAAAATGTTGCATTTAGAAAAGCAAGAGATTGTGAAACTGGAAGCTATTGACAGAGTAGAGCATATGGGATCAACAATTATTTTGTCTGAGAATTTGAAAACAAAATTGGATTCATTAGAGAAGACTATATCTAAAACTGCAGGTTTTGAAAAGACTCTGAATGTGTGCTTGAACTGCCGTATAATTTTAAGAAGGAATTTACATGTTGAAAGAGGTCTGGTAAATGGATCAATGGGTAATGTTGTTGATTTTGTAAAATACAGAAATAGAGATGGAATTGAATTTTTAAATATTAAATTTGATGGCATTGAGGAAGTACAGCTAATTGGTCGTTGTTCTGCTAGATTTTTGCTTGTAAAAGACTTATATGTTCGCCGTAAGCAGTTTCCTGTTTGCTTGGCATATGCGGTGACAATCCATAAATCGCAAGGTTTAAGTGTAGACAGTGCATTGGTGAATATTGGCAGTTCTGTGTTCAAGGAGGGTATGGCATATGTGGCATTGTCACGAGTTAGAACTTTATCGGGATTGTACTTGATTGAGTGTGATGTCACAAACATTTGTGCGGATCTAGATTGTGTTAAGGAATACAATAGGTTAAGAAGAGAGTATGCGCCACATTTGCCTCAATATCCTTTGTTTGAGAAACGTGTGGTAGGCCGGAAACGAAGAAATGTGACCAATACTGGGGAGGTTGTAGCAAAAAGACGAAAAGTCGATGAACCTGAAATTATAAGCAGAAACAAAAAGGATTCTGTTGAAGATGTTGTTGGTTTTCAATTTGAAAACAGTTCTGGTGTCAACTGCTATGCTAATGTAGTGGTTAATGTTTTGTTTTCTCTAGAAAATGTAAAAGAAGAGATTGTGGTCAATTCTGATCAAAGATTTTGCAGTTTGTTAAATTCTGTGTTAGAGAAATGTAGCACTGATAGAACAAAAATAGAAAGTGTGTCTGAAATTCGAAATCTGTTAGACAGATGTTCAGGCCAAACACAATTCTCTCAAAATATTCAGCAAGATTGTCAGGAGTTTTTAATGTATATGCTTGATGTATTGCATGCTGAAGGTGTAGATGTAGATCACCTGTTTGGGCTTTCTTATCAATGGCAGCATGACTGCGAGAACTGTAGGGTATCAAGTACTACTAGTGTAGACTCAGAAAGATTTATATATTTAACTTTGCCAGACAGTAAATCAGTCTCTTTTAATAAACTAGTAAAAGCAGCTGATCACAACATGGAGTGTAGCCAATGTAAATCTGAAATGATGTCCACATTATTTATACGAACATATGGCCAGTATGTTATTTTAATGTTCCAACGATGTAGGCCTGATGGAACAAAATTGACAACTTTAATTAAAAATGTTGTGGCTTCACAGTTGTCAATATCAGGAAGGACTTTTGTAACTGCAGCAATTATATATCATGACGGTCCTTCAATAACATCAGGACATTACACAGCTTATTTAAAGTCTAGAAATGGCTGGTCATTCTGCAATGATTCTGTTTTAATTTTCACAAAAAAATTGCCGTATGACCTTAAAAACTCTTACCTGGTGTTTTTAAAACCAAAATTTTAGGGAAAGAATCTCGGGATGTGCTCTGAGGAATTTCAAGAAGTTCTAATGGCTCCTACACGATTTGGCCTTGAGGATAAGTGTAGTACAGAGACATAACTTCTTACCATAACACTGGACGTCATGGAGAAATAACTGCACTTTGAATGAATTCAGAAAAACTGTTTCTTTTTATAAGCAAATTGAAGCAGCCAATCAAAACATGGAGTAGAGGGAATGTAAGTCTGCAATGCTGTCTACTGTTTTATATTGCTTTGTGATTAAAAGTGATGTAGAGAATAAAATAATTGTAGTAGTCATAGAGATAGTGTAAGTCTGCTTCATAGTAAGCAGTATCAGTGTCATAGGAAATGTAGAACATGACTGAGCAAGAAGGGGAAGATATTACTAGTCCAGGATTGTGAAAATTATCTTCAACATTTTAATTTTGAAAGTTGCGGAAATACAACATGACCGGATTGGCTTACAAGAATTCTAAGAGTTATAAATGGCTCTGACATGATTTGGCCTTGTGGAAACGTGTGGTAGAGAGCAATAAGTCATTTATTGTATGTAACATGTTTTTCAAAACGATGGAGGTTTTCTTTCAGAAAGTGGCGGTCTGAAAGTAATAACAGCACAACAGAGTGTAAGCTGATCATAGGACATCCTTCGACGTCATGGAAAGTAAGTTAACTTTAAGGAATTCTGAATTCTGATTTGTTATGTTGTATGGGTTTTTTAAACACAATCATTTTGATTGTGTTTTTTTTTCCCCGCTGTTATATGATGAATACCTTCAAGTCACTGTTTTTAGTGAAATTTGATACATTCTGAGAACAGCAAAAATAAACCATTTAACATGTATGATTAATTCTGTACTGTTTGCATTTATGATGTACATTTAGAACTGTGTAGGAGGCATGGAGAAGGAGAGGCTTCTGTAAGTGTCAAAGTTGTTGCATACAGTGCTCATATTCTACGTAGTCTTTCATATGATAGACTACATTTCCACAATGAGATACCTAAGCAAAGGAAACACAGGTGATATGATTGTGGAATGAGCAAAAAAAATTGCACATTTTTCAATTATATAACCTGTGTTTCCTAACATTACACATCACATTGTGTAGATGAGGTTTATGCCTGTTCCTGGAGACAGAGGACGTCTGACATTTGTTCAAGAGTGCAGTGGACATGACTCACTTCGTTGGTAGGCCTCCACATGTATTATCTCCTCTGTATTCTTCAACAAACCTAAATTCCATCTGCAACCCTGATTAGGACTTACCTGAAACAAATCTGTGCATAGGTTACACCTTATTGGCATCTTGAAACAATCATTTAAAATGTTAGGGTCAGATTTATGGTGGCCGTGCGCCTCTTTTGCTCCATTGTGGATCACTTTTGTGTAAAAGATGCACCATGTTGCAAGATAGGTTTCAGTTCATCTCCAGCAAGATACCATCAGTTTAAAATGTATATAATTAGCACTGTGTAGGGGGCATGCAGAGGCTGAAGCTTTTGTAAGTGTCAAAGTTGTTGCATGCAGTGCTGCACTTCTGGGTACTGTTTAATATGCTGCACTACATCTGCACTATGAGATACCTAAGCCTAGGCAACACAGATGATGTGATTGTGAAATGAGGAAAAGAAACTCCACATTTTTCAATTACATCACCTGTGTTTCCTAAGTTTACGAATGACATTGTGCAGATGAAGTTTAGGTCTGTCCACGGACACAGAAGAGGTCTGGCCTTTGTTCAAGAGTGAAGTGGACATGACTTACTTCATTGGTAGGCCTTCACATGTATTATCTCCTCTGTATTCTTCAACAAGCATAAATTTGATATGCAATCCTGAGTAGGCCTCACCTTAAACAAACCTCTGGAGAGGCCACACCTTATCGTCATCCTGAATCAATCATTTCAAATGTTAGGGACAGATTTCTGATAGGTGTATGCCTCTTTTGCGCCACTGTGCGTCACTTTTGTGATGCAGCGGCGGTGCAAAAGATTTGCTATGAGGCGACAAAATTACAAATTGATGCATCTAGGCAGATGTGTCATGCTGTAAAAAACCCGTGCCACATGAAACCGATGCAGCAGTGATGCAAAAGATGCACCATGTTGCAAGACATGCCTGACTTCATCTCCAACAAGATAAGAAGCTAAGTCTTCTGTAAATGTCAAAATTGTTGTATACACTGCTCAACTTCTATGTACTCTTTGATATGCTAGACTCCATCTGCACTATGAGATACCTAACCAAAGGCAACACAGGTGATGTGATTGTGAAATGAGGAAAAGAAACTCCACATTTTTCAATTACATCACCTGTGTTTCCTAAGTTTACGAATGACATTGTGCAGATGAAGTTTAGGTCTGTCCACGGACACAGAAGAGGTCTGGCCTTTGTTCAAGAGTGAAGTGGACATGACTTACTTCATTGGTAGGCCTTCACATGTATTATGTCCTCTGTTCTCTTCAACAACTCGAAATTTCATTTGGAACCCTGAGTAGGCCTCACCTCAAACAAACCTCTGGATAGGACACATCTTATTGGCATCCTGAAACAATCATTTAAAATGTTAGTGTCTTGCGACACTTTTGTGAGACAACAGCAGTGCAAACCATGCACCATGTTTTAAGATAGGCCTCACTTCATCTGCATCAAGATACTGTTAGTTTAAAATGTATATCTTTAGGACTGTGTAGGGGGCCTGGAGAAGCAGAAGCTTCTGTAAGTGTCAAAGTTGTTGAAAAACTGTTTGTCCTTCAATCTTTTCCCTTGTCTTTTCTGATTTTTAAATACATGTTTTAATATTTTTCAAATGTTTGTTCTCTCTTTCACAGATTGAAAGTATAAAAACAAAAAGTGAGCAAGTTAACAACAATTATAAGGTAAATGTTTTGTACTCTTTTCGTTACATTTCTATCACATTCACCTACTAGTAGTTCGACAGCTTCATTTCTTTAACCCTCAGTTTCCTGCCTTTGCTACTTCCCTCATTCCTTTCTCTATTACCTACTTACTCTACTCCTTCCACTCCTTTTCTCAGTCCCTCTCTTCTCATAGTTCCTCACTCTTGTTCACTCACTCCGTCTCAATTACTCTTAGTGTCTTTGACTGATCACTCTTTCACTACTTGTTCATTATGCTTCTTCTGTGTAGTTGAAGCACACTAAGGGGGATATTATGAACACAGCCAATAAAATTATTGCTGTTTTTATTGGCAGAGAACGGTTGCAAAAGTGGTTTTAGCAGCAGTTTTCCGCCGCAAAAGCGGCTTTAGCGACACATTTCTGCCGATAAAAGCTGCAAAACTTTTATTGCCTATGTTGATGATATGGCTCTATGTTATTTACATTTCTTTGCTGTTTCAATTAATCTTTTTCTGTTCTTTTTTCTTTTCTGTTTTCTGTTTTTTCTCTCTGTTATTCCACATGTTTTAATCTGATTTTGAACATTCACTCACATTCTCCAAGAAACTCTTCTTTGTTATTGTTCTACTCTCTTTTTTTTCTTTCACTTCCTTATCTATTTTGTTTTTCACAATTATACCCTCTTCCATCTTTTCTTCGGTAAATAGATCTAGTAAACAGTATCTCTGGTTTACTCCCTATAGCTGTCTTTCTTTTAACATTACTCTCTGTTTACTTCTCTTATACTTACTCTTCTTTTTTTTTTTTTTTTTTTTTTGGTTCACTCCCGGTTCGCGAACCGGGAAGCGAACTGGGAAGCGAACTAAAAGAAATAGAGCTTGCCAGAGTGCTAAACATTCTAGCAATTTTTTTTTGAAAGGGGAGGTAGTTCTGAAAAGAACTTTTTTTTTAATGTTTTTGTTGTTTTATATATTTATTTATTTTTTGAAAATTTTTTGTTTTTTTTGTATTTTTTGAACAGTTTTATGTTTTTTTTGGTTTTGATGGAGGGGAAACAACAAAAAAACAGGCATTGAAAAGGTCTCAACAGGAGCAAAAAAAAAAATTACTGTCTGGGGCGGTAGGGCAATTGTGATTTACATAAGCTAGGTTGATTAACGTAATGCTCATGTTACCACATGACAGCAATGCACCGCAATACATACAGGTAAATTTCATATGAGCAAAGTTCTCCTGAATGTTTGGCACGGTTTCCCGTGCCTCTGCTCCTGTCAACGATATCAGTGATGTTGACCTGGCCACAGGAGTTGTTGTTGGGTTATCTTGCATGTCACGTATCTCTGCCTGGCTGTAGTTCAATGGATGCCACCTGTTCATGTGACGATGCATTGTATAGTTACCGAAGCTATACTTTTTATCAGTGCCTCTAGATAACCGGTCTTTACAAATGAGGCAGGTGACATACCTAGCATTTACTTTCTTTTGCCCTCGAGGAAGTGAAAAAAACTGCCAAATAAAACTGGCTTTCCGATGGGAAGCCCGGGGCACCTCTTGTAAGAACTGTGGTCCTTCTGTCTCCTCTTCCTCTAGTTCATCCTCTTCCTCCTCTGTGTTGCTGATGAACTGGGGAGGTGGTCCTCTCTTCCCATGAGGAGGTGGAGGTGGTGGTGGGGGTGCACCAGCTGAAGCAACTAATGAAGCCATTGCTCAACTATCAAAAATGGTCTTCCTCTCACAAAGATGAAAGTCAGAGTGAGGAAAGAAGGAGGGGTTTTCATCATTTGGGAAAAACAATAGTTCTAAACCAATGAAAAGTGTTATTTTTAGGTCACCTGACCTAGCCTTACATCATTATGAAACCAAAAGTGAAATGAACCAATGAAAAGTTTTATTAACAAGTCACATGACCTCTTACGCTTAAGTTACGCGCTGCGGAACGCTCCCCGGATCGCTTCCGGGTCGCTGCGCTTCGCGCTTCGGTACACGCTCCGGAGCACTTCCGGGTGCGCTAACGCGGTGCGTCATAAGACGCATTACGCGGCAACGCGATACGTTGCGCTTTCGCGACGCGCCGCGGATCGCTTCCGGGGAGCTGCGCTTCGCGTCTCAGTTCGCGTACCGGAGCACTTCCGGGTGCGCTAACGCGGCGCGTCATAAGACGCATTACGCGACAACGTGATACGTCGCTCTTCCGCGACGCGTCACGATGTTGATTTCTAACGCGGCAGTTGCGCTAACGGAACGTTTACCGGTTCGCGGACTGGGTCGCGGCATCAAGATGAGCTAACGGGAAGCTTCCCGGTTTGCGAACAAAAAAAAAGTATTAAAAAAAAAAATTATTAATAAACATATCAAATATATTTTAGGATTTAAAGAAGAATACATTTTACAGCTACAGATATTAGCTTTTAAAAAACCAATGAAATTCACTGAAAAAACCATAGGTTATAGACCATATATAGTTAGGAATTAGCATTTACAAAACCTTGAAAATTCACTGAAAAAACCATAGGTTATAGACCATATATAGTTAGGAATTAGCATTTAAAAAACCTTATTTTACTCACACAAAACCATTGAAATTCCATATATAGTTAGTTGTACTAACTATATATCACGCACCCGCAATCCACTGCTGATGATGTCACATATTACATCATTCATGACATGGTCAGTGACATCACTGATGACATCACTGATGACATCTCAAATGACATCACTGATGACATCTCAAATGACATCACTGATGACATCACTGATGACATCTCAAATGACATCACTGATGACATCTCAAATGACATCACTGATGACATCACTGATGACATCTCATTTGACATTACTGATCACATCACTGATGACATCATTCATGTGATAATACGATGAACCTCTTCAGACTCTAATATAACCTTAGATACACTCAGTGTAAACAGACACTCATAGACTGTCACTCATCCATGGAGTTACTCAGACACTTAGTCAGTCATGCAAAGAATCAATCACACCTCCATTTCCTCAACTATACAGTTATACACACCTTACTTATTCAAACATATACTAAAACATATTTACTCACTTATACAATCCTGGATACAAGTTCACAATGATCCATACAGCCACTCACACATTCACTGGCTCTTATGCACAGTTATTTATATATGTCAACTCTCACATGTACTGTATTTTACATATGTACTTACTTTAACATGTAGCACTGAGATATCCATTCACTCACCAATACACTCATGCACACAGTCAACTGCCCATACAGCTGTTTCCACATGCACTTTTGAACCCATACATCTAGTCAATCAACTGCTCACACATCTATGCAGAGAGTCATACACCTCCCAGCCACCCACCCACACACTCAGTCTCCCATACAAATGCTTGGGCAACCAATCAATAACCCATATAGTTAATCATATAGCTACTGATCAACACATGCAGCAGTTTACAGAACAACAGACATAATGATGCACAAATTAAGACAGTTTAGTCACTAACCCATGCACTCAGTGAGACACATTTAATCAGTCACTCATACAGTCAGTCATGCCCCTACTAAATCCTTCATCAAAACACTTATACATCCACTCATTCTTCAATATGTAAGACATATTTTAACTTTACAGAATTATACAGTCACTGGATGTAGTCATCAGTGATGTCATCAGTGATGTCATTTGAGATGTCATCAGTGATGTCATCAGTGATGTCATTTGAGATGTCATCAGTGATGTCATCAGTGATGTCACTGACCATGTCATGAATGATGTAATATGTGACATCATCAGCAGTGGATTGCGGGTGCGCGATATATAGTTAGTACAACTAACTATATATGGAATTTCAATGGTTTTGTGTGAGTAAAATAAGGTTTTTTAAATGCTAATTCCTAACTATATATGGTCTATAACCTATGGTTTTTTCAGTGAATTTTCAAGGTTTTGTAAATGCTAATTCCTAACTATATATGGTCTATAACCTACGGTTTTTCAGTGAATATATATATATTCCCTGAAAAAAACATAGGTTTCAGCCACGTTATAGTTAGGAATTAGCATTTAAAAAACCTTAGAAATTCACTGAAAAAACCATAGGTTTCACCCATGTTATAGTTAGCTGGACATTTCTCTCATACAAAACCATTGAAATTCCCCCGTTATAGTTAGTTCAGCTAACTATAACACGCGCGCCCGCAATGCACTGCTGATGACATCACATATTACATCACTCATCACATGGTCAGTGACATCACTGATGACATCATCCACTGAATGTGTGTCTTTCGAAAAATAAATATTTTCATATATGTATATCTAAAGGTCGATGGAAGAATAAATGGGTAAATAAGTGTCTTAATTGATGTTTTTTTTGTAAATTTAATTGTAGAATTGACTTATTGAGTGTATCTTAGTGAATACATGTATTAGCGAGTAATGTTTAAATATGTAAATATCTGTATAAGTGTCTCACTTTGTGTATAAGAGGCTGCATGGGTTGGTGAGTAGCTACACGAGTGTCTATATGGGTTATTAGTTGTTTTTTGAGCATCAGAATGAGTGTCTGTATGGTTTGGTGGCGGGTATTACTTAGGGCACAGATGCATGAATGACTGACTCACTGTTTGTATGTGTTTTGAAGACAGCATGTGTGCAGGACTGTACGGGTGGATGAATGTGTGTATGGGTGTGCTAGTGAGTAAGTATGGGCGAATTTTGCGACTTCGCGATCCGCGAATTTGCGGATTTGCGAATTCGCGATCAGCAAAATTCGCGAATTTGTGCGAATTTGCGGATTTTTTTATTTTTGCGTGTTCGCGGGGCGATTTGCGTGTTCGCGGGGCGCTTTGCGTGTTCGCGGGTTTTTTTTGTGCGCGAGACCGCTCGTTGTTGTGCCCTTCTGCCCTCTGCCCCACTTGTTTTTGTGCACTTCTGCCCTCTGCCCCACTAGTTTTTGTGCCATTCTGCCCTCTGCCCCACTCGTTTTTGTGCCATTCTGCCCTCTGCCCCACTCGTTGTTCTGCCATTCTGCCCTCTGCCCCACTTGTTGTTGTGCCCTTCTGCCCTCTGCCCCACTCGTAGTTGTGCCCTTCTGCCCTCTGCCCCACTCGTTGTTGTGCCATTCTGCCCTATGCCCCACTTGTTGTTGTGCCCTTCTGCCCTCTGCCCCACTCGTTGTTGTGCCCTTCTGCCCTCTGCCCCACTCGTTGTTGTGCCATTCTGCCCTCTGCCCCACTCGTTGTTGTGCCCTTCTGCCCTCTGCCCCACTGGTTGTTGTGCCATTCTGCCCTCTGCCCCACTTGTTGTTGTGCCCTTCTGCCCTCTGCCCCACTCGTTGTTGTGCCCTTCTGCCCTCTGCCCCACTCGTTGTTGTGCCATTCTGCCCTCTGCCCCACTGGTTGTTGTGCCCTTCTGCCCTCTGCCCCACTGGTTGTTGTGCCCTTCTGCCCTCTGCCCCACTCGTTATTGTGCCATTCTGCCCTCTGCCCCACTTGTTGTTGTGCCCTTCTGCCCTCTGCCCCACTCGTTGTTGTGCCCTTCTGCCCTCTGCCCCACTCGTTGTTGTGCCCTTCTGCCCTCTGCCCCACTCGTTGTTGTGCCATTCTGCCCTCTGCCCCACTCGTTGTTGTGCCCTTCTGCCCTCTGCCCCACTGGTTGTTGTGCCCTTCTGCCCTCTGCCCCACTGGTTGTTGTGCCATTCTGCCCTCTGCCCCACTTGTTGTTGTGCCCTTCTGCCCTCTGCCCCACTTGTTGTTGTGCCCTTCTGCCCTCTGCCCCACTCGTTGTTGTGCCCTTCTGCCCTCTGCCCCACTCGTTGTTGTGCCATTCTGCCCTCTGCCCCACTCGTTGTTGTGCCATTCTGCCCTCTGCCCCACTCGTTGTTGTGCCCTTCTGCCCTCTGCCCCACTCGTTGTTGTGCCCTTCTTGCCTCTGCCACACTCGTTGTTGTGCCCTTCTGCCCTCTGCCCCTCTCCTGTTTTATTTTAGAATGGCGCCCGCAAGCTGCCAGCGCCATTCTAAAATAGGTACTAACTTAGCTTCATCAGGAAGCACTAATAGATAAAATAAAGCAGGTGCTCGAATTCAGTTAAACTCGAGCACCTGCTTCTATTAGTGCTTCCTGTTGAAGCTAACTTAGTAACTATTTTACAATGGCGCTGGCAGCTTGCCGGCGCCATTCTAAAATAGTTACAAGCTTGAAGCTTGAACTTTTGCCCCCCGGATCCGTTCCGCTCGCGGATTTGCGGATTTTCGGCAAATTCGAGGGAATTCGCGGATTGCGAATTTGCTGAAAATCCGTAAAATCCGCGAGCGGAACGGATTTCGCGCCCATGCTTACTAGTGAGTGAATGACTGCCTCAATAGTGTCTCTATGAGTAAGTACGTATGTTTTAAACTAGTATATGTGAGTATTGATGTATATAAGTAAGGGTATATGACAGTGACAGATTGAATAAGTTCCTGTATAAATAAGTATGTGCTTCTATAACTGATTGTTTAAGAGAGTAAGTATGTGTACGTTTCTGTAAAAGTAAGTGTAGTGGTGTGTGTATAGCTGTATATGCAAACAAATGGATGTTTGATAGTTTATTTGCATGTGTGACTATGTGTGTGAGTAACTGTATGGATGAGTATCGGTGTGTAACAGGATGTATAGGTTTATGAGTACATATGATGAGTGAGTACATGTTTAAGTGACTATATAGAACTGTTGGTGAATGAGTGGATGTGTATGTAGATGTTGGAATTACTGAATAGGTTGTTGTAACTGGTATTGGTATCTCAATTGATTTGAAAATGTTAGTATCTATTTTTGAATGTGTGTATTAACGGTTATATTAGGGTGAGGAGAGATCTGCCACTCTTTCACAAGGATGATGTCATCAGTGATGTCATTTGAGATGTCATCAGTGATGTAATTTGAGATGTCATCAGTGATGTCATTAATGATGTCACTGACCAGGTGATGAGTGATGTAATATGTGCAGGGTGTAACTCGTCTGACGAGTGTTCAACCACAGCCGCAACAACAACCACAGGTGCAACAAGGAGAGGCGCAAGGAGAGGCGCAAGGAGAGGTGCAAGGAGAGGCGCAAGGAGAGGTACAAGGGGAGGCACAAGGAGAGGCACAAGGAGAGGCACAACTGCCCCCAATACTTGTTCCTCCAGAAGTAGCGGCACATCAGGAAGTCGAGATTCATGTGGAAGTATCAGCCGAGCAAGCCACTCCTGATGATCCATTGTCTTCCAGATGCCCAGCAAGTGAAAGGAGGGCTAGTACAACTTCTTCTTCAAGCCCCCTTCCTTCTGATGATCTAGATCTTGATTGGCACCCACCAATTCAGTCTAAGAGGGAGGCACGCCATGAGCCGACGAAGCTAGGTAAAAGGAAGGTTCTCGCAAGGCTTTCAGTTATGGGTGATGATGAGTCTGACGAAGAAGAAGTGGAAGTGGTGTATTCTGCTGCTGATGAAGAGTCTGATGATGATGACCCAGTAATCACAGTCATCACTCCAGCCCCAGCAGGTATGCAGCAGGCATACATGTTTACACTATCCCAAAATGCTGCACGGGATGTGGGCGGCGTGGCACTGGTACCACCACCAGCACAGGTAACTACTACATCAACATGACCCACAGCTTCCATATTTTCTCTTCAGAAGGGCCGGCAGGGAGCTCCATCCAGCTCAACCTCCATTACCTCAAGAAGTGGTGCTGTAAGTGCACAACAGAGTCAAATTCCGCCACGCCCATCCTCCACTTAATCTGGCTTTGAAAGTGGCACCTTCACCACCACCAGAAATCTCAACTCTCCAGTTTGGGACTTCTTTAGTATTAGCAAAAAGGCAGAAAACCAAATTATCTGTTCGATTTGTAAACAAGTAGTTAGTCCGGGTAAGCTTGGTACCAACTATTGTGCCGGAGGCCAGAGAGGTCATCTCCAAAAACACCACAGCATCCAGTGGGAGGCGCATCTAAGTAACATCCTGAAAGCCAAAAGTACAAATCCAAATGTAGCCATTATTATTGCATTTGATGACGAGGAGCTGATCATGCAGGAGGGAGGTGAAGAAGCGAGAGACATTTTTTTTTGTACGCACAGTACCCCTGGCAGCAGCACTGCAGTGGTAGCGCCCACACCCTATACCCCAGCAACATCTAGGAGGCACAGTAAGAGTCTGGTAGAGACACCAATGCGAAAAAGTACATGAATGAGCCTAACTGGGTTGAAGAACTCTGGATCATCATCACATATGAAAATAGTCCAGACCACCATTAAAAGCATGTTTTGGTCAGAGGCGCCATTTGAATGCAACCACCCAATGGTTGCAATGCTGGCTAAAATGTTAGCGTTGGACCTTCTCCCTTATTCTTTTGTGGAAGTGGTGGGTTTTCTAGAATTTGTGGCAACAGTGTTCCCTAAATGGAAGGTTCTTAGCCGGTACTATTTTGCCGGAGTTGCGGTTCCAGCACTACATCAAGAAGATGTGCTGGATGTGATTGGGGCAGCTTTGCAGAAGAGTGCTGTTCACACTATCCACCTGACAACAGACATGTGAACCAGTTGCCAAACCGTTGATTACATGTGCATTACTGCACACTGGGTCTCTTTTGCGGGGGTTAGAGAGAAGATAGCTGCAGGTGTTGCCAATGTCACAATTTTTCAAGCTACTCAGAAACATGCGACAGTAGCCATGTTTGCCATGGAGCAATTTCATACTGCAGTAAACATTTTGGAGGAGTTTAACAGTAAGATCTTTCAATGGCTGCAGCCAAGAAGGCGCATGATTGGTTATGTTTCCACGGATAATGGCAGTAATATAGTTAAGTTCATATAATTATGGGTAGCACTCCGTTTTTTTAACTCAATCTTATTGTGTATACAATTTTAACCATCTCGCTTAATCGGGTGGCGTGCTCACATTTAACGTGCTAAGCCCAAACAACACGTGCTTCGACTATACAACATAATTTCAGGGCTCCTTCGCCCCAAAGAACCGTGGCGACAGCCTCTTCTTAGAATGCAGTTGCAACCTTTGATTTAAATGTTTAGTTCTTTTTCCTCTTTGTATTCCTTCTATTTCTTAAGTGTTCCGTTTTAGTTCTTTTCACTTTTTTTATCCATCTCGACTTCATGCAAGGTAAAATGCCATATTTTCAAAGTTTCTTATATTCAAGCGGGCTGTTCATGCCCCTCTTCATGAATACGAACAAAAGACACAATCCTTCACTTCTGTCATGTAGCAGTTTATTCATAGCCCAATGCATTTCGGACCACCCTGGGTCCTTCGTCAGGGGAAACTGGAAATAACATAAAAGAGAGGAAGGGCGGACAGAACGAGAATAGGCGGGAGAGGCGTGTTAAAGGAAAGGGAGTTCGGTACCTGATGGAGCAGACCCAGTGGAAAGATTAGAGCTGCGAGGATGTCATTGTTATAGCAGGTACGCATGAATGAGAAATGTGAATCGGAAATGTAGTGAAAGTTGGGAAGGGGTTACAAGTACTGTGAAATATTTGATGAGAAAGCGCAGCGAGGCTAGAAGAGGGGATGGGGGCGAAGTATGGGTTGGAGAAATGTGATGGAAACGAAAAGAAGGGAGGGTGCAACGGTTACGCAAATGTGCATACTTCTGAACGATCACGACTAAGCCTAAAATGAATGCTAGCCACATGACTCTGTTTAAACAGTGACGAAAATGTTAAGTCAAGAATTTACAGTAAATGCTCGTTTTTATGTTATTTCCAGTTTCCCCTGACGAAGGACCCAGGGTGGTCCGAAATGCATTGGGCTATGAATAAACTTCTACATGACAGAAGTGAAGGATTGTGTCTTTTGTTCGTATTCATGAAGAGGGGCATGAACAGCCCGCTTGAATATAAGAAACTTTGAAAATATGGCATTTTACCTTGCATGAAGTCGAGATGGATAAAAAAAGTGAAAAGAACTAAAACGGAACACTTAAGAAATAGAAGGAATACAAAGAGGAAAAAGAACTAAACATTTAAATAAAAGGTTGCAACTGCATTCTAAGAAGAGGCTGTCGCCACGGTTCTTTGGGGCGAAGGAGCCCTGAAATTATGTTGAGTAATATAGTTAAGGCCATGGCTGATGGTGGCTATTTCAGAGTGCCGTGTTTCGTGCACAGCATTAACATTATTGTTCAAGATTTCTTGAAAAAAGAAAACACAGTCAGCAAGTTACTGACCACCTGCTGAAGAATCTGCACACATTTCAGCAGTTCTTTTAAGGCTCGGAAGCAGCTGAGGATCATTCATCGTGACCGTAGAGTGCCAGTCAGAGGACTAATCCAGGAGGTGGCAACACGTTGGAACTCAACCTTCTACATGCTTGAGCGTCTGTTTGAGCAGTACTTGGTAATCAATGAGTATGTCTTTCACGCACGGGGTGCTTCTATGAAAGACATGAGGCTAGAGGTGGTGGAATGGGACCTAGTTAAAAGCCTGACAGACATGCTTCATCCTTTTTAGGTCTTCATGCGTGAAGTCAGCAGGGAGGACTGTACTTTGGGCAAAGCTTTCCCAATGTTGCGCTTGCTAGAGCACCAACTGAAGGCGGTATCTTCAATGTTCCGAGTTGATGCTGAAAAACAAGACGCATATCGGTTGGCGGAGAGCTTATTAAGCCGCCTAGTTGACAATGCAAGGCTTAAAGCAATACATTCAGAACAACATTACATTTGTGCCACTATTCTGGATCCACGGTACAAAAAGGCACTGGCCAGCAATACATTAATTCCTTTTTCTGAAGCAGATGTTTCCAAGTACAAACATTGGCTAGCTCAGTCAGCCACTCGGTTCAAAAAAGAGCGGCAGGAAATTGAAGGACCACCACAAGTACTACTGAAGCAGTGGGCCATCCGGCGTCAAGGTCCACTTCTGTGCCCGAAGGCAGTCACTTTCCCTCAGAGCCGTTACCGACACTAGCAACTGTATCATCATCACCTGCACCAGGCACAACCATAATATTGTCGGAAGCGGATTGGATAACCCATCAAGGGTTTGCTCGTGCCAGTGTTGATGCAAAGGCAACAGATGGTACGCAAAGTGGAGCACCCCTGGAGGACCTTGAGTGGATGGTGCAGGCCTATCTGGATGACCCAACAGGGGTCTTCTTTGATCAGAACTCATCGGTGTATTGGTATGGGACAAGGCCTCAATGGCCACTGATCACCAAGCTGGCTATAAATTATTTGACTTGCCCACTCTCAATCGTGTCTCCTGAATGTGTTTTTAGTGCTGCTGGTGCCATTGTAACTTCAAAAAGGACCCTCCTCTCGCCAAAAAATGTGGAGAGGTTAACAATGATCAAGTTGAATCAGCACTTCATACCACCATATTACAAAATACGTGAATCCATGCAGGAAGAAGAGGACACCGACTTAGGTGACGGAAGTTCTTCTCTGTTAGCTGAACTCCTGTTTCAATTCACAGAGTTTGAGGACGAGCTCTACTTCCCTGACACCTAGGCTTGAAATACTTACTTCTTTTTTTTTCCCGTCCGTATTCACCTTTATTTCTGTGTGTCTTTCTTTGTTTTGCAACTTTTAGCACAACAAAACTCTAATCACAACAAATCCATCAGCAGCACTGTCTTCGTCTTATTTCCATATTGAAGGTGCCGATGTCTGCATTCCTGAAGTTCACAAGTTCACAACTCAGTCATGCTCCTCTATCCTCCTCCTCCAAGCTCCCCCTATCCATTTCTCTCGAAGCAGATGGCCGGATTACACAGAATCAAGAAACTGTCGATTCGTAGACGAGTCCCCTCAAAAGGAGTGGGACTGGAATGACTGACTATGCTGACTGTTACTTCTGAAATTGACACGAGAGGCTGCCCTGTGGTCCTTCACTTAAGAATAAGATGCTGATAAAAAGTGGAACAGGTAATGAATGATGAGATGGCATGCAGTGGACAACGCTGGCTGTCTGGCTCTGATGAAAGCCATTTCTGTTTGTTTGTTGTGCATGAAATAAAACCTATGTGTTCTGTTATTATTTAATCTTTTACACACTAACTGTAACTGAAGTCTACTCTGTTTACCTTGTTTAATGCAAATTGTACTTCTACTGCAGGGGCCACTACGTTGCATGATTTTTTAATATGGAAAATGTCCTTGGACTCACTGTGTGTAGACTGTGACTGCATGAACAACATTGAGTTTGCCAACACCATGATGATTGATGATGAGTCATGATGACCGAAGTTACATAATATCTTTACAGTCACTCACTGGGATGGATGGATCATCATCGTCGATTTACGGAAGAACTATGGCCATTTCGTGAGTGGTAAACAGGTACACAAGTCAACAACAACAACAGCAGAACTACATGTTTGTCTAGTCGTTGTATGGAGTGGTCCAGCCAGTGTAGTGGTATGCCAGAGTCCAGACAGCAGTTCATGTAAAATTGCGGCAATGTGGCTTGCTGTATAAAATTAGATCTGCTTTGTCTGCCTGTGTCAAAGAGGTATGCTACATGGAGTTTGGTTCACTCAGTGGTGCCTGCCTTGACCGTCTGCATGGCCCTGGCCTGCTGTGTGCTAATTATTATCCTGGAAACAGAGACTCAGAGTAGGCACTTTAGAAATGATGCATGTATGTAATACTGTCGCCTCTGAAAGTGAAAGTGTTATTTTTGCACTACACACCGTACCTTATATTTTTCCTCCGGGGTGTTTTAATATCCCTTTCTGTTTTTCCATCGACAATTACAGGACGGCACTTACCCTGTGCGATGGGAAAAACATTAACTCAGGCTTACCATAGCAATCCGCAATTCCCCATCCGCCAGGCAGGCAGTGGACAGTGTGGTCACCTAGATTGATCAACGGAGCGCCCGATGGAATGGAGGAGTACCGCGAATAAGAGGAATGGCTGGATGCATGCAACTTCCCAATTTGACCAGGACAACTACAACATACAGTTACAGTATCCACTTCACTTGTTCTTATCTTTTAAATAATGTTATTGTTGTGAACTTCTATGAGTGTGACTCTGTGCATTTGCTCTCTGCTTCAAATTCATCCCTACAGCTATTTGATAAGTTTATTTGCTATTTTTAAAACTAATGTAATGTACTACTAAGTGTTTGTTCTCTCTGAGGGCAGATAGGCAATTGAAATTGCCTAATTACTGCAGCCCTGTACTGTCTAATTGTTTAGTACTAGTTAGTAAGTTGTAGTAAGTACTACTTTTCAGTAACCTAACCATCCATTAGCAAACAACTTCCTGCATGCACTTCCTTTATGTCCCTTAAAAGATTTATGGATATCTTCGTATCCAAAGATTTGTTTTTCTTCATTTGTTGTTTGTCCATGCTGTGTTTTTTTTCTCTCTCCAAAAAACTTTCCCAAACACCCCCATTCCCATCCATTGTTCAAACCCTAACCCTCTTCCCCCAGGCTGTGTGGTTTTCATTGAGATGTGACTAAATGACACCAATAATTCCACAAGCTTGCTGGGGAGGATAAGGTAAAAAGCAACAGAAAATCAATTTCAAGGCAGGTCAAGGAATCCGAGGATATATTCTTATTCTGCTTGACAGACACCCATGAGTATTTGCAAATCAATTCAGAATTTCATGTCCGCCATCGAGTGGATTCATCATCAACAACATCCTCCTACACGTGACAAAAGCTTACGCTGCTGTGTCCTTCAGTACTAGTTCTTGTAGTAGCCAACTTTAATCGCCATTTGCCATGCAGCCAGCCCTGTGCCTAGCCCTAATCTCAAACACGAATCACAGGTAAGATAAGCAATTTGGGGGAGGAAGACTAATGGAGTAGGAGGAGAGGAGAGACTGACGGTAGTACTAGTAAAGTAGTAGGACAATTGAATTCACAAACTCTGTCAGTGGCACTTTTGTACAAATTTGGGCAATTACTTAGACAATTTGAATCAACCAGCCAGTTAAGTTTCAGGAAAATAAACATACAATTAACCCCCCCTGCCTCCCCCAGAAAACAGTAAAAACGCGTATGCTATGTTTAAGTGGAAAATAAATAATTATTTCGACCCTAACAAAAATAAACTATCCCACAAGACCCGACCCACCCCCCTTCCTAACCCCAACCAAAGTCCATGAAATGTCCCGAAAAGGTCCAAAACCCCAATGCCCAATTCCCACCCCCCAAAAAGTCTTTAAAAAAGGGGCAAGGGACAGTCTCTACTTTGGCCGGTGGTGTCCTGTGGCCAGGTGTTCACGCAGCTCTCTCCAGAGGGCCTTGAGCAGGACTTTCCGCCTCTCCACCTCCTGCTCAAGGTAGGCCACTCGCAGGGTAAGGCGGTGCATACGCGCCTTGCAGGTACTGTGGGGGGCAGCTGTTTGTTTCGCTGTTCGGCGGTGGTGGGTGGTTGCCGGACCACGGGGCCATACCGCTGGAGGAATGCGCTGGCTGTATGACCCCGGGGCAGTGGAGGAGGATGCAGATGTTGTTGTTGACTGAGAGTCATCCTCCTCCTCCTGAGCCACCAGCCGCCGATATTCGGCGACAATTACCTCCAGCTTCCGTCGCCTGGCCCGGATAGCTAACTCCTTCCTTGATAGTTTAGAAGGAGTATCTATATGAAGAAATAAAAAATACTGTAACCAATACTCTTTAAGATTAACACAAAATAATTCAACAGAATGCTGTGTCACAGTAGCACTAGCAACTTGCAAGCACAGTACATAACATTTGTGGCATGTATCTATCTAACCTCCCACTTCGTCGACCTCTGCTCTAACATTAGTGGGAGTTTCAGGAATTCTACTAGCACTATGGACTCAATACATTAGACTCAGACAGTACACCAGTCTTCTTCTTCTCTCTTGTTTAGCGAAATTAGTACGTAAACTTGTGGGTGCCGGCATAATGCCAGCGCAGTCGGCTTGCACCCAAGAAAAACAGACGCAAGCCATGATGACGCAGACTCGCGTTACTGTTACCAGTACATGCAGGTGGGGAAGCTCTTACTTTTCTATTACGGGTGGCACTGGCCATACTCTGTGACAAGGGCTACTGCTCAATTAATTTAACTTTCACCCTGCCCTGCCCCTGACTACTACAAAAGGAAAATGAAGAAGATAATATGATCATCTATCCCTTCACATGATATTTGCTTATATAAGGGGTGACTTTAGGTGCTTTGTTTTTATTGTTTGAGTGAACACCGATAGGCCACACATGAATGACAGAGTTGAAAAAAACCTATTAACATAGGTAGTGAGTGGTCCCCGTAATCGCCGGAGGAAGACACTTGTGACTTGACTTGATAATGTGAACTATACAATATAGATACACAATATACGCTGTGCTTGCAAACTACTGTTGGTCAAGGGAGTATTCTGAAAAATTACAACTTCTACTTTCCTCGGCTTAGCTACTCTGGCACGGACGTGCGGTGTTACATGCTCTTCAAGCTAACACTCTTCATCCAGTGACCGTCTACTCTGTCTACTCTACATACATCTATTCTATCTATGAGGAAGATACCATCCAGGCATATATCCATTCAAAGTAAATGTCAATCATTCTTCTTAATGTCTCAACTGGACAAACCTTACTTTTTCTCACCGAAAAACACCCTTTTTATTTTATTTTGTAAACCGCCACCCACGCAACCGTGCTTGACTTGCATTTGAATTTGACCCAAAGGATATATTGCGCACACATACAGTTTCTGTTTCACCCACCCAGGCAGTCCTCTTTTCTTTCTCCTTCCACCCATCCTTGCTTCAACCGGCCATGCATCAGATTCCTACCAGCCACCTCTGCCTGCATTTAAAAACACATATCATTCTTTGCCAGTCATTAATTTAACTTGCTCGTCCTTCCTCCTTTCTTACACCCTTCTTTCCCTTTTTGTTCATCCCATCCATGAAGTTCATTTCTGATCTGACTTGGCTTCTCGATAAAACGTTCACAGCTGAGTTGAAGTCAAATTTAGAGGAGGCCATTGGTTACTCGTCAACTCCCTCCGCTATTTCTAATGCGAAGTCAAGGGTGACTGTCTTTTACCTGGTTGACAAAAACATAGTTCTAAATTTGTAAGTCTTCTTAACAGTAAAGTGTACTTGTACTGTACAACATACACCCCTGCAGCGAGCCTACTCTGCAATCTCAATAAGTAAGGAATATAATAGCTTACAACTGCCCGCCACTACCGAGGCATCCCCCACAGCAGTTCCTGCGGCCACTGGTGGCACCGCATCTGCCCATGGAGTGACCACCTCCGTGCTGGCCCCGGCACTGGTGTTTGTCTGTGCCGATGGTGTTCCGTCTAGAAAAACCATTTCATATTTTTAGATGCCATATACACCACTCCCTATTTTGTCTAGGGATTAATTTTTTTTTTACTACATATAAAGAAATTTAATTATTTGTGACTCTTTAGTCTAAACTAAAAATTCCCCTTTCGGAAGGGGTGGGTGTTTTTATTTATGCTTAGCCATAACATGCTACACTTTTTGGCACAACTGATGAATGCTTGCTTTTTAATGCGCATCTTTTGTCTCATAAAAGACAGAAGATTCCCTGCTACGAACAAGAGCAATATGTTATTCATCATCATCACCACCAGTACTTTAAGTTACAACCAGGTGAGGGGTCTCCCACAATTAATGTGTAAATCAGCCACTGTTCAGATTTCATGAGTTCACCTTTTCTCTTCTATGACGTTTATTTTAATAACTGTTTTTATATAATGCACAATTGAAAATTAATATACAGAGTGCACACAGAGCTAGTTGTTTTACTTTTAATAAAGCTTTAAAACTTACATAGACTCTGTGGATTTTGGTCATGAATGAGTGAGCGAAAGGGTTTGCAATTTGCAAGCATGATTCCGTGACTCTAAGAGGTTGGGACTCTGACTCCGTAGTCTTATGTTCTGGGTTATATAATCATTGGGGATCATCGCTGAATTCGGGAGCTAAATAATGACTCTGACACACTAGCTAGTCAGTAAGGTGATTGGGGGTTCAACTTCTGTTATGACTGAGGTATGTGGAAAGTCTAACTGCGCCTATTATCACCAATGTCCTATTTCTTGTCCATAGTTCTGTATGTGCAGAATAGTCCCTGTAACAGCAGTAGTATGTCCTCCTATCCAATCAAAAAGTAAATTAGTATCTTATTCTTGGTGGCCATTGACATTTTATTGTTGGGAATTGTCAAAGCATAAACATTAAGAAGACTTCAATAGACATTATGGACAACCCAGAGGACTGCACTCAGTGCCTAGAGCTATTGCTGAATAGGAGTTTTGTTTAACACCTTTTGCCAACTGTGCAAGGTTAGCTAGCTACACAGACAGACTAATAATAATAAATAGTGGTATCACAGAGAGTCATAGTAGAGGCAGGATAATAATTTAGAAACAGTCTACAAGAAGATCAAAGAGGATTTAGGAAAAAATAGAATTATAATGAACGTTTGGAATAAATAGGTGCTGTAAAAGTTAGGGAAGTATACTTATTATTATTAACAGGAAAACTTACTGGGGCCAGCAGAAGAGCCCTCCGCGGACCGATCCTGGCCTTCCTGCTCTGCCGGCACTGCCACCGCCACCTCTGTCCTTTTGCCCGTGGGAGGAGCTGATGTACATGAAAGAAAGACACAAACATGGATGATTGTTGTAAACGAAATCAAACATTTCAAAAAAACAATAACAAATTATTTTGGGGAAATAAACAACAATTGCACTAAATTTATTGACCTATCTGATGTGGTCTACTAGGATATTAGTATTGCTGGATTCGCGGACCGTCTACTTGGAAAGTTATGTAACTCACTAAACCAACTACAAAAAGGTTCTACTAGGACTGGCTGCACTAAGCAGCACACGAAGTGACAGACACAGTCCGTCATGATTGCAGACCACTAAAAAATGTCCTACTAAATAACAAGTCATAATATACTCAACTTATCAATCCACCACCATCATCTCTTCTTAGTGGCAGGAGTACAAAGGAAGGACTGGACATGAGTCTCTAGTCTCTCTAGCATTACGCAGTTCTGTAAAGTACACTCATACATAATCACTCAGGCCAAACTGTCACGATTCCCTAATGAAGCCTTCACTGGGAAGCTCTAATGACAATTTGGCGCTATTCACCTGAAAAACCCACCCCTTTCCCGTGCACCTGCACTCCAGTGTAATGTGTAAGGTATCATGAGAGTGTGTGTGTTTTTATACAGTGATTGTAAATGTAAGCATTGTGTCACTAATGGTTATAATTGACCAAACATCCCAAGACTGGTTTTGTATTTTCCAACGGTTTTGAATGCCTTGGTATCTGAATTAAACGCCTTGGTATCTGAATTAAACATTTCCTTTAGGTTTCAGTTCATGTAAAGGACAACTTTGCTTCAGGACAGAGGCGAGAAAGCAGTTCTCTCGCGTGCGCTTCAGCCCGATCTGGCCGAGCGCATGCATATGTAAGGTGCGGCTGGGTGCGGTCTGGTATTTAAACCGCACCCAGTCTTCTGGAAGGCGCTTTGCCTTCCGCCTGTTCCTGAGGATGGTCGTGCTGTTCTCCCTCGCTCAAGAAGACGGCCGCTTACCTGATTTACGATCCTAGAGCTTCTGTCTTCAATCCTCGGCATCTTCTTGAAAGACAAACAGCCTGGCACCTTCATTTCAGCATCGGAATCTGCAAAGACAAAGAGATAAGTGTTATTTCTTTTTCGGTTTAAGGCGCCCTTCGCAAGAAAGGTTTCCGGAACAATTTGTGGAACAATTCATGCAGGAGAATTCACAAGAATCATTGAAAGCAAACTTTGTGATTTACATTAGGTATTTAGGAGTTTGAATTTTGTTAAAAGAAAAGGCAAAAGGTGATCCCTGTAATTTAGAAAGACGCTATTTCTGAATGTTGTACCTGTTTCTTCTTGCAATGTGTAACCCCTAATTTTTAGACTACAAGACACAAGACACAGAAGAAAAGACACAGATTCTTAGTCTAAGTAAGTGAAGAAGGGCAAGAAGCTTTTTTTCTTTAAGTAGGAATTAAGGTAGATGGAGGGGTTTCATAACAGGAAGGGCCTGAAAGGATTTTAACTATTCTTTTGTTTATTTCAGTGACTCTCTTCAAAGAATCAAACTTACTACAGGACAACAAGACAGGGGACAGAAAAATCACCAGACAAAACTGACAATCAAGACAAGAAAGACATACTGGACGAAAGACAGACAAAAGCTGTTCGCAGGTAGGCGAAAGTTTGAACATCTAGAGAGAACAGAAGTTAGGAAGTGGTAATCAACCAAAAGACTAGAGTATAGAGTAAACCCTTGGTACTTGTTGTTTCACAGGTCAACAGCAAGAACACTTACGTCCAGTACCGACCCTCCTCCCCATGGTCTAGCTTATATCTTGTAGTGTGTAAAACTTCCTCAAGGTAGTCTTTAGGGAGGTTGGTCCCTTGCGTCTCTGCGAATCTGCTACTCATCTCAAGGAATACATATCAAGACAAGGTAAGAGACGACGTAGTTACTGTCTTGACAGAAGGCAATGCCCAAGTAGATTAAATTGGTCTGGACGCAATGGACCAAGTATCCCTACAGGATATAGCAGCCATGTTAAACGAATTGAAACAGGAAAATGAAGCTTTGCGTAGAGATATGGCTTCTCTTCAAACTACAGTTCAACAGCAACAAAAGCCGATTTTAAAACCAGCCACTTTTCAGGGAGGAGCCTCCACTTCCGAAGCTCAGACTCAGATTCAAGTAATCACACCTGTTCCTACACCTTTAGCTCAACCCGAGAGATTTTATGGAGACCCTAACAAATTTACCATCTTTCTTAATCAGTGTCATCTACACTTTTTGGCCAAAACCACAGCTTTCCCTGACGATTCTTCCAAAGTGGCTTTTATGTTATCCTATTTAGGAGGTGACGCAGCTCTCTGGTCCGTCCCTTTGGTAGAAAGAGATGATCAAATTTTATATAATTTTAGAGCTTTTGAACGGTCCTTAAAAAAGATTTTTGCAAAGCATGTCTTAGTTCAATCGGCTGACAGTGAACTTTTAAATTTAAAACAGGGTTCATCTGATTTGCTTCATTATATTTATGTTTTTAATCGCTTGGTTCTAGAAGCCGAGTGGCCAATTGAAAAAAGGTTTTTTTTATTCTATCGCGGCTTGAGGGACGATCTCAAGGACATGGTAACTCACATTTTGGAACTTCCTGAAGAAATCAGTGAATTCATTGACCTTGTAGTAAAATTAAATCATAGGCTGTCTGAAAGAAGAGGAGAAAGAGGAAGACAGGACCACAAGGTGATGTTTCAAAAAGAAAGGGTCTCAACTCTTTGTGATACAACCCAAAAATTAGATCCGGTAGAACCTATACAAATAGGGTCTATTCGAGGACCTTAACGAGAGAGGAAAAGGAAAAAAGACGGAAAATGAACCAATGTCTGTATTGTGGAAAGACTGGACATTTCGTGAAAGAATGTCCTTCTAAACCTAACAAGGGGAAGCCCAAGTCCTCGGATGTTGCTTTAACTTCTGAAGGGTCGGAAAACTAGAACGATCGATAAAAGAAGAGGTCAGTTTGTCAAGTGTTTGTTCCAGGTTGGCCTCTACTGTCCCACCCAAGGGGTGCCGACATTTTTGTATTATTGTGGAATTGAAAAGTTTAGCTAATCCAGTAAGGTCTGGGAAAGTAGAAGCAATAATCGATTCAGGAGCTACTGGAAATTTTATTGACACACAATTTTTGAAACATTTAGGGTTTAGCTCTATTCAAAAGACTCACCCAGAAACAGTGAGGGCAGTAGACGGTAAGGAGCTGACTTCTGGACTCATTAATAAGCAGACTGAGGTTTTACTAATGGACAGTTCTCCTATCCACAGAGAAAGAATCATTTTTGATGTGATTGACGCTCCTCAATTCAAACTAATTTTGGGAATACCTTGGCTTGTTTTACACAATCCTAATGTCGATTGGCAGGCAAGAACCATAACCTTTAAATCTCACCATTGTTTGAGTCAATGTTTTTTGTTAGACAGGCCAGAAGACACAATTCAAGGTTTTGACTTTACTGCAGACTCTTCTAGAATCCTGCTCCTTGTGGGAGTGCCTACAGTATATTCGGATTTACAGGACGTTTTTGATAAAAAAAAGGCTAACACTCTTCCTCCCCTTAGGGATTTTGATTGCAGGATAGATCTTGTGCCTGGGGCAACTCTGCCATGCAGCAGAATATATGCCCTGACAGAGAAAGAGAACGAGCACTTAAGAGAATACTTGGACGAGTATCTCGCTAATGGCTTTATAAGGCACTCTAAGTCTCCAGTATCATCTTCTCTTTTTCTCATTCCAAAACGAGGAGGGGAATTAAGAATGTGCATTGATTATAGAGCCTTGAACAATGTTACTATAAAGAACAGATACCCCTTGCCTCCCATTCCAACTCTTTTAGACCAGGTTAAAAATGCAACCATTTATACAAAATTAGATTTGCGCGGAGCTTACCATCTTGTCAGGGTCCAAAAAGGCGATGAGTGGAAGACAGCATTCCGTACCAAATTCGGTCTTTTCGAATATCAAGTCATGCCTTTCGGACTCTGCAACGCTCCTGCAGCTTTCCAATTTTTTATAAATGAAGTGTTGCACGAATTCATTGACGTTTGTTGTGTGGTCTATATAGACGATATCTTGATTTACTCACATTCAGAGGAAGAACATGTACAACAAGTGCGCGCCTTTCTTCAGAAACTGCTTTCTAATTCTTTGTATGTGAAATTAGAAAAAAATTCTCTTTCACGTGTCCCAAGTTGATTTTTCGGGATACATTATTAGACCCTCAGTAATTAAAATGGACCCTAAGAAAGTGGAAGCCGTAAGTTCTTGGCCTAGACCCTCATCAGTTAAGCAGATACAAAGCTTTCTAGGGTTTGCAAATTTTTATCATCGGTTTATTCAGAACTTTTCCCAGACGATAACTCCCATTACCAAATTACTTCGTAAAGGAGTAAAATTTGATTGGACTGAATCTGCCGACCAAGCCTTTCACGATTTAAAAGAAAAGTTTACATCAGCTCCTATTTAGAGTCATCCAGATCCTAAACAACCATTCATAGTTGAGGCGGATGCTTCTCAGTTTGCTTTGGGAGGAATTCTGTCACAACGAAATTTGGAAACAGGTCAAATGCATCCCATCGCCTATTACTCCAGGAAGTTGTACCCAGCAGAACTAAATTACGCAATTGCTGATAAGGAACTATTGGCGATAAAAGCAGTTTTCGAGGAATGGCGTCACTACTTGTTAGGGGCGCGTCACCCAATCACTATATATACTGATCATAGGAATTTGCAAGCTTTACAAAAGGTGAAAGCCTTATCAGCCAGACAATTAAGATGGTCTCTGTTCTTTAATGACTACAAATTTGTAATTACTTACAGTCCTGGAAAGGAAAATCTAAAAGCAGATGCATTGTCTCGCATAGGAGAAAGTGGTTTAGAACAAGAAACTGATGTTCATACGTTATTACCTACTACTTGTTTTCAAGCCTGTTTATCTGTCAAAAGCATTACTGATGGAATACAGATGGAACAAAAAAAAAAGAGTCTTGAAGAATGGAAAAAGGATTACCCATATCTTCAGGAGAGGGACAAGCTTCTTTATGTACATGATCGTGTCATGGTCCCTACAAAATGACTTCAGGATACTATTATCCACCTTCTTCATGACACCCCTCTCTCAGCTCATCCGGGTATTGCCAAAACCTACGAATTAATCAAGAGACAATTTTGGTAGCCTACAATGTTTAAAGATGTTCAACTATATGTAACCACTTGTAGTGTTTGTATCCAAAATAGGGCCTCTCATCAGCCTCCTAGTGGTTTATTAACACCTCTTCCTATTCCACCTCAACCTTGGCATTCCATATCTTTAGATTTTTTTGTAGAACTTCCTTTAACACAAAGAGGGGACACTACTATTCTCACAGTCGTGGATCAGTTTTCACGTATGGCTCATATCATTCCGCTGAAAAAACTTCCTTCCACTATGGAATTAGCAAAATTATTGATTACACATGTCATTAGGTTACATGGAATTCCATCAGTAGTAATTTCAGGCAGGGGGTCTCAATTTATATCTCATGTTTGGAAGAATTTAAGTTCTCTTCTTCAAATGGATATCCATTTGTCATCTAGTTACCACCCCCAAACTGATGGTTTAACTGAACGCACTAACCAAACCATCGAACAATTCCTTTGTTGCATGTTGACTACTGTTTCAGGAGATTGGTCTGATCTCTTAAGCACTTTGGAATTTGCATACAATAATGCAGAACATACTTCCATTAATATGTCTACTTTTTCTGTAATTATGGCTTCCACCCTAAGAATTTTCCAGAAGACATTAAGACTCATAATTCAGTTCCAGCAATCTATGATTATATTTATGGTTTTTCTTCTATTCATGAGGTAGCACGTTACACCTTGGCCAAAACTAAAGAATCTCAAAAGAAAGCTGCCGATAAACACAGAAGAGAACAACCCCAGTACAGTCCTGGGGAAGAGGTTTGGTTAAGCACAAAGAACTTGGCTATAAAAGGAAGTAAAAAATGTAACCCAAGGTTTATAGGTCCGTTTCCCATTAATAAGATCATCAACCCAGTTTGTGTCAAATTACTCCTTCCTCAGAAGTATCAGATTCATCCTGTATTCCATGTATCCTTAATTAAGCCTTTTGATCCTCAAACCAGGTTGATTCGACCACCATCCACCATCTTTATCGATGGACATTCTGAATATGAAGTAAAAAAGGTTTTGGATTCCAAAAGAATCCGAAGCAAACTTTTCTACTTGGTAGATTGGAAGGGGTACGGCCCTGAGGAAAGATCATGGGAACCTATTGCTCACTTACAAAATGCTCCAAAGGTTTTAAGGTTGTTTCATATGTAAAACCCCTCCAAACCAAAACCTATTGCAAGAGTCTTAGGGGGGATCTTGAGGAGGGCGTACTGTCACGATTCCCTGATGAAGCCTCCACTGGGAAGCTCTAATGACAATTTGGCGCTATTCGCCTAAAAAATCCACCCCTTTCCCGTGCACCTGCACTCCAGTGTAATGTGTAAGGTATCATGAGAGTGTGTGTGTTTTTATACAGTGATTGTAGATGTAAGCATTGTGTCACTAATGGTTATAATTGACCAAGCATCCCAAGACTGGTTTTGTATTTTCCAACGGTTTTGAATGCCTTGGTATCTGAATTAAACTTTTCCTTTAGGTTTTAGTTCATGTAAAGGACAACTTTGCTTCAGGACAGACGCGAGAAAGCAGTTCTCTCACGTGCGCTTCAGCCCGATCTGGCCGAGCGCACGCACACGTAAGGTGCGGCTGGGTGCGGTCTGGTATTTAAACCGCACCCAGTCTTCTGGAAGGCGCTTTGCCTTCCCCCTGTTCCTGAGGATGGTCGTGCTGTTCTCCCTCGCTCAAGAAGACAGCTGCTTACCTGATTTACGATCCTAGAGCTTCTGTCTTCAATCCTCGGCATCTTCTTGAAAGACAAACAGCCTGGCACCTTCATTTCAGCATCGGAATCTGCAAAGTCAAAGAGATAAGTGTTATTTCTTTTTCGGTTTAAGGCGCCCTTCGCAAGAAAGGTTTCCGGAACAATTTTCAGAACAATTTAAGCAGGAGAATTCACAAGAATCATTGAAAGCAAACTTTGTGATTTACATTAGGTATTTAGGAGTTTGAATTTTGTTAAAAGAAAAGGCAAAAGGTGATCCCTGTAATTTAGAAAGACGCTATTTCTGAATGTTGTACCTGTTTCTTCTTGCAATGTGTAACCCCTAATTTTTAAACTACAAGACACAAGACAAAGAAGAAAAGACACAGATTCTTAGTCTAAGTAAGTGAAGAAGGGCAAGAAGCTTTTTTTTTTAAAGTAGGAATTAAGGTAGACGGAGGGGTTTCATAACAGGAAGGGCCAGAAAGGATTTTAACTATTCTTTTGTTTATTTCAGTGACTCTCTCCAAAAGATCAAACTTACTACAGGACAACAAGACAGGGGACAGAAAAATCACAAGACAAAACTGACAATCAAGACAAGAAAGACATACTGGACGAAAGACAGACAACACCTGTTCGCAGGTAGGCGAAAGTTTGAACATCTAGAGAGAACAGAAGTTAGGAAGTGATAATCAACCAAAAGACTAGAGTATAGAGTAAACCCTTGGTACTTGTTGTTTCGCAGGTCGACAGCAAGAACACTTACGTCCAGTACCGGCCCTCCTCCACATGGTCTAGCTTATATCTTGTAGTGTGTAAAACTTCTTCAAGATAGGGGTTAGTCTATAGGGAGGTTGGTCCCTTGCGTCTCTGCGAATCTGCTACTCGTCTCAAGGAATACATATCAAGACAAGGTAAGAGACGACATAGTTACTGTCTTGACACAGATGAGCACAAACTTGAAAACAAGTAAGCATAGTAGCACCGCCACTGACTGAGCAGGCGAGCACCTGCAATCACAGAAGCTTTTGAAACATAATTTACCTGCAATGTAATCAGCAGCATTCTTGTCTTCGGAAAAAACATATATTTGCAATATAACACAGAGCAAAAGAAAACAAAGTAGTTATTAAATATCTACTAGTACTCACCAAGCCCAGGGATCTCGACGCCAAGCAGGTCGAGCAGGTCTTGTTCCCGGTCCAGTATGTCGGACCACCGGTGCGTCACCTGGTTGTAGGTGCGCCGGACACCTGACTCCTGATACATGGCCTGGCACACCTTACCCCATAGCTGGTGATGCTCCCGGAGGCGTACCCGGTACCGGGCCTGCCGCCTGCTGCAACGGCCTTGGGGAGGTGGCGCTGCACAAAGAAGACCAGTGCGGCCACCTCCACCGCGCTGAAGATCTCCCTGGGACTTACAGACTCCCCCCTTAAACGCCCGCAAGGGAGCCGGCTGCGGGGTGCGGGACTCTTCCCCTTGGACTTGCCGGCCCCCTTTGCTATGGTCCTGGGTTAAAGAAAGGAAAAAAGAAAGAATAGGGAAAAACAGTAAATAAAAGAAAAGAGAGAGCTAAAAGAATAGTAGTTATTAAAGTAACAAAAAGTAGAAAAAAAACTCAAAATATAGATGTAAAAAATAGAGAGATATATAATGAGTAAAAAAGATTTAAAAAAAGTTCAAACAAAGGATTAAAAAGATTGAAGCAGGATAGAAAAGGCATGCCCAGAACCATAGCAATGAATGAAAAACAAGATGGCCGTGCCCATTGCAACCACGTGGGTAAGTTTGCGCGATATTTTCCATGCGAGCACGCAAAAACGAACGCGAACACTCAATTGGGCCCCGGGATCAGGAAATGCACAATGTGAGCATGCAACTGGCGCCTGGAAATGGAAATATGCAACGGGAACAGTGAAAACAAGATGGCCGCGCCCATATATGACCGCATCGGTAACTTCGCGGTAGCCGCGGTAAAAAAAAATCCTGTGAACTCGGAAAAATAAAAAAATCCGCAATACCACAAAAGTTGCCGTATTTTGCGGACCGCGAGTATGCTTTTGCCCGAATTTACGCACCGCAAATTCGCAAAATTCGCCCATACTTAATATTTACAGAGGGTAGTATGACTAGGTTACCGTATAGTATACACATTTTTGAACAGGTTTAAAAAGCAGGCTTCACTAAAAGGCAGCAGTGCCATGTAAAATATATAAAACAAGATTTGAGGTGTAAATAAAGTTATATATATATTTATTTCACTTTCTAACAATAAAACCCACCCCTTCCACCCACATTGGCCCACACCTCTCCCTAAACAAATCTCCCAGTCTCAGTCAATATCCAAAATAGAAGTCAAATAAACAGTTCTGGTCCCAACTCCCATCATTCCCACCCTCTCCACCCACAAGTCATTCCCACCAAAACAAATATTTTAAAAGGGTCTAAAGAAGAGGGCACAACACTACATATGGAACAGAAGTTGCTTGAGGTACCGCCCCATTAGTGCCTGTCTGCTTTTACTGCGTGCCAGCCTCAGCATGAAGTGGTGTTGGAAAGTGAAGTCTGAGAGGAAGGGTGCATCATTGGTGGTGTGGGGGCAGCTGCCGGTAATGGCATTGTTGTTGTTGGTAGGCTGGAGGCACTGGAGGCTGACTGGAGCCATCAGCAGCAGCAGCTGCCTCCCCCTGATCCAGGGCCACATGGCACTGCAATTCAGCCTGCATGGCCTCCAGCCTGAACTGGGCTACTATCTCCTGCCTAGTAGGTTGTCAACCACCAGGAGTAGCTATATCAAGAAAGAACTAATTGTAAAGAATGTTATATGGAAAGAACTTATTTAAAAGTATATAGTAGCCCATTAGAAGTACAGTGCTGGTCACCTAGGGCCATTTGATTTTGATGTGATTAGAGTCAAAGCCAATTTTACCCACACATGCTTCACAAAAGCCTGAAACTGGCCTTAAGGAATTAAGGCAAAATAACAACACGCCAGCTTAAAAAAACCTATTTTTTTCATCTAACAGATTTCATGGTAAACAAGTAAATAGACACTGTGTTGCAAAATAAGAATGAATTACCTCTTATTAATGAGTAACACATTATGCACTATGGAGTACAAGTATTCTTGTTCTGGTAAATTAATGGAGACATGTCAGCTAGGGCATCGGTAGTCCCTACTTTGCTATTCTGCACTCTGCTGCTGGGACAGCTGTAATGGACAATCATCTTATCCCAATGGCACTGCTCTTTTCCAAAATGACTTTCAATTTTACCATGACTTCAAGGCAGATGAATAGTAATGATACAATGTCACACACCTCAGGTATAAAATGCAGATATCCTGTGCGATAAGTAGACGGAGGGGAAAACGAAGGTGCTGCAGTTCAGGGAAAGTATTAAGGAATGGGATATATAGATTGTATTTGACAGCACAGACTATCCAATCTGCAAAAACTCGCAGTACTTAGTCCCACTTTACTCCCTGGCCTCGCCCTCTACCACAGTTTATACTTATGTGTTTCCAACAAATATATTTGCGTGACAGTATGGAAAGGAAGCTGAACTTACTCGACTGCAGCGTGAATTAGAGGGATTAGGCTGGGTAAGTAATTAGAGACTTTATTACAGAATACTAGTTGGGTGTCACTGACCATCATCATGTGCCTACGCTTTGGTTTAATCACTCACTGTAGTTGACAAATCTTGAACAAGAAAAATTTGAGTTAGCGTAAATCTGTTATGGAAACCATTAAATATATGTCACTTGTTCAGAAACATTTGGCACACATCAATAATGGATTTTTCAATTAGTTGTGCAGGATGGGTCGGATCTTAGGAAGTAAAAAGAGGAGTGCAGTACTAGAAAGTGACTGAGTGGACATGGGAGGGAAGCAAAACACTTTTGCTTCACTTTGTCAGGCATTGAGAACTTTGTGAATACCACATTAACTGAAGCAGACATACATTGCACAGACAACACTGCAGTATCAAATTGAACCATGCAGCAGTTAGGTCATGGTTGGCAGTGGCGAAATGCCATTGCGAAGCAATGTGATGGGTGGGATACATACCTGCCACACTTAACAAATACAGTGAGTCAGGGGAGTAGACAGAAATACCCCCAACTATGAACCAAAGCTTTGATAAAACCATTCCAAGCAAGCAAAGTAGGTGTGCACACCCCTTTCCATTAGAAATCTCTTGTTTCTTCATCCAAGCAATCATCCAATCATCATTTCATTGTTTTAGTATTCTTCACACTTTGATACTCATCAATTAAGCTTTACATTCTCTCATCCAGTCTTTCAGCATTGAAAACCAGCCATCCATATATATGCATTCATCCATTCATTCACCTATCCACGGCTCTCCAATATCCATTCACCAACATCCATTTACTCCCCTATGCATACTTCTACCCATTCACCATTTCACCCACCCAAAAAGACTTTCTTTCACCCAACAACCATTCACCCACCAAGGCAGGAACCAGACAATTACAAAAACGTAAACTATAGAAAATAACAAAGATAAAAAGAATTTTCCAAACATAGATAGAAGTAGAACGAAGAGGAATTTGCAAACATTAGGAGACAGGCACATTAAAAAAAGAAATGTGGAGTGGTAAAAATTGAGAAATAATCTAATATTAACAGGATCAGTTACTGGGGCCAGAAGCTCCTTTAGCATCGGCCACTGCGCTGGTGGTAGTGGTCGAGATGGAACTTCCACCCACCGCAACACTGTTGGTGGCACCCGTCTCACTGACCCTCCTCTGTACTGCCAGCCCCCTTCTTGTCCCTGGATGCTGATGTGAGAAATAAAAGAGATAAAATAAGAAAGTGGTACAGTTAATAATCTCCTTAAAAATATTTTAGCAGGAAAAGGTAAACACAGTGACATTGTACTTTTATATATCAGTTTGCCTATACTATTACTAGTATTGAGTAGACCTATTAAAAATGTCCTAAACCGAAGCCCTATTCCAAATTTCCTGAACTACATTTTGGAACTACAAATGATCTTTCCTTCTTTCTCAATTTCAACCCCCTTTGATGGGCCAACTGGGCCTCCCTTTTTTCAATGCACAGATGCATACTACACATCACTTGGGGCTTGCTTGGGACTGTATGAGCTACATAAAGAAAGGCGCAGAGGTCACTAAATTACTGATATTGCTACTAGTACCACTGTCTTAGTGACAGGACAGAGGAGTTTGCATGATTTCTTCAATAATTAGGTAGCGCTGAGCACCTGGCTAAATCACATAATACTTGTATCATAAACATAACTTATTTCTGAGTGTGAGCAGCATGCGATTTGGAAAAAAATATTTGCATAAAAAGAACAGAACAAATAAATAATTACTCCCTGAGCCCTGCAACCTTCATGCCCATAGGTCCAGCAGGTCCTGTTCCCTGTCATGGATGTCCGCTCATCAATGCGTTAAATGCTGCTGGGTGCGCTGGTCCCCAGAGCTCCGGACCACACTCTAGCGCACCCTCCCCCACAGCAGCCAATGCTCCCTGAGGCTGTATCCACTGCCAGGCTTGCTGCCTGCTGGCAACATGGAGGGGAGGTCGTGCACATACAAAATAAGTGAAGCCACCTCCACCTCTGACAAAAGGGCACGGGGCTTCACCCCTTGGCAATGCCAACAATCACAAGGTAAGCGGCTAATAGCTGTCCTGGTGCTGCCACTCCCTCCCTCGCCCTGCTCTGCCACTGCTCTGGTGGTTCCAAAAAAAAGAAGAAATAGGAGACCGAAGAAAGTAAATAGTAAAGAATTAAAGGGAAAACCAAAAAAAGTCTGAAAAAGTTACTAAAAACTCAAACAAAATGACAAAAACGTAGAATGCATAAACACAAAAACACACACTAAGTCAATAAAGGAAAATGAGGGGTGGATTAGTCAGATAGGGGGAGGATTGAAAAGATTAAGGGTGGATTAGAAACAGGCCGAGCACCATGCACAGAAAACAGAAAACCAAACGGCCACACCTATGCGAACTGCGTGTTACCGGTCAGGTGTGGTTTTGAGAGTGAAAACGTGCTAAGCGTTGCCGAACTTCAAAAGCGGTGCTCCAATGGGCTTGTTGAGCAGCTCTGACCACTTGTGAAATTCCGCAAAGTTGAGCAGAATTTTCAGGCTGCTCCACAAATTCTATGTAGGAGAACTTCAATAGCTCTGCACAGGTCTGTACAAAATTATGCTTTGGGAAAAAAAACATTGGCACAATTCACAGAAGGGAACCATGGAGAGTAGAGAACAGAGCAGTAGCCAGGAAACCAACCACAAAACCCCAACAATCCCATCACCAGCCAGGCTGTCTAAACAGACAGACTACACGGGGAAGAGGAAGTGCAACTTTAGTGAGGAGGAGAATAAAATCTCGATCACTGGGGTGACATAGCACTAACACCAGCTATTTGTCACCTAAAATTGCCATTAGGAAAGAAAGAGGCCATTTTGCAGTCTATAGTGGCCAAGAATAACAGCGTGGGACAAGCCAAGAGAACAGTCACCGACTGCATCAGTATTGGAATGACTATAAGTGCAGGACAAAGAAGAAACTGGCCAACAACCTCAAGGCAGCCATGCAGACCGGAGGTGGAAATCTGACACCACTGGGACAAGTCAGTGCAGCCCACCAGGAGCAACAAGACCTACAATGTAAGTCACTATAAGGGACAATATGGGCAAAAAGGTTGAGCATCCCAGCAAGCTATGTACCAGTGCTCCACTGTGCTGTGCGCAGGGCAAAGGGCAGTTAGCTGGGTCATGTACCTTTAAAAAAGTGTAAGTCACACTGCCCAGTTACATGTGGCACAGCTCAGTCCAGCTCCCTAATATTTCACCCTTCCATGTGTGAGGTGCACCACCAGTCCAGGTTTCACCTTTTTATACTGTCACTTGTATTTGAATGTATAACATCGGTCACCAGAACTACAAGTCACAGAATACAAATCAAAAAACATGGAATGAAACAGCACATCATGCATGAACAGATAATCCCTGCCCAACCTGACTGTTACAATGAAGGTCACCTTGCACCATGAGCCCACTGTGTCTAACTAGGGCCCCACACACAAATATAAACTATAAACAATTGGAATGGAATGGGCTTGTCTTAGGATAAACAGCACACATGAGAAGGGGGTCAGGTGTGGGGCATTGTGAATGATCAAAACTGATGAACATGTCAAGAGTCACATGCATAGTAAACTGCATGATACTACCTTGCACACAGCTTATACCGCCGTGCGGGGTGAGAGCACACAGGTGTCAGCTCCCATTGTAGAACCTGACAAACTCCTATCATTAACAAAATTGTACTGGGTGTGGGGATGAATGCAAGTGATGCAGACCAGAGGGCCATGTGTGTAGAAACAAAAGTAGGTGTGTGGGACTGGTGGGCCCCTGGTAGTGGAGTGCATTGTAGGCGCTACTTGAGCACATTGAACTACCACTGTGTTTGAATTGTGAGGCATAGCATAGCAAGGAGGAGAGAAAGGATATGTGTGCTGCAAGGTAGCCTGACCAATACACATGCACTGTTGTGTCTGACAGTGTCATACTTGTGTCACAGTTGGGAAGGGATGACAGAGAAGAGACCATTGTGGAACCACATGCTGCATGTGATGTGGCCCTGGGTAAAGATGTAGCATGTGGCAGGAGGGAGTTTTAAGGCAAAATGTCTCATCGTGCCACATACGTCAAAGTCGGGGGTTGTTTAACTGGGACCAGTCTAGGTATAGCGTCAACTAGTCTGCCACCACAAAAGGCAGGAGTCAGGGATGGTTGGAGGCTGAGGTGGATGGGCCCAATTTTGGGGCAAGCCTGGCTAAGTACATGTCACCAAGTCTAGCACTACTACCATGTGGGCTACAACTCATCCCATAGCCCTTGAAAACAACCAGACATGTCAGTCCATTGGATATGGTCACACATATAGTTGATGTTATAAGCACATGAGAGTCAATGTATTATCTGGGTTCCATCTGTCTGTGGCAATACGTTGAGTGCCTGGTCCAAAATCAGTCCTTAGTAAAAAGGTGTGTGAAACTCTGCTGATGACCTACTTTATCAATGATGAAATGGGCTGATTGTCAGCATCAGCAATCTACCTAGCCTGACAAGGCCCATCCCCTTAGAGTTGCTACACAGTGTTCTCTGTCCACACATATGGAGCCAACTATGGGTTCTATGACATCACATGGGTATACACAAATAGGAAACCCATGGTAAGTACATGCCCTCACACATTCCTACCATGTAGCAAGGTTGGAAGCTGAGTAGAATATGGGTAAAAAGCTGAACACATGGCCATATGAAAAGCACAATGTGAGTGCAAGACAACATAACAAGACAGAGTGCCATTGTGTACTGCATGAAAGGAAGACTGGAGCATCATAACTAATTCATGAGCAAACCTACTTCACCTTCAGAGGAGCTATGGGCTAAGTACTGGCCACAGGTAATTCAGGCACCCTGGAAATTAGATACTATGTTCACAGTAATGATGTCAATACGTCAAAACACAATCAGTAGAGGCAACATGAAAAAGTAAGCTCATCACCAAGGCAAAGGTGGACAGTACCACGTATCACTTGTGTAGGAATGGCAGGGCCAGCACACTATGTAACTGTGTTGCAATATGTGTCATGACACGACAGGTGAGCCCGGTCACACAGTGGTTGGCCTTACACCGCAATGTTGTTGCAGTGCTGAGAAACCAGCAGGCCCTTTTTAGTGTTGTGCTGCTTTACTTGTTGGTGCAGAGAAATGCTGTTGGGGACATGGGATCCACATCCTAAGCCCCTGATGTGTGTGCCTCCATCGCTATTGGGACCAACAACATCCCCCTCATGGGAGGCACCACACACATCAGAGGACAAAGATGTGGACTTCTCTTCTTTTCACCCAATACATGTTTGGTAGTATTTCTCTATGCCACATGGTCAGTTTTCCAATGTACCTCGCAACAGGTACTGTCCTCCCTTTGCTTTCCCACCTGTTGATAGCAGCTGTTTGTGGACTGTGTATGCGGCCTATCTTTATTAATGGCAATTTGGTACTCCTCCTCAATGGAATACTCCTCTACTCCACACATCCCATGACATGTATCCTCCATGGACTCTGTGTGGACAACATCTAATGGCTCACAAACTATGTTGGGGTTGTTGCCTCAAGGACCTGCACTTGCTCTTTTATTCATGTGTCAATAAAACTACTTACCAGAACCAGTAGTACTTCTGGTCATGATTGGACTAAGTAGACCATGGTGGATGAGTTGATCCTGAATATACTACCTAACATCTAAAGGAAATTGTGTTTTATTGACTAAGGTGTCAATCTGCACAATCCATGTAAAATAGTTTATGTGATCCCTATGTGCATCTAAACTAGCAAGTAGTTATCCAAGGTCACGTGCATGAAGTGTAACAATTAGCAATGAGTCAATGGTAAGACTGAATGTCATTTCTGCCTATGTGGGGGATACTTCCATGCACACTAGCCAGCAAATAACTGTGATGTGGCAACAACTTAGTGCTAGCCAGAGTGTGTATGTGGCTGCCATCAGCGTGACACCAAACACATCCTAGATTAGTCACAAAGGTTTGACTTAATCATCCATACAGCATTACCATCATGTACACACAGTGCAACATTAGGTTAATGCTTGCTTTGAACTGTGTATCCATTCACAGCAAGAGTGCCAGTTACTGTACACAATCATGTTTGAACATCCCTTAAATGACTCTATTGCAAACTTTACATGATCTACTCCATAGGTGCTCTACCTAGCAACACTGTTCCTTAAATACGTTTTCACCCCAGGTTCGCTTTATGGGGTTCCCTTGTTCTCAAAATATACTACCTAGCAACACATGCACACAAACACTGACAGAAAATCCTACAGCATGTGATTAACCAAACCTAAGCAGATGTGACAACTGCCACACAGTTAATAAGGAAGCGTTGTGAAAAGCAAAAGAATTTCTATTACACAAACCATGAAAATCTTCAAATCTAAACATCTGTAACCTACACTAACTATTCCTATCTAAACCAAGGCCACACTAACCTATGGTAACTTACCTACACTAGCCTAACTTTAACCTACCCTACTCTAGATATATACCACACCAGACAGTTTAAACATCAACCCCCCACCCCTAATACAAATTTGCACATGAGACAAACATGAACTACACCTATACACAAAATACCTAAATGTTTAAACCTAAATAAATATATATGTTTTTTTATATTACAGATACTAAACATTAACCCCACCACTCAACAACCTACTCACCCATATCCCCACCAAAGGCAGATAAATAATAAAAGCTATAACAATACTGAAACTAACCTAACCTATCACTATGCTAAAACCTATCGGATCCTATGCTAAAGTCTAACAATAAAAACAAGCAATATGAACTGCGGAGGGCCAGATTGTTTGAGGGAGGGCCTAACTTTTCTGATCTATGTGATCCATAGTTTGTTGCAAGTTTGGAACCATTTGCATAAGTGTTGACGTCTGTAGTTGTATGGCTGTCAGCTAGAAATTTGTCTCTGTGTTTACCATCAGCAACTGCCTCTCAAACTCACTCCAGGGCTTTCTGCCCCCTAGGTGGCGACTTCTAGGTCCCTACTGCCCTTGATTTTTCATACTGGCTCCCCATGGCACTGTAGGGCTTGGTAACATGCCGTATGTGTCTGTCCCACTCCAAACAGATCCAATAGGATTTTTCCTAATCGAGGTCATGTTGTCTGTTGGGGAGGAAGGACATATGTTTCAGACCAAGCTTAATTTGTTGAAATAATCATCAATAACATGCATGGAATACTATTAGCAGCACAAGTGCCATGTCCTGCTAAATAATGACAACTGTGGAATGAATGATGACCAACCGCCTTGATATGCCACTTCTTGTTTTTTTTGCACTACCTTGGAGTCTTATTGATACACTCCTCATGAAGCTTCCCTTCCTTCTGTCTTGCTCCTTGACTCTAAAATACAGTTTCTAGTCTCCTGTACAAATCAAAGGCAAATCTGAGCTCAACAATCCTTCTTAAATACTGGACCAGTGCTGACAGGCACATAAGTGTGATGTATATTCCCAAGGAGAATGCAAATGCAACACCGAATTTTTCAATACTGTATCATTTTTCTTTTAACAATCATATTTGGAGAACTTCGTGGGTGGGTTCACTCCTAACCTAGAAGTTGGAACATTAGATATCTAATTTCTTGGGTCTCGGGGGCAGAAGGACTGTTTGCAATGAATATACCTGTTTACATTGCGGATTTTACACCGCGATGCAAACACAATGCGGTTGTTAAAACAACTGAGTTGAAACAACTCACTACCATTATAACGCAAGTTGTTACAACGACTTGCGCTAGATGGCGCGATGGACTTAGGAATAGTATGATTTACTATTCCAACTCCAGTGTGTGCAACACTAGGGAAATTGTTGGAATAGTCAATCATACTGGGCCATATGTATCAAAAAGTCATTTTGCGATTCTCAAATAGCGTTTTTTTGCGAATTGCAATTTGAGAATCGCAAAATGCTATGTATGTAGGATTTGCAATACATTTTGCGAATCCTACATATTCCTTAATTGCGAATCGCAAATTGCGATTCACAATTAAGGAATACCTCCCCATTCATTCCAATGGGCCTAGAGGCCCATAGGAATGAATGGGAAGACATTCTCAATTTGAGATTAGCAATTAGCGAATCGCAAATTGAGAATGCAATTTCAAGGGTGCCAGGGTGTCAAATTGACACCCTGTTGCACCCCTGAAATAAGCATGGGTGCACATGTGGTGCACATACATGCCCTAAGGGCATGTATGTGCGTCACATTGCACTTTGAAAAATGCAAAAAAGTGCACTTTTCAAAGAAATCGCAAATTACCACCAACTTGAAGTTGGTGGTAATTTGCGATTCCGTAAGGGCCAATTTGCACTTTTCTGTTTTTTCTTACATTGCATTTAATGAATCGCAAAATTTTTGATTCCTTAAATGCAATCGCAAAATAAGGAATCGCAAATTTTGCGATTCCTTATTTTGCCTTTATACATACCATTTGGCAAAATTGCATTCGCAAACACCGAAATTCTGCGAATTTCTGCGTTTGCGGATGCAATTTTGCTTGATACATATGGCCCACTATTCCTTATCCTAGAGCGCCATCTAGCGCAAGTCGTAATTGGAGTGCGTTGTAACAACGCGGTCATTGTAACTATTGTGTTGTGTTTGTACGCAGTGTAAAACCCACGTTGTAAACGTGGTTTCCCTTTGCAATGCAATTTAACTGTACTGTGTCATACTAATTTTCTGTTTCCTTCCACCACAGATTGATGACTAATAATGTGCGGCTTTTTGGCCAGGCATTGTGATTTTTTGACGTGTGGCCTAATTTATACCATCAGGAGATAACATATTTGGTGCGGCGTATCTGGTGAAAGCAACACCAACGCACTGCAGAATCTTCTAAGCAATAGCCCACACTTGTTCCATGTACCCATCGATGCATAAATAGTGATCCCTATTTTAAAAATAGAAAGAAGTGCATCACCATTCAGGCCTTGTGTAGAGTAACTGTAAATGCCTAACCTAAGTTTGTCAACTCCAGACTTTGAGTTCATTTTTTATGACTCAAGGATTCCATAACTTAATATTAGCTCCCCATCGCTCAAATTACTACTATAAACATTGCTATTTTTTGTTATTTTATCATTATCAGGAATTCGTGCTGTGTCATCATGTGGTAGTCTGGTGTCAATTCTTGGTAAAGTTTAAAATAACCCAATAACTTAGTGTTTTTCTTTCCATTTAGTTGCCAATGATGGACAATCCTTCTGATTAATCCTACAGTTGGAGCTCACCTGGGTAGAAGTGGGACCTCGCTTGTGAAGTTGTGATGTCTTCCCTGTTATTGCTTTATCTATATTCAGGTAAGACAACTATGAGGTGAAGTGAACTAGTTATGTTTGTAAGTAAGTAACTAACTGCTTCTACAAGTAACTGTTTTTAGAGGTTGTTGTATACAATATAGTTCATTGCAGCATCCCCCTAAATATTGAGTCCTATGGTAGCGCTGGTATTTGGTACTCCTAAGATGGCAGCGCTCTAATCCCGTGCTCTGCTCTTCTTCAGAGTTACGGGGGGCTCGCCAGACTGGGCGACACTCTTGCCGCCTCGCTCGTTGCTCTTGCTCTTCTAATAGCAACCCGTTGCATGCGCACAGCGCGCGCGTGCAGCGGGTGAGCCGATTGCGCGCAGGAGGCTTACCAGAGGCAAGCCCGTCTGCGCCCGTCCGTGCCTTGACGCGACCAGCGGCCAGCAACTATGCCGCAACCGACACAAACCCTCCCAATCAATTTACGTATGCCGCGGAAGAGCTTTTGCTACTTAGAGGTGATGTCTTCTCCTCTTGCACTGCGTGTAATCCAGCACAACTCTGTTTTAGATGTTCTAACTGCGGTTTTAGGTTGGGTTATAAGCATATTAAATCGGTAACTACCGCATCTAGAGGTAGGGACATAACCATACACAAAATCTCTTCTTCGAAGGCAGGCAAACACTTACATTTCTGGAGCATTAACTGCAGTTCCCTTACCAAGAACAACGCTCAATTATTAGATTTTTTGATTTCAGAGACTCCCGATGCTTTGTTCCTAACTGAAACCTGGCTCCACGCTAGCTCAGGCCCAGATGTCGTTAGTGCTCTTCCTCCTGGCTATGCCATTTCTAGAAGTGACAGAGGAATTAAGAGAGGAGGTGGGATTGCTGTAATTTTTAAAGACACCTACACCTGCGAACTTGAGCTTCAACCCTTCCCAGATTGTGAAGCTGCCCTTTTCAAATTTGTTGTTTCCCCCCAAATGACTCTATCTGGCCTGCTTATCTACCGTCCCCCGGGGAATCCTAAGAATTGGTTGTCTACATTCCCTGACTTAATAGCCCTGCTTGTAATGAAGGCTGCCAATTTCACCATTTTGGGGGACCTTAACTTCCATTTAGAGGACCCCCTGAACACTAGGAGCTCAACTCTTTTAGCGGATCTTGAAGCTCTCAATATGTTGTTACATAATCAGGGACCCACTCATTAGGCGGGTCATCTGTTGGATCCAATTCTGTCCAATCTCGCGTGGGACTGTAGTTTACCCGCGCTTCCTCTAGGGTGGTCTGATCACTATGCCATTCGATTTAAATTAGTCACTTCAGGGGATATTGTGCTTGCTTGCAGAGATGACTCAGTCAGTAGGAGGCCCTGGAAGAAGTTAGACTTAGATGCTTTTAATAGGCATTTAATGGTGAATCCTCCAGACATTAACTTACCTTGTTGTTCCCTAAATTCCGCAGTGTCTAATTGGTTAGCTAAGTCCATTGATACCTGCCTGCCCCAAAATGTAGTTTTACTCACCACCCTCCCGCCCCATGGTTCAATAATGAGCTAAAGGTCATGAAATCCAAGTGCAAGCACTCTGAAGAAGATGACGTAAGACCTATACCCTCAGCGGCAAGTCTGAGTACAAGGCCGCCTTAAACACGTACCATCTGGCTTGTAAGGCGGCGAAAATTTCCTTTGTCCAAAACACCATCACCAACTCATTGAACCGTCCACAGGCTCTATTCTCCATGGTCAAGAAGCTGGCAAGATCGAACACTGCTCCGATGCCACCTGTCCTGAATGAGACCCAATTCAATAATATTGCAAATTATTTTGTCACCAAGGTCGAGACGATAAACAGCTCATTAAAGACCCCCATTCCTGCGAATACAATGAGTCCCCTGTCTGACATGACTTGCGGCAGCCACTAGTCCTCAGTAGCCAAGATCTCTACATAGTCTCCCTTTGATGATAGATCTTTCTTTGACTGCCTAGCTAGGGTAAAATCTGGCTCTCCTCTAGATCCTCTCCCTGTTAACATCCTGCAACAGCTTTCACCAGGGGCCCTTGGAGTTCTTAAAGCACTTCTAATGGCATCCTTATGAGAATCAAGCATCCCCCTAGACTGGAAGCGTGCAATGGTTGTTCCTTTGCTATAAAAATTCCCGGAGCTGATCCTACGAGGATGTCAAATTTCCGGCCAATCGCACTGTTGCCGGTACTTTCTAAAATTTTGGAAAAACATGTTAACTGTCAGCTCTCAGCTCACGTGGAAAGCTCAGGCTTTTTACATCCGTCCCAATCTGGATTCAGAAGCCATTTTTCCACAGAAACCACTTTGTTCAGGGTCACTGAGAAACTATGCTCATGCCTGGATAGGGGGGAGACTATGGTGCTCATTTTACTTGATTTGAGCGCCGCATTCAATACAGTGTCACATACCATCCTTTTAAAGTCCCTCCAGTCGGCAGGAGTTGAAGGCCCTGCTCTAACTTGGTTGTCCTCCTTTCTCAGTGACCGTACATTCCAGGTCTTCTCTTCTAAATCTTCATCTACCATCCGGTCATCTGCGTACGGAGTTCCCCAGGGGTCTACTTTGAGCCCTGTGCTCTTCAACATCTATGTTAGACCCCTGGCATCTATTGTGGAGGATGCAGGCTTGTCCCGTTACTCGTACGCCGATGACACGCAAATATTTTTTCTGTCCTCCATGAAGAAAGTTCTGTATCCTTCCGTCAGCTTGGTCTACGGCGGGTGTCGGAGTGGATGTGTGCCAATCTGCTGAAACTAAAGGGAGACAAGACCGAGGTTGTTATTTTAGGTAAACACAAGCATCTCTGGTGTCCCCAACATTGGCCTCAGGAAATGGGTTCACTCCCTCCACCTGTTACCCAAGTCGGTAACCTTGGGTTTATTATTGATAACAACCTCTCAATGCGGCAACAGGCGGTTAGTGTTGCCGCTACCTGTTTTACCATTCTAAGATGGTTGCGGAAGATCATCTGGATGCTTCCAGACTCCACTAAAAGAACGGTAGTCCAGGCACTTGTCACCTCTTGCCTGGACTACGGTAACATTCTGGTTTTGGGGGGAAGCCAGGAGGTGCTGAAGAAGCTCCAGGTGGTCCAGAATTCCGCTGCCCGCCTTCTATGCCACATCCGAAGGAAACTATCCATCTCTCCCTTCCTTCAAGACCTACACTGGCTTCACATCGACAGCTGCATTAAATTCAAGACCTTATGCTTTTGTCTTTAAAATCAAACAAGGAACTGCTCCATCTTATCTCGAGGAGCTTGTCCATCCTGATGTCCCGTCTCGTCCCTACGGTCAGCAACTCAAGGTAACTTTGTAACACCTAGTTGTAGACTAATCAGAATGGGCGGCTGCTCCTTTTCATTTCTGGGTCCTAGACTATGGAATTCTCTTCCCAGTTCCATGAAACAGGAATCTTTCTAACTTAAGTTCCGGCGAGATCTTAAGACCTGGCTTTTTTCTCAGTGACCAGCTTTCGTTTACTCCGGGAAACCCTGTCTAGGGTAGATGTGCGCATTATAAATGTTATAATAATAATAATAATAAGATAGAAAGGTATAACTCAATAACTAAGTGGTACACTTTCTCTTACAAGCACATAAACAAGCTGTAGAAAAACAGAAGGCAGCAGTGGAAAGTAAAAGTAAAAGAAACTAATGCGGCATACATTTAATTGAAATATAGTTTTTAAAGAAACCCACCCTCTCTAACCACACAACATGCCCATCCCTCTCCCTAAACAAAGTACCCAGGCTCCAATGTCCAAAATCTCAAATATTAAAACTCCAGTCCCAACTCCCTTCCCACCCTCTCCACCCAGCACAACATGTCCCTCCAACGAAAACATTTTTTTTTTTTAAAAGACCAAAAATGGCATTCTAGATTTGGGTCTGGAGCTGGTGTAGCCTCTGCTCTATTGTGGTTAGCCTGCTCTCTATGGTGTCTAGCCACTGGAGAAAGCGCCGCAACAATGGCCTGCTGTTGTCAGTGTAGGAGAGAGTGGCAGCAGTTAAAGTCAGCTGGCCTCGGCGCCGGTAATGCGATGGCCGGGAGGCTGGAGGGTAAAGGGGACCAGCTGCACTGGGGCCCGACTGAGGAATATTAATTTCCTTCTTGTCTTCCAAGACCACCAACCGGCAGTATTCTTGATGGATATGCTCTAGCCTCTACTGTCACAGATGGGCTGCAATCTCCTGCCTGTTGGGTCCTACAGGTGGACCAGCAGGAGTAGGTATTTGAGAAAACCAAAAAAAAAATAGACAAATTGTAAATAATGCTCTGTGCATCCAATTGTTTTAAATGAATGAGTGGCGCAGTAGCAGTACATTGCTGGTCCTCTATGGCCATTTGAATTTGATGTGATTATGATGAAAAGAGTCACAGAGCCAATTTTGTTTTACCCACACACGTCTTGCAGAAAAAGCACTGACTGTGTGAAAGAAAAGTATTAAGGCTGAATAAAACCAGATTAAAAAGCTGTGATTTGATATTGTTTTCTTCTAAAGATTTTTCAAGTAACTATAAAGAAACACTTTGAGTGGAAATATACATTTCCTCTCATTAATGAGTATGGCATTATGCACTATGGAGTACAAGTTGCATGTTGTGCTAAAATAATGAAGCCATGCTCACTGCTAGCCAGCGTGTCAGGCATTTTGCTACTGTCTGCGGCTGGGGCAGCTGTAGTTGATAATTATCTATTTTTAATTCTGATAATCCTGCTCTTCTCCAAATGCATTTCTCCTTCTACTCAGACAGAGAGAAATGAATAATAAACAAGATACTACATCACACATCTGGCATATAAAAAAGGCGGATATTATCCTGTCTGCCATAAGTAGACATTGGGTAAAATGATGGACTGCCTTACAGGGAAAATGATGGGTTAAATAGATTGTATTTGGCTCATTCATCACAGTGTATCTCACATACCAAACTTGACATCAAATCATGCACTTACTCACATTTTACTCACCCGCCTCGCCCACCACCCTATATCAGTAAGTAAGGAAAGGAAACTTGACTTACTCTACTGCAGGGTAAGGTAGAGGGATTAGAAGGATAGAGTATAGATTTTGATAGAATAGAGGGGTCACTACAGTGATCATTGTTTCTTCATCTTTGGTGTATTCAGTCACTGTACTAGTTGATGGAAGTCGAAAGGGAAAATGCTGAACAGGTGTAAAATGAATCTGTTATGGGAAACCGTGAAATACATACTGGAATAACTTCACTTCACATGCTTATAAAATCAAATGTGACACATGCAAAGAATAGATTTTCCAATTTTTTGGTAGTCTTGGATGGAAGAATTTAGGGAAAAATAGAGAAGTGAAGTACTAAGAGGTGACTGAGTGGGGGAAGGGAAACACACCTTGTGTGTTTGGTTTGCAATGCAGTCAAAACTTTGTAAATGCCTCATTAACTGAAGCTGACGCACATTGCACAGCCAACACTGCAGTCATATGACATCACAAACTGAACGATACTGCACTACAGTCATTGGTGGCAAAATGCCATAGGTAGGAAGGAAGGGTGATGAATGATGGGTGGGATACATCTGGCTCACTTAACAAATACAGTGAGTCAAGGGAGTAAATCAAAAAAATAAAATGACCTCCCACTTTGAACCATAGCTCTTATAACCCCTGCATAAACAACACAAGCAAAGTAAGTGATCAGCATGCCCCTCTCCATGCTTATTAATTAAAACAATCCAAATATTAATTCATCCTTTCATTCTAATTCACTCATAACCACTATAATTAAGCTTTACTTTCTATCATCCAGTCTTTCACCATTATTTCTAATCCTTTATCCACCCATGAATCATCCACCTTTTCTTCCAACCACCCTTGCACCCTTCACCCACCCACTCTTTCATTCAAATACAATTTTCCTTACTTTTAACCTTCTGCTTTTGCTGAGTTGCAGATAGAAGAGGTCATAGTCAACCACTGCTGTAGCAGTCACAAGTTGATGATGCCCTGATACTAGCTGGTGAGTATAATGGAAGTAGTCAATCCGCAGGTAATTATGTGACTTACCAGTGCCCATCCTCACGCTGTTTCTCTCCTTAAAACTGACTCATCACTGCTGGTCTGTGTGGCTAGAATAAAACATTATACATACTTGGATGCCAGCCACACCACCCCTTAATTTTTTCACTTAAAATATACAACATCAACACATCACTACAATTTGGTTAGCACTGCAGCATCTTCTAACAAAAAAATCACTCTGGGCATTTGATTCATTGACAATGTTAGACAAGCCAGCCTTGGAATAATAGTCAATGAAAGACATATGGTGTTGGATAGCAAAAGCAATGAGAGTGGAACATCATACGTTTGTCATGGCATACTGCAGTCATGGAAACTGCTGGAATACTGTATAAATGAATGAGACAGCACACAACATTTGGAGGGTCCATGACCGTGGCCACTCTCTGATGAACTTATCTGTTAGAGCATGAGCAGGAAAAAGAAAGCCTTCTCAACAAACATACATGTTTATTATTATGATAATAGGAGCTTACTTGGGCCTGCCATCTTCACAGTAGGCAGCAGAGTACCACAATGTGTTATTCTTAGTCTTACTCTTACAGTACCACCAGATATATAGGAGAGAGGGAAAGATTACTGACTAAGCAGAAGATATGTGACTAGAAAAATAAAGTTACCAAAAAAGAAAACAATGTGATATGAGGGGGAAAAAGGTAATGCAGGGATAACATAGGAGTTGAACAAAAATGGAATCCATTTTGGATTGTCTAGCGGGGTTTGTATCCCATCCTCATCGCCACATGGAAGGAAGATGGCAGGTAAGTGTGTCAGAGAAACTTTATTTCTCACCAGCAAAATAGCCTCCAGGCAGCAACTCCCATCCTGGAACCCAGCAGCAACATTCCAATACCCCAAGATACCACCCTAAGCACAAGCATAAAACACAACATTAGGGAAATAATATTAATAAATAATACGTCTTACTGGGGTTAGCAGAGCCCTTGGAGGCAGCTCTGGTTATCTGTGCCTTCTGTTTATTTATTTATTTTGAAAGTTTTATAGAGCTCGAACCAGCCCCTTGTAGATATCAGAGCGCTTTATAAGCGGTGATGACAAATTATACAGTAAAATAGAGACAAGTCGACCAAGTATACATGACATAATGTGAAAAATAAATCAAACAAAGGAGGTAGATCAAATATGAGTAACAAGTTGTGCAAAGTAAATCAAAGAAAAGGGTGCGGAATGAGAAAGCAACTGTGCAACATTGTTGTCTGTTTGTACCCGTGTTCTAAAAGAACCACCAGTAGAGGTACTAGAGAGGTCGTGGTTTCCTTAGGTAATGATCATGTAAATTTTTACATGGGAATCGCCTTTACTTCCTTTTTGAAAAATGCAGTAGATGTGATAAGTCTGGTTTCTGGGGGTAGTGCGTTCCAGATCCTAGGAGCCATCCCTGAGAAGGAACGTTTATAGGTTTTCATCTTATTGAACCTGTGAGGCTTCAGTAATAGGTTTTCTGCACTTCTTGTGGATCAATTACCCCCAGAGATCATCAGTTTCTGAGTGAGATAGATGGGTGTCTTATGGTGAATGGCTTTGTGAGTCATGCAGGCTATTTTTAGGTGAATTCTGGCTTCCCATGGTAGCCATTTCAAGCCTTTTAAGTCAGGGGAGATGTGGGACCTTTTTTTTGAGCCCGTGATGAGTATGGCTGCAGCATTGATGGAGGCTCTTAGTGGTGCTGTTGTCGCTTTGGGGAGGCCACAAAGAGAGACACTTCCATAATCGACCCTGGGGATAACTAGAACTTGAACTGCCGTCTTGAAATCATTTATTGGTAGGAGGGTTTCAGCTTCCTTAGTATAGTAATCTGGAAGTTTGCTCCCTTTGTTGCGTTGCTAATATGTTTATGCATGTTGAGGTTGCATTCAAGGGTTATACCCATTGATTTTGCTGAGTCAATGATGGTTGGTTGAACGTTGAATGCCGTAAGGTGTTTGAGCAAGTCCTGCAGGAGGTGTATTTTGGAGGGTGGAGCTATTAGTAGGAATTCAGTTTTTAGTGCGTTTAGCCTGAGATGGTTCTCAGCTAACCATGACTGGGTGTTCAACAGCGTTTTGTTGAGTAATTTGATGTCTTCTGGAGTGTGAATCTTAAGGTAAAGTTGTGTATCATCTGCGTACATGTGAAATTGGACGTTGGATGCTTGCAACGGGACAGTAAGTGGTTCCATAAATAAATTAACACGTGTCGGGGATAATGCGGACCCTTGTAGGACTCCCAGAGTTACCTGCCCAGATTTGGACAGGGAGTTGTTGACCTTGAATTTGTGAGTCCGGTTTTGAAGGAAGGAGGTAAACCAATTGAGCATTGAACCTGATAGGTCCATTCTGAGATTCAGCAGATCTATCAGATTCTCGTGTTTGACCAAATCGAAGGCTGAGGAGAGGTCTAATAGGATGAGTAGGCATGATCCATTCTGATCGAGTATTTGTAAAGCGTTGTCAATAATGTGTGTCATGGCTGATTCGGTGCTGTGCCCTGCTCTGAAGCCAGATTGGTGATTCTCAAGAAGGTCGAAGTGGTCAATGTGTTTTGTCAGTTGGTGGAGTACACATTTTTCCAAGAGTTTGCTACGGTACGGCTATTGGAAATAGGGCAAAAGTTGTTAAGGTCCATTCGAGTTAGCTGTGTTTTTTTTAGGATGGCCTTGATGCAGTGAACTATTGATGATCTTTGTCCAGAGCGGCAGAATCAGAGGGGTTAGATCTTTAACTGCGTTAGCGGGGAGAGGATCGGTGGTATGATTGGCCGGCTTGAGGGTGCTTAGAATCTTACCTATTGCTTCTTCAGTGTAGGTATAGAAGGAAGACCAGGCTGCATCGTTTTTAGTTCAAGTTTTGTGGTGGCTTGTTGTGGCGAAGTTGGAAGAGTGGGAGGAGTTTTGGTGTGAGAGCTTGACTGTAAGACTGTAAGGTCATTGAGGAGATCTTTCTTGATATTTTCAGTCTTTATATTAAAGAAGGTAGAGAATTCGTCACACGTCGGTTGAGTACAAGCAATGTCTTGTAGTCGTTGAGGTTCATCCTTAGGTTGGGATTTGATTAATTCAAAAAGTTTTTGGGGACGTTTTCTTGCTTGGTCTAGTTGGTGGGTGAAAAAGTCTGCTTTAGTGTGTTTGATCTTTCTATAGTAAGCATAAGCATTTCTCTTATTCCTTAGAATTTTAAGGTGCTTGGTAGATGGGACTGATCTCCAAATGCATTCACAAGTTCTAAGAGCGCGTCTATCATCGTTCAGCAGGTTATTGTACCAAGGTTTAGAGTTTTCGAGGAAACTCTCTTTAGTTGCAGAGGAGCAACCTCATTGATAACCGAGGTTATAGAGTTAGGGTAGTGAATGGTGAGGTCATGTACGTTTGAGAGGCCGGCCGGAGGCTGCAGTAGTTTATGGCTGTAGGCGGGCAAAGTGTTGGGGTTGAGTTTTTTCAAGTCTCTTTTCCATATCTTTTGTTTAGTGGATTGGACTGCTTTGAGTTTCACGGTTTCCCTGATAAAGAAGGTGATGATGTGGTGGTCTGACCAATCACAGGGTAGGATTGAGTTAAATTGAGTGGAATTATTTTTGGAGATTATTAAATCCAGGGTTGCACCTTTGTTGTGTGTGGGGCTGTTGCAAATTTGGGTGAGGTCGAGCACGGCAATAAAGTTTTTGAGACTGTCGACCATTGAGTCCTTGAGGTCGTTCCAATGGAGATTGAAGTCGCATTGGAATATTTCAGTGTTTTGAAGTCCGGTGGTCATTGTGACCATGCCCATGAAGTGTTCAGTGAAGGTGAGGTTATCAAGAGGTGGATGATATATGATGTGTAGTGAGCATACTGGAGTGCCATTTCTGGTGATGTCAATGCACATGTATTCACAAGAGGAGAGTGTGGGAGATAAGGCTCTGTTTACTGAGATGCTGCTCCGGTGTATTCATGCTATTCCTCCCCCAGACTTATCGCTTCTATGCAGTCAGATGATTTTGTAGTTTGGTGGTACAAGAATCTCCAAGAGGGGCAAGGAGGATTCAGTTAGCCAAGTCTCTGTTAACACAAGCAAGGCAAGCTCATGTGAGATGATGAGGTCAGCGATGTCTGCTGCGTGTCTAGAGGCCAATCTACAGTTCAGGAGGGTGCATTTAAGACGGGGTGTTATGAGGGAAGGGGTGAGATCAAGTGTGAGTGTGATTCTTCTAAGATTATTGTCGATGATTCCTCTATTGTTGTGTGTGGAGGACCTGTGTGGATTGGCTGTAATAGTCGGGATGGTCGTGTGTGCGGAGGCGATGGGGGTGATGAGAGGGGGTTTGTAGGAAAGGAGAAGGGAGCGTATATCACTCTCCGAAAATGAGTTGGTGCTTCGGATTGGGCGGGAAGGGAGATTAGGGGATGGAATGGAATTCCAGATGGGGAGAATATGATTGAGGGGGCATGAAAGGCGAGTTGGGGGGTGCTTGATCTAGACGTGTTTGCAGATCTAATGTGCATTGGTTGTCTAGCTATCATCTCTTTGACAGCGCGGAGTTCATCTTTGATTTGGTGGCGTGCGGACATAATCCTATCCAGACTGGTATCTGGAGCTATTATGAGTGGGGTGGGTGGATGTGATAACTCACCCAGTGTGGTATCGGGGGCCGATGTGAGTGGGGAGGGTGGCTGAAATATGCGTGTGGGGGGTTGTGCTGCAGCCTGGATGGGTGTACGATCTGTCGCGGGCAAATATAGAGTTGTAGGTGGTGATGTATATGTGGGTGTGAGATCTGTTAATGTGGGAAATTGAGGTGTTAAGGTGGATTGCTGGTGAATGGGAGAGGTGGGTGTAGATGGGAATGGAGTGTGGGCTGGGGGGAGCGTGTTCAGGATGGGAGTGGAGGGGAGCCGTTGAATGTGCCAGCATTAGACCTGTGTGGCGGTGGTGGGGTGTATTCGTATGTGTTGGTGAGTGAGGTATAAGGGGCTGGCTGGGATGTGTGGGTTCTGTGTTAGGGGTGGCGTTGTGAGGTATGGGAGGCATGGTAGGAGAAAGGAATAAGGGGGAGGTGGTGGTGGTAGAGGGGAGAGCCCTGCTCGTGCTAGGAGGGGGTTCCAATCCTGATGGGGGTGCGGGTGTAGTCTCAATCATGCTAAGTGGAGAAAATGTGTGGGGGCTAATTAGCATGAGATGGGGAGTTGGGGGAAGGATAAGCAGGGTGGAACAGGTGTGTGTTGTCTCAGTCGTGCTAAGTGGGACAGACGTGAGTTGGTAGGGAGAGTGGATGGGGTAGTCTGGGAGGCAGGGGCATATGGATCCGATGCCTGTGGTGGACGGGGATGAGGAGGGTGATAGAGGGGAATGTTGATGTGGCGACAAATGATTAGCAGTGGGGGTGGGTTGGGTAGTAGTAAGGGGATTGGATACATGGTTTTTAATGATGGGGAAGATGTTCTCTAGTACATTTAGATTATGACTCATGGATTGCATGAGGATAGTGCCATTATTGTAGATGGTAATGGTTGCTGTAGCTTGGAAGAGCTGTTATGGTGCAATAGTGATTACTATACCATGTGGAGATTTTCGAGTGGAGGAGATCGAGAGTAGTGCTAGGAATGCTTTCCACCATTGGGCTCTGCTTATGGTGTGGAAGATGATGTCAGTGGTTATGTACCCATTATGTAAAGAAAAGTAGGGGTCGATGAAGAGGGTTTCAGGGTGTAGTTTTCTGAAGTTGTGCTTTAAGCGTTTGGAGGCTGTTTGTGAGAGGTGTGGGGGATAAATGATATTGAATGTATGTGTGCCTATGAGTTCCATGCTGTGTGTTTGCGGAGTGAGAAAGGTGACGTGGGTGCTGTGGAAGTACATGGGGGTAAGGGACTCAGATGGGATGGTAGTGAGGTAAGGAAGGGTGAAGGGAAGGAGGGTGGGAGTGTGCAGATGACAATAGCTGCACCAGCGACTAAATCAAACTGGGCTGAGGTATATGTGTGGGCCTGTGGCTTTAGTGATATGTAGAAAAGTGTATGGGGGTGGGGGAAGTGAGGTGGAAGGGTGGGAGGTCAGGTGACCTGGGAGATTATCCTGAGGGTGCAGGGTAAGGATGGTAGGTACAGGATAGGAAGTGAAGCCATGGGGTGTAAGGAGGCAAGAGACCGTCATGAGCTGGCTAGGCCTTTGGTAAATCAGGCTATACCATTGTGATGAAGACAGTCCAAGATGACCGAAACCTTAGCAGGACTTGTTGCCCCAGTGTATAGTCCTCTGTTTGTTTCCAGTACCAGAGAGGGTACCCATGTGGTCCTGTAATCTGGCCAACCGGCTGGGGGAAGTAGTGAGGGGAACCAGTAAGTCCTATTACCATGTTTAGTATTTGTAGAGACTATGGTCCTCTTTCCATTGCAATGGGGTAGTGGGAACACAAAAACAAGCGGCCATTTTGCACTGTATAAATAGGTTAAGGAGCCTTTAGCCCTTAAATACACTCACGGCCATTTTGTCTCAATGAAGAATAAAAATAAAAAGTCAAGCGCAGAAGTACGGTTTTAAAAATGTAAGGCGGCCAAGGAAGAGGTAAAAGTAACTTGCCTTTGTTATTGTTGCTGCCTTCTGTGTTGTGAGATTAGGACGATAATGCCTCTGTGGTGCGTTGAGCGGAGAGTTCACCATGTGGACGCTAGAGGATTCAAGGGGAAGTTGAGAATGTGAAGCCTATGAAGGCAATATGGGCAGTGGGGCGAATGCGCTATCGGCGTTGTTGCAGAGGGTCGGTGGCTTATTCTCCTGAGGGGGCGTGGCTGAGCTACAACCTCGATCCGTGAACCGCCATTGTGTAGCCCAACTGGGCAATAATAGGAAGAGCTCCTATACATGAATCAGGAAGAAGAGGAGAGACAGCTCGGCGATCACTATTTCCCACGCTGATCTGTATCTGCTGCTGCTGTGAAGGGCTCCTGCCAAGTTCGTAGCCCCCGAGAGCAGCCACGATGGAGTGCAGCTGCTTCTACGGGAGCGGAAGCCTCCTGGCGCCTTCTTACATTCCAGCATACCCCAGGATCCGGAGCTCCTGTTTGTCGAGGACCTTCGACTGCACTGTCATGGGGCTAACGAAGCCCGCTCCTGTGTTCACAGAGGCAGCCTGTCGTCCGGTTCAGGTGTCTCCTGGAACACCTCGTGGAGCGTTGTGGCAGCCTCACCCGACGCTCTCTGGAGCTTGCTGCTGGGGTCTTCGGTATTCCTCGCCACAGGCAAACGCAGTCACATAAATGTACTTCTCTAAAGCAGATCACGTATAGTATAAGTTTCAAGTCTATTGACTATTGTTGAGTTGTCCATGCTAATCCTAAAATTCCTTATCCAAATTTCCTTAACAAAACTACATTTTGAACTAATGCATTGCAGTGAATAATCTTTGATTCTATTCTCCTTTCTCAACCCCCTTGATAGACAACTCAGTCTCCCTTTTTTGCAATGCTTAGATGCATACTACACATCGTTGTGAAATAGCTTGGAACTGTACTAGCTCCATAAACAAAGACACAGAGAGAATGCGCTACTCAATGATATCACTGATTCTCTATAGTGACAGGAGGTCAGTCTGCATTGGCATCTTAATAAACAAGCCAAAGTGAGCGCAAATGATGACTACAATTAGGTAGCAGCTCCCTAGCAGAAATTCGAGCACCTAATTATAATATCCCAACATAAACTAAAGGGAACTTACCTCTGAGTGTGAGCTGCATGGTATTCACTAGCATTGTAGAACACAGACACAGCAAATAAATTATACTCACCAACCCCTGGAATCTCAACGTCTAGCAAGTCAAGCAGGTACTGTTCACTGTCTTAGATATTCACCAAGCAGTGCGTCAGCTGCTGGATGGTGGACCAAACCTGGCTAGTTCACCGCACAAACTCGTGCACTCTCCCCCAGTGCAGCCAATGATCCCGCAGGGGGCATCATCTGTCAGGCCTGATGCCTGCTACCAGCATGGCAGGGAGGTGGGGCTGCACAAAAAAATGAGTGCTGCCACCTACTCCTTGCTAAAGGTCACCTGGGGTTGGACACATAGGCGGAAGCTCCACCCTCAACGAGGACTCCCCTCTGCCATGGCACTGGGTGAGGTAAAAAAAAAAGAAATGGAAAGGAAAGAAGAAATAGGGAAAATAAATAAAATACAAAAAGTCATAAAAAACACCAAAATATTTTCAAAAAAATTTAAAATACGCAAATTCAAATACACAAACTAATATAATAAATAGAAATGAACAATAAATAAGATTTCAATGGGGAGAATTAAAGAGATTAAAGATTGTAAAAATTAGGACCAACAACATAACAGAGAGTAGAAAAACAAGATAGCAGCGCCCGTGAAAACAGTGTGGTGTCGTCTGCATGTGATTTCCAAACATGAGGAAGCACATGAGAATCGCATAGTGCTATTCGTGTGCGCTTTGCAACGTGAGGACGCACTCCACGTTGCACTTGGCAATGCAAACGGGTGCCCAGCACACTCCTCCCGCACGGGAGAACTCAGCATAGCAAGGCAGAGTTTTTTAGCCACTTCACGAAGTTCCCCATTGTACAACTCCACCAGCTCTGCCAAGGCCTATTTAGCAGCCTAATTGAATGCCTGGAGCTTGCCCATGCTCTATTGTGGTTGGCCTGAACGTGTGACATTCTCCTGGTCCGGCACAATCAGATATCCACAGCTGTTACTTCACTAAAATCTTTATATGTGCATATCTCCAGGACTAATAATTGGATTTTTTTTGTTTTGGTCTTTTATTTTATTAAAAAGTCTTCTTTCTAATCTGGTGTGGGATCCTTTTCGTATGGTGCTTTCACTTTATTACTGTTGAAAGTGTTGCACAAATACTTTACACATTTCCTCCAAGTTAAGGTTGACCGCTCTGTGCCAAGCTACCCGAGGATTGGGTACTTATTAATTTAGGGTTGGCTTGTGCCTCACTATCTCAAAGATTGTGGTGCTGCTTGACTTGGCTAACACACCAGTCAGCCAATAGCCCAATTTCTTACACATTCCCAATATTTTCTATTCTTGCCAAGAATAGAATATCCTGCACTTTGGAACAATTTAAAAGATTTCTAAGACTTTTTCTTGATTCAAAATAGTGAAGAAGGGACACTCTGTTCAACATTAGCTCCCCCTTTTGTGACAGATTAGAATATCTATTCAAGCTGATAATTTCCTTCCAACGGATCAACCTCTTGCACTTCTCCACATAGAAGGGGGAATGCACCTTTATTGGTATCATAAATTTACCATTTTGTTTTCAAAGGCTGTCTTTCACTCTGATGGCTAATTTAGTTATGTGGATTTATGCTAAAATAATGCAGATCCACAAGTCACTCCTCTAGTTGCATCTTGACTACACTTGATAATACAAGATTAACCCTTTCTCTTTAAAGCTCTAATCCTAAAAAGGCCCCACTATTTAGATTTGCGACTTGTGATTACTTGAGGTTCTCATGCAACGAGAAGTAAGAGGCTCTGCATCTCCAAATCCCTTCCGTTTTTAAAGGCTGCATGTCTTGTAGGCTTTTTTAGTAGCAACAGAACTCTCCCTTGACTGTTCGTCTAGCCCCTTCTATTTGCTGTTTGGGAGGGAATTAAAGACTTTTTTTCAGTACTGTTCATCATCTATGACTCTCACACGTATAAATGTTTGCTGTATTTGGTGTTTTATATTTTCTTTTGCAGTGCAGGGATTTGTGACTGTAGTTTCCATGTGCCATGCTCCATGAGACAGTCTGGCATGGTCCATGCTTAAAAAAATATACAAATAGAATAACACATATACAATTAAAGCAAAATTGTGTACATTACTGAAGAATAACAAAGATTCCTGCTTATTTGCAGTAAAGGAGCAGCCAAGAGGGTCTATGGCAGTTCACTTGTTATGCTTCCAAAATTTTACATGGTAGGGGAGGGGCTAATATTAGGAAGAAACTCTAGATCAGGGCATTCAGCATAGCGAAATAAATTGAGTGATAAATGGTCCCTGCAGGCACCAATGCTAAAGGAGTATAAGTGCTAGAACGAGGATGAATTCAGACACTGTTATTGATCCATTGGATCCGGGATCCATATAGTCCCAGTGAAGTATGCTGAATTTATACCAGTGTAGTTTGCCAACACCGGGACATATTTCAGCAGCACAAACACGTAGCCTGACTTCTGGTCAGAGCAACAACATGCATGCAACACGGGGGATTTCTAATTTTAGATTCCAACTATGCCCAAAAAAAAGGCTCAATTTAAACAGCAATCAGCCCTTCTTTTGTTCGAGTATTATCCTGGCGTGGAGCTATCTGCAGCTTAACAACTAGACACCAGTGTAATAGAGAGGAAACAAAGGGGCATATTATCAAGTAAAGGCGTTACATTATCGCCGCTTTTATCGGCAGGAAACTGCAGATAAAGCTGCGATAATGGGCTTGATAATATGCTCTATGAATTCCAATCGAAGCCCATGTTAGATGTCTTCCATCTAACATGGGCTTCGATTGGAATGCATAGAGCATATTATCAAGCTCATTATCGCCGCTTTATCGGCAGTTTCCTGCCGATAAAAGCGGCGATAATGTAACGCCTTTACTTGATAATATGCCCCAAAGTCTCACAGTTTATCATGTCACAAGTACTTTGGAGAAACTACTATTTGGAGGCAAGTTTTTAACTTGTTCAATTTACGTCTATGCAGTGTTCGTGCACTGTAAGAATGTCAGCTTTATCATTCTGTTACAGCATTTACACGAATAACAATTTAAATAGCACTATTTTTTAAATTCTTTTATAGGTTTACTCATCCCAAATTAGGTTGTCAGAGGGCCTACATCACACCCACATATTATACATTGACTACAAATCATCAAAAAAGTGTAAATGAATGTACAAGAAGTTGCATAAAACAATAAGAGTTTTATGGAGCAACACATTGGTTTTAATGATAGGGATTGTGGGCCAGATGTACGACCATTCTGTTTTGCGAATCGCAAATTGCAATTCCTTTCTGTCTCGCAATTTATGACTCGCAAAACGGAATGTACTAATGTGTCTTAGACACATTTTGTGATTCCCAATGGGGTCTCAAACGACCTGCCTCTGGGAATCGGCTACAAATACAGAGATGCTGGGGACAGCAGACCACCATGTCTGTGTTTGCGTTTTAAATAAAGCAACTTTTTTTTTTCAAATGCATCTGGTTTTCCTTAAAATAGTTTTTTTTTCAGTCTTTAAGTGCAAGCACTGGCCTGTGGGACCACTGCTTGCTCTTAAAAAATATTTACTTTGCAATTTCAAGAAGTCTTTATTCGATTATTCATCATAAAAGACATGCTAACATGCAATAATATAACACAATTTATACAAAGTTAGCTATATATTAAGAAAATAATTTAGTGAAAAGTTAAAAACACAATCTAACACAGAATTAAATCACTTATATTTGACTTCATTTACAAGAATAAAAAGGTTAACAAGTCTAAAACAGTTTAAAACAGCAAGCCATATACACACCCCATCTGTGTGAGTGTGTTTTCTTTTGGGAGTCATAGATCAAAAACATCCTGAGAGTACACCACATCAATACTCTTATGACAGATTAATTAACCGAGACCTTAAGGTCCATGCCCAACCAAGAAATTTAGCAACCCCAACAACAATCACAGTGGACGTATCTGATCTTAAGATTCTACTAGCTTCTGAAGCTGAAAGGGTGCCCAGATTTCTACAGACCGGGCGTAACCACTTAGATCTAGGGGCATCATATAGGGGGCATACAAAAAGGTAGTGACTAACACTTTCGCCCGACCCCGTGCATAAAGGGCATTGATCTAATCCACCCTTGCCCCAAGTTTTTGTGAAGGCCCTCAATGGTAGTGTGCCAGTTCTCAGTTGGTGGAATAATTTCCGATCCTGTTGTTTAGAAATAATGTCCCAATACGTTTCTAGGGACGAAACATCCTTCAGCAGAACAAATGCCGATGTGAGAGAGCTGGACGCTATTTGAGAATGCCTTCTACCTATGAGCCAATCCCAATATCGATCCTTCAGCTCCTTTTTAGAAGGAAAGACAGCTGAAGCTGGGTTAAGCCATAGTTCGTCGAGCCCCATTGCACTAAGGGTAAATCTTATTTCTTTAAACCACCCTATTTTGCCAGAGCCCAAAAGGTCCCTAACTTCAGAGCAAGCTTTAGCATAAAGCAGAAGCTCAGGCGTTGTCCACAGACGCCTCCAAAACGCTAAGGGGCGATATCTTGCTAGGTCCTCCACTGGTTGGCACCCTAGATCATATAGAAGTGGGAAGCGCGGTGACGATTGTGGAAGACCTGTGGCTACCCTGAGAAATTTATTTTGAGCCACTTTAAGCGGATCAAGATTAGAATAGCCCTAAAGCTCAGCCCCATATAAAACTGAGGGCAGAACTTTTGTGCCATAGATTTTAATAAGAGGTGATATGAGGCGGGTATGGGAACTTTTATGCTCCTTGAGGAGGGCTCCTCCTAGTTGGGCATGTTTAAGAGCCAGTAACTCAACCTGCGGTGTCCAACTGAGATTTTCACTCAATGTGACTCCCAGGTAGGTAAATAACTTAGCCTGCTCGAGGGTGGTACCACCTAGAGTGACCCTGGCAGCAACAGGTGTCGATCCTCTTAATACCATGAACTTGGTTTTGGACACATTCACCTCTAGCTCATGCTCGCGGCAGAACAACTCAAAACGAGACAAGGCCTGCTGGAGTCCCTGCCTCGTCTTAGAAATTAACAGAGTGTCGTCCGCGAACATGAGCAGTGGGATTTTCAGCCCCGCCAGGGTTGAAGCATCGTTTGGATGAGATGTAAAGTAGTTAGTTACCCCATTAATAAATAGGGAAAACAATGTGGGAGCCAAAACACACCCTTGCCTTACGCCTTTGTCTACTGAATATCTATCCGTGACCTCCCCAGGCTTTCCCCACCGAACTTGTGCAAAGGTGTGGGCATGTAGGTTCACTAGAAGACGAACTATAACAGATGGCAAGCCTAGTTTCAACAAACAATCCCATAACTTGACCCTGGGAACAAGGTCAAATGCGGACCTTAAGTCCACAAAGGCTGCATACAGCTTACCTTTACCAAGGACAACAGTCTTCCAATATAAGAGCATAAACCTGAGTACTTGATCTAGCGTACTCACATGTGGCCGAAAACCTGCCTGTAACGGAGTAAGGATATCGAAATCACTAATCCATTCCTGGATACGTTCTAACACAAGTCGGGCTACTATTTTTTGCACCGCATCTATGAGACTGATCGGTCGATAATTGGAGGGAACTGAACGATCGCCCTTTTTATATATTGGTAAAATTTCAGCCCCATACCAAGAATCTGGGACCTTTGCTCCGGATGCTAGTGCATTGGCCAGCTTAGTGATATAAGGAGCCCAAAGTTCCTGGTTATATAAAAATAAGTCAGCAGGGATGCAGTCGGAACCCGGTAATTTACATCTTGGAATACTTTGTAAGACATGAGTAACCTCGGGGATGGTGAAAATTAACCGTTCCTCATAATCAGGACAAGGAAAAACGACCGGGGCAACACTGTTATTCCTGAATTGATCTTGAAAAAAGGAAACCCACTGTTGTTGGCCAACGGATGCAGGACTTGGGTGGGTGACCGCTGAGCCTGCTCCAGGCGAGGTCACCCCCACGTGTCACCGCTGTTGCCGCTGCCTGCCTGCCTCCTGTTTCTTCCTGTCTCGAGCGACCCAGCCGACGCTGAGCCGCCTGTTTGCCACAGTCTTTTCCCGCCGCTGCCTCCTTGCGGCCCCGCCCCTCGCCAGCACATTCGCCGCCCCGCTCCCACCACCCAGCTGACTCGCCCTCCCGGCAACCTTCTTAAGGGGACTGCGCTGTCCACAAGGGAGTGACCGCTGAGCCTGCTCCAGGCGAGGTCGCCCCTCACGTGTCACCGCTGTTGCCGCTGCCTGCCTGCCTCCTGTTTCTGCCTGTCTCGAGCGACCCAGCCGCCGCTGAGCCACCCGCTTGCCACAGTCTTTTCCCGCCGCTGCCTCCCTGCGGCCCCGCCCCCCGCCAGCCCATTCGCCGCCCCGCTCCCGCCACCCAGCTGACCCGCCCTCCCGGCTACCTTCTTAAGGGGACTGCGCTGTCCACAAGGGAGTGACCGCTGAGCCTGCTCCAGGCGAGGTCGCCCCCCACGCGTCACCGCTGTTGCCGCTGCCTGCCTGCCTCCTGTTTCTGCCTGTCTCGAGCGACCCAGCCGCTGCTGAGCCGCCCTCTTGCCACAGTCTTTTCCCGCCGCTGCCTCTCTGCGGCCCCGCCCCCCCGCCAGCCCATTCGCCACCCCGCTCCCGGCACCCAGCTGACCCGCCCTCCCGGCTACCTTCTTATGATGCCCACGCGTACGCGCAGCGTTCACACGCAGCGGGCGCGCCGATTGTGCGCCGAAGGCACACCAAAGGCAAGCCCGTCTGCAGCCGTCCGCGCCTGGCCCGCGCCCAGCGCCAGGACCCCTGGCCCTCGCTGTTGCAAGACGACCCGACAGACCTACGACGCCGCCGCCCTCAACGCACTCAATGCCGGCCGGAACCCCGCCTGCTGCCGGGCCACCCCGAAACGCATCCACGGACCCTTCACCTGCAAAACCTGCAAGTTCACCTGCCTCCGAACCTGCACCGCACCCGCCAAGCCAAACACCAGCAGCAACCACCTCAAGTGCATCCTGCTCAACACCCGCTCCGTCCACAGACACGGCGTGGAACTCTGGAACCTCCTCGACACAACATCACCAGACATCGCCTTCCTCACAGAAACCTGGATGAACGTCTCATCAGCCCCCGACATCGCCACCGCCATCCCGGACGGGTACAAGATCATCAGGAGGGAACGCATCAACCAGACCGGAGGAGGCATTGCCATCGTCCACAAGAACACCATTCGCATCACGACCGATTCCAAAGACACCTTCGTCACCGCGGAGCACCTCCACTTCCAGATACACACCGACCCAAAGACGACCCTCAGAGGCACCCTTGTCTACAGACCCCCGGGACCACGCACACAATTCAGCGAAGACATCACGGACTTCATCAGCCCGCACGCCCTCCCCTCCGCCGACTACATCCTCCTAGGGGACCTCAACTTCCACCTGGAGAACAACAAGGACCGCAACACCGCCGCCCTGCAAGAAAACTTCACCAACCTTGGACTCAAGCAACTGGTCAACACTCCCACCCACTACGCCGGCCACACGCTTGATCCCGTCTTCTCTTCCAGCAAGCACATCACCTTCAGCTACGCCACCGGACTCCACTGGACCGACCACAGCTGCGTCCACTTCAGCTTCAGAAGAACCACGACCCACCACCACCCACAACAGGTTCCTCACAGGAGCTGGAGCAAGATCACCGCCGACCAGCTCACCACCTCCCTCAGCCAGAGCCCACCCGCCAGCACAACAGACCCCAACGAAGCAGCCCGCAACTTCACACAGTGGCTGACCGCCTGCGCCGACGACCTCGCACCACTGAAGAACCCTCCCAGTAGACCCAGAAGCAAGAAGGCCTCCTGGTTCACCGACGAACTCAAGGACTCCAAGAAGAACTGCCGCACCCTCGAGAAAGCCTGGCTCCTCGACCAGACCACAGACAACATGACCGCCCTCAAACAAGCCACCCACCAGCAACACCAGCTTATCCGCACCACCAAGAAGAAATCACTGAAGGAACGACTGGACAACAACGTCCACGACAGCAAGGAACTCTTCAGCATCGTCAAGGAGTTCTCCAACCCCAGCACCGGCAACAACGACATCACCCCTTCACAAGATCTCTGCGACTCTCTCGCCTCGTTCTTCCACCACAAGATCGCCGACATCCACAACAGCTTCGGCGCACCATCCATGCACCCAACCGTAGAACCAACGCCCCCCACCGCCACCCTCCGCACCTGGACCACGGTGACCACCGAAGACACAGCCCGCACGATGAACACCATCCACTCCGGATCTCCGACCGACCCCTGCCCCCATCACGTCTTCAACAAGGCCGACTCCACCATCGCACCCCAACTCCGGAACATCATCAACACCTCCTTCAACACCGCCACCTTCCCGGAGAGCTGGAAGCATGCCGAGCTCAGCGCCCTACTGAAGAAACCAACAGCAGACCCCACCGACCTCAAGAACTTCCGCCCCATCTCGCTCCTCCCTTTTCCTGCGAAAGTCATCGAGAAGATCGTCAACAGATAGCTGGCCACCTTCCTCGAGATGAACGGATCCCTCGACCCCTCGCAGTCCGGCTTCAGAGCCAACCACAGCACCGAAACCACCCTGATCGCAGCCACCGACGACATCCGAGCCCTGCTCGACAATGGGGAAACAGCGGCACTCATCCTCCTGGACCTCTCCGCAGCGTTCGACACTGTCTGCCACCGCACACTAGTTCAACGCTTCAGCAACATCGGCATCCAAGAGAAGGCACTGAAGTGGATCATCTCGTTCCTCGCCGGAAGAACACAGAGAGTTCGCCTCCCCCCGTTTCGATCCGAGGCCACCGAAGTCATCTGCGGCGTACCACAAGGATCATCACTCAGCCCCACCCTCTTCAACGTCTACATGAGACCTCTTGCAGCCATCGCACACCAACACAACCTCAACATCATCTCCTATGCCGACGACACCCAGCTGATCCTCTCCCTCACCAGGGACCCCGACACCGCCAGAACCAGCCTACACGAAGGGATGAAAGACGTCGCCGAGTGGATGAAGAACAGCCGCCTAAAACTGTACTCAGACAAGACGGAAGTCCTCATCCTGGGACCATCGCCCTCCGCCTGGGACGACTCCTGGTGGCCTCCCGCCCTGGGCACTGTTCCCAAGCCAACAGACCACGCACGCAACCTGGACTTCATCCTGGACTCTTCCCTCTCGATGACCAGACAAGTCAACGCCGTCTCCTCATTGTGCTTCAACACCCTACGCATGCTCCGCAAGATCTTCCGATGGATCCCGACCGAAACCAGGAAGACGGTCACCCAGGCACTCGTCACCAGCCGACTGGACTACGGAAACACCCTCTACGCCGGAATCACAGCCAAGCTACAGAGGAGACTCCAACGCATCCAGAACGCCTCCGCCCGACTCATCCTGGACATCCCCCGATGCAGCCACATCTCCGGCCACCTGAGGGACCTGCACTGGCTCCCCGTCAACAAGAGGATCACGTTCAGGCTCCTCACCCACACACACAAGTCTCTCCACGACCTGGGCCCCAAGTACCTCAACGACCGACTGACCTTCTACACGCCCACCCGCCAGCTACGATCCACTAGCCTCGCCCTCGCCACCTTCATGCATCCGAAGAGCCACCGCCGGAGGCAGATCCTTCTCCTACCTGGCGGCCAGGACATGGAACTCCCTCCCCATCCACCTTCGATTGACCCAGGACCAGCTCGCCTTCAGGAGACAACTCAAGACCTGGCTGTTCGAGCAGTAGCGGACCCCTTCCCCCAAGCGCCTCGAGACCCTCCCGGGTGAGTAGCGCGCTATATAAGTGTTATGATTGATTGATTGATTGATTGATTGTCCTGACATTTCCCCCATTTAAGGAGGTGCCAGAACTGCTGCATATTCCGATGACTGCAAGCTTCAGTAAGGGATACCCACCGATCCTCATCCCAATTAATTTTTGATTGTACTTTGCAGCCTTATTCGCTTTCCTACATGACTTAATACATACATGATTTTTAGACTTTATTGCCAAGAACAGAGCCCCTTGCGTTCGCCGACACTCGTCGTCAAACCAGGTAATTATCCTAGGCTGCTTCCTCTTAGCCTGGAACTTGTTGGGCTTAACAAACAATTTTTTTAATCCCAGAAACAGCTCAGTATGTATGCCTGTAATGTTTTCTATAATCTCTACCTGGGACCCACAATCGTTCAGTGCTTCTAAGGAATTGGACACTAAGGTTCTAATCACTGTTTGTGCTTCTTCATCCACGGCAATTTTAGGCCACCGCACCCTTCTCATATCATTGCTAAGTATGGCCTCAACATGGGTAACCTCAGCAATACCACTTGCTGACTCGCGAAAGCTATAGTCCCTTAGGACCAGTATTAGCGGGTCATGGTCACTTTCTGGGCGTTCCTTGACCTCCATGTCAACAACTGCAGCCCACAGTTTCACATCGACTAAGATACAGTCGATACGACTACTGTGTCTACCATTGTTGAAGGTATGCCTACCCTGCATGTCAGAACTTACCCTACCATTTGCGGCTCACAGCCCCAGATCAAGGCAAAGCCCTTTAATAAATGTAGCAGAGCTGGTCCATTTCCTTATCGGTGGCAACTCCAGCTGTGGGATACCCCACAACAGGTCTTCCTCCTCTGTAAGAGAACCATCTACTAATCCCAGGGGCTCAAAACACGTGTTGAAATCCCCCAGCAATATCGTATACCCATCCTCCGATACACTAGAGAGAAAGTCGTCCAAAAGCAGGAGTGTGGGGGAAACCCTACCCCCCTGCAGGCCCCTGATATAAACATTAACTAAAAGAATGTTTAGGCCTTTTCTTGATTTAAGCCTAATAATCAATATGTCTGGACTGTCTATAGCTACTTCCTCAGCCCAGACACCATCTCCCTGTCTCACCCAAATAGTAACCCCACCTACAGGACGCCCTCTAGGTCCCTTTGTGGCTTGTTTGCTAAAATTTAAAAACCCAACACGAAACACTGGGGAAAGTGCCCAAGTTTCTTGGAAAGCCCAAACATCCCCCTGATCTATATAATCAACCCAGTGTGGGTTACACACATGGGATTCAAGCCCCGCTATATTCCAACCTGCAATCTTGGTGTAGTCAGAGTCCATCGCGATTGGTAATATAACCCCAGACCGAGCAGGCTCACTGACTGGAGCAGTGGGCATAGGGACCTCAGGTGGTGCTATTGAAATAGCACCATGCCCGGTTTCTAAGTACAATTCTGGGGAGAAAACCTCCAAACTTTTAGCTGTTATAACATATCCCTTCTCTACCCCACTGGAGTTTGTAGCCTGCCCTAGAGTGAGTCAATCATTCTCGTCAAGGTGTGACAAAGGAGCAAACCTACCCGCGGTGATCAAAGACTCAATGCCAGACCCATTGGTGGAGCCCTGAGAACGGATGGTATTAGACCATGCCATCAGCTTTGGTGCCACGTTAATAGTAGGGCGTGTTTTGGGGTAGAAGTCTGAAAGCTCCCACGTCACAATGGAACCATCACCCCTTTGGGGTTGCCAACCTCTAAGAAAAGGAACCACATGGGTGCTCCTAAAATTGACAATTACCAGATCGCCTTCAATGTCCTTAGTCATATGGCCAAGCCACCCCACCCTACGAACATTTAATATTCGACCATCAACTGAGGGAGGAAGAGGCCTGTTTTTAGAAAGCCAATAAGCCACCTTATTTTTTAGCTCATGAAAGCTTTCTGGTTTCCCCTGCTTGCGCTCTGGAACCCCAGAGAGAACACACACAAACGGTGCAGCCTCAGGGGGAAGATCAATTCTAGGATTTTGGCTACCTTTTGGCACCATAACAGTAGGGTCTGATTGTTTATGCCCAGATCGTTGGACATTAGAGCTGATCAGGTTTGGAATAGGCCCGGCTACAGGAGGGTTTTGTGTTTGGTGCTGGGTTAATACAGGACTGGTTGCCTCATGATGCTGCCCCCTATCAACAGGTTTGCTAGTAATCCTACCAGTAACACCTGCGCTAGGCTGGTTTTTAAATATATCACTCAGCCTGTTGACCTCAGTAGCAAGTACGTCTATTTTTAGTAGCAGAGGTGTAACAATGTCTACAATTGTTGCCTCTAGCTTTGCCTCAAAAGCAACCAAAAGTAGCTCAAAGTGAGCCATGCTTGAGCTACAACTTACTACAGGTTCTATCTGATCCGGTCCCCCAGACTTGCCTCTTTGTTTGCGTGGTGTTTGCTTATTCTCTATTACCATTCTAGGCCTACCACCACCACCACGTTTGGAGGGTTGTTTCCTGCAGGCCCTAACTGCTCTCCTTGATTTGGGGCTTTCAGTTACCATGGAATCATCAGCACTTACCACTATATTAGTATTCAGAACTGGTGGGGATAAGTGTACCTGAGCCTCAACCATAACCAACTCCCTGCTTCCCATACTGGTGTTAACATTAGGAATGGACGAAATTGAATCGGGGGGGAGTGTTAATGGGAGGAACCCCTGAAGAGCTGGATTTCCCAAATGAGGCTCTCCGGTCACTATTAATTTTGGAGACCTTTTTTGCAAGGTAGTTGTCCAAAGTGTTAGCACCTTGTACTGTAGGAATGATCGTAATATTTGACATGGTTGCTAAAGAATTAACAACTTAAGAACTAGCAATAACAAAGCACACTTGCAACTAACTGCCTAAATAAAGTGATCCCAGAGATTCCCAATAACTCATCCAGGAAACACTTGCTAATGGACTGCAAGACAAGACTTGCAAAAATCTTATATCCTGGATGCGTTAACACATATTCCATAAAATGTAGAAAAAACATTTCTACTTTACTTTTACGGCCAAAGTCCGTTGCCCAGTCCAGTCTCTGCAGGCCTCTGAGGGCCACAGAGGGCCCGCCCTTTGCCCGGGCTTAGCCCGACGCCGGCCCGCGCGCAGTCCCGCGACGCGGGAAGATGTCCTTAGCTTTATGCGCCTCCTGGCGCCGATTTCCCAAAAGCGGCTTCCGGCCGCGAGGGCTCTTGGAGCCTGTAGTCACTCTCACTCGTCGTCTCCTCCCAGCTGAGACCACGCTCTGATGGACGAGAGCTGCGGTGGCGGGGGAGACCAGCTGTGATGCAACCAGGCGGCGGGGACAGGCGGGGAAACAGCAGGCTCCGCTCCGCGGCGAAAGATGCCCCCTGCAGCTCTGGTACACAGGCGGGGGAATAGCACGCCCAGCAACGACCCCGGGAGACAGCCAGTGAGCACAGGTATCAACAGAACACACATTCATTCATTCCCTGGAGATCCCTTTCTAATTTGCAACTGGCTCACTACCTACATGAAGTTTGTTTTAATCACCAGAGATATGTTACCACTATCATTGAATAACACATGTATTTAGAACGCATGCCATTGCAACGTGGTCAGTACATCAACTGCGTTGTTACATCGCATAGCATTACAATGCAAGTCATTACAACAGCTAGCTGTAGGGGCGCACTGGATGTTGGCATTGCATAATTTACTATTGCAACTCCAGTCTGTGCAACAGTAGGGATGGTGTTGCATTTAAAATCCAACACCTTCTGCCCCCTACAGCAAGTCGTTGTAATGGCTTGTGTTTTAATGGCTTGCAATGTAAAAACACAGTCCTTGTAATGACCACGTTGAAATGGCATGCGGGTAAATGATGTTTCTCTCATCATTAATCCCCGAGGTTTATTGGGCACACAAAGCTGTCTGCAATAGGTGCAGTAACTCCATAAGTTGTTTAAAACACAGCCTTTGCAACCAATTAAGCCAGAACAGATTTTACTGTCATGTTTCTCCTTGTTGCTAATGTATTCGTGGCATAGGGGCACATGCATCATTGGTTTATGCATTCGCAAATGGTGCGAATCGCAAAATTCGGCCGTTTGCGAATGCAAATCCAATTTTTGAGATGCATCAAGTTTTTTTCCCGCAATTTAAGAAATCGCAATTTTTATGCGATTTCTTAAATTGCGATTGCATTTAAGAAATCGCAATTTTGCAATTTCTTAAATGCAATGCATCATTTAAAAAAAAAATCGAATTCGCAAATTAGAAGTGGTAAATTACCATGAAGTCAACCTTCATGGTAATTTGCGAAAAGTTTCAAAAATGCACAAAAGTGCATTTTTGAAACTTTCATTTTACACAAACACATGCCCTTGGGGCATGTATGTGTGAAAAATGGACTTTATGTTACATACTGAACCCTTGAAATTGCATTCTCATTTTGCGATTCCTTATTTGTGAATCGCAAAATGAGAATGCCTTCCCATTGATTCCTATGGGCCTCAAGGCCCATAGGAATCAATGTAAAGGGATTCCTTATTTGCGATTCACAAAATTGGGAATCGCAAATAGGGAAAAATAAGAAATCTCAAAAATATTTGCGAATTTTTAATGCATAGGTATTTGCGATTTCTAAATTGCGATTCCTTAATTTTCACAATTTAGGAATCGCAAATACCAACAATGATGCATGTGGGCCATACCTTTTAAATGGTAAATGTATAAGTTGACTTTCAACCTTTTTCATGAGTCTGCCCCTCGTGACTCCGCATCCTTTTTTTGTGCCACACTTTGACCCCCAATTTACTGGTTTCTGTAGTAATGTCTTTCCAATTCCAGCACTTAGGAGGACGGACCTTAGAAAACTTTAAAGGATGATGTCAGGAAGTACAGCAATTACAGCGCCTCGTTTGTTTTGCACACTACACATAAAGGAGTGCATATTGACCTTGCAGAGTGTGTTAGTGTGTTGGACACCTGGAGATGCCTAAAACTGCTTCAACAACCTTCCGTTAAGGTGCGATGTTATTAAAAAAAAAAACATTTTTTTTGGAGGAGGGGAGCGTATTTTTGATGAAATGTACTGTATGTACTGAAACACCAGATTTAGGCGTTTGGCCTGCCTTCTTTTCTATACGTTTAGTACTTCTTGCAGCACATTGTTCTTCTCTAATTATGAGCTCTCAGCTGCACCTGGCCGGGATTCGCCATTCTCCAGAATCAGTCGGATACCAATTAATAATGTTGAAGGTAAAATAAAAGCATGGCACACCTTGCAGATAAAGTGCTTTCCCTTACAGAAATCTTCTGACCCAGCCGCCCCTAGGGGTCGCGAGAGGGGCAAGCAGCAGCAGGAATCATCCATACAAAGGATTCACGATCCAGGGCCAGACTGGTTGGCGGGATATTGGTCAGCGAAGCACAATTTCGGGATTGAAATGTACTTTTGCAGTGAAGGACGAATAGAATTCTTTGGCTCAAAACTCACACAGTTCATCTAAGTCAGCCCTGACTAGAAGTTCATTACTAATTGCGTGTACATTTAGATTTTTATTTTTTTATTTTTGTACCTTCACAAACATCTATAGAAAATGTTGCCGGTTCACGAAGATTACCCAGTGTTACCTTGTGCCAAATGTAATTTTCACAGCATTTTATTTCACTAAAGATACATTTGCTACGATAAAAATCCACACTTTTGTCATTGATCAGAGGAAACCTTCGCAGAAGATAAACTAGCAGGAAAGAGTGCAATTATTTACAACTAAGCAAGGTTTGATTAAAGGTGAAATTATCTTGCACTGCATTTAAAATTGTATTCCAATGTTCTAAAAGACTTTGCATGACTTTCACAAACCTTGCTGGCAAATAAAAAGTTTGAACATAAGGCAAATGTCCTGTAAAAGATTGGTGAAACTAATCAGCATATGCACTCATATAATATGGCACATATAAAAGGAAACGGCAAGGGCGTCGCTTGGTCAGTAAGCTTGGGGAGTGAGCTTCAAATTTCCCAACAATCACTCTGACATATCATTGTTAAATACAATATTTGAGCAGCAGAGCAGCATGGGGCTTAAGTGGCAGTGGGAAGGGATAGCAGTGCAGACTGTTAGGGATGCTTAAATGACCAGGGGACATATTTGCAAGCCCTCAGCACCACTGGAGCATCACTTTTTTTTACTCTACGATGGCGCAGCGCCATTTTTGATATTTACAAGGGGTGCTATGCCACTTTGCATGGCTTAACGCCACCTTGTAAATATGCTCCTTTCCGCTGCAGTCCTCTGTGACAAAGGGGCGTTCAATGGGTGTTGCTGTGGGCGTTACATCACAACACCTATTGCTTTATGATTCTGACCTAGATTTACAAGGCTAAGACAGCTCCAAAACCTATTGCCATGGACTACCAGGCATTAGAATGGCACAACAAGGAGAAAATTATTAATTTCTCGTTTTTTGCTCCGTCCATGCGTGCTGCATTCTGCAGCACACTTAGAAGGTGCAAATCACCATTATTGATTGTTTATGTGCAGGAAGGTTTCCCTTCCGTCACATAAACCATTGTCCCTGCGGCACAGGCACCCTTGCATTATGGCGGCAGGGTGCTTGGCCTGGTGTTAGGCAGCCTTTTTTTGCACCAGTGCTGGGGGAAACACAGGGTTGTGCCATATTCTTGTGAATACGGCGCATTCCTGCGTTTGGAAAATGCTGGAGCGCGGCACTGCCAAATTTGGCGCAGCTCCATGCTCTGATATTTCCTTGTGAATATGCCCCCATATGTGGTAAAATAACTAACAGTTTTAAGAACTTCAATACAGAAAGTTAAGAGAGAGTGTGTATGTTTTTGTCTATGTTAACATGTATATATCTGAGGTGAAATCCGACAGCCAGCTCACCATACCAGACTGAAAGCACCTGTATCCACCTATTTACTCAAGAATACATTTATTAGGGGTGTGTAACATCCCATATACCACATAAGTCCATGGGAAACTAACCTACTTTACAGTAAGAATGTAACTATGTGTATGAAGGGCTGATTGACAAAGGTATGTTAGCATGAGTACATATTCTCATGCGTAGCTCTACTCCTTCACTAAGGTGTATATCTCCACTTTTCTGCTGTTCACTATTCCCGAGTGGAGTTTTATATCTAGGCGTAGGTCTTCAATGAGGGATGCAGCCTCTGACAACCCATTTTATGACTGTAAAGTTGTTATTAGGTAGTTTCTGGTTACTGGTGGTAATCACCACCACCAGGGCAGAGATCTCAATATGGAAAAACATAGGGAAAGTTATTCATGCTTGCCATATACAATAAAAAATATATAAAGGTACGTTTATTAAAAACAATTATTATCCCATAAAAAAACATTACAACACATGACCTCCTCAAATTATATTTGCAATAAATGTTAAAATATTTCAAATAAATTAATTTTCTTTATACATGTTAATTTTTAGAAATAATTTAAAATAAAAATTTGCTTCATTGTCAACTCATTAAGCCATGGAAGGGTTAACGGTGTGAAGTTAACCTCTTGCGTGCTGATGACGAGCACAGCTCGTCATCCAGCACGGTGGCGCTGTGCTGATGACGAGCTGAGCTCATCGTGAGCTCCGCGGAACGCCCACGCAGGGATAATTACCCCGCTGTGCTGGACATTCCATTGAACGGGCGTGGCCATGACGAGCTCAGCTCGTTATCAGCACAGCGCCACAGTACTGCTTGACGAGCTCGTCATCAGAACCACCGTGCTGCGCGTGGCCCCCCTCCCCCCGTGCGGGGGAATTAGCCCGCGGCGATGGGGTTAAGAAATTCAAAGATAACCTCATGCCGAAGCATTGTCACAGCAAGATCATATTGCCAGTAAGATCGATTGTTGTAAACAAACAGAAGTTGCATTACAAGACATTATTTGATGACATTTAATGCTCTAAATTCAAGCTGGTGAGGTGGTGGAACACAGATTATCACCGGAAACATCTCACATCCTTCCTTGGCATCCACTAAGGGGGGAGGACTGCAATATCTAAACATAGGTGCTAATTACAATGTCTGGCGGACTTAAGTCCGCCCGACACCGCTCGGTCCTGGGATCCACTGATCTCTGGTCGGCAGTCCCGACCACTTAATTGGGATGCGCCCGAACACTGTTCGGTCGCATTACTACATTTTCCTATTGGAGCATGCATTGCGGCAGTAAACTGGCAGTAATACATGCTCCCATAAATAAATAAGAGGTGCAGTTCATCCCTCCACCCCGTGGCAGGCACCTCAAGTTGCCTGCCACAAGGTAAAGGGATCAACAGGGGGTCACCATAGGTGTCCCCTTGGCCCCCAACTGGAGGCTGCGGACCCAGCTTGACCCTGCTGGGGGCCCCCAAACATGCTTTCTGACATGCTTTTGATGGAGCGAGGTACAGAGCGATATTTTATTCTGACTTGCAAAGTTAAACTTCCATAATACAATCATATTATTAAGTTTGTGAATGAAATGTACTAACCAACCTAGATTAAAATGCATCACACGACACAAGGTATTAACCTATGTGGTTTATGTTGCATATTGCAAGTTTGTGGATCTAATAAATTAACCATGTCTATTGTCTTTGTCAGTATTAAATGCGGCTGATTAAATATTGGCATGTGCTTAATATATGTGCTTATGTTATGTCTTTCCTCTTTTATGTGGCCTACGTTTGTGGAGAATTCTGTGGCTTGTGCTTAAGCTAGGTAACATTTATTAACGGGTTAATATTTAGTAAAGGGGGTGGGTAACAGAAGGGTTTTCAATGCTCTAATTAATTGATGTCTTGTGTTTCTTTAAATACTAGTTCTCCATGAGGGAGGCCTAAGGCCTGAGGCCTGTGATAGATGGTAAATAGAATCCTGTCCAGAGTGGAGCCTTGCACGTATTCTGTAGTGGAAAACTTTTACCACATTGACAGTCGTCAAAGGAAAAAAATGATAAATGGCTTTTGTGCAGGATGTGCTCTGAAAGTGACAAATTCAAGGACGGGATAAGGCAAAGCAGCCAAGCTAAGGAAGCAATGAACTGTTACACAATAAAAAGATACACTTCCGAGGAAGCTGGAGTCCCATGATTGAGAGGACAATAGAGTTTTAGAAAGTTTGACGTTTGGAATGAATATGTGATCTGTCAGCCAATCGGACTCTGGATGGTTGAGAAAATGAATAGTTTTTGGTGAGATTAGCTAGTTAGAAAGGTATAAAAATTGCCCCTTTGGGGCAGGAGGGGGCTGCTCGCTTTCTGAATCCTGTGAGGCGTGACGTGCTGACGGACATTTGGAGCACGTAAGGATTGTAGGCCTATATGATTAATTGTTTTTAGATGTAGTGAGTTTTAGACAGGGAAAGTAGAACTTAGGTTTTGGAAAACTGATTATTTGCTTAAATTCATGCTAAATGAAGATTCTTTAAAAATGTCAGTCTAATATGCCTTTACCTTATTAAATGCTGCTATTGTGCTAATAAAATAATGACTTATTAAAGAAATGCTTTTCCTTGAAGAATAAAATTAATAAATTAGATTTTAAAACAACAAGCTGGTCTTGTTTATTCATGGTCTCGTTACCATCAGTTGATCCATTTACCTAAGTAACTTAATTAATATGATAAATGCATTATAACCATGGTAAGATATGATAAACTGCAGATGTATATACATGTGTAAATAGTTTGTGAATAGGTTCTGATTAATTAGGTTACATGATTCAGTCGCCCAAAAATTGTCTCGGTTGTTAATGGTCCTTGTGAGTGATTTATGATTAATGGTGAGTATTTTGCTGTAGGGTAGCGTTGTTGAGACAGATTTTCTACATGGGCGCTGCATCAATTTCTTGGTAGCAGAGTTACGGTTACTATGGTAACGGACATGCTACATGGTAATTACATAGGATCGATGTTTTAACATATGTCAAGTTTGTTAAGTTGTTATATGTAGTCGAAAGGTTATTTCCAGCAGTGTGAAAATTCCTGGTTTATGTACCGGTACAAGAGTAGTGTTACAGGTGAAGTTGCACAGTGCATTTGTTCTGTTTCAGAATAGTGGTATTGACATATATCACTAGTGTTGTGGACGTACAGCACAAGTTTAGGGACTCTAGGTGTGCTAGGTAAAATGTATAGTGAGGATTGTCTATGAAATCGTAACTTTTCAGTATAGGGACTTGGAGCCTGTTTTAAAACTCACTGTGAAAAGAGTAGTAGAATTTTTCCAAGCTTGAGTGAAGGGTAAGGTAGTGAAGTCTATTCTTACTGGCGAGTGAGGATTTCTATGGTTGGTTAAAGTCCTGCCAAGATTTCATGTATGTATGGTTAGGGTTTTCCTAGTTTGAATGTGCGAAAATGATTTTGTAATTACATTCGAGTGAAACTTTTAATTGTCACTTTAAAGTGCATTCAGAGTGAATCGAGTTCGTTAATACCTGTTAGAAGGGTAGAGTAGTCTTACTTTATCAACAAATGAATATTTTCACCTGATAAGAAAATTGAAACGCGAGGTGGAAAGTTACTTCATAAGTACAAAACACTTGCAGCTTATATGGAAGGTGAATATGGTTATCATACTTGTCTTTGGTTTGATAGGATTATACCAAAGATGATGGTGTTTTAGCATGGCCGGAAGATGGATCATTCAATATGAGGGTTTTGAAAAACTTGAGAGAAAAAATGATGGCTCTTGTGCCAAAGCCTAGACCTACTCAATTTGAAGCTTTAGTTGAATGGGAGGATGAAATGTTTGAATTTGGACGAGAACACAGTGGTATAATAAGAGGCCCAAAGTTAGACATTAAAAGGGAAACTCATGAAGAGAGAATGCGTCGTTGGAGACAAGCGGATATGTGTGATGGTATGTACCCAGTAAGAGAGATGGTTGTTGAAACACGAGGTCAAAAGAATACTCAAAAGAAAAATAATAATGCTGAAGAAAGTGATCTAGAAGATTCTGTTTTAGAAGAGATTTTATTTACAAATCGGAAAAAACCTCCTCCTTATCAACCAGCTTGTTCATGGTCTTCCCCAATGGTTCCTCCAGGAACTACTCAAAGTGCAGTATTCACACAAACAGTATCTAGGGGTCAGATAACCATGTGACTCAAAGTGCACCTCCAGGAGAAATTATTAATGAAGCATCTCCTATATTATACCCGAATAACGCAAATACTCCTGAAAGAGTAGAAACTAGAACTAATTCCAGCATATCTGGTGAAAATAGAAATTATGCTGAAACCCCAAGTCGCAGAAATGATTCCCTAGGAAATGAAGGGAGAACAGAAGGTTTTGGGGAAATGCCAAATTCTTCAGAATATTTACGAGCAAAAGAAGAATTAATACAAAAGTTAACTAAGAGTATGGAAGCGGTAACAGTTCCACTAACGATTGGTCCTGTTCAACCAGTGTTTGATCAAAGAGAAGTTAGACACTCAGCTTTAACTATTCCATTAAATGCAGAAACTCAGAAAGTGGCTGAAAAATGTTATTCAGACTTGTCAGAAATTCACCGAGATAGGTCAATGATGATGTCTGATTTAACTTTTAATCAAAGTCCATTATGCAAAACACCAACTGGTGCAGAATCTGATGCTGAGTCACCTGAAAAGAGTATAGATAAAATAGATTTAACGCATACCCCAAAGACTCCACAAAATAAATGACTTGATGTTGCAAAATTAAAAGCAGATTTGGAAGAATTAATTATTGGCACAATTGGACCTGACAAATTAAAGCATTATCAGGATGAGGAATTGTTGTTTATTTGTAAACTCATACAATGGAAAACTAAAAATAAGTATGAACAGTTGGAAGAATTAGCTATTGAACTTGAAATTGATTTGAGCAGAAAAAAACATTTGGGTAAGCATTACAGAATAGAATTTACTGAGAACGATTTTGAAAACATGAATTCTAATGGGAGAATGTTGCATATAAAATATTTAATTGTGTACTTAAAGAGATTAGGAGATTTAAGTAAATGGAGAGTAAAATGGACAAAGAAAAAAGAGGAAGAAAGGAGAGAAAGAGGTGAAGTGGCAAATCAGTTCCCAATGAGAGAAATAGCAGGAGGTGGGTATGTACATGTCCCTTGGTCAAGACAGGACATATTGTTATTTACCAATGATTTTCCTCGGTTGAGAGAAAAGCCTTTAGAATGGTATTGACAGGTGGATAGATTCATTAAAGTCTCAAAAGTTCTGTGGATTGATCTTGATGGATTCTTTGACATTGTTGTCCCATCAGATCTTTGGACAGAATGTAAAGTTTCTGTAAGTTGGCCAAAAGTAGAACCTGCACGAGATAGTGTAACAGGTACACCATCATCAGATGTTATGGAATTGGTTAAAATTGACAGAACAAATCAGGAGCCAAAAGAATCAGTACCTTCATTTTATGAAAGGTTACTGTTGGTTTTTAAGCAGTACAGTGGCTATGAAAAATTAAGTGAAAAGGATATGAGCCACTTTATATAAAGGGTTGTTTATGGTTTAAGGCCTGAAATTGGTGAAATGATTAGAAACGGTATAGTTGGTTGGCAGTCACTCTCAGTTGATGATATTTTGAGAAAGGCAAAATATTGTAGTGATGAGATAGACGCGAAGCAGAAAAAGCTAAAGGAAAAAGCCATGTTGGCACAAGTAAAAGTAGCTGAACAACAAATTGCAAATTCGGAGAAAAAAAAATGTTCATCAGAATCAAGGCAAATTTAAAGGCAATTATAGCAAACCTAAATTTAATGTGAATATTGAGGAGTTAAAACAGAAACTCTCATGTTTTAATTGCGGCGAAATTGGACACTGGAAGCGCGAATGTAAAAATCCGCCCAGAAATTTTAAAAATGCATCATTAAATCCACAGATGCAGAATGAGATAAATCTGCAGCAACAGCTACAGCGACAGCTACAGCAACCGCTACAGCGACAGGTAGTGAATCACCAGAGTCAGATTCCACAACCACCACTACCAAATTGTGTGAATGTACAGAGATACAATCCTGAGACGGGATTCTGTGAAGGTGATTAGGTAAACAGATCGCAAGGAGTGAATGTGCAAAATGTTTCTCAACAATACTTGTTGAATGAAAATGGAGGAAGTGGTTCTGATGATTACTTATGACGGTGCCTGAGAGAGGAGGAAGAGTGTGTGCTTGGAGCCACTCTTGAGGTAGACCAATCTGGTCCATTTGTTAATGGTAAAGTGAATGATACAGAAATCACTTTTCTTGTGGACACTGGTGCTACCCGTTCTACTGTTAGATCAGTGGAAATAGAAAACCTTCCTCTCTCGGGTGAACAAATTCAAGTAGTTGGAGTAGCTAATCAACAAATTAAAACAGACTTAACAGATCCTGTAAATGTTGAAATTGGTAAATTTAAGGAAAAACATAGATTTGTAGTATGTAACAGCAGTCCTGTAAACCTGTTAGGGAGAGATATATTGTGCAAAATGAAATGCAAAATATATTGCTCGCCGGATGGTATAGAGCGTCAAACAATTGAGGAAGATGGGTTGTACAAGTTAACAATGTTAATGGTTGAAGCAGAGGAAAACAAATTATTTCCTGTGTTTGATAAAGATAATTTTCCAGAAGAATTAAAAGAGACAGGTAATGCTAAAATTTGGGATTTGACAGGAAGTGAAATGGGTTTGATGAAGAATGAAGCCGCCATAAGTGTGGCAGGATATGCTCAGACGTGAGTCCCTTGCTCACTTTGCCACTGGATTCAAGCAAGCCGGGCTGAAGACGGCTGGAATGCCAGAAACCGGTACTCGGAAGCTTGTTTACGGTCCAGGGAAGGCATGGCTTGGCAGTTCGGGCTGGACTGTTCCCATGAGGCACAGGGTCAGACTAATTTGCATATAGCCATGTCTGAACTGGGGTGGCAGAGTGGGCTAAAGAACGGTGATGGATCAAACCCAGATCTTTTGACTGGGTGTGAGTGTTTGATTGGTTCTGATGCTCCGTCCATCACCACCTCCTTTTGTACCGCTTTTGGCCACCATAAGTGTGGCAGGGTATGCTCAGACGTTAGTCTCTTTCTCACTTTGCCACTGGATTCAAGCAAGCCGGGCTGAAGACGGCTGGAATGCCAGAAACCGGTCCTCGGAAGCTTGTTTCCGGTCCAGGGATGGCATGGCTTGGCAGTTCGGGCTGGACTGTTCCCATGAGGCACAGGGTCAGACTGATTTGCATATAGCCATGTCTGAACTGGGGTGGCAGAGTGGGCTAAAGAACGGTGATGGATCAAACCCAGATCTTTTGACTGGGTGTGAGTGTTTGATTGGTTCAGATGCTCCATCCATCACCACCCCCTTTTGTACCGCTTTGGCCGCCATAAGTGTGGCAGGGTATGCTCAGACGTGAGTCCCTTGCTGACTTTGCCACTGGATTCAAGCAAGCCGTGCTGAAGACGGCTGGAATGCCAGAAACCGGTCCTCGGAAGCTTGTTTCCGGTCCAGGGAAGGCATGGCTTGGCAGTTCGGGCTGGACTGTTCCCATGAGGCACAGGGTCAGACTGATTTGCATATAGCCATGTCTGAACTGGGGTGGCAGAGTGGGCTAAAGAACGGTGATGGATCAAACACAGATCTTTTGACTGGGTGTGAGTGTTTGATTGGTTCTGATGCTCCGTCCATCACCACCTCCTTTTGTACTGCAACAAGTGTAAGTCTTGAACAGAGTGAAGGAATCATAATGGGGTTTCCTGTAAAAGTCTATGTACCCCATTCAGTTGAAATTCTCCTTACCAGAAGTAAAACTCAGCACCTGACAAGTAACAGATTGACGAAATATGAAAAAACTATTCTGGGATCAGATAATGTCTCAATAGCGAGGTGTGTGAATTTAAATCCTTCCACATTGTTGCCTGATGGTACTATAACAGAGATCAAAAATGAAGATAACATTGATCATGAATGCTTGGATGTTTTAGAATATTGTACTAAACCCAGGCAGGACATTAAAGATGTTCCATTGCCAGAGTCTGGTTTTGTTTACTTTGTTGATGGTTCATTTTTGAGATCAGACGAGGGTATTCTGAGAGCAGCATATTCTGTCTGCACAGTTGCAGATGTAGTTGAAGCATCCTGTCTCGAAGGAATTCGTTCAGCTCAAGTAGCAGAATTGATTGCTTTGATTTGTGCGTGTGAAAGAGCAAAGGGAATAAGAATTACCATAGTGACTGATAGTCAGTATGGGTATGGCGTAGTCCATGATTATGGTCAGCTCTTGTCTCAAAGAGGTTATTTAACTTCTGCGGGATCACCAATAAGAAATGCAAAATTGATCAAAAGATTGATTGATCGATGGCATTCAGTTACCAGAGAAAATCGCTGTCGTGAAATGTGTAGCGCACAAAAGAGGCAATGATTATATTAGAAAAGGAAATGCTTATGCAGATGAGATCGCAAAACATTGTGCAATAAACAATTATTCAATCAATCGGGAGAAAAATAATGAACATGTTTTGAATTCACTCATGCTAACATCTGTAATTGAGACATGGCAAGGTGTTAAATATTTACAAGATGAAGCTGATGATGAAGAGAATAATTCATGGTTAAGAGCAGGTTGTAGACAGCGAGAAGAAGATGAAATTTGGGTTTATAAAGACGACAGACCAGTAATGCCAAATTGCATGATTGCTGACATGGCTCGAATGTATCATGGTCCAGGACATATTGGAAGAGATTCCATGATCAGGTTATTTAGGCAGACATGGTTCAACCCTAAGTTCAGAATAATTGTAGAATCTTTTTGTCAGAGATGTTTAGTCTGTCAACAAATGAACCCAAACAGAAAAATCAGTTGTGAGCATGGGAACCATAGGACGGGAGGGTGGTCCTTTTACTAGATTACAAATGGATTTCATTGATATGCCAACTCACAATAAGTTGAGGTATGTTCTTGTGATAGTTTGTCTACTTCCAAGATGGGTGGAAGCATTTCCAACACGTCACAATGATTCAGTTACTGTTGCAAAATTACTTTTTAGGGAGATCATACCTAGGTACGGTTTTCCAGTGACTGTGGAAAGTGACTGAGGCGCACATTTTGAGAACAGACTAATACAAATGATTTGTGAAGCATTGAACATAAAACAGAAGCTCCACGGTGCCTACAGACCAGAAGCATCAGATGTTGTTGAGAAAATAAATGGTACAATCAAGAATAGGATAGCAAAGATGTGTTTGGCTACAGGAGTAAAGTGGACTGACGCACTTCCACTTGTTTTGATGTCTCTGAGAAGTACTCCTGATAAAAAGACAGGTTTGAGTCCTCATGACATTGTCATGGGTAGAGTCATGAGACAAGCATTTGTACCAGTTGGGAAGCTTATGAGTATAAATGATAGTGTCATTTTGGAATACTGTAAGAACCTTTCTGATGTAGTGACTTCTGTGTTCCACCAGGTGGGAACTGAAGTAATTGCAAGAGACAAGGAAAAAGCTCATGATCTGTTACCAGGAGACTGGGTGAGGACAAAAATACACCGGAGAAGAAATTGTCTGGTACCCAGGTGGCAAAAAGCAAGACAAGTGATACTTGTCACAACAAATGCAGTGAAGTGCAGAGGATTGAAAAGGTGGATTCATGCAAGTCACACTATTCGTGTGCCAACACCTGAAAATCCTGACGAAGGTGACACTAAACTGATTCAGATTCTGAAGAAGAACCTGAAAGAAATCCAGATCCTGAAGATCGACAAGAGGGTCGATATCTGGAAAATTCTTTTACGAATGAGGCATTGAATGAAGATGCTGAAGAAATTGTGATACTTGACTCAGAAGATGAAGAAAAACTGCTAGAAAAAGAAGCAGAAGAATCTGGTCAAGTGGAAATTCAAAATCAGGAGAGTATTGAAAAGCAAATTGGAAACTCTGAAGGCAGGAACGGAATTCCTGAAACTGGGAAGTTGGAAGTGATTGCGGAAGAGGAAGAAGACGAAGTTCCGCGTACCAGCTATAAGGATGATGTTCCTAACAGAGTGAAACTGCCGAGTAAAGAAGAGCCTAGATTTAGAATTGAAGTCTCAGATTCGGAGACAGATGATAGTGATGAAGATGATGAAATAAGAAATTTTAGGAAAAGAACTTGGAAAGCAGAGTGCAATCAAACTGAGCCAAAGAAAAAATTACCAAGAAAAGGTGATAACTGGCCTGTTGAAAAAGAAGGGCTAAAATTCAAATTCGTGAACAGATCAAAAGAGCAAGTAAATGAAGTCTCAAGTCAGAAAAGTGACTCAGACAAGAAAAATCAAGCAGGAAAGAAAATAGAAGTGATTACTAGTAAGCCAAAAAGAGTTGTAAAGCCAAATCAAAAGTATAAGTCCCCTGAGTGGACCTATATCATAATTCCACCAGTAGTGGAGGTGAATAGTAGTAGTCAGGAAGATTTAGATGACACTAGTGGAAAGGAGAGGATGGAGAGGATTTATTTTGGTATAAGGCTGAAGAAATTGTGTTAGGTGACACAAGGTCGAAGAAATTGTGTTAGCTGAAAAATACATTTGATGTAGGACGCAAGGTCGAAGAAAAGCTGTTAGAGAGTAGGTTTTTCTTTAAAAAAAAGAAAATTTAAAACAGGGGGGTATATTTGGTGATTTTTAAATTTTGATTTTTGTTTTTTATTGTAAGGTTTTTGTCTTAGAGTAAGGATGCCTCATGTTAACAACAACTCAAGATGTTCCATTTTGAAGAGATGCTGTAAAATGTCTTTGATTTGTGTGGTTCTAATAGTTTTAGTCTGGTTAATTTTAGCTGTCATTTTCCCTTTTGGAATTGATAAAGAGATGTACAAAGCTAACATGTCAAGCAAAGCTATGGCTAAACAAGATAATCATGGTACAGCAGGCAAAATTAACAGAGTTATTGATCATAAGCCAGAGATTCACCAAGATAGATCTGTTGGTGACTTTTCTAGTAATACCTTTTTAAGACTGCTTTCCGAATACGTTAGAGTGATGGATGTTAAGGATTGCTATATCTGTGTGAAATTACCAGCTTCTGTTTCTGAGGGGGTAACATATAACATGCTTCCCCTTACTTATGGCATAACATGCAGTGTAATAGCTATTTTGTTTTATCAAACAGGTCGTTTAGAGTATTAATATTCTAATTTTGATGAGATTTTTGCAAATCTAAAAGTTGACAAAAGCTTGAATAAGCATAAACAAGCGAAACAGATGAGGGAATTCTTTTTGTAACAAATGAGTTAACATATGAATATGCTTTTGGAAACAATTTAACTTGTAAATTGAGAACTGAAGAAAAGACTTTCCTAAACTTAGTTGAGGAAAGGAGAGCAATTTATAAAAGAAATGAGATGCTGAAACAAACTAAATCAAAGTTTTGGCAAGTTGAGGATGAAAAGCTTAATGGTGGTTCATTAGAAAATGCTGCTATTCACATAGATAAACCTGTTAGTGGTAAGCTTTGCATTAGGAGAGATAACACACTGTTTGACAATTACTTTGTGGGTGCAAGTCAATGTGAGGATACTTATCAGATTTTGGGTGGATGGGGATTCAAAGGTGGCAAAGATCCAATTTTCCCTGGAATTTATTGTGTATGTGGGGATAAGGCTTACTACAATCTCGCAGACCACTGGTATGGACTTGTTACGTTGGTTTAATTCTTCCCAAAAAATGTTCATGTTGACAGAAATGAAAAAGGTTCATTTGAAATTGGTAAACATCTGAGCAGATTCAGAAGAGAAAGTTTTTCAGAAATTTTGGGAGACATTTTTGGTGCAGTAATTCCTTTGGTGTGTATAACCCTAAATGCAGTAAAAATCAGAAAATTATCCACAATTGTTGACAGACTATCCACTGACACTGCTGGTGGTTTCCAGTTGGTGGATACTGAAATGATTGCCATGAGAACCATGGTCATGCAGAACCGTCTTGCTTTAGACATTCTGCTAGCAAAATAGGGAGGAGTTTGTGGAATTTTACATGTCCAGCATTGCTGCACATATATTCCTGATAAGAGCAAGAATATTGAGATGTACATTAGAAACATCACAGAGCTTCATTCAGAAGTTGTTCCTTTAGAAGATGAGGACTTTTCAGAACGCTTGAGCAAAAGAACTGCAGCAATCAAAACCTGGTTTCAAGAGATAGGTAGTTCAATTTTGGGCAAAGTACTGACACCTTTACTAGTCACAGTTTTTTGTGATACTTCTGTTGAAAATTAGTTGCATGCTGCACAAGAGAAAGAAATATCTGAGGGAAAAGAAGAGGATTTACAAGCTTAGAAAGGCTCAAGAAAAGGAAATAGAATTGGAAGAGTTTCGTAGATCACAGTATGAGAGTCATAAGCAGACAGCAGAAACAAGCTTCTAGAAATACTATTACTGAGTAAATCGAAACATGTTCTTATAGATTACATTTTTGCTAACATTTTGGGTTTGGGTGTAGTTTGGTGATTTTGAAATCACCAGATGAGGGAGTTGATGGAGCGAGGTTCAGAGTGATATTTTATTCTGACTCGCAAAGTTAAACTTCCATAATACAATCATATAATAAGTTTGTGAATGAAATGTACTAACCAACCTAGATTAAAATACATCACACCACACAGGGGATTAACATATGTGCTGTATGTTGCATACTGCAAGCTCGTGGAAATAATAAATTAACCATGTCTATTGTCTTTGTCAGTATTAAATGCGGCTGATTAAATAATGGCATGTGCTTAATATATGTGCTTATGTTATGTCTTTCGTCTTTTATATGGCCTAAGTTTGTGGAGAATTCTGTGGCTTGTGCTTAAGCTAGGTAACATTTATTAACGGGTTAATATTTAGTAAGGGGGGTGGGTAACAGAAGGGTTTTCAATGCTCTAATTAATTGATGTCTTGTATTTCTTTAAATACTAGTTCTCCATGAGGGAGGCCTAAGGCCTGAGGCCTGGGATAGATGGTAAATAGAATCCTGTCCAGAGTGGACCCTTGCACGTATTCTGTAGTGGAAAACTTTTACCACATTGACAGTTATCAAAGGAAAAAAACTGATGAATGGCTTTTGTGCAGGATGTGCTCTGAAAGTGACAAATTCAAGGACGGGATAAGGCAAAGCAGCCAAGCTAAGGAAGCAATGAACTGTTACACAATAAAAAGATACACTTCCGAGGAAGCTGGAGTCGCATGATTGAGAGGACAATAGCGTTTTAGAAAGTTTGACTTTTGGAATGAAAATGTGATGAGCTAACGTGGTCTGACATCTGTCAGCCAATCCGGACTCTGGATGGTTGAGAAAATTAATACTTTTGGTGAGATTAGCTAGTTATAAAGGTATAAAAAGTTGCCCCTTTGGGGCAGGAGGGGGCTGCTCGCTTTCTGAATCCTGTGAGGCGTGACGTGCTGACGGACATTTGGAGCTCATAAGGATTGTAGGCCTATATGATTAATTGTTTTTAGATGTAGTGAGTTTTAGATAGGTAAAGTAGAACTTAGGTTTTGGAAAACTGATTATTTGCTTTAATTCGTGCTAAATGAAGATTCTTTAAAAATGTCAGTCTAATATGCCTTTACCTTATTAAATGCTGCTATTTTGCTAATACAATAATGACTTATTAAAGAAATGTTTTTCCTTGAAGAATAAAATTAATAAATTAGATTTTGAAACAACAAGCTGGTCGTGTTTATTCATGGTCTAGTTGCCATCAGTTGATCCATTTACCTAAGTGACTTAATTAATATGATAAATGCATTATAACCATGGTAAGATATGATAAACTGCAGATGTATATAAATGTGTAAATAGTTTGTGAATAGGTTCTGATTAATTAGGTCACATGATTCAGTCGCCCAAAAATTGTCTCGGTTGTTAATGGGCCTTGTGAGTGATTTATGATTAATGGTGAGTATTTTGGTGTAGGGTAGCGTTGTTGAGACAGTTTTTCTACATGCGCGCTGCATCAGTTTCCATGTTAGACAGGCGACATGGAAACCATGCCAGAAACCGTGCATCATAATACCAAGGGTTGAAAGGCCTGCCCTTTGGGATTACAAGACGGTTCTGACTGGCCGACCAGCTTCTTGAGCCAGTCAGGAGCCAGCTGGAATGACTGGCCAGTTTAGTTTCCAACCGCCAGCATTGTAATGCGGCAGTCGGAAAGTAAACCTAGGGGCCGATTACAATGCGGCCCGGAAGGCTCCGACCATTGGTTGGTGCCTTTCGGGGCAATATCGTCATCGGCCCCATAGTGTTTGGACTCTACAAACTGCATTCATACCCGAGTTGTGTCTTTTTTTCTCACTTCCATTTTCTATTCACTTTTGAAATACATTATAATTCCTGTCAAACGAAGACTACAAACTAGCTATTCTGTATTAGCTCATCAAAGAAATATTTAAAGATTACAGTGTTGCTTTGGCTGTTAATTCACAGAGTACGTGCCGTTTATCCCTCCTACCGAGAGGTTTTCTCAAGGGTAATCTGTGGTTTTTTTCAAATAGATTGAAATACTTATGTAAGACTTTCAGATATCTCAGTGCAAATTAAAAAATATATATTTATTACAAATATGAATTACTGACAAGGATCATCAGCAGCGTGGATTTCCCAATTATTGGTGTTACTGTTCTTACTTGTTTTAGCTAGACAGAGTAAAGTTTGCAAGAGGATGTGGCTTAACGGCTAAGCCGGCTGACTTTGAAACTGGGGAATCAGGTTTGAGTCTAGCAGGAGGCTCAAACATCCTGTGATTCTGGGCAAATCACTTAATCTCCCTGTGCCTTAAAATGAATGTGTCTGACTGTAATGCAGCTGGTGCTCATGTAAAGGGCTCTGATACCTTCGGGTCAAGTTCGAGCTACATAAAACTGCAAAAAAATATACATATATACATAATCTTTACCCAAAATGACAGTCACTCTTCAAAAGAGACCATCATTGTTCACCAAAATGAATGAAAGGGGAGTGGCTTGGTCTCTGTTCTGTGGGGTTTGGCAGGGCCAGGTGAAACCGAGGAACTGTCTACCCAGCGGAGGCCAATTTGGTGGCACACTTTCCTTAGAAGAGGAAAAAAATTAAGCATGATGTGGGGGATGTGTTACCTGCACTGACAAGTAAGAAATAGATGACAACAGCACTGGCCAACTGTGTCCCCGCCTCAGTGTCTTCTAGGCTTTCTCTCTCTCCTCATCTGTAAAGCGACATAGAGAGAGGTTGGGCTGGGCAGTGTTTACACAAACATCACCTACTGTGATTACCTAGGACTATGCTACTGTTGCACCGGAAAAGCCTTTCTGACTGGAAGTTGAAGCTCCCTACATTGATTGTAGCTCTGAAGGACTGGACTGGACCGAATGACTGGATTATTTTGTGCTGCCTTAAGGTACGCGCTCTCCTTTCTTTCTTCGCCCTTCCCTTTCAATTTTTTTTAAACTATTTTCCTACTAGTAATGCAAGGAATGGAGTTCTCCCTTCTATAGGAGTTCCAACACGAATACAGGATTCCTCCACAAGACCCCAACAAATCATTTTACCTGAGGCCATTCACAGCCTTCATTTTGAGACATTGGCCAGTAAGACAGTTGGTAATAATGACAAAGTGCAGGGGGCACAATATTCACATCTCATCAGATTATTGATTTAAGACAGAATTAGAAAGGAATAAAGTATTGGCCCTTCATCTCAGATTAGGTACTAAATTAAAATTAATACTTCCTGCTAGACCAAGCTCTCATGCCGATAACAATGTTTTGCTGGTCTAAGGAATGATCTAATCCTGACACCCAACTTTTGTAGACTCTCTAGAAGTTACAGAAATGGAACTTTCATCATTGCATGGGATGGTCAAGGGTACCCAATCTAGAGATGCCTCCAAGGCACATCTATTCAGCTGTGGTGCTCGGCCATATAGGTAAAGTAAAAGTCTGACAAGCAGTGCTAAAACAAGGAAATCCAGGTTTTGAAAATTATACCCAGATATAGAGATAAGTATCAATCACCTTTGAAATACACATGTGAGCCCAATACTCATTTAGTGGTAAGAGCCGCCATGCTACCCTGCACTAATCAATACCTATTTGACTTGATAATTGAGAAAGTGAGTTGCTGCTGCTATGTTGTTTGGGACATAGCTGGTTATGTGTTTTATATTTGCATATTATTATCAGTGCTTCAGTAAAACTAGAGATATTTCCTCTACATTTCTGGCTATCAGTATCAACATGTCTACATGAACCAAATGTTTCTCACTAGTAGGTAAAAACATGTACTCCTTTAACATTAAAATGGCACTAAACTTCTTCACCACCTCTGGCACTCTCTTCTTGCAATCCTCTTAAATTATACTCTGTAGGATATCGAACTACTGGCCTCCCTCTTGGACAGCATGGAAATGGCCTGATAAGGCATTATTCCTATGGCACAAAACACACCACCCATGCCTACCCACATATATGCGATACAAAATATATGGTTCGGTTATTTGTATGTTCTTCCTCCATCGCTTCAATGGTAGCAAGCTCCCTGTTAGGGGCTAGAGACCATCAATCAAAATTTACTTGACCATAGAGTTGGATATCTTCATTTTATATCACCCATTCCCATCGGTTAGGTGTTTGTTTATTCTTTCCTCCCATTTCCTCCCCTTTTTTCCTTCACCACCACCTCCAGGGACTTTCCACTATTCTCTATTTGTATACATACCATGCTAATATACTTTTTTCATTTTACACTTACTTCTGTCTCTTTGAGAAATCCGCACTTCAACCTATATCAAGTGTTTGCCCTCTCCTTCCTATATTTTTTTTTACCTCAAACGTGTTAGGTTTGAAATTCCCATTCATGCAATGCACTCGTTTCATGCTATATTAGGTTAGCAGTGCGTTGCTAAATTGACGCCATTTGTATTCACGTTATGCAACTCACTGAGTTATCCCCGTAATGTGCAGGCCTCAGTTGGCGAGTGTGACCCCATTTTGCATTTCGTAATCCCTAACAGGCTGCTTAGACTGTATTTGAGTTAGGACTCACTGCTCATATTGCTTGCCTCAGCAGAACACTGTAATTCGTTATTATTTTCTCTTCTATTCAAGGCTGTTTCTCGACTTGCTAATGAATAGGCTATTCTGCCCTCACATACCTGTCTGAAGGTGTAGTTTCCGCTCCCATGTTAGGAGAAGCCGAGACCCAGCACTGTGGCCTTGGATTCCTGATAGTATGTACCCATCTGATGGGTGTTAGCTCATCCTGCTGTGCCTCTTTGATCATGTTCAGCACAGGCTGGTAGTTTTCCATGTTGGGCGTGGTTGGAGGCTTCTTGAGAGGAATGATTATCCACTGTAGACTGTTGGGGGGCCAGTCCCTCGGCAGACATCTGAGGGTGCAGGTCCTCTGCATTGCTAATAAAGATGCATTTTCTACTGTCTGACCGACTCTTCATTCTTGGGAAGGCATAGTAGGTGTTTGTAAGTAACCCGGGTGGCCCCTATGGGCCACTTCCTTCAAACTGATTACCCACCCACTACCAAAACCCTTAATTTTGATTTCACTCAGTTTGACTGAGCTTTATCACTATATAAAATGGAAGAAAATTCTAAGTGTTCTGGCCTCAAAGTACAGCCATACAGCTTTTATTCAAGAAACACACCGTTCACATGAACAATTGGAAAACTTAAAAAAGAACAAGGTAAAGTGGTTGCACCAAGACCTTTGTACCACATAAATCACCCTTTTCATGCTCATCATGGAGGTGTGTGGTCCAATTTTTTACAGAAAGCCCTGCGATTCAAGAATCCTACACATCATGACTGTCCTGATGGGCAGTTACAATTTGGCGAATAAATACCATGGTTCACAAACTTATAGTTGGTTCAGTCTATGCGTCCAACTCCACAAAACAAAAGTTGTTTTCATCACTTTCCAAACTCTAATTAATTTTGGCTATGTTTGAGTAGCCGTGGGGCTGACTGGTATATAACGTTAGACCCCTTTGTTGAAAGGTGTGGACCTCCTCCCAAAACCAATGCCAATGATAATGTGATTCTCCACAAGGGGCCTACTGTTAATCTTAGGAAAAATATAAAATAACTTCATGCATACACATGTCTTTTACCCCCTACTGCTCTATTCTTTAGGAAAGTGTATCACAATTCACCAATCTTTTTCTGGTTACACATGGGAAATGCTTTTCACCAGTCAAAGAGGTGGAGCATGAACCTCTTTAATTATAAAGTTAATGTCTAAATACAAAGCAAAGCCAAAGGGGATGATGGACGGAGTGTTAAACATTGCAAGCACTCACCCCCAATCAACTGATCTGGGTTTAATCCATCATCCTTCTTTAGCTCACTCCACCACCCCAGTTAAGACATGGCTATAAGCAAATCAGCCTGACCCTGTGCCTCATGGGAACAGTCCAGCCAGAACTGCCAAGCCATGTCTTCCCTGGACCGAAAACAAGCATGCTTGTTTCTAGTCCAGGGAGGACCTGGCCTGGAAGTTCAGGCTGGACTGTTCCCATTGGGCGCAGGGTCAAGACTGATTTGCATTTGGCTGCGTCCAAACTGGAATGGCATGGTGAGCAAAAAGAACAACGGATTTAGGCCCAGATCTCTGTACTGGGGTGAATGTAGGACATTGTTCTGCATTCTGTCCATCAATTGTTTTTTTTGCATTTGTCACCCTGAGTGGGACGGGTATGCTCAGACGTGAGTCCCGTGCTCTCCTGGAGTAAAGCTATCCTGGTTGATGAGGGCTGAAAGCCCGAAACTGGTCCTAGGATGCTTGTTTCCAGTCCAGTGAGGACTTGGCCTGGCAGATTGGGCTGGACTGTTCCCATTGGGTGCAGGGTCATGACTGATTTGCATATGGCTGGGTCTAAACTGGAATGGCATGGTGAGCAAAAAAACGATGGATTTCGGCCCAGATCTCTGTACTGGGGTGAATGTATGACATTGTTCTGCATTCTGTCCATAAATTGTTCTTTTTTCATTTGTCACCCCAGTGGGACGGGTATTCTCAAACGTGAGTCCTGTGCTCTCCATGCCACTGGAGTCAAGCTATCCTGGCTGAAGAGGGCTGAAAGCCTGGAACCGATCCTAGGATGCTTGTTTCCAGTCCATGGAGGACCTGGCCTGGCAGGTTGGGCTGGATTGTTCCTATTGGGCGCAGGGTCAAGACTGATTTGCATATGGCTGGGTCCAAACTGGAATGGCATGGTGAGCAAAAAAACGATGGATTTAAACCCAGATCTCTGTACTGGGGTGAATGTGGGAAGGGTATGCTCAGACATGGGTCCCGTGCTCACTAAGCCACTGGAGTCAAGTGATCCTGGCTGAAGACGGCTGATAGCCAGAAACCGGTCCTAGGATGCTTGATTCCGGTCCAGGGAAGACATGGCTTGGCAGTTCGGGCTGGACTGTTCCCATGAGGCACAGGGTCAAGACTGATTTGCATATGGCCATGTCTGAACTGGGGTGGCTTGGTGAGCAAAATAACGATGGATTAAACCCAGATCTGTGACTGGGGGTGAATGTTTTGCCATTGTGCAACATTCCGACCATCATCTTGTGTGTTTTGCTGGGGTGAATGTATGACATTGTTCTGCATTCTGTCCATCAATTGTTCTTTTTGCATTTTTCACCCCGAGTAGGACAGGTATACTCAGACGTGAATCCCGTGCTCTCCGTGCCACTGGAGTCAAGCTATCCTGGCTTCTTTCATTCCAAGTTGCCCATTTAGAAACCACCTGAAATCTCTTTCTAATGTGCTGTGGTAGATTAAGGAGAATAATCATGAAGGACAAGTTTCTCTCTCTCTGGATGTGGAAAAGGCCTTTGCAGGGTTGAGTGAGGCTATTTATTTAGTACGCTAGAGAGGGTGTGATTTGGTTATGACTTCAAATCGGATGTCAGATTCCTTTATAAGAACCCAACAGCCCACTCTAACTGTGTTGGCTTTCTCTCCTAAGTATTTAAAATCCATCGAGATACAATGAAGGGCTGTCCCCTTCCTATGTTCTGCTTTGTATTGGCACTGTAACCCGTCTCTGCTGTGATTTACACATTATCAATTCATTAAGTGTCTTGTCATACCAATATGTGAATGTAAAATGTTATTGTATGTGAGAAATATATTGCTCACATTGATGTATTCCAGCAACTCCCTGCCCAGGTTGATGACTTTAATTATGAACTTTCTTATTGGCTGCCTATAGAATTAACTGGGGCAAGAGGGTGGTCCTCCCCTTGTGAAGGGATGCTACAAGAAGAGTAGTGAAAGGTTATGACTAATCCTATATGTTAATACAATTAAGGTTTTTGGTAAATACAGGTCTCGAGATATGGTATCAGATCAATTTAACTCACCGATTTCCATGAATAAGAATGACTATTGATGGCAAATCCAATACCGATCACTTTGTGGCAGGGTTGAAGATCTAGAGATGGTTGTGGCACGGAGCTAAAACTAATGTCAGAAATTAGGTTAATAATTTGGCTGGGGAGAACTCTTCCAACTACACCTGGTTAGGTTGAAACTTGGATCTGAGAGAATACTCCTGGTATATATGACACAAGCGGCTGAAATTTTGCAGAGAGGTGTGTGTCGTTCAATCAGGATCAATAATTGCGAATAAAGAATACAACTCAATAAAATTCCCAAACAAATAAAGAAACGTAGAAAACAATGTAATGAGCAAAAGGGCAACAGGATCATCAATGGAATAAGAAGATGTATTTTTGTTCCACTTTTTTTAAATGTTCCAAAAGAATTTGACCACGCAGCTCAGTACAAATATGTTTCTTCTTTTTTTGTTGTAAAGGGTGATGGATTCTTCAAACGTTTCTTAATGTAATCCTCAGAATAGGAAAGAGTGTCTTTTTCAAACATATTATAGAAAACAAGTAAAGGGAAAGTGTAGAAAGGAAAAGAGAAACAGTTTAAAAAACAGGCACTGCATACTCAACAAAATATATCTCCACTCTGAGTGGAGGATCAACAAATAATACCAGGGAAGCCTCAAGGTATTTTTAATGAAGCTGGATCCTGCCTCTGTCCAGTACTTTTTATGTAAGAACTTCCTCCTGTTAGGGTCTGTCAGGAGGTTGAGTACTTCCTGGTGGTACTGTTCTACCAGGGTGGGAAGAGGTTGCCAGTGAAGCATAACAAAAATGTGTATGAGGCTTTTTCTTACACAAGCATGACCTTTTCTTGAGCTTTGGCAGGAATTCTGTGACGTCCACATTTTGACTTCGACCTGTACTCCTAAATTTGGAGGCAAATATTGGCCTTCTCTTGGAGGTACCGTGTCCTTTTACTCCCAAATTGGGAGGCAGTTATTGTCCTTCTTTTGGCGGTACCGTGTAATTTTTGTGATGAAGTGTTGAACTAGGCAGACTTCCCCCTCTCCCTTTGTGTGTTGAAAGATACATTTTTCTCCCATTCTGACAAGCAAATCTGAAAGGCCTACATCAATTAAGTCTTTGTACTGGCACTGTTGCAACACAGAGCAAAACAAAGCAGGCCATGCTATTTTGTTTTTGGTGCAAAAGCATGGTTTGCACTGGAAGGTACACATTTGACTGCACAAATACAATGTTAGGCTTCTTTGCCTCCCTGGGTTGCACTAGGGAAGACCAGCACCAAAGTTGAATCTACTAAAGTAGCCAAACCAGGCTTTGCACTAAAAACTAACAGCTATTTACAGTGCAAGTTCAGGAGGCAAGCTACCGCGGTGGAAGGTTAGCGCCGAAGCGCGAGCTTATGGAGCAGGATAAAGGCGTTTCTACTCCAGCTGACCCCGCAGAGGTTCAACAACGCGGGCCATTTGACAGACCCCCCCTCCCAGATAGGGTGTGCTCTATTTCAACCCTTACTCCAGCTATTGTACCGGCAAAAAAAACATTAAGCAGGAAGCAAGGGCAACAGCTGGTTACATCATTTTTACCACCAGGGAGACCAAGGAATAGGTATCAACTTCGGTCACAGGAGCTGAAAGTTGGAGGGGAGCTAGACTCTGCTGAAAGAGAGCGGCCCTTGCCATTAACCCCCAGTAAGGGGAGGAGAAAAGCAGGAAACATAAAAAAAAGCTAAGGTGCCTAAAACTGCACAATTGCCTTTTAAGAAAAATTCGCCCTCTCTTAAAACTTATTTTAGAATACTGGAGCAGGCCGCCGGTTACAATGTACAGGCAGAGTCCAATTTAAATATACAAGGTATCAAGAACGTGGAGTCTGCCCTGCTCCCCTTGGAGAATCAATTTTCCCCTCTAGCAGGCCTGTCTGATGCAGGGTGTGGGATACAATCAGTATTGACTGAGGAGACCGAGGTGGTGGGTAAAGGCTCAGAATTAGATCCCCAGGCAAGCCCGTCCCACTTACCCTTAACAAAGGTAGCCCCCTCACTGGCAATCACTCAGGAAAATCAAGGCAAAGGCCTGGACCTGGTTCAGGACCCTGCTCAGGATCTGGATCAGGGCCAGGCGATCTCGAGGGAATTAGAGAGTCTGGACGTGGACAGGCTGGGTTCCCTCTTTCAGTCCTTAAGGGGGATCTGATGTCCAAGTTCGAGATCTCGGAGAGTAAACAAAGGGCGATTCATGATAGGTTTGACCTACTGGAATCAAAATTGGACGATGTTATCACCCGGACTGGTAACCTGGAACTGGAAGTGGTAGCCCTAACCAAATCTGTCCAGGGGAATTCAAAAGATATTGAGATTTTGAAAATGCAGAATAGGTCTTTGGCTTCGGATGTGGAGAGGCTGGAGACTCAAACCCGAAGAAACAACTTGACAATTTTAAAAATACCAGAGGGAGCGGAGCTGGAGGACATTAAGGGGTTTGTCTGTAATCTGTTAAGGGATGGAGTCTTAAAAGAACGTCCAGATATTGACTTGGAGACTGAAATTCAACGTGTACACAGAGATCCCTTTAAGCTACATGCAGGCAGAAAGGCGCCAAGGAAAATTTGGGTGAATTTTGTAAAGAACGAGGTGTCAGGCGTTCGTAGTTAGTTAGGATATTTATTAGAGAGCAGGCAGGTCCGTCCTTCCCAGTCAGGTACCGTGCACTAACAGTGATCACCCTAACATTCTGGAGTGTGGATGTGGTACATCATCTGGAGCCATGGTAACCAGATGATGTACAACGAGCCCAACACCACATCTTCCTTCTTTACAATAACAGAAAAACCAAAGTATTACACCAACATAATACTTATTATGTGAAATAACCAACAGAGGAAAATCATAATAATTATGAGGAATAATATAGCAGAGGGATAAAACGAGCTGCAAAATAACAAAGCAAAACAACATGGCAAATAACATGTAAATTAGTTACTACATTACCACTATAACCCAATCCCCCCTACCTTCGAACCAAAACAGAAGAGAAAACACAGTCACATTACATAGCTCCTGAACAGAGCAGGCATTTTGATTTGCCTACCAGTGCGTGAAGTGTGCTGGTTATAAGCAGAGGAGGAACCCAATGGTGCAGGTAAACTAGGAGAAGGCAACTGAAGGGGGGATGAGTCACACATATGCGAAGAGGATGTCAAAACATGACTGGTGGAAGCCTTAACAACTTTACTCCCAGTGTTACTATCTTGCATGACATCATCCCACAACCATTCGAAAGAAGGAGCATGATCAGTATCAGTCTTGAAACAAGAGAAGTTTCCCTTGCATTTTGCCAATCTGTTGTGATGCCAAACCTGGTTGTCACTTAACTTAGCAGATTTCGAGAATAACTCTACAACTTGTAAGGGATCTGAAAATTTGCTTTGACCTTTCTTAACCTTAGTGTCGAGTTTAATTCTGACCCAATCCCCAACACTGAGTTCAGCTTCTCTGGTGGTATTTTTCCTACTAAAATCGCTAATGTGGGAACCTTGAATTTTCCTTAGTCTTGAACGGACTAAGGCAGGAGACCACTTACCACAAATATTCTTGGAATTCCAAGTAACATTATCCTTAGTAAATGGCTCCCTACCTCTAAGGATCCTGAAAGGACTATAATTGGTACTGGTGGGGGTGATTCTATAAGCCCAAATAGTTTCTAGCAATTCCTTCTCCCAATCATTATCAGCACGAATAGAGGCCTGGATACTCCCCATGATTACCCTGTTAAACCTCTCAACAATGCCGTTACCAGCAGGGTGGTAAACAGGTGTCTTTTTAGGGGTTATGCCATTCCTACTTAAGAATTCCAGAAAAAGTGCAGATCTAAATTGTGGACCATTATCAGTCAAAATATTCCTCTGAATACCTTCTTGTAAAAACAACTTCCGAAGAAAAGCAACAACAACCTTAGAGTCAAACTTCTCAGATATTTCAATTTCAGGCCACCTAGAGTAATTGTCAATTACAACTAGAATATGCATAATGCTGCCTTCATAACTTTCACCAGGGCCTAACCAATCCATACTTAAATCTTCCCAAGGGTACATAGGGATATGTCTAAATCCAAGAGTAGGTTTAAATACACGCAAGGACTTATTAGCGTTTGCCCAAGTATCACACCCTTGAATAAATCTCTCAACCTCCTTATCCAATCCGGGCCACCAGTACGATAATTTTACCCTTGACTTCAACTTCATGATGCCTAGATGACCTTCATGATTAATGGATAGAATCTTATTTCTTAAGGAGAAAGGTACAATAACTCTTTCACCTCTACACAAGTGACCAGCATCATCAATACAGAGTTCATCTCTGACCTCCCAAAATGGTTTCAGTTCTTCCCTCAATTTCGATTTACAAGGCCAACCCTTGGTGACAAAATTACGAACAGAGTTCAAGATCTCATCCTTATCACAGCACAACTCCCAATCTTTTTTAGAAATAGCCATTAACCGCTGGTGACAGTCATCATGGATAATGGCAAACTCATCAGATTCAAAAGAATCGTACGAATCATCACAATTAGGTAAAGGAGAACGACTTAAATAATCAGCAACTCTGTTCCTTTTGCCAGGAATATATTTAACATCATACACATATCCCTGCAGCTTAAGACTCATCCGTGCAAGTCTCGGGGTGGCTTTTAACATTCCATCAGAGGTAAGGATTTTTAATAGAGGTTTGTGATCGGTCCGTAATGTGAATCTAGTGCCCCAGATAAACTGTCTAAACTTCCCGATACCCCACACAACGGCTAGCATCTCCCTCTCAATAACCGAGAATTTCCCTTCAAGAGTGGTTATGGACCTGGAAGCAAAAGCAATTGTGATTTCGATTCCATCCCTGTTAGATTGTGAAAAGACAGCGCCCAATCCCTTACCACTCGCGTCAGTGGTGACAATGTTGTGCAGAGTGTGATCAAATGCTTGGAGGGGAAATGCATTAACTATATCTTTCTTTATATCATCAAAGTCATTTTGTAAAATATCATTCCAGACAAATTCTGTTCTTAATTTAAGAAGTTGTCTAAGATTAAAAGTTTTGTCAGCAAAATTCTTTACAAATTTTGAGTAAAACTCAACCATTCCAAGAAACGACCTAATATCATCTTTACAACAGGGAACAGGGGCATTTTCAATTGCTTCAACTAACTTCTTTTTTGGAAAAATACCTTTTTCACCCACCTCATGTCCTAAATAGGTCAGAGAGTTCACACCAAATTTGCATTTCTTTGGTTCGGCTGTTAAACCATTACACTCAAGTGTTTTTAAAACAGAAAACAGTCTCTTGTCATGGTCATTCCTGGACTTGCCCATAACTAGTATGTCATCCTGGAAGTATGTCACGTGTTCCATGCTCTTGAATAACTTGTACATAAGGCGTTGAAAAACGGCAGCCGCCGAAGCCAGTCCAAAAGGCATTCTAATGAACTGATAACATCCAAAAGGAGTTATAAATGCTGTCAGTTTCCTACTGGACTCGTGCAGGGGAATTTGATGGTACGCTGATACCAGGTCTATGGAAGAAAACCATTTGATACCACAGTTTTGCGCTAAAAGTTCATCAATCCTGGGAAGAGGAAATTTATCAATTACAATATTTTTATTAAGGTCTCTTAAATCTATGCATAAGCGTAGACGGCCGTCAGGTTTCCTCGCGACGACCAATGGCGCCAACCATTCAGAGCTCTCTATTGGCTCAATAACTCCCTTCTTTTCTAGGCCATCTAAATCGTTCATGACATCACTCCTGATGCTTAAGGAAATATTCCTTGCTTTATGGCACACTGGCTTGGCACCATCCTTCAAAATAATTTTATGAGAAAAGTTGAACAATTTCCCAATTTCCCCTGAGAAAACCTTTGGAAATCGTAAAGTTACTCTATCTAAGAAATCCTTGTTGTCTTCATCAAGAATCAAAACCTGAACATCATTTCTTGCATTTAGGATGATGCTTAATGCACCTTGATCAATCCAGCCAAGAATGGATGGACCAACTTCAGCAACATATAACTTGCCCAAGCATTTCCGTCTCTGAAATTCGAAGATCTCCTCAACAAATCCTACCATGGGAATGTTTTCACCAGTAAATGTGACAGGTCTGATGTCAGGTGGAAGTAACTCCTTTTTTAAAACATGTGAACATGTGCAAACGATTTTTTCCAAATATCATGTTTAACAATTGTATAGGGTGAGCCAGAATCAGGTACAATGCTAATCAAAACCCCACCAATTAGGATGTTGCAAGTTGGTTTCTTAGATTTACATTTTATGTTCAAAACGGCATTGTCATCTTCCCAAAAGTCAAGGATGCAAACGATGCTATCATCACTAGATGCATCGTAATTTTCTGTAACAGGTTCGATAGAATCATCAATGCACTTTACTACTTTCTTCTCTTTACCAGATTTAAATTTACAAACTTTAGAGAAGTGTCCAATTTTATTACAGAAATTACATTTTGATTTCAAGGCTGGGCATTTCGGATCATTCGCATAATGCCCGTTAAATCCACATCTGAAACAATTGGGAATGCTTTCTTTTTTATAAGGTGAACCAGGATTAGCATTCGTTTTAAATGAGGAAGGTTTATAACTGTTTTTTTTTTTATAGTTACTAGTTACTTTACTTACAGTTACACTATCATCTTTATCATAGTCCTTGAGGGCCACTTTGGCACACCTCTTGGACATTTCCGCCTTCCTGACTATTGCGAAAATTTCATTAAGTGGAGAATCTCCACAAGTCCAAAGCTTCTCCTGGATAGATGTATTGTTGCAATGCATGACTAATTGGTCTCTAACAAAACTATCATGGAGGGTACTAAATTCGCAATTAATAGCCAATTTCTTTAGACAAGAAACATAATCCTCAACAGATTCCGACCTCCCTTGTTTTCTCTTGAAAAACTCATACCTGCTTATCCCAACACAAACTGGAGGATGATAATGTGTGTCTAAATCCTCCAGAGCGTCTAGAAATACAGTATTGTCGTTAGCCCTAACCTTTTTTTCCATTTGGTTAAAAATCCTATTGCCCTCTGGCCCCAGTCTATGTAAAAGCATTTTCTTTTTCCTTTTTTGCGAAAACGCATCATCCTGTTCTTCTTCTAGGGCTTCTATATCATTTAAAAAATAGACTTTCCAATCTGACCATTTAATTGAAGGTTCACCTGGACGAGGTAAAAATGGGACAGGTGGTTTCAACCCACCTTGCGATGCCATTTAGTGAATTAATAAAACAAAGTAACCTACAAAAAATTGTTAATAATGCAACATAAATACAGAATACATATAATTTAAAATAAACAATGGATACTTAAGGTGTGCATGTCACCGAAATCTTCCAGGAGCATGCAGTAAAGGTGTGCACGTCACCGCCGAAAGATGCTTCTAAAATTGTAATTGTAGTCAATGAGAAGGAAAGGAAAAGTATTTTAACTGTTTAAAAACAAACCAAATAGTTTCAATGTAGTCGGTAGTTCCAGCTGAAGTTGAAGGCAAATGCGGTGAAACTACGAATCTCTCTGACACGGAACAAAATGGAGGCACGTTGCGTGACCTTTGTCACGTGAGGACGTCAAGCGTGGCGTGAGTTACAGCGTCAAGGTTCTGGGGGAGACACCGCAACACTCGTAGAGACGTCACAACCCACACAGATGGAGGACGAAGAGTTCCACAGCTGAAAATGCCTCGCGCTCCAGAACATCCAATAATTCAAAGGACGCGCAGGTACCGTTACATTTAACAGCTGACAGGGTGCCGTTGTTTCCAAACAAACGACGAAGCATTCATTATTTCAGCTCAAATTGACTGTAAATTCTGTCAAAATGATAATAAGTACGCACTCTTAAATAAGTGCTCACGTAATGGTTTGGACAAAGTCAAAATCGTTGGGAGACTTCTACATACGAACTCAGTCAAACTTTCATGAGAATTGTACTCACGGTATGAAATGTTCGTGTGTAACCTCCTGGGCTCACGACTTCGAAACCACAGCGTTTAAACACAGGGAAGGAATAAAAGACGATACGTTTTTTTTTGTTTTTTTATTCTTTGCGTGGATTCACAATCTTCCTGCCTGCTGGTTAAATGTAGATCCTATCCTCCGTCGCCAAAATGTAAAGTACGAGGTGTCAGGCGTTCGTAGTTAGTTAGGATATTTATTAGAGAGCAGGCAGGTCCGTCCTTCCCAGTCAGGTACCGTGCACTAACAGTGATCACCCTAACATTCTGGAGTGTGGATGTGGTACATCATCTGGAGCCATGGTAACCAGATGATGTACTACGAGCACAACAGCACAAATTTTCAGACTTTCAATATCAAAGAACTAATCTTGGGAAGAAGCCTCTCTAAATTGGACCTTCACTATTGGGCAATTCCTTATCTCATTAGATCTGATATAGGAGGAAGAACAGCCCAGAGGCAGTGGGAGCTAGGCACCAGAATGCCAGAGCTAAGATCATTCGGAGCACAAGTACAAATGAAATTCCCTGCTCTTTTAAAGATTATGTGGAATAATAAAATGTGCAACTACTCTCAGCCCACCGACGTGGATGACCTTTTAACCTTGATGAGACAGAAGGGGACAGGGTAGGGGTTGAGGCGTGGATCATAGAAGGTACAAAATAGTGGAGGAAGAACAGGCCACACTGGGATACACAGGGTTATGCGGACATTGAGCCTATGTAATTAATAGGAAATCGGGGGAAAGAAACTAATAGTAAAAGCAAAAAAAAAAAGAGCACAAAAAATATATATATAATAATAAATAAACAAATAAACAAATAAATACATCACAATTTAAAAAAAAAAAAAAGTAAAATCAAGTAGTGCTTAAACCTTAATCTGTCACGCACGCTCTTACACTTACTTACTAGATGCTCCGCATTTGGAGCAATAACAAAATATCCCGCTGATGTATATAAATTTAAGGGCAGTTCTCCCGGTGTCCCAAAGGCGGTCTTATCGTCAGGTATGTGGGGCGGGTTCCCCAGGGGAGGGAAAGGGGTGGGGTGTTGGGCGGTGGGTGAAAAAGCAAAAAAATCAGTCCTCATATATAGAAAAAATCATAAGCCCAAGATAAGAGCAACTGCAGAGTACAGCCATGAGTAGGTCAATAAGTATTAAAACCCTCTCCTGGAATGTGAATGGGATGCGTGAAAGGAGGAAACAATCTAGGGTCTGCGAATTTTTAAGGAACTCGGACGCCCACCTTATGTTGATACAAGAGACACATCTTGAGTTGAACGTATGTAAGCCACTCTTTGGAGAGCTGGGGTGGGTGCAGGATATAGTATGTTCTAGACAGAAGGGGGCAACCAGGGGGGTGGCGTTAGTCATAAGGGCAAATAGGGGGATAAGGTTAATTAAGACTGATGCGGATCAAACCGGTAGATGGATCGTAGCGGCTCTCTCCATCCATAGCATCCACTACACGTGTGCAGTATATTACGGCCCAAACGATGATAACCCGGGTCCTCTTTTGAAACTGACTGCAGGCTTGCTAGAGACCCCAGGCCTGGTGATCTTGGGGGGAGACTTTAATCTTATTTTAGATTTTAATTTGGATAGGACCTCAAAAGCTAAATACCATGCCCCCACTAAATCACTTTCTGTCCTGGGATCCCTGATGAAAGATTTTAACTTAACGGATGTTTGGAGGGCAAAATTTGGCTCCACTAGGGGGTTCACATTTTATAGTAAGAAATATAAACACTACTCAAGGATAGATTACTTCCTGGTGGACCAACATTTGCTCACAGATATAATTTCTCTCTCTCATATCCCAGTGGGGATATCTGATCATGCTGCTGTTGAAATGACTTTTTCATTAAGCTCTGGATTTCCGGCCATAAGATGGACACTAGAGAGGACACTGCTTTTAGAGGAGCAAGTAAGGGTAGAAGTAAGGGAAAAAACAACCGAATTCTTAAATATCAACATTGGCTCCCCAACCATTCAGACTGTATGGGAATCATATAAGGCTTTTCTACGAGGCATGTTGAGTTCTCTAATGGCTCATAATAGAAAGACTATAAAAAAAACCAGGACGATTTAAAAGCAATAACTGAAAAAGACTCTGAATTACAAGTGGCTATTGTTTCAGATAGAGAGAAGATTCCTGAACTGGAAAAGGAGCTTTTCGAACTACAACTATCTCTTAAAGCCAGTGACGAAGAGATCATCAGGAAAAAATGGGAAACCAGTAAGCTGAAGAATTTTGAGTATGGGGAGAAATGTGGGGCCCTTCTCGCTTGGAAAGCCAGAGAGGAAAGATCTAAGAATAACATTAAAGTTTTAATACAAAGGGAGACCGGCACATCAATAATGGAGGATGAGGTCATCAGGGAGGAAGCAAGAGGCTTTATGCAAGGCCTATATATGGAAGATGAGAGTGTTGAGACAGAGGAAGCTCAGTCTTGGCTAAGTCAAAGAAATCTACCCCAAATTTCAGAAATAGACAGGAAGTATTTAGAGAGCGAGATCATGGAAGGGGAAGTAATAGCTCAACTTAAGAGAATAAGGCGGGGGAAGGAAGCGGGCCCAGACGGGTTATCAAGTGAAATATATATTGATTATTCAGAGCAATTGGTACCTGTGCTTACCTTACTTTTTAACCATCTATTGATTCACGGTCACAGCATCCACCCAACCTGGGCTGAAGCCACGATTACTCTCATCGCAAAACCCAATAAGGACCCCAAAAAAATCGAGTCCTATAGGCCCATCTCTCTTTTAAATTCAGATCTGAAGCTCTACGCGGGGGTCCTGGCAACTAGGCTTGCCAAAGTTATAAAATCTATAATCCATCCTGATCAAAGGGGGTTCATCCCTGGGAGGCAGCTAAATGAGTTGACCTTCCAGGCGATTGGAGCCATAGATTATGCCGAAGAAAAAGGGTCGTCGTTAGCCTTGGTCGCGATAGACGCAGCCAAGGCTTTTGACCAGGTAAACTGGAATTACCTATGGGCCACTATGGCTGGGTTTGGGTTTCCTCTAATTTTCATAGAGGGATTTAAATCTTTATATCAGGGTCCTAGAGCCAAAGTCTTGGTTAATAACGGTCTGTCCGATTGGTTCCAAATATATCGCGGCACGAGACAGGGGTGTCCCCTATCCCCTCTTTTGTTTGATATTTATATTGAGCCTTTTTTTTGCAGTATTAGGGCTGATCCCGTAATCCAACCTTTTAAAATATCAGACCTAGAACTCAAGGCCGCTCTGTATGGAGACGACCTTCTTTTATATACCTCCAATCACGTGGATGCTATACCCAGGCTGTTCTATCTAGCTGAGGAATTCGGAAGGCTCTCGGGTTATCAAATAAATAGGGAGAAGACTGAAATAATGGGCTGGAACAATACTATGCCTATACAAAATGTAAAATATAAAATGAGGTACTTGGGAATTAATTTAACCCAGGAATTGAAAAACATTCCCAAAATCAGTTGGCAGACAGTAGTAAAAGAAATCAAAAAAACATTAACTAGAGGGGGTAGTCTGCCATTAAATATTTACGGACGAGTCAACCTCATCAAAATGTCTATACTCCCTAAACTAACATTTCTGTATAATTCTATTCCTTTACCATTTCCACAGAAGGATATTAAGAGTCTCCAGGGTAAGATTGTCTCCTTCATCTGGGCTTGTAAATCACCCAGGATAGCCTGGAAAAAGTTAAGGAGGGGGTCTAGCCTTACCGGACCTACTCATGTACTGTCATGCCTTTCATTTTAAAAACTTTAGATTACTGGCCAGTAAACTGGACTCTACTTCGCAGGGCCGTCTATTCCAGGCACTGCTCCACGATTTACCACAGGGACAGGAGTTTTTTTATTTAAATTTGGCGACCAAAAATTCTATAAAAAAGTTCGCTTGAAGGTCTTGCAGGCAGCTCTTAAGAACTGGGTATATGTCCGGAGAGCTTTGGGAGTCCCATATTATCACTCTAATGCCCCAGTCTGGGACTCCCCGGGCACTCCGGAGTGCCTTCAGGACCAGTTGTCCCAGCCTTTAAAAACAGCTGGTGTGAAGAGCAGGGGAGATCTCTGGGGCAACACTGGTCTTATGGAATGGGATTCCTTAGTATCACTGACAAATGGATCTCTAACGAGATTTAAGTTTTACCAACTCTCCGCCTGGTGGTCTAGACATATGTTACAGCGAGAGAGGGACCCTGAGATCCTTGTTTTTGTCTGCAGGGGAGGAGGATGGAAACGAGAGGTTTCATTTTGGTATAGGGCAATAATGAGGGATACCGAAATGTTAAACTGTGAGCTGGCAAGTCTTTGGGGTAATTTGCTATCAGAAAGTCCCGAAGTTACTAGTAAGATCTGGTCAGACTCCTTCTCTCTGTCCCAGAGCCTGATAAAACCAGCCAATTTAAGGAGGAACCATTTGTATACTGCCTATCGGGTGTACTGGACCCCTGCTAAACTGTCCAGGATTTCACTTGATAGTTATTGTTGCCCACGTTGTAAACTCCCGGCAGCCAACGACATGCATATATTTTTAGATTGTCCTAAGATTTCTGAATATTGGAAGGAGATCATGGACTTCCTGGGGAAGGTCTTAAAAACCACTATCACATGCTCTCCGAGGTTAGTATTTTTTGGTTTACCACTTGGCTACAATATTAACGACTATTCCTCACAATTCATATTCTATGTGATGGTTATAGCAAGGAGAGAGATCTGTAAAGAATGGAAGTCAGCGGCCCCTCCCAGGTTTACTGATTGTTTACGTAACATCATAGAAGTCAGTAAGTTGGACATGGCTTGCCAAGCGGAGAATACAGATAATGTGTGGTCGGAACTGGTGGCCTGGTTGCGGATATAACGGTCCAATGATTATGCCAGAGGTCCTGTCGGTCCTGTCCTCCCCAGGTATGAGGTATCCTATCATAAGACAGGGGAGTTGGACAAGGAAACAGCCTACCTCTGGGTGACCCTTGACTGCTACACATTGAGTCCAGGGCGGTATCAATACTGTCAATGTGAAAGGCAAACGGGGTTTCCATCTAGAGTATATACTGGTGGCATATATGAGGACTAAAAAAAAAAACTAAAAAAAAAACTAACAGCTATTTGAAGGAGGTGCAAACAAGAGGAAAATAATCATTTCTCCAAAAAAGATACATTGCATGTGTGCACACCACACAATCAATGTGTGGAAACTTTCTGAGTTTGTCTATCCATTTGATTTTGTACTGGGAGAGTATGGGCCTGATTCACAGAACTAACTTAAGACAAAATCCTAAACTTAATACTTTTGGTATTCACAGAAGGCATTTATTAGTAGTAAAGTTAGACAGACTTAAGACAGACTTAAGACAGACTTAAGACAGACTTAAGACAGACTTATGACAGACTTAAGACAGACTTAAGACAGACTTAAGTTAGGATTTTGTCTTAAGTTTGTCTTAAGTCTGTCTTAAGTTTGTCTTAAGTCAAAGTTAAGACAAAATCCTAACTTTATTACTACTAAATGCCTTCTGTGAATACCAAAAGTAGTAAGTTTAGGATTTTGTCTTAAGTTAGTTCTGTGAATCGGCCCCTATGCCTCCTGTACAGATCCTCTACTGGGCTCCGCATATGTGCATCTACCTAATGGTGCAAGGCAGCCTTGTGTGAGCATGAGTTCTGGTTATGACATCACCAGAAGGGACATATTTATAGATATGGTGCTAGACTGTTTGTCCCCTTGTGAATTGCAGAAAAGTGTGATGCAATACTGAGTGAAAACGTTGTAAATCTAGTCCAGAATGTACAGTACATTCTAAGGATAAATGTGACAAGTTTCAATATCAGGCTGAAAACTTTTGTATTAGTCTAAACTGAGATCACTGGACCAAACTGAATAATGTCCACATTGTTAATTTTCTGTGTAATGCCATTGTGCACGCAACAGCTCCATAAAAGCTAAACTTGCAGAAAAGAATTCTGCTTATATTTTACAGCTTGACTAGATTCGAGCACAGTGAAAATTAGCTGACTAAGTGGTGAAAATTATCTCACTTTGTGGGGGAAAACAATGCACAGTTCACTGTCAACCAGGAAACTGAGAAACCTTAAGAAATCTTAGTGTTTTAAACAAAAGCTTTGCACACTGTGGTGTTTAACCAAGGGATGACAACATAGCGTTTGAAGGTAAGAAGAGGTTTACTCATGAACACCTCATCCAATGGCATAGTCAATCCAACTGCCACCACACTGAGTCCCACGTAGTCAACATTCCCACACAAAGTTCTGTGGCTATCACATCATGCTTGAGACTCCACACCAAACTTCTCTCTCCCATTCAACAAAATACAGAAATATATTGAGAAAATGAAAAGAACTAAAAAGAACCCAGCAAACAAACTAAACAAAAACAGCAACCTAAAGCAACGGAGGTATTAGCATTACAGTTTAGACAAAGATAAAAATGTTCTGTACAAAACATTACATAACAAAATCTCCTCCTGTGAGTAGTTGGGAAATTTGTGTGAACATCCCGTAAGCCAGAATTTCCCATCCTGTTCCTATCCTGTTGAGGAACAGATGACCTAGGAAGTAAAATATCATGAGGATGCCTAAGAGCAGAAATCCTGCTCTTGTTCCATATATGTCCCTCATGTGTCTTGACAGTATTCCTGAAACATTTGCTTATATGTAGCTTACTAGTAAATTTTGACCATTCTGAACACCCTTTAGGCGCACTAACTTTTACAAAATGACCCACGTAACTTCCACATTCCTCACACTCTTGTTAGAGTCAACATTTTCTTTCTGCTTATTTTGAGCAGTGATCTCCTTCTCCCTCCATTTTCCTGGTAAATTATCAACATAACCTTTTTTCCACAACATCCATCCAGGACACACACTTGTTGAAGGAGATCTTCATTGAATAATTCAAATGGAGATTTACCTGTGGAACCAAGCTGAGAGAAGCAATAACCAGCCAATCTGTTAGACAATACTTTCTTCCAATCTAAATGATTTACTCTTGCCAATTGTATACCTTCCTTTAGTGCCTTGATTACACTTTCTATGGCATCATTGGTCTCAGGGTGAAACAAAGCCGATCTCTTGTGTACAATCCTGCAGTTCTTCAAATAAGATTCAGTCTCCTTAGAGCAAAATTATACACCATTATCCGTGAGCAAAAACCTTGAAAACTCTCTCTTTTGAACACGCCCTCAAGAAACCTGATCACTGCAGAAGATTAAATGTCCTGAACACATGACAACTCCACCAACTAGGAATACAGGTCCATCGAAACAATAACATAGGGAGTGGCATGTTCCCCTTTTATTGGTCCAAGAATATCCATTGCAACCCCCTCCCAAAGATATATGGGTAGAACTCTGCAATCCATGGGTAACTGATTGCCGGGACACTCCTCGGAGTAGCTGAGCGCTATATTAAACTCATAATAACATAACATAACATTGGTATTGAGACCTTTATCACAAATTAGGCACTCAATACAATCCCTAAACATACGCTCTACATCATGAACAAGTGAGAGCCACTAAAAATCTCTCCAAAGTCTAACCTTTGTTTTTGCAATGCCTATGTGACACTCATGCGCAAGTTTTAACACTCTTTGTCTCAACTTTGTGGGTGAAACTTATCTTGTCCTTCGCAACAAAAACCCTCTGTAAACTGCCAATTTTTCCAGCATTTTACTCCACTTCCCTTTATGACAACCTAGCTCCGTAGAGTTCAATCAATCAATCAATCAATACACTTGTAGAGCACGCTACTCACCCGTGAGGGTCTCAAGGTGCTGGAGGGGGGAATTGCCGCTACTGCTCAAAAAGCCAGGCCTTGAGGTGTTTCCTGAATGTGAGGTGGTCCTGGGTAAGAGGTAGGTGGGCGGGGAGGGAGTTCCATGTCTTGGCCGCCAGGTAGGAGAATGACCTTACTCTGGCAGTGGTTCTGCGGATCCGTGGGACGGTGGCAAGGGCGAGGCTGGCAGAGCGGAGTTTACGTGTTGAAGTGTAGAACGTGAGGCGGTTGTTGAGGTATTCGGGCCTATGTCGTGGAGCGGTTTGTGTTTGTGGGTGAGGAGTCTGAACGTGATCCTTTTGCTGATGGGGAGCCAGTGCAGTTCTCTCAGGTGGGCTGCTATGTGACTGTGGCAGGGGATGTCGAGAATGAGTTGTGCGGATGCGTTTTGTATGCGTTGGAGTCTTTTCTGAAGTTTGATTGTGGTTCCTGCGTATAGGGCGTTCCCGTAGTCAAGTCGGCTGGTGACGAGGGCTTGGGTGACCATCTTTCTAGTTCCGATAGGGATCCAGCAGAAGATCTTATGGAGCATGCGCAGGGTGTTGAAGCATGACGATGAGATGGCGTTGACTTGCTTGGTCATCGTGAGGGAGGAGTCCAGGATGAATGCCAGGTTGCGTGCGTGGTCAGTGGGTGTCGGTGCGGTGCCTAGTTCTGCGGGCCGTCAGGAGTCGTCCCAGGCGGATGGGGATGGTCCGAGGATGATGACCTCCGTCTTGTCCGAGTTCAGTTTCAGACGGCTGAGTTTCATCCATTCCGCGATGTTTTTCATTCCTTCCTGGAGGTTGAGTTTGACGGTGGCTGGGTCTTTGGTGAGGGAGAGTATCAGCTGGGTGTCGTCGGTGTATGAGATGATGTTGAGGTTGTGTTTGCGTGGGATGGTGACGAGGGGGCTCATGTAGATATTGAAGAGGGTTGAGCTGAGTGATGAGCCTTGGGGTATGCCGCAGATGATCTCGGTGGCCGCGGAGCGGAAGGGAGGGAGGCGGACTCGCTGGGTTCTGTCGGAGAGGAAAGAAGTGATCCAGTCCAGGGCTTTGCCTTGGATCCCGGCGTTGTGGAGGCGGGTTATTAGGGTGCGAGGGCAGACTGTATCACAGGCGGCTGAGAGGTCTAGGAGAATGAGGGCGGTGGTTTCCCCTTTGTCGAGTAGGGTCCTGATGTCGTCGGTGGCTAGGATGAGGGCAGTCTCAGCTCGAAATCCGGACTCGGATGGGTCGAGGGACCCATTGGCTTCGAGGAATGTGGTCAGCTGCCTATTGACAATCTTCTCGATCACTTTCGCCAGGAAGGGAAGAAGAGAGATGGGGCGGAGGTGTATGAGGTCTTTTGGGTCCACTGTGGTTTTCTTCAGTAGGGCGTTGAGTTAAGTTTGCCTGAGGTCACAACACGTATGACATGAGCAATTTCCTTATGTAGTTGTACTTCATTCAGCCATCCCTTCTCAGATATAGTTCCATCAGTGACCTCACACACACTCACAACCTCTTCCTCATTCATATCATCTTTCTCTATCAAATCAGTTTCAGTGACATTTACCAACCTTGACAAACAATCAGCAGAGTGATTGCTCACTTCAGGAACATACTGAACATTAAAACTAAACTCTTGCAAACTCACCAGCCATCTCCTGATGCGAGAGGAAATTGAGGCAAGTCTTTTCCAACAAAATATTTCTACTAATGGCTTGTGACCAGTATGTACAGTACATTTAATGCCCCACAAAAAAGTATCAACCTATTAATGGCCCAATGTACAGCAAGAGATTCCCTTTCTTTAACAGAAGAATTACATTTTGAATTCCTCAAAGTCCATGACGTACAGGCTATCAAATTTTCCTTTCCGTTCTTGATCTGGATCAAAAGAGCACCCAACCCTTTGGAGCTGGCATCACATACTAATCTAGTATCACACAAAGGATCATAAGCTTTCACGCAAGGTGCATCATTCAACTCTTGTTTCACCCTCCTGAACTCATTGTTACATTGTGTGTCCCAAACAAATACCACATCTTTCTTCAACAGTTTTCTCATGCTAAATGTTTTGAAGGCAAAATCTCTAATGAACGTGCCATAATACTCCACCATGCCAATAAAATATGTAAGATTTTCTCTTGATTAGGGAGACTCCAATGATTTGATCGTTTCAACAAGTTCAGAGCATGGCCTGATACCGACTTCTGAGATGTTGTAACCCATGTAACTGACCTCTGAAACACTAAATTTGTGCTTTTCTGCCTTGAGCATTGAGTTTGCTTCCTGCAACCTCTTCAGAACATTTTTTACTCTTTGATCATGTTCGAAAACGCACCAAAAATGAGAATGGCATCCTGGCACCATTTCACACCAGCTAATCCCTTCAAAATCCTTCGCATAATCCTGTTAAAAGCTGCTGCTGCTGAAATCATACCAAATGGCATTCTTTTGAATTGATATGTGCCTAAAGGGGTTACGAAGGCTGTGAGGTCTTGTGACTCTTCATAAAGTCCCATTTGGTGAGAGGCCGATACCAAATCTAGGGTGGTGAAAATCTTGGCACCGGCAAAAGTTGTTACCATTTCCTTGATATTTGGCAACGGAAATATTTCCACTATAACCTCCTTATTGAGGGCACGCAAATCTACACAAAGACGAATGTTCCCATTCCTTTTGTGTGCTACAACAATAGGGGCCAACCACTCAGTGGCCTCCACTGCTTCAATCACCCCACAATCTGCCCTATGCACTCTCCACTACTGACTGATTGTGCAAAGGTACTCTTCGGACTTTGTCCACCGTTGGGCAAGCATTCAATCGAAGCTTAATCTTGTGCTTGTACAGTAGCAAGTTTCCTAGTTGGGCTTGAAACAAAGTCTTAAATTCCTCTTTACTGACACATACCTCATCCACTTGGACCTAAGGAACTTTGTTGGGATGTAAACTTACCCCTAACTCACTCTGATGAAGCTACCCCAACAAATTATTAATTTGGCAAGATACATATATTTTACCCACCATCTCCTTTCCAGTTTCCACCTAATTTTATGTCAATTTCAAAATAACCAAGCATCTCTATCTTTGCTCCTCTATACCCTCCACGCTGAATATCCTAAGGTAACAATTCTTTTCCACCTGCAAATAATTCTTGAAAATTCTGTTTTGAGACAATATTAATATGAGAGCAAGGGTCAAACGTGAAGAAATCTGCTTCCTATCTAAAGCAACCACCTCTGAGGGGAAAAATGTGTCGACCATTTGCGACACAACCTCCTGACATATTTCTTGGGTCATACCCCCAGATGCAACAAAGTTATGTTTTGCGAGTCCTTAATAGCGAATTGTAAGGATTCGCTAATAAAGACTCGCAAAACTGGATGCATGTAGGAATCGAAATGTTATTTGCGATTCCCACTGATTCCTTATTTGCGATTCGCAAATTGCTAATCGCAAATAAGGAATGGCTTAGGAATGAATGGGGAGTCATTCCTTATTTGTGATTAGCAATTACCGAATCGCAAATGTGCTGCAATTTCAAGGGTGCCAGGGTGTCCAAAGGACACCCTGTTGCACCCCTGAAATGGTAATGTTCACTGGTGTTGCGCACACACATGTCCCAAGGACATGTGTGTGTGTAATATACAACTTAGAAAAATGCACTAAAGTGCATATTTCTAAGTTTTTGCTATTTACCACGTAGTTTGAATTTGCGGTAAATAGCGACCCCAGATTGCGAATTCGCTATCTTGGAATGGTTCATGCATTGCATTTAAGGAATCGCAAATTGCGATTCCTTAAATGCAATCGCAATTTGAGAACTCGTAATTATTTGCGAATTCTTAAATTGCGAGTGCATGAACCCTTGATGCATCTCAAATGCCATTTTTGCGGGCGCAAACGGACAAATTTTGTGATTCGCACCGTTTGCGCTCGCAAAAATGCTTGATGCATCTACCTGTTAGTTCTAAACCGTCTTCTATTCCTGTTGCGACAACATCTGCTAAAGTGACCCTTGATTCCACAGAAGTTGCAGATGTGTGACCAAGCAGGACACTATTCATCTTTAGCTTTGTGCCCTTCCATCCCACACCTGAAACAAGTACCATTAAACCAAGGATCTGTTTTCTTTTGACTTTTGGCTTCAACTTCTACTCTCTTTCCACCACCCTTCTGTGATTTGACTTTGCACACTTCAGTAACCTCCTCTTTTTCCATAACATTCACTGCTTTTCCAGTTTTGGGCTCACCCACACACTTCAACATATCGTACACCCATTTAGCAACAATAAGAACTTCCTCTAATGGTGGTTCATCTTTCATCCAAAGTTCCTCACATATCTTGTCACTTTTACATCGAAGTAAAAATTGATCTCTAATTCTATCTTCAATTGCTTCCCAAAACTTGCAATTCGAAGCAAGCTTTCTCAGACTAGTGACAAATTCCACTACTGACTCATCTTGGCCGTGACTTCTTAAACAAAAATGATACCTTTCTAAAATTCTACTAACTTTTGGAAGGTAATGGCGATCCACCCTACATATAGCTATTTCAAATTCATTCATATCACAAGCTTCTCCTTGTGGTAAATCCTCCAACACATCTTGTCCTTCAGCTCCTAGACAATGTAACAGCAAAGCATGCTTCCTTTTTGAACTTAGATTGGTCCCACATACACACGTGTGTAATTTAAAAACAATGTTTCCATTTCGCTAATTTAATTACGGGTTCAACAGGAGAAGATAAAAAGAAAAGTGGCACAGTAAAGTTTTGCATAATGGATGTTAGTTTGAGCCAGACACACAATATATATATATATATGAACTTGAAGCCGAGTGTGTCAGTGAAAAAGAATTAAAATGTTCACCAAGTACACTATTATGCAAGAGAGGCTGTGACACAGTATTTAGTATGTTCAACAGTATCCTTCCAATACGCCATCCATGTCAGAGCGTCTGTGAATTACGATTGACGTGCTGTTTATATCTAAACCATTAAGAACAACACATAAGAAAGGTTCTGTAAATGTGCTGATTTCACTTAGATCACCTTCAATGCTATTCCGTTTAAATTACTTGCCCCTGTGGAGAAAAGAAACTGGAGGGCAACCAGATGCTCCTCCGTGCTCCCTCATTTTAAGTAAACTAATCAGATGATATTAAGGGTCAGTCAGGGCAAGAGGCGCGTTCCAGATGTTTAAAAAAATAAAAAGCACTAAAACGAACCTCCTTTGTGCATCAAGCGCATGCGCAGTACCGCAAGCACACTAGAGGGTGAAGAGACGTTCCTCTGCGCTCCTCAACTTGACAGAAATGTGGGGAATGTACCCATAGCTGGAGGGCGAATCTGACGTTCCTCCAAGTTCTGGAAAAGAAAACTCGCATCAGAGATTTCATCAACAATGTTCCCAATACCACAGCGCGCCACTGATGACTCAGCCCAGCCACTCGATTTCTCCTGTGTTTCTTTAAAAAGCAGCCTCTCGCCTTGTTGAGGTGTTTACCACATGATCCCATCCTGTGTCACCAGATTTGTGGTGTTTAACCAAGAGATGACAACACAGCATTTGAAGGTAAGAAGAGGTTTCTTCATGAACACCTCATCCAATGGCGCAGGCAATCCAACTGCCACTACACATGGTCCCACGTACTCAACATTCCCTCACAAAGTTCTGTGGCTGATCTCATCATACTTGAGAATCTACACCACACAAACTCCTACTAGAAAGGTGAAAACCAGAGTGTTGAAGTGTTTCTGTACTGAAGGCTATTGGTGCTAGGAATCAGAAACATAATACTCAAATGTGCTAAACTGTTTTTAATTGTGTTGGTCAGGGAGTAGACACTGATTGGATGATGGAGATTCTTCCAATCGGGGTGTAAGTTTTTGCCACCTTCGGGGTGTAAGGTGGTGCGTGAGAGACTTGGAGTGTTGGTAGACGATGTTGGTTGAACAAAGCTTGCCCAAATGGCTAATTGTAATATTATAAAAACATTATACAGTGAGACATTTTTTATTCCTCACAGAGATCAGCATCTCATTACGGACATGAACATTCTAAAACATTCTAAAGCTGTACCATTAATATATAAGAAGGAGGGGTGACAGGTAACAAGTGAGTGGGAAGGGGAGAAGAGGAGGGGGACAAAGGGAATGATAATTGATTTTAATGTAAATAAAGAACATGCAATTACAGAACTTCTAAGAAATAGCAAAATGCTGGATATTCCTCTGTGTCATGAGAAAAGTAATAGTTCTGGGTAAACTTCCATGAGCCTTACTTGGGATGAAAACTTCACATGTTCAGCAACAGAGCTTCTCTCAACACTCATGTTGTCTGTTCTAGAAGAACTGCTTCTGTCAACAGCAAGCTCATCATAACTTTCATTATTATGAGTTATTGACCTCCCACTTTCAGGGGCAGGAACCTGATGATACTTGCCAGTTAGAACACCAACTGGAGGTATCTCTGTTAGGGGACCTATTCCTGAATGAGGTGAGATTGCTCTTACATTTGGAACGTCTTTTGACATGCCAACATTTGCCATCTTGAGAGATTACACTACTCCTTTTGGTTGTCACTATTCTCATGGGTTTATAAAATATGGAACTACCTTTTTCCACCATCCTGGGAATGCCTAGATGGACAACATCTCCTACAAAGAATTCAGTTACCTTAGTTTTGTGAACTTTAGTATAATAATTCTACCTTTTCTAGCAATGTTTTTCTTTACTCTCGGTCGTGGTATAATCAAAAGTGCCTTTGGAGGGATTGCCACTGACATATGGTTAAAGTGTAGGTGATTGACTATTTGATTCTTAACATTTTCAAAAGCTTTGTTACATCAATGTTGCAAAAGTGTTTACAAACTTTCCATAATATTCATACAGTACATTAAAACATCTTCACTTATCTTTGTCATCAAGAGTGGATACCTTTCTTATAGAATCAACAAGAGACCCCTTAGATGTGACTCCTTTCTCCAAGGTGTCATGTCCTAGATAATCAACTTTATTTCAAATCACATTTGTTGGGGCAGAGTACAAGGCCTTTTCTTGAAAGTCTCATGGAAACTTCTTTCAATATGAAAAGATATTCCTTTATGTCTCTGGAGAATAATAACACATCATCTTGGAGGCATCTGTCATGGGCTTCCATATATTAAAAAATGTGATACACCACATGTTGAAACACTGAAGCCACTGATGCAAGTCTGGACAGCATTCTTCTGTATTGGTGTACTCCAAAGATTATGATGAAAGCTGTAAAGGGTCTTTACTCCTCAAGAAGTTCAAGTTAATGGAACGCACTGTGTAACTCCAAGGTTGAAAAAAAAGTGGCACCGTCCAACATTGTCAACAGGTCATTGATTTTGGGTAAAGGATGACTGTTCACAATGATGTTAGCATTTAAGGCGGAAGTTCCAAATAGAATTTTAGGTGACCATTAGCCTCAAAACTATGAGGGAATGGCAGTCTGTAGACTCTTTTCTTCAATTGCATCATCTTTTCATAGGTTCTCCAGTAAGGTTTACAATTCTTTTTGTACACTGAACGATACATTTTTTAGTTTTTGTGTTACAGGTGTGGCATTGTTTAAAACTGTATGCAGTGAGACAAGCCCTTTAATGTTCCCATTTTATGCTTAAATAGTACCGAAAATGTGTCTTTAATCTGATCCCTGAGATTAGCTTCTGTGACAACTAACATGGTCAATGGCACATGGATCGAGATTAATTTTGAGCAATTTCCAAGCACTCCACTTATGTATGCAAATTCCTTTGTTTTCAACATACATTTTAATTCTTGCTTATCTGGTTTTAAACTTTACTATAGACATTAAGTAACTATTAGGGTGGATGGTATTGCTGTCATATATTGCTGCTCTGACATTGGGTACTCCCAGAGTGGATATCTCTTGTGAAAAGTATTTTCCATAAATGTCCTTGGATATAATAGTAAACAGAGACCCTGAATCCAATAAAAGTAGAAATCCTTTCCTAAAATAGTCAGGGTACATCTTGGTGGTTTGGTACGATTGGATTGAAAGTGGTCATCAATACCATCATTTTATCTTCTTGGCCACCTTTCTCTGTTGTGGAAGAAAAGTTCTCTTCTTCTTGGGCCACTTGTAGTTTCACATTCTAATTTTGTTTCTTTGCACATTTTTGCAAAATGTCCTTGATGTTGGCACATGGAGCATTATATTTTTATGACAGGGCACTCATGATAGTTGGATATGTGTGACTCACTTCCACATCTATAACATGCATATTTTACTTCACTCTTTCTCTGATTTGCTCAATTTTCCTTTGTATTATCTTCCAATACTAAAAATAAACCTCTTCATTTTGCTTATTATGTCTGTCTCTGTTTACCTCTTTGAACCAAGCCCAAGACACTGACTTTTCAATAGCTTTAGCCATTTTTATCACATCTTCTAACTAAGGATCTCCCAAGACCTAAAAGTGTTAAGAAATTTACTAGCTCGCAGTTGAATTGTGGGTCATCTGAATTAAAGCAGGCTATCATGGCCTGCTTCCATGTTCGGATCCCTCGCAGATTGAAGTGGAGCTTGAGCAGACACGATATTTCTCTTCTTAGACTAGGGCAGGTGCATATCAGGTGAGCCATGTCCTCGACTCTGTTACTGCACAAGCGGCAATCTGGAGGCTTTTGACCCCACAGCCATGGTGGTAAATACTGAACAGCTGGCAATTTCCCTAATCGATGTTTCAGGAATTTCTCCTTAATGGTCCTAGAGTACCCTGTGCTGAAGTATGGTAGAGGTCTCAGTGTTACATAGCTTTTTATTGTCATCCAAGTGTGTTTTCTCTGCTCGAAGGTAACTTTATCTTCTACAAGTGACATGTTCCTTATTGTCTTCCCCACAATTTTCTTCAAGATGGCATGAGTGGTTGGAATTTCCCAGACCCTGCTGAGACCAGTGTTCTTAAGACACTGATATAGATGTTTGTTGCTTGTGCCGCTGTTCTCTGTTGTAGCTCCTGCCACAGTAGATGGTTTAGACTGTTTGCAGAGGCATTCTTGATCTTGTGCCAACAAATTAGGTACGCCTCCTGCCTTGCTAACTGTTGTTTGAAGAGGCCAAATTCTAGCCGAATCTGGGTGGTGTATGCGTATGCTGGGATGTTAAACATGATTCTGTAGTCCTTGATTAAAGTGCTGTCCAGGGTGTGGGCGTCTCTTACTTTTAGCACTTCACTGCCATATGTGATCATGGGCAGGATTTTGGTTTGCACAATCTGAATAAATGCAGAGAGCCTCTGGCCCATGAGCTGGGTTTTTATTTGCCTCAGCATAGTCACATGGGTCGCTCCTTTCCTTTTAATTGACTTTGGCTGACTTTTAAACTGGCATCTATTGTCAAATATTACCCCTAGATATTTGTAATTTGTTGTATTCTGTAATTGGTTGCTCCCTAAGTGCCAGTGGCGGGGTATTTCACCACGTCTTTTAATTGAGATTCATTTGTTTTTTTCGATATTTACTTCCAGAAAATTGGCATTGGAGTATTTTTGAAGAGCGTTTAAAAGATGTTGCATACCCACATTTGTGTGACTAATTAGGACTACATCATTAGCGTACAGGATGCTGTTTAGAGCCTTACCCCCATCCTTGGAACATGGGTATTGCATTGGTCAAAGGTCTGCCTCAGTTCAGACATATAAAGGTTAAACAGAGTTGGTGTGAGTATGCAGCCCTGTTTAAGCCCTTCGGTTGTTGGAATTTGCCTTGACAGGCATGTGCTGTTGCCCAGTTTGACCTGCATCAAGGTGTCTGTGTGAAGGGATATTAGTGTGCCTAGCAGTGCCTGAGGGATCTTCCAGTTTGTCAGCTATTCCCAAAGTGTGGCTCCCAGATGTTATCAAAGGCAGCCTTAAAGTCTATGAAACTAAGATGGAGTGACTGTTTTGTTGCTGTTGCCTTGTCCATGAGTAATGACAATGGAAAGATATTAGTTAAAGTTCCTGTGTTTTTAGCGAAACCGATTTGGTTGATTGGTATAATTCCTTGTTCTGCTGCCCATAGCTGAAGATCCTCAAGTACGGTGCCCGGATATTATTTAGCTTCGTTATCAATTAAAGCAACTAGATGGTAGTTTTTTGGGAGCAGATTTTTCACAGCCTTTATAGATAGGGGCAACAATGGAACCTTTCCTAGAGGCCGGTAATTGTCCAAAATGTCTGACTTCCTGAAATAATGGGACCAAGGCACCAGCCCAAAAATGGACGTGCTGCTTAAAAAGAGCGGACGATCCCGTTGGTCCCTGGGGCTCCTTCTCTCCTGCCTTTGGCAATCTGGCATTCCGATTGTAGCAATGTCCGTTTGTTCTTCCACACCCTTACACAGTGTGTCCGTTTTTATTTCATCCTTGAATTCGGTGGCTTCTTTCGATTATGCTGCCCCAGTTTCCTTGCGCCATTTTGGCTTGTCCCTATGGTTGAAGTGATATGTTAGAAACTCTGACCATACCTCTTCTGTTATATATGAGATTTGACCACCATGCAACAGGCATATTATTTTATTTGTTGTACACCAGAAACGAGCTCTGTTATGAGTTTTGGAGCAACGTAATATTTTCCCCCATGGCTCCTCTTCCCTGGATCGAATAAATCCGCATTTTAGCTTCTTGAGGCTTTTCCTGTGTTGTTGCAGGGATACTTTGAGATCAAGGTTTTCCGGTTTAAGCCTCAGAAGTCTATAGTTGCTTGTTTTGGGCTCCGGAGAGCCTACCAGTCTCACAGGATCATTCGGGCCGATATTTGGCTACCGTTGAGAAGGTACTTGATAAACAGACTGTCAGTTGTTCCCAGTTTGCAATTCGGGTTCTGTAACAGATCTTTTGCAACCTGGAGTACCTCCCCGGTGTTTACTAGGGAGTATTTAATTCTTCTGAGTTTGATTGTATAGTTGGAGAGAGGGCCCCCTAGTAGTGGCTTAAAAATGGGTGGAGCCGCCCAGAGAATAATTTTGTGGCGTGATGGTCCCTATCTGCCTTGTCTCCAAACTGGAAGGTAACCACACTGTGAAAGAATGAGAGGGAAAACAAGGTGCAGTCCAGCGTTGAGGATGACTTTTTAGAATAAAAATAGGCAGCAGCTGGTGAGTCTTCAGAGAATATGCCATTGAGGGCCCTGAAGTTGATGTACTGCAGGTAATCCAGAAGCCGTAGTGCTCACTTTACTTTGAGTTTGTGGTTTTGTTCCAGGATGCACCATGCCACGGACTGGGCCAGGGTCTCTCAATCCCCTGAGGAGCCTAAGAGGTGGAGGTTAAAATTCCCTGACAGCACCATATTCGGGGTTTCCAATTTTTTAATGTGTGTCAATAAACAGTCGCTATACCCTTGGTGTGTTTGAAAGGGGTCACTCTCTTTTATTATATATATATATATCAATAAACAGTCCACCAGGAGCTTTGCTTTTTTCGATTTCTTTCTCAGATTAAGGTAAATGTAGAAAATGTGTACCTCCTTTCTTTTTCCTTTGGAATTGAGATTCATCATACTCGCACTGACATTTGACAGGGGAACCAGGACTTGTTTGATTGCGTTTGAGATAGTAATTGATACGTAAGTCGCCAAGCCACCTGACAGGTTGCCATATTGTGAAGTTATAATTGCTGGTGTGTGAAAGCAGATGTAGCCATGCAAATCAGGATCCGCAGTTTGACCTTTTAACCTATTTACATCCATGAGCAAAGACTGATGGTTTTGTTGCTCTTTCTAGTTGACCCTTGATCCTTCTTGATTTGTCATTGGGGACCCCCGGTCCGATAGACTGTTCTGGTGATTTGCTCTGGTACTTGATGCGTGGGTGCATGCCATGACTATAGCGATCATTTCGATCAGGATTCCTCATAGGAGATGTGGCCCGGGCCCCCTTGAGTATTGAGATTGTTTTCGTTTTGGGGCCACTATTATGCCCTTTGTTGGTAAGGAGAGGAGATGGGCATCCTATGCTATGGTAACCAGACATGGTAATACCCCATGCCTCAAAGATGCATAGGGATCTGAATATCTCCTGTCCTCCAGAACCTAGAAAATATAACATTACACAGTTCCTCATTTCAACAGGTGTCCTATGTGCATTCATTGCTGTTAGATATGTGAGCAATTCTTCTTTCCATTTTTACATACCAGTGGGGGTTCTCCTCGGTTATACAATAACTTATATGGGGGGGTCAAATTGCATATTAGTGCTGTTTTGATATGTACAAATGTATTACTAGGCCAAGGTATGAGGTGCAGTGCACGAAGAACAGTCTGTAGTGGTCCTCAAATAATGTGGGAAATCAAATTGAAAATCACATAGGATAACATTGTTCGATAGAAGGAAGTATAGACGCAAAGTCAGGTTGAACTATTTTCTTTTTTTTTACATAATATAGTTTAAAAGAAAATATTAGGTAACACTGGTGAGTAAAAGTGGATGGCCTCTGGCTTCATTTCACAATGTTGAAAAATAAGCCAAAGTGATCCACACCACAGCTGGGGTCTAGGAGAGGCAGCCCTGTTAAAATGCTCATGGCATATCTTGGATGCTGAGCAAAACTCTGTGTCAACTTCGGCAGACAAGAGGTATAGCAGTGGGTTTTCTTGTCCTGAGGGAAGAGGGCTTATGCGGGCAGTGGAGAACAAAACAATGGATTTAGGCCCAGATCTCTGTACTGGGGTGAATGTATGACATTGTTCAGCATTCTACAGAGCAAGTGTTATTTTTGCATTTGTCACCCAGAGTGGGGCAGGTGTGCCCAGATGTGGGTCTAGTGCTCTCCATGCCACTGGTGTCAAGCTTGTCAGGGACTGTCCTGGACTATGTGGGGAACACAGTCAGGGACTTGGGCAAGGACTGGGAACTGGGTAGAAAACTTACACGGGAAGAGGAGTACAGCGCTGCCCAGGATCATACAGGAGTCAGAGGAGAAAAAGGGATCCAAAGGGGAAGTCTGTACAAGTGAACAAGATGGGTAAGACTTAGAAAGGAAGGGCACTCAAAAAGCAATTTAGCATTCAGAATAACTACACCCAGGATGAATGTGCAAGACATATATATGAAACAACATTAACAATAAAGGGGGGGGTGGAGTAAAGCACTCAGGAGCTCCACACGGGAAGACTGAAGCTCAGTAAGTTTCTTACCCACAATTGCTGTTACAGATACTGACTGCAAATACCCACATGTAGGATATGGATACAAAGGCAGGGTCTGTGGAGCTTATACCTATGGTGATGTTATACATGTAACTCAAAGACAATACTCACAGTGAACAAGAAACACCACCTAGGTAGTCAGCTGTGCCCACGGATCCTGGCGATCAAACAGGAAAGCGCAAGGCAGTAACAGCAAAGGGGTAGAACTAAACACAAGCACAATAGACAAGGAGCTAGCAAGGAGGAGTGCTTAACAGGAAAGGAAGGAAATGACCAGGCACACTTGGCAGAAAGCAGGTAACAAACATACAAGGTAACAGAAGTAAGACAGCAGAATAGAAAGACAGTGAACTAGAACTGGAACCAAGGAAATGGGAAGTAAGGCAGGGACTGGAAACAGATATACAGAAGGGGAGGCTACAAGGGTATACTAGAATAGTGCAGGTTAAGGAATCAAGAAAACAAAGAAGCATAGAAGGCAGTATTGGGGCAGGAACAAGAAGTGAGGTAAGGCTCAGGAGTCAAGGCAGCACTGCAGGCAGTGCTGGTCCAGCAACAGGGAATTACTAAAGCTTCAAGGAGTCAAGGTAGCACTGCAGGCAGTGCTAGTTCAGGAACAGGAAAGTTACTAGAGCTCAGGAGTCAAGGTAGCACTGCAGGCAGTACTGGTTCAAGGAAACAGGACATAGCTACAGCTCAGGAAACAAGGAGTCAAGAGAGCACTGCAAGCAGTGCAAATCAGGAACAAGAAATAGCTACGCCCAGGAACAAGAACAAAGAATAACTATAGCTCTGGAACTCAGGAAACAAGGTAGCACTGCAGGCAGTGCTGGTTCAGGAACAGGGAAATACTAAAGCTTCAAGGAGTCAAGGTAGCACTGCAGGCAGTGCTAGTTCAGGAACAGGGAAGTTACTAGAGCTCAGGAGTCAAGGTAGCACTGCAGGCAGTACTGGTTCAAGGAAACAGGACATAGCTACAGCTCAGGAAACAAGGAGCCAAGAGAGCACTGCAAGCAGTGCAAATCAGGAACAAGAAATAGCTACGCCCAGGAACAAGAACAAAGAATAACTATAGCTCTGGAACTCAGGAAACAAGGTAGCACTGCAGGCAGTGCTAATTCAGGTACAAGGAATAGCTATAGCTCAGGAACTCAGGAAACAAGGTAGCACCGCAGGCAGTGCTAATTCAGGCACAAGGATTAGCTATAGCTCAGGAATCAAGGAACAAGGATTAACTAAAGCTCAGGAATCAGGAAACAAGGTAGCACTGCAAGCAGTGCTAATTCAGGAGAAGGGAAACTGCTGTAGTTCAGGAATACTAAGGCTCAGGGGTCAGGGTAGCACTGCAGCCAGTGCTAATTCAGGAACAGGAAAAACAGCAGCAGATCAAGAACAAGGCATAATTAAAGCTCAGGAAACAAGAATAGCAAAAGCTCAGGAGCACTGGAAACAAGAGTTGGTCTCACCGGTAAACAGCTACAGTGACCAACCTTTGCCTGAAGGGAGCTGGGGCTTAAAAGAGCTCACAGTAATCACATGCAGCTGGTGTGAGCAGGCTAGCAGCAGCCAGCCACAGGTGAGCTGAATTCCTCCACCCACCCTTGGCCTGCAGGGGTGGAGACAAAGCAGCGAGCAGGGAATTCTGGGTAATGGAGTTTCAGGCATGAGTAGGCTGGCTTTAAGTCTAAGCAGGCTGGCTTTCACAAAACCCGGCATGGATTGGGAATGGATGTCAAATCCCAAGTAGTGTCCAAATGGCTGGAAGTCAAGATATGCATGCAGGGGAGTGTCAGGAAGCATATTATAACACTGGAGAGTCCCACAGTTCAGCCCCCTGGTGGTGGACATGAGAACACAGGGAGCGAATCGTGACAGTACTCCCCCTCCAAAGACCGTCTCCCGGAGTTTGGAACTGGATCTAAAGCCTTTGCTCCTAAGAATTAAGTAAATTCCCATCATAGATTCAGTGCACGCTATCAGAGGAATGAAGGTAAATTGTGATGTTCTGGAGAGTTGGATAATACTCTGTAAATTAACAGCAGTATTGAAGGTAGAACTTGAAGAGTCCAAATCCAGTGACAAGGGCTTAGAAGCCTGCATTAAATGTGTTTGAAGTCCTGATGATGACAGGCTAGAGTAGCACTCTGAAAACAAAGGCTGAGGGTCAAAAGCAGATAACGGATTGACAGGAGGCATAAAGGTCAAAGACAAACTGGCTGAAAATGAAGGAGGTGATAGGAAGCAGACCTGAAGTTCTGGCCCCGGAAGAAAAAATACTAAAAATACACATGCAGGAGACTTAGGAAGCAGGTATGCAGGAGACCCAGGCCCTGGAGGCTTACATGTTGAGAGTCTTGTCTCTGGTGCTGGAGGTTCAGTCTCTGAATGTATATGTATTGAGACCTCTGAAGGCTGGGAAACTGGAAGCACAGGGTCACAACGTTGGCACAGTAGAGGCTCAAGTCCAGAAGGCAGGGAGCCTGGAAGCTCTGGTGCAGGAGGCAGGGAGCCTGGAAGCTCTGGTGCAGGAGGCAGGGAGCCTGGAAGCTCTGGTGCAGGAGGCAGGGAGCCTGGAAGCTCTGGTGCAGGATCGGGCTCTGGAGGCAGCAGGCCGCTGAGGACTCGGGCTCTGGAGGAAGGTAGTTTGGAGGCCCCGGTACTGATGGCAGGAAGGCTGCAGGTTCTGGCTCAGATAGTAGGTAGGCTGCAGGCTTGGGCTCAGATGCCAAGCAAACTGAGGATTCTGGATACTCTGAAAGATGACAAGCTGATGGCATAGGGGCACAAGGATGATAGGCTTTAAAATCTGGAAAGGGCGATAGCCCTTGAACAGTAGCTTCCTTGTTGTCTGTAGTGAAATCTTCACAGTTGCTTTGCACATTAAAACACGCTGAAGTTCTTTCTTCAGGATGGCTCAGAATAGTGCTTTTCTTAGAGTCTCTGATGACCAGACTTCCTTTACCATTTGGAAGTTCACAACTCTTAGTCCGACGAAATAGGCCAGAGATTACTTGGTCATGGGAGGTTTTTTCATTTTCTGCAGCATTACAAGGTGGTACAAATGCATCGGAGCATAGAGCATTATCATTTCCTGACTTTTCAATTTGTGTTGTGCTTGAAGGCAAGGGAGAAAACAAGGACTCAGGAGTTTGTATCTTCTCAGCAAGGAGGTTGACTTGATTCGCAGCAGTTATATCAAGAGTGTGGTCTGAGTCACAGGATATTGGCACATCAGGGATTATGTGTTCAGGTTTTGTCTGTATGTCAATGGCCTGTCTATGGGTTATCTCGAAGATAGAACTGACCTCACTACCAGGAAAAGAAAGCAAAGAGATGTTTTTTGTTTTGACTGGCATTTGGGGTTCCTGAAAAGTGGAAGGACGCATCTCAGATGTAGTGCCTACATGTAATTTAGCACTAGAAGACAAAACACCAGAGGAGTTAGAAAAATCAGACTTCATACACATACTTTCATTAACTGCACTGTGAGAAAAAGTACTATGGCTTTTCTGAATGGACTTGGAGTGATCAATCACAGTATTAGTCACACAATTGCTGAACCAGCTCTGAGGGGAACGCAAAAGAGAGCGCAAGGTTTCATTCTCTATTTCTAAGGAGGCTAAAATGGAGGTGGAAAAGTTGTCTTGTATAGGGGTTTTAGATTCCCACTTGAACTCTGGGTTATAGTTTTTCAACAGAGTTTGAAACATTTTATTTTCTCGTTGTAATTCAAGAATTTTAGATGAAATTATATCCTGTGAAGACTGACGATCTTGGTCTACAAGGACAGTCGAAGACTTGGCGGCTTCACAACAAGCAACAAAGCTACACCTTGTATTTTGTTCAAACTGACTATTAGTCACCTGTGTTCTAGTAGGTTTTTTCTCTCTTTTGTTAAACTGATGGTTTACCTTGAATGTAGAATTTAACAAGGTCCCTTTAGTTTCCGGGACTGTGATCTTTACTGGACTACAAGACTGGGTAACATTATGTGAATGTAAAACAGAGGTTATGAAATGGATCTGCTCTTTCTTTGGTTGTGTGGTTGAACATTGTATTTTACAACCACTGTCAGCAGACATGCGAGAATCAGAATTCTTGTTCAGCAAACTCAATAAGGTATCATTCTCCTTTTGCAATGCTGACACAGACATTGAATCTGGATCAGAACAGAAGATTAAGTCAGGATCTGGCAAAGAGGTATTTGAGAGCCAATGAGTAAAATATTCAGAACGTAAATGTCCATTTTTCATAAGAGGGTTAATTGTTTCAGTACAAGGGTGAACATTCTCAAACTGGGAAGTAGACACTAAATGTCTCTCATTGGTGAGCACTGGGGAACAGCCCTGAACAAACTTAAATGATGCACTGGTGTGTCTCTTTCTTAAACCTCTCATTATAACACACTTTTAATATTTGCACTCACAAATGAAACAGAAAAAAAAGTTAGCTTACTGAATGCAAAGAAACCTCACAAGTGATCCTGGAAATGTGGGTTGGTCATTCCGTCAGGGACTGTCCAGGACTATGTGGGGAACACAGTCAGGGACTTGGGCAAGGACTGGGAACTGGGTAGAAAACCTTCCACGGGAAGAGGAGTACAGCGCTGCCCAGCATCATACAGGAGTCAGAGGAGAAAAAGGGATCCAAAGGGGAAGCCTGTACAAGTGAACAAGATGGGTACGACTTAAAAAGGAAGGGCACTCACAAAGTAATTTAGCATTCAGAATAACTACACCCAGGATGAATGTGCAAGACATATATATGAAACAACATTAACAATAAAGGGGGGTGTGAGGTAAAGCTTTCAGGAGCTCCACACGGGAAGACTGAAGCTCAGTAAGTTTCTTACCCACAATTGCTGTTACAGATACTGACTGCAAATACCCACATGTAGGATATGGATACAAAGGCAGGGTCTGTGGAGCTTATACCTATGGTGATGTTATACATGTAACTCAAAGACAATACTCACAGTGAACAAGAAACACCACCTAGGTAGTCAGCTGTGCCCACCGATCCTGGCGATCAAACAGGAACGCGCAAGGCAGTAACAGCAAAGGGGTAGAACTAAACACAAGCACAATAGACAAGGAGGTAGCAAGGATGAGTGCTTAACAGGAAAGGAAGGAAATGACCGGGCACACTTGGTAGAACGCAGGTAACAAACATACAAGGTAACAGAAGTAAGACAGCAGAATAGAAAGACAGTGAACTAGAACTGGAACCAAGGAAATGGGAAGTAAGGCAGGGACTGGAAACAGATATACAGAAGGGGAGGCTACAAGGGTATGCTAGAATAGTGTAGGTTAAGAAATCAAGAAAACAAAGAAGCATAGAAGGCAGTATTGGGGCAGGAACAAGAAGTGAGGTAAGGCTCAGGAGTCAAGGCAGCACTGCAGGCAGTGCTGGTTCAGGAACAGGGAATTACTAAAGCTTCAAGGAGTCAAGGTAGCACTGCAGGCAGTGCTAGTTCAGAAACAGGGAAGTTACTAGAGCTCAGGAGTCAAGGTAGCACTGCAGGCAGTACTGGTTCAAGGAAACAGGACATAGCTACAGCTCAGGAAACAAGGAGTCAAGAGAGCACTGCGAGCAGTGCAAATCAGGAACAAGAAATAGCTACGCCCAGGAACAAGAACAAAGAATAACTATAGCTCTGGAACTCAGGAAACAAGGTAGCACTGCAGGCAGTGCTAATTCAGGTATAAGGAATAGCTATAGCTCAGAAACTCAGGAAACAAGGTAGCACTGTAGGCAGTGCTAATTCAGGCACAAGGATTAGCTATAGCTCAGGAATCAAGGAACAAGGATTAACTAAAGCTCAGGAATCAGGAAACAAGGTAGCACTGCAAGCAGTGCTAATTCAGGAGACGGGAAACTGCTATAGTTCAGGAATACTAAGGCTCAGGGGTCAGGGTAGCACTGCAGCCAGTGCTAATTTGTAGTGTAGCTCATATCTTCCCAATAGGCTCTGCGCATTGGAATAGTACCTACAGCAGTAAAGGCCTAGGCCAGACGTTAACTAGGTCTACTACTGTCGATGCTAGACTTAATTTTTGGGTTTGCCAGCTTAGCTCAGAGTTCGCTAGAAACTTTCTCGAATGTTCAAGGAAGGGATTAACTCCCCTGATTAAACAAGAAGGGATTTAGTTTCTGACAACCATAGAACATGACAACTTTGCTCTCCCCTAATCAAGAGTCAATCTCAAGAGTCGTGTGAGCACAAGGCAATTATTTTACTCAGTCAGTACGTGCATTCTTAGTCTCATCAGAATGTAGAGAAAAGGAAGAGACGGGCGTGTTCAATAAAAGATGTTATTTATTGATCAGTCTCTTTTCTCGTACAAGAGAAATGGATCGATATTATTGCAATACTTATAGTTAAGTAAAGTGCATACATTAGAAGCAATAGTATAAAATAATACTGTAAAAACATTGATATGGTTTCTGAGCCATATGATGTTTAAAATGATTAAAATATATTTACATACACATATACATTTGACTAAACGTACTCAACTGGTGTTTCTAAATACGCCTACCCCGTGTACCTGACCTAAGTCTAATGCGTGGGCGGGAATAGAAAGTTACAGTTTAAGTTAAGTTTGTTTTTGCCAAGTGAATAACTAAAGAATTCTCTGTGAGGGGTTATTCAGTTCTGTACCTGGAATTTAGGATGGATGAGGAATGGTATCTCTTTCTCTGCTCTCGATATTCCAGGCTGCCTGCGAGGGCTGCCCGAAAGCGCCGGTGCTGGGTCTCTCGGCTTGAGATAGCAGCGCGTCTCTCAGCGCGTCAGGAAGGCGGGGCTGCTGCCAGCGGGGTCTGCTTCTGCTCTCGGCTTCGGCAAGTATGGCTGCTCCGTCTTGTCACCACGCGTGTGTTTGCATAGGGCAAGGTCGGCAATATTTATACCTTAAAGGTGCGGAGATTGACGTAAGGATGGACATAGGTACGTCAATAAAGATGTCATACGACTTGCTCGTTAGCACATTCTTTTGCAAAAGTTCTCTGTGAAATCAAAACAATGGCCGCACGGATTTTCCAGGTTGTCATAGGTTTGATTTGTTATGAGAACGTCGTATGCCTTATCAGGGGCTGGAGGAATGTCGCTTGTCTAATTAGATCTCAAGCGTTATGACCTAATCAGATAACACGTTCCTGTGCCGTAGTGTGACTGCGTCAGATAACGGTATCTGCATCATGGGGGTTTTCTTGCCTCATGGGCTGACTGTTAGTTAACTTGATAGTTAGTTTAACCAGAATAAGGTCAGGAATAGGGGGACTGATTCAGAACCTATAGAAATACACGACACCCACTCCACGCTAACTATGGTCATATCTACTAATCTATGCATAGTATAACATAGTACAACATAGTATAGTGTATACCTTACCACCCCAAAATACATAAATGCATTTCGAAATTTTCAAATATACTGAAAAATTGCAGTCATATATATTGTATGCACTTAAGCTATGAATTAAATGCAAAAGTAAACACGCATTGTTATGCATTATTGCTTATTGGTATATGAGAAATACACATGAAATGGCTCTTAATATGGCAATACAGAAAGGAAGTTCGAGACCATTTCATCACATAATAAAATATTTGTGAACCTACCAGCGGGCAGCTAAAGTCTATATAAAGTATCTAAAAATAGAAATCTTAGTTCTCTAGGAATAGTTTCTTACTTTAAGCAGAAGATCAGTGTCCCGGGAAAAAATATGTAGAAAAATATTTTAAGGGGCATGCTGAAAAATTTGCTGTCCGTGAACTGGATTGTAATTGTTCATGTGACTTTATTTTTAAAGTTGAAGGCCGAATTCAGGGAACGCCGTGTGCGAGTTTACTCAAAAGTCTCTATTTCTGTTCTGGAGAGAACATCATATCATTCAGGCTTTCGAAAAAACTGTCAACAGCTTCATGGGAAAGTTCCACTAAGTCGGAAATAGGGGTAACCATGCATTCGTGCGCATGATTTTCTCCATTGACATTCTGATTCGCATTGCTGACAGAAGGTCGTACCTGTTCGATGTTGCTTTCATCTTGAACTTCACTACTCTTCAATCGTAGTGGTGAAGATTCCAGGAATGCCGTCATCAGGATTGGCAGCCTTTGAGGGCAGCACAAAGCGTGAACCTTGGTAGGAACCAACAGTGTATCTGCATCCACTGGCGCATCCGATTGTAGCGTCAGACAGGTGTCTAACACGCATTCTTCTCCGCATAGCAGACACCTTAGTACAGGTAAAACACACCTTTGCCACATTGGTCGAAATGATAGAAACCAAGTCATGTTCAGGTCTCTAAGCCGGGAGAGTCCCAGGATTTTTGATATCCGGTCCCGGTATCCAATGGCTAGGATCGTATCTTCCATTGTCGCGAGAGTTTGATCTGTGACATGGGTTGCCATAACGAAAAATAAGGACTAGGAATAGGATTCCTGCAATTAGTCCCAGGATCAGGGGAAGTCCGCCAAAAATCGAATGGACGAAATCTGGAAAAATACCCAGTATGGCTTTGAATGGTGTTAATGCCATCGAAAATACTGTCTTAAATACCTTTGAGACCCCAGTGGTATCAGAAATATTTAAGATTTCGCTCAGGATTTCCGCGAAATGTACGGGGGAATTAGTTGATAATAATGTATGTATCTCTGCAGTCGTCCTTGCGACTTGTGGATCATACGTTTCTTTTGATGACGTGAGCCTTGTAGGCGTCTGAAGAAGCACTATTTTCATTCTGCTTAAAGTGTCTATTCGAATAGAAGTAATTTTCAAACTGGGCCATGCCCTTGCCTCCCTGTCTGGAAAGGAGCTGGGGAATAAAGAACGTCCACAGCACTTGACCTTCGCTGTTGTAGTTACTAGATAAGGAGTCCCGGGCATAAGACTGCAACATCTGCGGTCTACAATAAGAATGTAACTCCCATTATAGAGTCTTTGAAAGAATGGTTCTATTTCAGTTGCAGGTGCGCCTTGCTGGTGACATGAAAGGTTGTATGAATTCCCTTCACAGGCTGCATGCAAACTAATTCCGTTACACAGAAGCGTGCCGCTTAGTGACATATCACAATTGTTGCCACTAAGAAACACTTTCTGTCCTTTATTACTGACACATGCATGTGAATAGGGCAGGTTCCAAGTTGTTTTAAGGTACCCCTTTCCCAATTTCTCGTACATGCCAGCCTGTATATATTTTGGGCAGTATTGAAACCTGAAGGTTGAGATTGGAATATTTATGATTCCGTGGATTATCCATTCACTGACAGGTCGTTCTGACATTGTCATTGGTAATCTTTCTAGTTTTTCAATGCTCAAGATTGTATAATCAGCACCCTTTTGCGCCATACCGATTTGTCTATCAGTAAGGTTAAAGATTTGGAATAGTGACGTTGTGTTGATTAAACGCCAAGGCACATAGCCTGAACGCAGATTTTGTAACGTCCAGCCAAGCTGTACAATGGAACGCAATTGTGACTGTCCATGTTGTAATAACAGTAAGTCTTGCGATAATATATCGATTGCTGAAGACACAATGCTGTCCAATGAAAAAATTCTGGAGGACAGAGTCATTAACCCATTGTACACTACAGAAAGTGATTTTTCCAAATTGATACGGTCAATTTCCCGTATTCTTTCTGCTGTCTCAATTTGAGTAACCTTCCAGGCCTCATTGTATGCTGCATATACAGAGGCTGCTATGAAACGCTTTTGACGCTGTTTGCGTGGTCCCAGTATGAAATCACGCAAGTCAGCACCATCAGTAAGTAAAGTTAGGTGTTGCTTAATTTCAGGCAGTGTGGAAGTCTGTAGCCATTGAAGGCATAATTTGCCCACACTGTAGGTTGTTATTATCCCTGGGTGATGTCTTTGGGGATATCTAGGGTCTGGCCTGGTCATTTTGAAACCCTGTGTTTTATTCAGGAATCTATCTTGACAGTTATTAGTATCTGTGGGCCAGATCAACCATTGTTTCCAATCAGGATGTGTTCTGTTTTGGTTTAATATATGGTTTACGTCTATCTCTTCATCTGTATCAGAGCTATTGCTAAACATTGTTGGCTTTGGAATAGACGGTTTAATTAAATCTTTGATTTTGGCTAAGCCAAGACAGGTGGTTTGTTGAACAGTGTCATTTAAAAATATCATTTGTTCTGGGATCATGCAGGCTCTAAACAAAGCTTCTAAACCCTGTACTTGCCATTCTTTTGTACCCCAAACACTTTTCAAATCAACATTTTTGTCCCAATAATCAAATCCAAAAGTATTCATTTTTTCAAAGAATGAATCTGAATATATCAATTTTGTGTTGGTTATCATGGTTTTCATCCCTGTCTTGTTTGACAATTTAAAATAAAATGTTTCAGCATTACTTGTGTTAAAACCTGAAAAATATGAATATTTGTCGTAAACGGTTCTAGAGCTTCCTTTTGGAGGCGTAGCACAATGTTCCCATTGATTATAATTTAAAACATTTCTAGGTTGTGCAGATTTATGCAGAAAATGGTTACCATAATGGTTATAGCAATACATACTATCATAATTTGTAGAACCTTGCAAATAATCATGTTTTGTAAATTTAGTAGACATTACTAAGTCAGACATCATATTGTTAATACTTTCAAAGTCCCAATCATCAGCAAATGAGTTTGGTTTTGCAAAGTCACTCAAAGAGATCTTGATTTGGTGTGGATATTTCAGGATCTCGACCGGACCATAAATTTCATAGTCAGTGTTGTCCCAGGCTACCCCACCAGGTATAGGATTGGCTGTGAAGTTGGCTGAAGAAAGTTCTGGAGAAAGTTCTCTTTTCTCGACGTGTGAAGATGTGTGTGGTTTGAGGACCAAGTTGATGTTCTGACTTGCTGTGTCCATTTTAGCATATTTTCCCTCAATGAAGCGTCCCAAAGTAAATACCATGATGAGCCAAAGTATGAGGATAAATGCACCAAAACCCACCCAAAATTCAATCCATGGAGAAACCAGATATGTTTCTTTCAGTTGTTTCAAAAGTTCCTTAGCTTTGTCTTTAAAGGATTTTGATGATGGCTGTGTCTTTGGTTCACTGAAGCCTTCAGAGGAATCATCGAAGTTGATGAAGTAACCAGATGCAGTTCTGTCAATTGTTCCAATTGGTTCAGGATTTTTGTTTTTTGCATTGTCACTTGGTACTTCAGTATAGATTGGTGTGTCTCTGCTAAATGTTTTTATTTGGGTTTTCAGAGGTCTGAGTTCTATTGCATTGTTGCATAGTCCTTCTTGTTCTTCTTTAGGCGTTTCGAATGTGATGAGCCTTTTTGTTAGGACCTCTGTGCTGGTAGCAAACCTTGGTGTTCTGCTACTTATTGGGAGTCCACTTGGCCTACTGTTTGTTATTGGCCACATGTTGTGGTTTTACCAGGTCGATGGATACAACTCGGTTCTCCTTTTTTCCAGCAAGTGGCGGTAGTACAACTAATCTTGTCCCGTTGACAGACAAGACAGGAACTGCTTTTCTGTAAGAAGGCCCAAATTCCTTCTTTACCGCAATCTTCTCCCTGACTAGATCCCCGACTTTTGGAATCCAGACAGGTCTTGCTGGGACAGGTGGTGATTCTTCAGTGGTCGTTGGCTGTTGTTTCAACTGTATGTTGCTCAGGTCTTTTCTTGTTTTGTTTAAGTCCTGCAAAATAGCCAAACGGTCTTTGACATCAAAGGTTTTTTCTATTACCACTGAAGTCTGACTATCAAGGTCAGAGATCAACATCCTAGTTCCGAATAATAATTCGTACGGACTGAATCCCTTCAGAGAATTTCTTGGCAAGTTATTTAGACTACGTTGGACACTTATTAGATGTTTGACCCACCCAGCTCCCGAACCTAATATCCTTTCTATTATAGATTGCTTTCTGCCTTGGTTTTTTCTTTACACCATCCCGTACCCTCAGGAAGGAAGTGAGAAGATTCCCGCTGGGCTGTGCTCATTTGGCCATGTTTCCCCCCCAGGCTGGATTGCCTGAGTGAAAACAATGGTCGAACGTAGCATGCTCTTAGCGTATATGCCATTTAGACTCGCAAATCTTGTATAACAGTCCGGACGTCAGCCGAGTGCTGGTGATCTACATTATAAGTGGAAACTAGCCTGTATATGTTAATCGCAAGCCATTCTTTTTGCTGATAATATTATCTGCCTTGATTCGACGAGGTATTAACCTGCTTCTCTCCCCACTGCGATCTCTGTTGCAGTTTGGGCAGTTTTTTACAAACATGGTGTAGTGCAGGCTCATGCCTGGCCACCAGTACCGTGATTGTAATTCTTCCAGAGAATCTTTTAATTTAAGGTGTCTGAGACCCTCGCCCATGTGTGCGTCTGCGATTAACAAGCTTCTCCTGTTCATGTTTGGAATCACTCTATCCCCCACTCCAGGGATTCGAGCAAAAGGGACGGAGTTTGCATCGATTATGTATGTATAATTGAGTGGATAGTTGATCGGTAACGCTGAGCAGTCGCCTTTTGATGACGTTTTCACCGCCAGCATTGTTTCACCGTCAATGTATTTTAATGTACGCTTTTTTCGATCTACGGGAGCCGATTTAGTGGCTGCCGCTGCGGCTGTTTCAGCCAATGAATTCCCCACAACGTGAACGCCATCACGTTGATGACTCAGTGAGTGTGTCACGTGAGTCTTTGGTAGTTCTTTTTGTAAAAGAGCTATTTGTTCCCAGAGCAGTCTCTGCTTTATTGGTGCATCTGTGTCATCTTTGTAACCGTTTTGAATCCATGTCTGCAAATCCTTGTTATATGCTTTGACGCAGTAATATGAATCTGACACTATAAGTGTCGGGAATTCGCGATCCGCATTATCTAGCGCCATTTTCAAAGCTAATTTTTCAGTTTGTAGTTCTGAATTAGTTTCTACTGAGTGTGATTTTGTTAATAGAGGTCTTAGTTTACCTCCGCGCCACACTTCTTTTGTAATCTCACATGTGGGATTGTATGCATGTTCTCCCCAAACGGAGGGTTGAGCATGTCCGTCTGTATAGATTACACAGGCGTAATGTCGTAGAGGAAGAATGTCGATTGGCAGAGGATACGTCTTTTCATATTTTAGATTTTTTAATTCTTCTAGTTCTGGATCAAAGTAGTAGGATACTTTGTCCGTTGTGATTGAATTCACCCATTGTATCCATTCCGGATCCAATGTTGTTGATGGTAAATTACACGGTGTTGTTAATGCCTCAAAGGCTGATTCAGCTGTTCTGACTGTGATATGTCTACCGTCAGCTATGTCTTTTTCTCTAGCTATTGCGGTTTGAACTGCTTGAACAATTTTTCCTTTGTTGCTGAATCTCTGTTCAGCTTTTGTGTACAAGTGTGATTTGAATGCAATTGGTACCTTTTCTCCCTCATTAGAGGTTAGGTATGTGAATCCGCATCTCCCTGGGATGATTCGGATCACAAGATTGCGTGTGTTATCACGTGTTTCTAATTTTGTTTTAATTAGCATGTCTGTTTGTAAGGATCTCAAAATTAATTTCTGTGTGTGTTTGAGTCCAATTGGATCTTTTAAAGTCTGGTTTAATTAGATCATAAAGGGGTTTGACCCTTTCTGCGTAATTTGCAATGTATGTTCTTCCGAAATTTAGGAAGCCTAGAATTGACTGTAGGTTTTTTAGTGTTTTAGGAGCTTGGATTACGGCACATTTCTCTAGGAAATTGTCTGCCAGGCTTTTGCCTTCACTTGATAACTCATATCCTAAGAATAGGACCGTCAGATGGGCAATTCTGGACTTTTTGAAGTTGAATTTGTAACCCTCTGCAGCGAACCCAAGTATTATGGTGTTCACTCTTTTCAAGTGAGTATCCAAGTCATCATCTGTTAAGTAAATGTCATCGACATAAGATAATGCTTCATCGTCATATAGTTGTAGTAATTCTGTTACTCTCGCTGAGAATACCCCTGGGCTGTTCTTGTACCCCTGGGCTAACCGACAGAATTGTTTTTGAGTGCCATTTACTGAGAATGCAGTTAAAGATCTGCTCTCTGGTGCTATGTTTTGACAAAAGAATCCATTGGAAATGTCCAAGGTAGTTTTGTATTTTTTGCGCACTATGTTATTCATTAGTGCAGCACTGTGTGAGTTTTGCACTGCAAAGGTTTTGCAACATGTGTTAAGGTGTCGGTAATCCAAAACTAGACGATATGAATTGTCTGGTTTGGAGACCGGAAACAAAGGATTGTTCATTTGTGAGGTGCAAGTTTCAATCACCCCCTGGTATTCTAGCTGATCTAGTATTTCATTTACTTGTTTTTTAGCTTCTTGCTTAATTGGGTACTGCCTTTGTGCAGTTGGTTGTGATTTTAACTGGATTTTGTGAGGAGGAGAATCCTCATCCCATCCTACATGATTTTTATATAAAGCAGGTGCTAAGGCCACTGCCCACTTTCTAGCAAGTGTGTATTTTTTATGAATCGGTATTTGATTCGAGAAGGCAGGCATAATTACTTCTTCGCCATGAGGGCACTCCCTGACAAACTCTGGTGGCCAGTCTTTTTCAGCTAGAAGGATGTCATAACCCTTTGAGAGGTTATCCCAAAATAGTCCCCTTATTTTCCTAGTCTTATCTCCCTCTATACGTAATGTTATCTCGTATATCTTGTGGGGCTTGCTAACTCTGGTGTCTGCAGTTTCCACTTGAAGGTATTCATTCGTGTCCACTGTCTCCAGATGATTCATAAGGACTTTGCGAGCTATGCTCACCTCTGCTGCGCTGTCTAGCATTGTCTGAGCCCACTCTCCGTTTTTCAGTTGTGTCCTCAGTATTCTCGGCATTGTTAACTACCTTGATACTGGCTACCTTCTTTTTTGGAAATTGTAATTTCTTTTTTAGTTGAGCAGGTTCCTTGTCTTTGGACTTGGCGTGCTCTTCTGATCGTCCTCTTCTTTCCGATTTCTGCGAGGAAGTCTGAAAAGATTGAGAGGGACGTGTATCAATGTCTTGATATCTATCAGGTTTTTTAATATTATCCCTATTTCTAAGGTTATATCTATTCCCAGAGGGGTCACTCTGCGGTGACCTCTGTCTTTGGTTTGGAGATTTCTCTCTTCGCCTAGGAGACCTTCCTCTGGACTGGAATTTCTTTTCTTTAGGATTGGATTGTTTGTTTCCATCCCAGTTCTTTTTTGGTGAAATATTATTATTAAAAAATATTTTTTCTGGACTTGTAGTCAGTTGCGGTTTTACTGGTATTCCACCTAGACTATCTCTGCCTAGTTCTTCATAGGATTTTTCTATGATTCTGGCTATTTCAGCTGGTTGGTCTGCTATATCTGTCTCTTTTAACCTCTGGCGGATCGCCACGTTTGCTGCTTCACCTTTTATGTTGGCTAGTAATATAGCCGAGACCTGCTTGAAGTCTTTCAGTAATTTGATACCAAGAGTTAAAGCAGGTTCTGGACCGTATTCATCTTGAATTTGTTTTAGCACATCTGGTATTACCGAAATGGATGGAACACCGTGCGTTTTTGTGTAGATGGAAGCAAAGACTGTACCCCAAGTGTCACAGTCCTCAATGTGTGGTGCGATTCCCATTGGGAGACATATAGTCAGAATCCTGTGTTTTTCCAGCGGGGTGGTGTCAGGAAACACCGCCTCTATTTGGGTGATTTTCTGTGCCAACCAGAATGGTATTTGTTCCCGTTTAGCTGGAACTTTACCTAGGCAGGATTGGATGTTCTGTGGTGTAATTTTATTTGTGTTCCCCTGGTGAGGGGTCAGCTGTGGAAGTTTAATCGCTGGCTGAATTGTTGAAGTCCGCATTACATACTGAACTAATTGTCTATGAATTTTTAGTAGTTGTTTTAGCTGTATTAACAGCTCTGCTGCAGGCATTCTTCCGATGTCTGGATGTGGTGTGTATCCGGCTAAGACCGGCCACGTTGCTCCTGGTCTTCCTAAAGGACCGAGCCTTGTAATGTGATTGTTATGTTTTAGGGCGCCATCAAATAAGAGCAAATGCTCTTGGAATTTGAGTGGTACTTCCACCTCCTCGAAAGGAGTGTACGTTTCAGGAGGTTCATCTACTTTGTAATAGTGGAAGTACTTTATTACAGCATTTGCTGCTGGAAAATGTATCCATGAATAGTATACCTCTGTCTGCCGATATTCGTGTGCCTCAATTACGAATATGACTGTGCCACCTCTAGGTGTCAGTCCATTTTCTATAAGTTTTAAGGTTATAGATCTCCTTTTAATGACCGGAATGAGTATTATATCCGCGTCTGCTGCTTGCATGGTAGCATCAGCATCTGCGAGTTCAGTTGCTAATCTAACTGCCTCTCTTTCTTCATCACTTTCTGACATTTTACTGTCAGGATGGTATTATGTTTGTTTGCAGATCAGGTTTCTTTATGGAACAAAGATAAGATGCACAATATTTCGGAACTGTTTTATCCTTCAACGTTGACTTGACCAAGAACCATACATAGGAGTTCCCTCCTGCGAGGTTTTGGAGGATATAACCTTTCACCCACTCCAGACGTCTTTGGAGTATTCGGGAAAAGGGGTCTGAGTGAGAAAGCACGACTGAGTTACTCTAAATGTCTTACGTTAGTTTTATCGCCCTTTCCAAACGCGTTGGGCGCCATGTAGTGTAGCTCCTATCTTCCCAATAGGCTCTGCGCATTGGAATAGTACCTACAGCAGTAAAGGCCTAGGCCAGACGTTAACTAGGTCTACTACTGTCGATGCTAGACTTAATTTTTGGGTTTGCCAGCTAAGCTCAGAGTTCGCTAGAAACTTTCTCGAATGTTCAAGGAAGGGATTAACTCCCCTGATTAGACAAGAAGGGATTTAGTTTCTGACAACCATAGAACATGACAACTTTGCTCTCCCCTAATCAAGAGTCAATCTCAAGAGTCGTGTGAGCACAAGGCAATTATTTTACTCAGTCAGTACGTGCATTCTTAGTCTCATCAGAATGTAGAGAAAAGGAAGAGACGGGCGTGTTCAATAAAAGATGTTATTTATTGATCAGTCTCTTTTCTCGTACAAGAGAAATGGATCGATATTATTGCAATACTTATAGTTAAGTAAAGTGCATACATTAGAAGCAATAGTATAAAATAATACTGTAAAAACATTGATATGGTTTCTGAGCCATATGATGTTTAAAATGATTAAAATATATTTACATACACATATACATTTGACTAAACGTACTCAACTGGTGTTTCTAAATACGCCTACCCCGTGTACCTGACCTAAGTCTAATGCGTGGGCGGGAATAGAAAGTTACAGTTTAAGTTAAGTTTGTTTTTGCCAAGTGAATAACTAAAGAATTCTCTGTGAGGGGTTATTCAGTTCTGTACCTGGAATTTAGGATGGATGAGGAATGGTATCTCTTTCTCTGCTCTCGATATTCCAGGCTGCCTGCGAGGGCTGCCCGAAAGCGCCGGTGCTGGGTCTCTCGGCTTGAGATAGCAGCGCGTCTCTCAGCGCGTCAGGAAGGCGGGGCTGCTGCCAGCGGGGTCTGCTTCTGCTCTCGGCTTCGGCAAGTATGGCTGCTCCGTCTTGTCACCACGCGTGTGTTTGCATAGGGCAAGGTCGGCAATATTTATACCTTAAAGGTGCCGAGATTGACGTAAGGATGGACATAGGTACGTCAATAAAGATGTCATACGACTTGCTCGTTAGCACATTCTTTTGCAAAAGTTCTCTGTGAAATCAAAACAATGGCCGCACGGATTTTCCAGGTTGTCATAGGTTTGATTTGTTATGAGAACGTCGTATGCCTTATCAGGGGCTGGAGGAATGTCGCTTGTCTAATTAGATCTCAAGCGTTATGACCTAATCAGATAACACGTTCCTGTGCCGTAGTGTGACTGCGTCAGATAACGGTATCTGCATCATGGGGGTTTTCTTGCCTCATGGGCTGACTGTTAGTTAACTTGATAGTTAGTTTAACCAGAATAGGGTCAGGAATAGGGGGACTGATTCAGAACCTATAGAAATACACGACAAATTCAGGAACAGGGAAAACAGCAGCAGATCAAGAACAAGGCCTAATTAAAGCTCAGGAAACAAGAATAGCAAAAGCTCAGGAGCACTGGAAACAAGAATTGGTCTCACCGGTAAACAGCTACAATGACCAACCTTTGCCTGAAGGGAGCTGGGGCTTAAAAGAGCTCACAGTAATCACATGCAGCTGGTGTGAGCAGGCTAGCAGCAGCCAGCCACAGGTGAGATGAATTCCTCCACCCACCCCTGGCCTGCAGGGTTGGAGACAAAGCAGCGAGCAGGGAATTCTGGGTAATGGAGTTTCAGGCATGAGTAGGCTGGCTTTAAGTCTAAGCAGGCTGGCTTTCACAAAACCCGGCATGGATTGGGAATGGATGTCAATTCCCAAATAGTGTCCAAATGGCTGGAAGTCAAGATATGCATGCAGAGGAGTGTCAGGAAGCATATTAGAACACTGGAGAGTCCCACAGTTCAGCCCCCTGGTGGTGGACATGAGAACAAAGGGAGCGAATCATGACAAAGCTAGCCTGGCTGATGAGGGGTGAAACCCCAAAACCGGTCCTAGGATGCTAGTTTCCAGTCCAGGGAGCACCTGGTTTGGCAGTTCGGGCTGGACTGTTCCAATGGGAAACAGGGCCAAAACTGATTTGCATACTACAGGTCTAAACTGGAATGGCATTATGAGCAAGAAAATGATGGATTTCGGCCTGTATCTCTGTACTTGGGTGAATGTATGACATTGTTCAGCATTCCATCCATCAATTGTTCATTTTGCATTTGTCACCCTGAGTGGGTCATGTATGCCCAGACGGGGATTCCATGCTCTCCACGCCACTGGGGTCATGCTAGCCTGGCTGATGAGGGGTGAACCCCCGAAACCAGTCTTAGGATGCTTGTTTCCAGTCCAGGAAGTACCTGGCTTAGCAGTTTGGGCTGGACTGTTTCCATGGAGAACAGGGTCAAGACTGATTTGCATATGGCTGGGTCTAAACTGGAATGGCATGGGGAGCAAATAAACAATGGATTTAGGCCCAGATCTCTGAACTGGGGTGAATGTATGACATTGTTCAGCATTCTATCCATCAATTGTTCATTTTGCATTTGTCACCCTGAGTGGGTCATGTATGCCCAGACGGGGATTCCATGATCTCCATGCCACTGGAGTCATGCTAGCCTGGCTGATGAGGGGTGAACCCCCGAAACCAGTCCTAGGATGCTTGTTTCCAGTCCAGGAAGTACCTGGCTTAGCAGTTCGGGCTGGACTGTTTCCATGGAGAACAGGGTCAAGACTGATTTGCATATGACTGGGTCTAAACTGGAATGGCATGGGGAGCAAATAAACAATGGTTTTAGGCCTAGATCTCTGAACTGGGGTGAATGTATGACATTAGTCAGCAATCTATCCATCAATTGTTCTTTTTGCATATGTCACCACGAGTGGGATGGGTATGCCAAGCCATGGGTCCCATGCTCTCCATGCCACTGGAGTCAAGAGAGCCTGGCTGATGAGGGGTGAAACACCGAAACCAGTCCTAGGATGCTTGGTTCCAGCCTAGGAGGACCTGGCTTGGCAGTTCAGGCTGATCTGCTGCCATTGTGGTGTATAAAGGGATGGGATGCAAACTAGTTAATGCACACTCTTTCTAACACCTCTGTTATGTAATGGTGTTACTAGTAGTCGAATGATGTACAATGGTAAATCAGTCCCAACTAAGAAAATAAACTACAAGTCACAGAAATCACCCTATCGACCAACGTTATAAAAAACATGCCCAGGAAGTCTGCAGTGCTTGCAAATTTCTTTGTTTACCGAGGACTGAACTCCATTGGGCTTGGCAAGCAGTCAGCTTGCTGTTTCCCAACTCCGTTCTCTCATACTACTGTGGAAAGGTGGAAAACCTTCTTGCACATCTATTAGGCTTTCGACTGCTACTCGTAGTAATCTGCTGAACTCTTAACCTGGAGGCTTGCTGCATACACCAGTACTGGGCGTCTTCATTTTTTTATTAATCCTTGACTGTTGAGTAGAGGTGATCAGATTTTTTTCTTTGGCGTCTTTCTTCTGGCGTTCCTTCGCTCGACTTCATTCAGCCACGGAGCGGCCATTCCCCAGCTGCTGGGATTGCAACCAGTCCCTTGTCTTGCTTAGCAAAAGAATTGCCTAGCACTTACACGTAAATCTGTACAGAAGATGATTTTCCTGCTGCGTTGACATTCAACTTACAAGGAAAAATCACATGGCAAGGAAAGCTACATAATGTAGATAAGTCCTTTGCATTGGGCATTTTTGTTTTTATATATTTGGTTAGGCTTGTAGTACTTGAGTGCATATTCCTTGCTACTCACAACTACATTATTGGAGTAATCTCCATGGAAGGGAAAGACGTTTTGAATTTCGTTTTGCATTTAAACTCTCGGGCCCTACACTCTGAAGTAATACCTTCCCCTCACTGGTTGGCCTGAAATCAAGGAGGACAGAAAAACCTGATTTGTTATTGTGCTATAATTCCCCAATTCTTCTTCCTTAAGAGTGGGCAGTGAGTATGAGAATTAATGAGCACCATTTTCAATGCATCTTCTGAGTACTTGTTTTCTTTATGTGTGTTTGATCTTTTCCGATCTTTCTACAGGGGGGACACAACTCGTTGGTCATACACAAGGGCATACTTCTCTACACTAGAGAGAACTCTGCGGGTGAAGCCTTCCTGTTTTCTTCAGCAGTTTTTTTCTTATTTTATCCTATTCCCTTTTTCCCCTAATTGTTGCCGCTCAAGATAACCTTTTATATTTGGTCTTGAGAGTTATCACAGGGGAAATTGGGAGAACCAACTTCGAATAAACTATCTCCACTTGTTACGGACCCAAGGTTAGTGGTTTTCCAATCTGACTAACATGACATTTTCAAACAGCTGAATCTAAACTGGAATGGCATGGGAAGCAAAAAAATGATGGATTTAGGATTAGATCTCAGTACTGGGGTGGATGTATAACATTGACCAGCATTCTGTTCATCAATTGTTCTTTTTGTATTTGTCACCCTGATTGGGAAGGGTATACCCAGACGTGGGTCCCGTGCTCTTTATGCCACTGGAGTCAAGCTAGCCTGGCTGTTGAGGGTGAAATCCCGAAACAGGTGATAGGATGCTTGTTTCCAGTTCAAGGAGGACCTGGCTTGTCAGTTCGGGCTGGACTGTTCCTGTGGGAAACAGGGTCAAGACTAAATCGCATAATAATGGTCTAGACTGGAATGGCATGATGAGCAAACAAACTATGGATTTAGCCCCAGATCTCTGTACTGGGGTGAATGTATGACATTGTTCAGCATTCTGTAAATCAATTGTTCTTTTTGCATTTGTCACTCCGAGTGGGACGGGTATGCCCAGATGTGGGTCCCGTGTTCTTCATGCCACTGGAGTCAAGTTAGCTGGCTGATGAGGAGTGAAACCACAAAAACAGTCCAAAAATGCTTGTTTCCAGTCCAGGGAGGACCTGGCTTGGAAGTTCAGGCAGAACTGTTCCATGGGAAACAGGGTCAACACTGATTTCCATATGGCTGGGTCGAAACTGGGGTAGCATGATGATCAAAACAACGATGGATTAACCCAGATCTCTTGACTGGGAGTGAATGTTTAATTTGCTCTTCATTCCGTCTATCATCTGTTTGTCTTTTGCTTTCTTGCCCTAAGTGCGCCAGGTATGCCCAGACATGGGTCCCGGACTCACTGTGTCACTGGATTCAAGCTGGTCTGGCTGATGAGCGGTGAAACCCCTAAACTGGTGCCAGGATGCTTGTTTCCAGTAGAGGGGAGACCTGGCTTGGCAGTTCGAGCTGGACTGTTACCATGAGGCACAGGGTCAAGACTGATTTGCATATCCTGCTGAATGGAAAGCTCTTAAGCTGCCTGCATGTGAAAGTGCCCTTTTTAAAGTAGCTTTTAGCCATCATTTTACATTTAGCGGCATTCTCATTTATTGCCCACCAGGTAATGATACAGCCTTTAAATCTGCTCTTGCCGATACTGTAAGCTCTTTAGCACCCGGGTGTGCTAATTTTAACATCGGGGGTGACCTTAATATTCACTTTGATAATAGGTCATCCATAGCCATCAACACCTTACTCGCGGATCTGGAAGCACTCCAACTTGTCCAGCTAGTGACACTTCCCACCCACACTGGAGGACATATTCTCGATCCTTTTTTTACCACGCTCGAGAGGGTGAAGGTGTCTGACCCGATGTCGGTAGGATGGACTGATCATTCGCTGGTGGAAGTCTTCTGTCTTATTCACGACAAGCCATTTACACCTGTGGATAGACTAATTTTTAAAAGGCACTGGCACAAGCTCAAACTAGAGGAGTTCTATAGGTTACTGGAGCAGAATCCCCTGAGCCCTTTTCTGAATGTGGCTCATGGTTACCAACTGTTTTACACATGGATTTCAGACGCTCTTGATTCCCTTATACCTTTGCGCTGGTCGAAAGGTTATTCTAAGGTACCGAGCCCGTGGTATAATGATTCCCTTGCCGAGCTAAAAAAAACCTGCCGGAAAGCAGAAAGGGATTGGAGGAGATCTTTCGATCCTGCTTTGAAAACCTTATACTTTGCCAAACTTAAGGTTTATCACAGAGCAATATGCAGAACTCGGGCCGCATTTTACGCTCAGGACTTTCAAGCCAGCACTAATCCCTCCAAATTAATATTCAAGGTCTTAAAAGACCTTATGAATAAGAGAGCTACTTCGGTAGAGATTTGCACTGATTCCCACTGCGAGAACTTGGCAGTTTTTTTCTTGGAGAAAGTGCAGAATATATACCGGGGGTTCGACCCATGTCGGCTGGATCCAGTGTTAGTTGACCCTATCTCAATGGGTTACGAGACTTTGACCTTCCTACCTGATCTGTCTACCGAAGCTTTTAACAAACTCAGCCTCAGGGTCAAATCAGGTTCTCCTCTGGATCCGCTGAAGCCAGCCCTCATCAGTACGCTTTCCCCGCTGTGTCAAGTTCCGATACTTACTCTTATCAACTTGTCGCTGTCAACTGGGTCAGTCCCTTCCTTATGGAAGCAGGCGGTTGTTACCCCAGTCTTGAAAAAGGCAAATTTAGATCCTCTCTTGCCTGAGAACTACCGCCCTATATCTCTTCTGCCTTGGATTGCTAAAGTCACCGAAGCCCACGTCAACTCCATTTTATCTGATCACCTTGCCCGCAATCAGATATTGGACTCTAGCCAAAATGGCTTCCGACCAGGACACAGTACCGAGACCGCTCTGCTCCATATTATCGAGCATTTACGCCTGGTGCTTGACTCGGGACGTACGGCAGCGCTCCTATTATTAGATCTGAGCGCTGCCTTCGATACTGTGTCCCACTGCATACTGATTCAGCACCTTGAGGAAGCCGGAGTAGCGGGATCCGCTCTTCAGTGGTTTCGATCTTTCCTCTCAGATCGAACCTTTAAAGTGGCTATACCACCCTGCCAGTCCACTATTCACCCCTTGGATCTGGGAGTCCCACAGGGCTCCTCGTTGAGTCCCACTCTTTTCAACCTATATGTGAAACCGCTGGCTGCAGTCGTCAAACAGTGGGGTTTGACGATGACCTCATATGCTGACGACACGCAGCTAGCGGTGACACTGAGTGGAGACCCGGAAGTGGAGGCCCCCAGATTCCGAGCTGGACTTGTGGCAGTAGCCAATTGGCTACGTACCAATTGCTTACAATTGAATGCCACTAAAACTGAGGTGATGGTTTTAGGGAAACACGCTGAGCTATGGGGAGACCAGTGGTGGCCTCCGGAACTGGGCGTCACTCCTATTCCAGCAACAGAAGTGAAAAACGTAGGGATTTGACTGGACCCTGCGCTCACCTTCACAGGGCACACGAAGAAGGTGTCAGCCACGTGTTATGGCATTCTGCGAGGCATAAGGCCGGTTCTTAAATACTTCGACCCTCCCACTCGGCAGCTCGTAGTCCAAGCCTCGGTTTTATCGCGGCTGGACTATGGAAGTGCGCTGATGTTAGGGGTTAACCAGGCTGAAGCATCTAGGCTTCAGCGGGTACAAAACGCCGCGGCGCGGGCCATTGTTGGTCTTCCCAGACATTGCTCTGTCTCCGGTACTATCTCTGCTCTTCATTGGTTGCCAATCAGACAGAGGATTAAGTTTAAAGCGCTCTGTCTGGCTTTTAAAATTATGAAACTTTCCTCACCGCCGGCTCTTGTTAACTTGCTCACCCCTTACACTCCTCCGAGATCCCTAAGATCTGAGGCTCTGCATTTGGCGGTCTGCCCCCATTTTAAACTTAGTAGAATGGGTGGGCGCTCTTATCGGGTGCTTGCCGCGGGACTATGGAATTCGCTCCCAGTGCACATCCGAGCTCTGAATGATTTGTCCCTCTTCAGGCGTACTATCAAAACGTTTCTGTTTCCTGTCTCTAAGTAACTGTTTCTTTTTATTTTCTGTGTGTTATGTTACAGTACCTGTCTGAGCGCCTGGACGCCCCTTTGCTGGGGCATCAGTGCGCTTTAAAAATAATATTAACATAACATAACATTAACATATGGCTGGGTCCAAACTGTGGTGGCATGTTGAGCAAAACAACAATGGATTTTACCGATATCTCTTGACTGGGGGTGAATGTATGACATTGTTCAGCATTCTGTCCATCGATTGTCTTTTTGCATGTGGCTGTAGTCCGTCAAGTCGATGGCAATCTCTCGCTGGACAGACGTGCTGCATGGAAAACTAGAGATGGGTAAGCAGAGAGTTTCAAAGAAGGTCGCTGTCATAGCCTGATTTCACAAAACCGAAGGCAGCGACAGCTATTCTCCCACGAATCGTCACCAAAAATTAAATATTATAAAAAAAACTTGCAGTCAAAAGGAGGGAGATATTCTTATTCTTCACAGAGATCGTCTTTCCATAACAGACGTGAAAATTCTAAAACAGGCTCTCACAACATTCTAAGGCTTTTCCATAAATATATAGGAAGGAGGGGTGACAGGTAAGGAGGGAGAGGGAAGGGGAGAAAAAAAAGGGACAAGGGGAATGATAATTAACTTTAATTTAAGTAGAGGAAATGCAGTTACATAACTTTTAATAAAGAGCCTTATTCTACACATTTGTGTTAGGAGGCAATTATGAGCTAGGCAAGTGGCATCTCCGTGAGAGTTACCAACCTGTCAGATTTTGAGTTGACTGTGGATTTGCACCAGCAACTTCGCTTCTTTTTCCACACAGAATTCCTGTGAGGAAATTGTCATTTAATCCGCACAAAACAACCAAGGAAGGGCCTGGCAATGCCCGGCCATGCACTTTATCCCCCATTCCGTGCCCAAAAACGAATTGCATGGTGCCGTGACAGAAAACTGACCAGTCGAACCGTGGCATTCACAGGACCCCTTCACTGTGCATCGTGTAATCTGACGTTGAGTGTGTTGCTAATGGGGAGGTCGAGCATAGAAGAGAAAAAGCTCAATAAAGGCCCACCAGATGTTGGACCCCATAAAAAACATCTGCCTTTTTTTCCAAGGTTTTAGAAAATCAACATTGAAACAATTTCAAATATTTTCTTAAAGGTAGCTACACATCAGAACCTCATCATTTTAGCATCCATTTGATAGAAATAAATACTACAGCTCCCTTTCTTGTCTCATTGTTTATCTACACACAATAGTTCAAACGACATCAAAAACAAGAATGGTGTCATAAATGTCTGTTTTACAGGTTTCTGCTGTGCTTTGACGCCTGTGGACATTACTATTTCACATTTCAAAGGTAAACCAAAAATTCTGCTTCAGTAGACCTTTTTTCTGAAAAGCAAATGTTGTTTCGCTAAACATAAAACATTGTTTCTGATTTTTTCCACTCTTGCAATTTATGACAACATCAAGGTATCAGTTGCAAAACCCTTAAAGGAAAGGCATTTGCTCTGAGCTCTGATTTAGATGGACTTCCTGTTTGCTAAACTCAAATGCCTTTACTTTGCTGATTTCTATCTGTGAACCACCCACACAGCAGCATACCTGCTGTCGTTGCACTTGCATCCTCTGAAAGTTGCAATAAGTGTTATGAAATGTGAGTGATGAGAGGCCGCTGTGACAGATACATTCAAGTGACTAAATTATATTGTTATTTTTTAATCAGAGAGCATCCATAAAATTGACGCCAGTGTTCTGATGAAAAGGGTGATATCACCTCAGCTTGCGGGATCTATTTTTTCATTGTATTAAATCAAGCTTTCAGAAAAACAATCTAGGAGCTCGAGAAGTGTGCTACACAGGATGGATGGACAGTCTCATTGCTTAATTTAAACCAATATTTGCAGGTGGGACTCACAGGCACTCATGTTTTGAGACCAGCACTCAACTTTCCCCATCAGACTTTGACGTAGAGGATGAGAGAGAAGAAAGCACAAGGGGGAAAGAAGGAGGAAAAGAAGAATGAAAAATTAAGTGAAAAAGTGTAAAAGCAAGGCTGAAGCAGAACCTGTATGAGTGAGATAAAGAGGCAGGGGGTTTCTGGGGTGGGTTAAAGAGGCATGAGGTGGAGTCAAGACTACGCAGCCTTGGTATTCGCCACACTGACATTTAATAGTGCTCGTAACGGGCTTCTGAGCAAAATCCACACTTATTAATTTACAAGTTATGAACCAGACCATCTTAATAGCCTTTCTGCATGCTATTTATCCTTCAGCTCCGTTTTGCTCTCAGAGAAGATATTTTTGTCAGGGGTGTAGGGTCTGGTTGGGGATCAATACAATTATTGCCCAGTGCTTCTCACTGGACTACTGTTACTTCTACTGTTGCTTCCTTAATTCTTAAAAGCATGAGATGTCATAGACTTATTTCCCAAACTGCATTTCTATTGAGATGCATTCAGACTTTAGGACGTGGCAAAAAGTGTTGTGGGCGTGGCCAACTGATGCACCACTATACCAGAGGGTCTGCAACCAAAACATCATACAGACCCAACAATTACCTTGATGTTTTTAAACAATATAAAAAGGAGTAAACACAGTTGCTGGGTTTGATTTCACCTCCTATGATCTTTATTTATCTTGCCGAGGAATTTTAAATGAGAAAGGGACTGATTTATATGTAGGTGGTAAGCATACTCCGTTACAATGGCGACTGAATATGCTTCCTGCCAACTTCATGGTCCTACCACTGAATATAGATACAGGCAAATCTTTGGTTTAATCATGACGACTCCATTCATGCCATGATTAATCCTCTCCAATGGAACTGTGAAGGGTCATGGGAGGCAGACCTCTAATTTCACCCACCAGATATAGATGGACAGAAATAGAGGTCAGTTTTTCAGTTTGCACTGTCCGTCACCGCCAGGAAAACAGTAGCGGGAAGGCGCAATGAAAATTGCCAAATACTCCACTCATCCTGGGGAGAAGACTCCCATGGGAGGGATGCATTTTTCTGTTTATTTTCAAAAAGAAAATCCTGTTTGGTGGAGGGCTCTGTCATGTTGACAGAGCCGTGAACCAAAGTGCAAAAAGTAGTGACAGGAACCGCTGTGACAGCGATTCCTAGCCATGGTTTAAAAAATGCCCACCTACTTGGTGGTCATTTCTAAATCTTGAGGATGGTATCTCCGGCAAGGTGACTGAGTAATTTAGTTCATCACCCTGGCATAGAATCGGGCCGTCTGCCAGATTATAAATCTGGTGCAAAGTCTAATATGTATATCGCCTATTATACTAATTATCTTAATTATTTAACACAGTTTTCACATTGGTGGCAGAAGTGTGGCCATTTATGACTACACTCAACATAATGAAAAATGTACAGAAGGAGATTGCATGATCCTGCTCCTCATGCAGTGCTTACTAAAGTATCATTTTTTTTTTTATATAATAATTTCCCCAATGCCTGCTTTATAGGTGGAATTGTTATGCTCTAAGCAACCTTCCATGCTGCCCCTATCTAAGACTAGTCTTGCAAATGAGTCTAACTCCAGCGATGCTGCATACTAAAAGGTTGTTGATACTATCAGATAACATAACATGTATTTGTAAAGAACACAATCACACAGGGTATCTTGGCGCTGAATAATAGATGTTTATTGTTAACCAACACAATGGTACTCATTTTATCAACCGCAGAAGGATAAAAGACTGAGTGAAACAGCAAGGATTTGAACCTGTGACCATGGGGTCAAACACAGGCCCCTACATTGGACACATTAGTACAATAAGCCATCAGACCCAGCCTCAAATGAAAAAGTTGAAAGGTTGAGTCGAGCTAGCCATCAGCATCCCCAATTAGTTAATGTGGATGGGTTTGAACATTGACTGAAAAGACAGTCTCAGTTCTTTCCAAATACATGATAATACATATTATCGCAAACACTATTCACTAACTGTAGATACATTTAGTTGGGTAGGCACTAATACCAGATTCTACCACAAGCCTGCTGCAAACCCCAACCCCATGTGAAGAAGATTTCGCATACACAACCTTTTATATTTTTTAAAAGAAATGGTAAACAGGAAAAATATGTATTGCTCTTGTCAAAACGCACACTTTGGGTGGTAAAAAATAGAGCCTTCTTTGATTTGAAATAAGCCTCTCCCTGTTAGACAAAATCCGTTGCCTCCTAGACATATTTCATTGCTGGTCATGGCACCTAGCAACCAATACACACTTTTAAATAGTGAGCAAGCTGTAGTACCTTGCTTCACAAGAAAACTGTCCTTCTTCAGAAATTATTGTCAGCTGTTTTCTTGGAAAGTGGGCTTTTGGTATGGCTAAGTAGAAACCTACAATTATCATTGCATATCTATCTTCAAAAACAGCCAGCAAAGAGTCTTAATTCCTTCTTAGACCTACGATATTCTATCACACCAAGGTAACCTCCATATCATCAGGATCTTGGTTTTAGGGGTCTGCTAGTCACCTTTTTATCATGTATTACGCTGAATATCTATTCCCATTTGTTGCCATCCTATTTTACTGATTTCTCATAATATGGGAAAATCTGCCTTCCTTTATCTGACTTTACAATACAGATGTTATCAAATCCAAGAAATTCTTGACTCTCAATCCTACCGACAGAGGAGCATGATCAGACTGATGAATTAAAGGCCCCAAACTCTCCCCCGGTGTGTTCATCTGTGTTAACAACACCACTGGGGTGACGGGCTTATGGATAAACACATCATATATGTCAAAACGCCAACCTCCAAAGCTCATCATAACTTCATTCGCCACAATCCTTGAACAAAAAAAACCCAGGTACCTGGCCACAATGTGACTATTTCTCTGGCCTTCAGAAGAACACCCAGAGAAATTTCTGCTTTGGAAATTTTCAGATAGCCTTGGGATTGACCCAAATAGAGATAAAATGCATGATCTCTTAAGAACACAATCTGTGTCCGCAAAAATGTCTACCAATTGTAGAACCCACTCTACTTCCTCAAAGGGGATAACTGCTGATCCCTTACTCCATCTTTGGCCGCCTCAAGCCAGAGGACTCAACTCCTACATATTGGAGTGATCTAACCCTGCCCGTAAAAGGCACCCATCTACTCTGACCCAACTGAGCCATCTCATAACCTGGGCCTTCCCCCATTCCCGCATAAGAATTAGACACATTTAATGGAGGAGCTACCTCAAGTTTTTCTGATTCCTTACATGGATCATCTGGCACCCCTTCCCCCTGATGGTGTTCTGTCATGGGGTTTTTGGTAGACAGGCTAAAAGATGGGTTTGGCTCGTTGTTTATGGGGGAACATGTGCATCTCATATTCCAGTATTCTGTCTCTAACTAGCAAACAGGGCCGGTACTTGACCGTCATGTCAAACGGGCCGAGAAACCGGATTAAAACATGAATGTGACGTTCCATCCTGATTACAGCTTGTACAGTAATATTGCATTTTACGCTGAAAAGGTTTTGCGATGGACCAAAACACCACAAATCCCAAGTTTGCTGCTCAGAATAGGTGAAGAATGCAGTTGCCAAAGAGATTAGCTCAATAGAGCACTCGACAGTGAAAACTTGGACCTGTATGAAAAAACACACAACATCACACAAAAAGGATGAACAGACAACCTTTAGTCCATTTTGTAACAGAGAAGGTGAACTAAAGGTGATGATTGGCAGAAAGCGAAAATCCACAATGGCAGGCCCCATCAACACATTTCTGCTGTAACTAATCCCTTAGAGCCCTTCTTTTATTTTCTCAAAATGCTGCCTGGTGGAAAGAACATCTTTTTAAAAGTAAATTTTCTTTGCTGAACACTAATATGATTTGAAGTACGAAGTGCAATATGACATTTCCCAGCCCTTGTTTTTCTGTATCTCTGCGTTCCCACGCGGTTATTCAAAGTCCGCATTACAACATTTCAACAAGGTCTTTTCAATGCAATATTGGAAGCCACAACTAACTGTGTGGCAGAATAGTTCTTTGAAATTTAGCAATAAAGCGTATTTCTACCCCATTGGTGTTTATATATTAATCAATGTCGCTCTTAGTTAATGGTGTAATGAGCTGAAAACAAGGGCCAAAAAGTTGTACAGTCATTAAGGGGGCACCCACTCACTCTGGGATGTTAACAGGATTCTCTCTCACAGGACCTACAGAATGCAAGATTTGCCAGGGACAAAAAGACAGAAGGCCTTCACATTAGAGCCAACTTCCCACGTATTACTTTCAGACCCACAGGACATGCACTTGAACAGGTAACAGACGCAATTCTTCTAATTTAAAATATAATAGATTCTAATTGTTTAATACTCAATGTAACATGGACCAGCAACACAGTAATGAAAGAAGAGCACTGATTCCAGTTTTGCCCTATGGGAGAGGCCGGCCTCGCAGTTGTGAAAAATGATTTAAAGAGTTTATCACTACCAGGGTACATGCAACTTAAAAACCACATGCCCTACATTATAAAATACGCTGCACCGTGCCCTCTGGGCTGTCCAAGGCCTACCCTAGGGGTGACTTATATGTATTGAAATGAAAGGTTTGGGCCTGGCAAAAGATTCATTTTGCCAGGTTAAATCCACAGTTTAAAAACTGCAGACAGAGACTGCATTGGCAGGCTTGAGACACGTTTAAATGAGCTACAATCAGTGCTGCTGGCCCACTAGTAGCATTACATTTACAACCCTGTGTACATATAGGACCACTTTACTAGGGACTTATAATTAAATATGCCAATTAAGATTAAGAGAAAGTTATCATGTTTGATGGAGACAGCACAAGCACTTTAGCACTAGCTAGTCCACCACTTTAGCACTGGTTAGCAGTGGTAAAGTGCACAGAAACCTAAGGCCAAAAAAAACCAAATTCAGCAAAAAGAGGAGCAGTGAAGGCAAACATTTGAGGAGTACCCGGCAGAAAGGGCTAATTCTAACAAGTCAGTCAACAGCTTCCTCATCTGTCTTCAGGAGTTTGCCAGCAGGTGCACCCTCAGGGATAAAATGGAGGACATTAGGGCCCAATTCATTTAAGACTGTGAATCAGTCAACCTAAGGGAAAATCCATGCAGGATATTCAGGCACTGAGCTGTTTAAATCAACACATAGCCTCACACATTAAAGTGATCCTACAATGGCCCATAAAGAGTGAACCTGTCAACCAAGTGTCTCACATCATGCCAATGGGCAAAGAAAAAGAAAACAAGCCACAGATATGACCTAGCAAATGCGAGGCCTATTTCCCCATACGTGAAGCTAACAAACCTACCAATTAAAAGGGTGTTGCACCTTTCCCACCATGGATGATCTGGTGAGTGAAGTCACAGGGCTGGGCTAGTTCTTCAAAATGGATCTTCGGTTAGAGTTCCATCAGCTAAGGCTGGAGCCAGAATCGTGTAATGTCAAAACATTCTTGACACACTTAGGGCTTCGCAGAGATGTTTAATTTTAGTATCTCCATGCCACTGGGGTGGCGTGTTGAGCAAAGAACAATGGATTAAACCCAGATCTTTGTGACTGGGGGGTGAATGTTTGCCTTGTTCAGCATTCCGTCCATCATTTGTTCCTTTTGCTTTTGTCGCCTGAAGTGGGAAGGGTATGCCCAGACAAGGGTCTGGTGCTCACATCTCCATTGGAGTCAAGCTAGCCTGGCTGATGAGGGGTGATGCCCCAAAACCGTTCCCAGGATGCTTGTTTCTAGTCCAGGGAGGATCTGGTTTGGCACTTCGAGCTGAACTGTACCCATGTGGAACAGGGTCAAGACTGATTTGCATACGACTGGGTCCAAACTGGGGTGGCTTAGTGAGCAGAAGAGCGATGATGAATTAATCCCAGGTCTGTGACTGGGGTGAGTGTCTGAAAAGTTTCAGCACTCCGTCCATCATATTTTTGTGTTTGCTATGTTTTCCCTTAGTGGCCAGGGTATGCCCAGACATGGGTCCCTTGCTCACTTTGCCACTGGATTCATGCTAGCCTGGATGATGAGGGGTGAAACCTATAAACCGCTCTTGGGATGCTTGTTTCCAGTCCAGGGAGGACCTAGCCTGGCAGTTCGTTCTGGACTGTTCCGATAAGGAAAAGGGTCAAGACCGATTTGCATCAGGCTGGGTCCAAACTGGGGTGGCTTAGTGAGCAGAAGTACAATGATGGATTAAACCCAGATCTCTGACTGGGGCTGATTGCCTGAAAAGTTTCACATTCCGTCAATCATCTTGTTATGTTTGCTATGTTTGCCCTAAGTAGTCAAGGTATGCCCAGATGTGGGCCCCTTGCTCACTTTGCCAATGGATTCATGCTACCCTGGCTGATGAGGGATGAAACTGCAAAAGCTGTCCCAGGATGCTTGTTTCCAGTCCAGGGAAGACCTGGCCTGGCAGTTCAGGCTGGACGGTTACCATGACTGATTTGCATAAAGCAGGCCTTTGTCAGGGATGGCCTAGTGGATGAAAAACGATGAGTATGAATGCTACCCTGAGTGACTGAAAGTAGTTAGACAATTTTCAAGCACTCCTTACATCACCTTTCATGTGATTGATTTGAGTATAATGTATTTTGATTCACAGATCGAATATGGCCGCAATATTTGGAAGCATTAAGGCAGCCATCAGGGATTGATACAGCAATGAGTAACTAATCACTATACTATTCCAGGATGGCCTACCATTCTGATATTTTTTGAGTGAACATCTAGAAATTGTATTTGCTTAATGTATCATTGTTTTATCACTCCAAGATGGCCACCACATTGCTTCTAAACCTGTCTGTCATCATGGAATGTTAACACAGAGATACTCTATATACAACCCCATTGAAGGACGTCCACCCTCCCCTATGTTAAATTTAATATCTAGTTTCAAGCATATGTTCTCTTATAGTGGCAAGTTTCATTTTGTTGTCTTTTTATTCATTTACCTTTCATAGGCTTGTTTAGCTTGTGTGTGTGTGTTTTATCGGAGGTCAGTAAGTCGGGGAATGCAAGACTGAGTCAGTTGGTGGAAGAATTGATGTGTGAGAGCAAAACTGAGTGATGTATGGCATATATGATGACTTATTAAGCGCCGAAACACAACAATGAGTGAAGATGCAGTTTCCTTTACAAGGCTTAATAAGCCAGCCTAACTGGAATTGCCAATGCTCGTTGAAAATGGAGAAAGTGAGCAAGAATGTTTTACTCAAATTTATGACACATGTTTAAAATAGGCTCTTATTTAAATGAAAAAAGCATCTTGTCTCAGCATGCACTCCATAGAATTCTTTACAATAGAGAGATATTGTGAGTGTAACAAAAAGGGCTGCATACTAATTCATGTCTCTGCGTGGATGAATACAGAGGCCAAAATAAACTCGGACTTTAAAGAGCCCACCGTTGTTGCATATAATCACCCAGGACTGAATCTAAGAAGAAAAAACATTATGCAAATGTAGAACTTCTCAAATAAACATGAACAGCAGACTCGTTTTGTGTATAGAAAAGAACACAGCCGTCTTGCCCCCCACCATGCACACACAGCCCCACAGAGGCACGACTACAGGTTGAAAAGAAAGGGAAAGTTTTGTTTTTCTTAGGGAAACGGAATGAAGACATGAAACATCTTTTATGAATTCAAATTAAGTTTTTAGTTTGTGTTTATTTTTGTGAAATATCGTCTCTGTCTGCTCATGGCAAAGTATGCCTCAATGTTGCCACAGTGACACATGCATATGACAAAACCAAACTGATAAATAGTGTGTCTCAAATACAGACGAGAGCGAAGACGTAACAAAGAGTCCAAATCAATTGTATTCAAGAATTTATGGTCGAATGCCCTGGTCCAATATCAAGACAAATGAATATTATTGCCAAACTCTGCATAAATGCTGGTTGGTCAACTGCAAATGTTGCGCGCTGGTCATTTGGTGCAAATGTTGTTGTAAAATTTCATTTCACAAGGGGAAATTGATTTCATTCGTATTCCTTGAACTGAAAAAATCATCAGAGAAACGCCGTTCTATTCTGGTATGATTTTAGGAATTCTACATTTGGCAATTAATTGCTAAATCATTTTGGAGGTATACGAATAAAGGACAAACGTCTTTGACAGTACAATTGGTGACTTTCTGACTGGTTGGGCTGCCAGCTTCATGCGCCATTCAGAAATAAAGTGCAATTCCACACAATATCACGTCAATGCATATTATTTTTAAATGAAGCAGCGTTCAAAGGAAATTCGGACTTCATCACAGGAAACTAGCCTCAAGCAAGGCATTGCTGAACCAGGATACAGTGATTATTTTGTTTTTAGCACTGCCCTTTACAACAATTAGTTGCACGGGTCACTCCGTACGTGCATTGCAATACATTTTATTGTTTCAAGTTGTTAAAAACCATCATAGTACAGAAGAGGGGTAAAATAGTAATAATACAACATAGAAACGAAAGGGAACAATAGTGCTGAGGTCTTGTCATGTGACTCTGACAAAGACCAGCTTCCTTAAAGGGCAGATTGCAATAAATTGTCACCTGGAAAAAAGATTAAACTAGAATAAAATTAATCCTAAAAAAAGGGTTGAGGTCCACCCCTGTTAAAAAACATTAATACTAAGGAATTTGTTTGTACCAAAGACAATAATTTTTGAGGTTCTTTAAGACATTTCAAACCATGGCTGTGTTAGCTGTGGGATCATACCGCTCAAGAATGTAAAAATAGCTGTGTTGCAGTCCTTTATGTCGAGTTTCAGTGGCGGCTCACATAGGGCGTGTTGCGGGACGGGGCGGGGGAGGGGCATGGTGGGGGGTAGTAAACTCGGACATACGACAGAACGACAGAACAGAGGAACGTAATAATTACTTTCCTCCATTCCGTTGTATGTCTGAGTTTACTATACCCCACGATGCCCTCCTCCGCCCCGTCCCACTGCCCCACAGCATGCCCTATGCGAGCCACCACTGCCGAGATTATGAAACAGCGATTCAGCCAAAAGCATCTACGATTTTTTTTTAATTGGGCAAACACATATTATGTGTTAAACTTTACTTGGGGAAATTAGATAACTGACACTGCTGATCAAGAGACCCAGCTAGTCTTCCAAATTCGTGCATTGTAATGAGAAACACAGGCCATGAAAACATGTGATGCGTAGTGTAAATACAAATAAGTATAGCTGTAACATAAGACATATTGTTATTTCTAATTTTTTACCGAACATCAAAAATGCAAAAGTTATATTAAGAGAGAAATCCAAAAGGCAGGGGTGCAGCTTGGTCAGTAAGAATAGGGAGGTGTGATGTTCAGATTTCTCAACAATCACACTGGCATATCTTGTTAAAATACATTATGAGAAGCAGCACACAAGGGGGGTTTAAGGGGCACCGGAGTGCGGATTGTTGGGGGTACTTAAAATGCAAGATTTTTAAAACTAACCAAGTTTTAACGCAGACACGAGAGAGAGAGAGGGAGTGTGAGTGCATGTGTGTTTTTGTCTGTGTGTGCATATAAAAATCCAGGGTGAAATCCGAAAGACATCCCACCATACCCGACTGAAAGTACCTGGTATTTACATTGGTTTGTAAAAAAAAATAACACAAACCAGCACAAAGCACTGCTATGTGTTACTCTGCATCAGGGGAGTTCCATGTGTGGTACATGGGCTTTCTTACGCTACCACCCATGTTTTTTATGCAAAACCCTATCTACTAACATTAGTAGACAGGATTTTGCACCAAATACAAGCACCACTTGAAACAGACAGTAAAAGGAGAAATGCTTTCATTTCTCCTTTCATTTCCAACTTTGCATGTGTGCTGCACTGTACAGCACACTATCAAAGCAGGAAAAGTATTAGATTCAGTCTAAGCATAGTAACAGAAAACATTGCTGTTCCGATAGGATCCACACTAGTAAAGAAAAGGTTTTCCAACTTCCAGCTTGCGTCCAGATGGATGATGAGATCTACCATGCGCAAACGGGTTTGTGACCCGTTTGCGCATGTTAAATCTGATAGGGCCATGCACAAACACTATTTTGCGACTCGCAAAAAAATGTGACTTGCAAAATACTGTTTTGCGACTCGCTGTTAGGAAAGGGCGTTCCCTTCCTAATAGCGACTCACAAGCCATGTACAAATGTTTTGCAACCACAATTGTGGTTGCAAAACACTCACAATTTACCACCCTCTTCAAGAGTCACAATTCACACTGGTCATACATCTGGCCCTTAGTTTTGAAATCTTGTTTTAAAATTGCATATTTTGACTAGCTCCTACAGGTGCCATTAAGAGCTAAAATCTCTGGACACAGGCAGAAAGTCACATTTGGTTTGGGCAGAAAAATCCTGAATTCTAAATAAATACTTGTAAGTATTAGAAAGTAAGTTAAGCCTGGCCAAAGGTTTACTTTGCCAGGTCAACATGTCAGTTTAAAACTGCACTACAGGCCTGAGACATGCTTTATAGGGCTACATCAGTGGAGTGGTTGGCATAATGAGTTCTGCAGCCCAGTAGTAGAATGTAATTCGCAGGCTGTGGACATATGTAGTACTATTTACTAGGGATTGATAAGTAAATTAAAAGTACTAATTGAGTGTAGAACAATTTTATCATGGTTTCAAGGGAAACACAAGTCATTTAGCTCTGGTTAGTAGGTAGAAAAAGTGCACAGAGTCCTAGAGTTTAGCAAAGGACAGCAACATTCTAGGGTATCCCTGCATAGAGGGCCCTGCATCGAAATCTTCAGAAGACCAGGAAAATCCTCTACCCTTCCTGGGTCACTTCTGCTCTGAAGAACCCCTACAGAATGAATCACCACCTTTTTAGAATGTGAAGCAATAACAGTACATTGGATTTAAGAACAACAGGAGGTGTGGAATAGAAAAGACAACGAAGGAGGAGATTTTGATTCAAATCTTTTGGGCTAATTGGCCTTGCTAGTCTAGGGATAAAGGAGGTTGCTGGGCATCAAAACAGCATAGGAAATGGCCATCATACTAGTGTTTTGATAAGTACTTGTGTGGATTATATTTTGGCCTATGAGATGACCTTGACGAATAAAAAGGGTCACACAGAAGAAAAATCTGGGAGTGGGAAGCCTTGGAGTGTTAATGCTGTCAGGTAAATGTTCATCAGTACCTGCAGACTCATTTAACCCTTGAGAACACCGCTCTTGCCCTTCAAGGACAGAACTTTCCTGGATATGAAGACGTGCCACAGAAGAGAAGAATTTGTGCGTGTAGAGCCGCAGCTTCTGAAATTACTAGTCTCCAGGGGCCTCATCTGTGGGGTTTTGGAGTAGAGCAGAGCATCAAGTCACTTTGCTGTGCTGCCCTACACCAAAGTGAAAGGGCAGAAATGCATGGTATTGCGTGGCATTCATCCAATTTGGTGCTTTCCTGTCCTTTCCACCTGGACTGGTACCATTCGGAAAGCCCTGGCCAACGCAGGCAACTTTGCAACTGGGAGGCTTTTTTTCCTCTTTTTATGTGTGCTGCTTAGCAGAACACATGGAAAGAGGATAAAACGGGGAGAAATAAAGTTATTTTTCCTTGTTGTCCTCCCCATGGAGGCATAAGATTTAGGCACATCCCGGGTTAATGCCCATGGAACGTATCCCTAGTGCAAAGTAAGGCATCACACCAATTTACGCTGCCTTTCCTCTATGAGGCCTTTCAAAGCCATGCAAAGTGGCTTTGCATGACCTCATAGATATAATTTTGTAGTTTGTCCCACCGGAGCATCATAAAAAGTGATGCTCTGGTGGCTCAAGGGGCTCATAAATATGTCCCCAGGTCTGTGCTTCTGTTTCTTTGCAAGTGAGTCCAGGGCTGGTAGTACCAGCCTACTGCTGATCCCATGGAGCTCAAATTGGTCAAGGTACTGTCACTAAAACCAGCCTATCTGTGTGATTCCTGACTTCAGTCGCAGGGCTGGGCAGAATATCCCAAGGTATAGTAAGCTGTTGACTGCTTAGATGGAAATCAGTCAACAAATTACCAATAAGTGCTTTTCTTTCTTGCCCAAGTAGAAATTATCTCATGAGGGGGGTATGCAGAATGTTCCGAGGACACAGGATCTGTTGATTATAGCAGAGAAGTCAAAATAACTGCTTGGAAGTGGGCACGAAGTAAAAATGATGGGAAGACTTCAACAATTGGATACCATCAATTGCAGTTTAAAGACCTATTCAAGAAGATTTTAAGACTTTTAGTCACAGTAGCAGTTCTACAAAAGATTTTTTCAATGCTCAAATGCTCAAAATAAATATAGCGCAGTGCCACAAGGACACGTCCATGGAGCTTTCTTTTTTCATATATCTTTTTCTAAATATATTTTCAACTGAATTACCTGCCAGAAAACTATTGCTTTCTTTCACTGCCAAACTATTGCACTACTGCCCCTGTGGCCAATTTGACACAAGATTTTTTCCAGTTTGCGGCACACTGTTTCTTTAACAATTGACAATTTCAATTATTTTTGCTAAAACGTTTGGTTCCTCCGTATTATTTTCACAATTTCTTTTTTGTCATTTTAAGTAAATTTGGTTGGACCTTCCAAGTAATGTATTTAATCACATTTGTATTTATTTTGGCTACATGTTGTACATATACCGCTAGCATTTTATTTGAAAAAGGCTTTGCTGCTTGAGCCAAACTACCAGGTTTGGACTAAATCAGTTTTCCTTTGTGTAAAGGATGAATCGGTCTTTTAGCAGGTCTGTCGCAATCACATCACTACAGTGTCCTTTCTGTTACACAGTTAAACAGTGCACTTTTGTTCGAAGTACAATTTTATACGTATGCAGAGAGAATATTCTATTTGGTTCGCAGACTCGCAATCCTGTATCAGATAAATATATTTTCAGTCTTTCCAAAATTAAATCAAAAATGAACTTATCTGGAAGGCGCAACAGCATATTGCCATTTATACTAAATGTACATCCTTCTAGTTATCTAGTTGAAAACCACTATATTTTATTTAAAGTAAATACGGGGATTGGCCCGACTTGTCTGGACTTGATTTTAGTTAATTGTTGGCCCAGCCTTCAGGACCTATAACAGTGGGGCACCTTCTAGCCTGAATATCTTTTTATAATTTGAGCATGGGTAATTTTCAAGTGGGAGCTGTCATTATAGTTCCTTAGATTAGATGTTACTGCAGATAGACTAGAAAGAGTTGCCAGATGTATTTCCCATGTCCTTTTCTGAAAACGATTTTAGAGCCGTAAAAACGTCTTCTACTGAGCCAGAACTATTCTTCACCTATTGCAAAAATTAATTTTCTTTAAAATGGTTAATTATACTTAACATCTGTATTCAATGAATGTTCGTAAGATGAGTTTTTTCTTTGATTTTTTTCTTCATATCCCTGCTTCTGATATTTTAATATGCCACTTGCTGGACACCATTATATAGATTCAATCTGTGGAATGTCATAACCTTGCCTGGAAAATATTATGCATTGCACACATAACCTGGTCAAACATTTCCCTATTTCACACCTGAAGAATGCAGAGGTTTTTTCCAAATAACAAACATTGATTTGTCTCAGGTACTGCCAAAAAGTCCAAACAGCCTTCAGGTGACTTTTAGTGAGACAAGGCAGATTTTTAACTGTTCTGACTCACATGTGGCTGGGTCCTCAGGGAAGAAATTGGGTAATACTGGCCCCCCGATAAAGGAAGGTACACTTATAGCCCCTTTTAGTATAGATACTTACCCCATAAGTGAAATAGGATGAGTGCAGTGCACTGGGGATCATTCTAGTTCAGAAAGTGAGGTCAGGAGTGATGATAGCTCGCTCTGTAAAATGCTCCTTTGGAATATTGCGGGATTGGCCCCAAAGGTGTTAGATCCTGATTGGCTACGTTTTGTGTCAGAGTTTGAAATAATCTGTATACAAGAAACATGGCTCAAAGAGGCAATGCATATACAAGGTTATCGCACTGTTTGTACCCCAGCAAAGGCTAGCATCCGGGGAAGAAATCAGGGTGGTCTATTGACGTATATATCGAATAGGTCAGGCCTGAAAATGATTAAACTTGTAGCGGAAACTTTGGTCTATCAATTTATTATGCTGGAGGAGGCAAAAGGGCATCAATTGGTTTTATTAAATTTTCATAATAATTGCCCCATGCTTCAAATAAACTCTCTGCTACAAAACCTGAGGAAAGAGATTGAATTACTAGACAAGTCTAGCTCGGATGACACTTGTTTAACATGGGGTGGTGATTTTAATTGCCACCTGTGCAGGCATAGAAAGAAAGGGATTTGTGGTTTAGGACAAAGAAAGTTTGAGGAAGTTACACATTTTGCTCATACCCCAGAGGGTGAGTATTTAAACTCAATGGCCTCTCAGTTTAATTTAGCCTATGCGAATGAGATTTGTAATCCATCTGTCCCTTTTTATCCAACATATTGGGAGAGGCTGCAATACTACCATAGATTTTGTTTTGTTCTCAGATAGGCATGCTAGAATGATTAAACAGGTGATGACCCATCAGGTGGTCATGAGTGACCATTATCCTATTGGTCTTACTCTCACATTGGACCATCACAAGTTGGGAAAAGATACAGGTAAGACAGGGAAATATGACTCTTCTATTCAGCTGCTGAGCACCAATGGTTACTCTATAGGCTGGGATAAGGTTGATCCCTTGTTGTTTCTACCTAAACTGATTAATCATTGTAAAGATGAATTTGAATACTGCTTGCGAGAGGAGGGCAACGGGGTGGAAGTTCTTGCTGTATTTGGAGTAATTACTAAAAATATTGCAGAAATGCTAAAGGTCACCAAAAAAGGAGCAAAAGGCTGGTTTGATAAGGCATGCCGTGTAGCACAGAAGGAACTAAAAACATCCCTTAATAAATCCTTGAGGAATAGGGAAGAGGTAGCTGACGCCAGACGTGTCTACAACCAAGCCTTAAAGGAAAGAAAGGACCATCTGAGAGCCTCAGCTTGGCAGACCTTGCATGAGGCAATTATTAGCGGGAACAATGGAGCTTTTTGGAAAGCAGTGAATGCCCCTTTCCTTGCACCTAGAGTAACTGATACAATTGAGATAGCAATAGAGGAGGATAGATGGCTGGACCATTATCAGGCACTCTATGGTGTGAACATCCCTGTATCAGAGAACAGTGACATAGATATGATAAGTGTCTCAAATACTGATTCGGGTATAGAGTTCCCCATAATGATTAGTTTTACATTGGAGGAAGTTAATAAAGCACTAGGTGAGAGTGCATCAGGGAAATCCCCGGGCCAGATGGGGTCCCGGTTGATGTATATAAAGCAGACACACAGCTGTGGGCACCCATTATTAACAATGTATTGGCAGTGGTGCCAAAGTGGGCCTCATAAAATCATGGTCAGACGCGCTAGTGGTCCCTATTTTTAAAAAAGGGGACAGAAGCGACCCACAATGCTACCGACCCATCTCATTGCTCAACTCGTTACTAAAAGTGGCCGGCCGAGTTATTTTGAGCAAATTACAAGCATGGGCTAGTGAGGTTCTGTCCAAGTTCCAATATGGGTTCCGTGCAGGTCTTGGAACTGTGGAACAGAGCCTGAACCTGAAACTCCTAATAAGTAAATACACGGATGCAAAAAAGGGCAGTCTTTTTCTGACATTTGTAGATCTGAGCAGCACCTTTGATTGTGTTATATACAAACAGCTGTGGGAGACGCTTGGTGCTATGGGAGTTGACCCTCCACTAATTCTCTTTATGAGAGAATTGTACAGTGAGGCGGTGGCCAAGGTGAGATATGGGAAAGATGGTGAAATCTCTAAAATGTTTTTAATACAAAAAGGGGTGAGGCAAGGGTGCGTCCTCACCCCTTTCCTCTTCACGTTGTATATTAATGGTTTGGGCCAATTTTTTATTGATTCTTGTAAAGATTATCCTTTTATTAACGGATCCCCGGTTCCTATTTTACTATACGCAGATGATGCTGTTTTAATCAGTAGAACCCAGGTCGGACTACAAATGATGGTGACACATTTTGTGTAGTATTTGGAAACAAGAGGCCTGAAGGTTAATAGTAGCAAAACTTATTCCATGAAATGTGAAACCAAGCGAGGAAAAATATGTGATATATACATAGAAAATAGTAAGATTGATTGTACTGAAAAGAATTTCTATCTGGGAATTGTTTTGGAGCATTCTGGTTCCTGGTCTGCTGCTATACACGCAAGGAAACAAATGCTTCTGAGAGCCTCTGGTGCTTTTAAAGAACTTTGTGTAGAGACTTGGGCGCAGACCTGTCCCTGAACTAATAGATATATATAAAGCTAAATGTATCTCTACTGCTGTATATGGTTCAGGTATTTGGGGTGTCTCAAACGTCAGTGCGCTGCAGTTAGGTGAAAATGCTTTTTTACGCTAGCAGTCCCTAATTCCACTTCTACCTATATCTGTCACATGGAACTTGGCTTACCATATATCTCAGACATAATTATTACTAATGTAATTTTATTATGGCATAGGATATGGACAATGGAAGAGATAAGTTTTAACCGGGAGATTATTATGGACTGCCTAAAGCTGGACAGGGTTTGCAATATTGGTTGGTTATGCTTTATTAAAACTTTATCAATTAAGATCGGCAGACCAGAATTTTATGACTGTCCCTTAAGTTTGAGAAGTGTGTCCAGGAAAATGTTAAAAGATCTCTGCATGGATTTTTTAAGTAACAAGAGATGGCTAGAGGAATGTAGCAAAGTGAGCGTGAGAGACAATAATTTGCTTTTAACAAATTGGGGCTTGCAATTTTATCTGAACCATGTACAGGGTAGCAATGAAAGGATGCTTCTTACCCATTTTAGGCTGGGTAATTTTCATAAGCTTGTTAGTTTCCCTAAAAGCATGGGCTGGACCGAAAATACAATTATATGCCCATGTGATGATATGTCTAGACAAACCACTTTACATACCACGCTATTTTGCAGATTTTATGTACTCCCAAGAAAAAGGTTCTTAAAGCCAATTCTGTTACTTTTAGGCTTAAGACATTGTCGTATTTGCTTTCCTTAAATTACAAATGTTGGAATGTGAAAAATTTATTGAACATGTGGTTCCTTTTTTAAAAGCAGTGATTAAATATAGAAACTCTATGGATTAGGACAGATCAATCAATTTGTATAAGTAAAATATTTAAAAGTATTGTTCTTATTCTGTATTTTATCATGAATGTTTTTATTGTGATTATTTTGCCTTTATGATCCTTTGTAAGAATCGAATGAAGCATTTTTCTGATTCTGAACTAGGAAAGTGGTCAATGTATGCCTAAACCACTTGAGCCTTAAGCCTAAATCTAGCAGTTCGCACTCAGTCATATGAAGAGCTAGCATTAGTGGAAACACTTTGATTCATATGATCTCTCTCAGTTATTTTGCAATGAGAAGGTTGAATAACGTTTTCGTTTCGAAAACTTTTATTTCGGTCACAAGGACCATAAAAAGTGACAAGATAATAAAAACAACATACATCTTAGTACAATAAATGCAGAAAATCGCAATCCACAGTTAGGACAAAGGCATTTGGGGGGGATGACAGAGAGGCGTGGTGTGAGCACAACGCAAAAATGTATAAAAGGCATGAATATCCTGCAGCTATCTAGAGAAATAGAAGCCAAATCTGTATGTACAAGAGATAAAAAGAAATTTACACTGTTTACAATATTTACAATAAAATCCAATGCATCGAGATAAAAATATGTGCAAGGTAGTATAAAAATAAAAGACCAGTTATATAGCAATTCTCTAGAATTCAAATATACAATTTTCTTCTGCAAAACATTTTGTGCTTATTTTTCCTTTTGGATAAAGGCCCATCTACTTTGAGTAACTGTTATAGTAGTGTCCTGAGACAAAGGTGTAAGTCTACAAAAAAGTAATACGTTGATATTGGCATGTTTTGCCTATCTCTCTATGGTGCTCTGATCAAACCTGTTTGGCCAAGCTGCCATGACTGTTAACCATGACGGACAGGATGACGCCTTATGGTCAGTGCTGTCGACTGTGGAACTGGCGATCGAGGTTCGAATCTTGGTGTCAGCCAACCATCCTGTTATTCAGTGCAAATCTCGGTTAGCAAGACATTTTTTATCGCTTTGCGGGTATTGATAATAGGGGGAAGTTGTGTTTGCGATTGTTCTCTTTACTTTTAGTGAGGAACGCCTACTTTGCATGTCATTAGCGATAGAAAAATGGGCGCGAGGGCGTGGCCGGGCAAGATGGCCGAGCAGATGTGACCTGCTCCGGCTCCCGGTCCGGGCGGCGCTCGCCGAGCATTACTGGCGGAAAACGTGATGAGAATTGACACCACGGATCACCCTCGGGTGGCGGAACCACTGCGGCACACGGCAGTGGTACCTTGAGCAGCCCTCGAAGTCCCGGGCGCTCTATTTCCTCCGCGTTCCTGGTCGCTGCAGGGTTCCGAACACAAGATGGCGGCTGGTGCGTAACCCAGCGCGGCTGCCGGGATAAGTGACCGGTGCTTGCTGAGGCGCCTGAGGGGAGCGCTAGGTCTGCAGAGGCAGCGGAGGTCAGAGGGGTGAGTCCTGATGGTCGGCCGTCTCCTACCTGTCCTCTACACACCACGGAGGCAGCAGACCCAACTGCCTGACTTTAAAATGGCGGCCGCGGGACGCCCTGAGAAGGGGCCGATCCTCGTGGGGCTCTACAACACTCCAGCAGTCCCGAGCATGGCCTGGCTGAAAATCAGCAATGGAGAGAGGCACCCTATGAGCCACGGGCAGCAGCAGCACTGATGGGCGGCGGAGGTGTGGACCGCGGCATTGCCTGATAGCATCTGCACAGCGAGGGGTCTAGAGAGGGCCACTGCCATTATGGCTGGGTGGCCAAGCACCTAGCGGGCTCTCCTCCTCGAGCTCCCACGAAGGAGTGAGGACGCACAGGCTGACACTAGGGGTGGCGGGGCTGCCGGGATGACCTATACAACTGCTAGAGGACGAGGACTGTATATAGCTACTTTCTGTCCCTGGCCCTACACTGGAGATAACAAGAGTATCCCTGGCCATCTCTGAGACGGCTGGACGGTGATTGCCCGATTCCTTATGCCTCCGAAGAAAGGCACAAACAAAGGGACTGGCAAGTATCGGATTTTTTCGACGCTGCTGACACTCGACCGGCTCTTCGGGGCACCTCAGAGAAGACAGCCATGGCCCTATCCAAGGCGGATCTCCAGTCCATGCTTAAGGACTTCAAATCGGAGCTGCGTAATGAGCTAGGCCAGGACATTAAATCCTCCATCGACCAACTACGATCAGATATCTCAGAACGCATGGCCTCTCTTTAACACGATGTAGACTCTCTGGGCACCAGAGTTCTTTATCTAGAATCACACCACCAAGAACACAAGCAAGCGATGGGTGAATGCCAGGAAGATGTCAGGTCTTTGAAGGAACAACTCCAGCAAACGCAACTGAAGACCGAAGACCTGGAAAATCGCGCTCAGCGGGAGAACATTTGCGTCAAAGACCTGGAAGAGGGCGTGGTGGGGCCCGTCTTGTAGGCTTTTATGGAAGGCCTCTTTGCGGCGATCCTAAACCCCACCGTGCTCAAAATAAAGCTTGACAGGGTGCACAGAGTGGGCCCCCCGAGGGGTGAACAACGGAAGCCTCGGGATATTCTGGCGAAATTCCACTCTTATAAAGTTAAGGAGGCGGTCTTGCAGTCGGCCAGGGCCAAGGACTCCATTTCCTTCCAGAATTTCTCCTGTGCCATATTTCAAGATGTCGCTCCATCTACACTGGCGCGCAGACAAACTCTGCGACCTGTTACTGCCAAAGTTCAGGAAGACGGGATCAAATATCGATGGACATACCCTTTTGGCCTTAGCTTGGAACTTCACAACAAGAGACACCACCTCACCACCTTGAGATAGGGCCTGCACCACCTGGGCCTGCCAGTGGAGGAGGGAGACTCCTCATCGGGTGCATCAGGGAATCCTGCGGGAGGTGCGGCCTCCACCTTGGCCTGGTCGCAGAACACGAACAGAAAGAACTGCTGAAGACGACGATGGGTGAGGGTATATTCTATTATGTAGGGGGGATGCGGTAGCTCCGAACAGTTCCCTCTCGCTAAGGAGGGTAGCAGGACTACTTCGATCCTAGTTTGGTCCACCCCATGGCACCCAAGGACATAAACGTTGAGGCGGGTGTCTACCGCTGCAATGTCTGAGACACAATGTGAGTGCCTTTTGATCCATTGATTCCTTATTACGATATCGCTGAAGTGCAGTGCGGACTGGGTCCCAGGACCCGTAGTCTCCACCAGTCTATGCGTGGGCAGAATTGCACCACGCTACGACAAAACAAATGGTTTCGATTGTCGTTTTGGTTTTCTATTCTGTTGAGTTTTTTGGGGGTTGGGGGGAGGGGGAATGGTGGTGGTTGTTCAGCTTTGCTCTTGCCTGAAGAGACTTCTGAGTGGAGCCATGGGGAGAGGATGAGGGAGATGAGAAGCGGTGGTGGTCTAAGCTATGACACGGGGGAAAATTCAAAAAATGCTGAAGCGCACGGGACATGGCCGACTTCCATGGGGGAGCATTTGGGGAAATAACACGGTGGACGTTGGAGAAGGGCTAGGTAGAATATTAATAAGGAGATTCCCAGGTCCTACATTGCAATGCGGATCACAGTAGGTACATGGAACGTTAAGGGGCTCAACTCCCCTCAAAAGAGACAGAAAGTCTGGAAGTACATCCTAGACCATCATCTAGAAATAGTAGCACTCCAAGAAACACACTTACTGAAATCTGAAGACTTCCGTCTGAAACACAAGCAATACCCACTTATTTATAAATCCTCTGCTTCTACCAAACATAGGGGGGTGGCACTCTTATTTCGATCACCCACTCAGTTCCAACCCCTAGGTATCCAGAGCGATAGAGACGGACGATGGCTGATGGTTAAGGGGGGACTGAAAGGGAAGATGTGCCTTCGTGGCGATTTATGCCCCTAACAGCGGGAAGAAGGGTTTCCTGCATACACTCCTGGGTAAGGTAACGGACTTTGCCGAGGGACCTCTGTTTCTTATGGGGGATTTTAACTTAGTTTGGCACCCAGATCTTGACAGCACACATACTCACCGCTCTGACTTGGGCTCTTTCTCCATTGACACTCAGAGGCATATTCAGGACATGGGCCTTTTGGACACATGGCGCGCTCTATATCCCCACGCCCGGGATTATTCCTTCTTCTCCCATGTCCACCACTCTTATTACCGCTAGACTACATCTTTGCCAGCCAGTCCTTACAGGGTAATCTCAAGGAAGCCAAGATATTCCCCATATCAGTGTCAGATCATGGTCTATACTCAATATGTCTTTCCTGGTTGGGCAATGCCCCTTCGCCTGCTCGGTAGTACTTCCTGGCGTCCTTGGCGAGGGATAAGGAGTCGTGTGCCCAACTACAGGAGACGATCAAGGAATTTTTTATTCTTAATAGACCGGAGGACACCTCTGAGTATATCACGTGGGACTCCTTTAAGGCCGTGATGCGGGGCAAATGTATAGCGCTTAATTCAGCCCTGAATAGACAACGAGCGAAAGACAGGGATCTCTTAGAGGAGGAATTAGCGGCTGTGGAACAAACCCACAAACTTCCACCCACCAGACAGACACTAGGCAAATTCACGGCAATCTGGGGCAAACTTCGAGCTATTTATAACAATAGGGATTCAGAAAAGGGGGGGGGGTGATGAACAGAGTGTCTGAATTAAGCAGACCACTCTTACCCAGTCCAAAGATCAGGGCTTGATCCATCCCCGTTATTTAGCTCACTGCCCCATCCCAGCTCAGAACCTGGCTATATGCAAATTAGTCTGTCCCTGGCCCAATGCAGAACAGGGCAGACCAAACTACCAAGCCAATTCTTCACCAGAAAGGAGACAAGCTTCCGGGGACCGGTTTCTGGCATTTCAGCCGTCGTCGGCCCGGCTTGCTTGAATCCTGATGTAGCAGTGAGCAAGGGACTCATGTCTGAGTATACCCTGCCACACCTATAGTGGCCAAAAACGATTCAGAAAAGGGGGTGGTGATGAACAGAGTGTCTGAATTAAGCAGACCACTCTTACCCAGTCCAAAGATCAGGGCTTGATCCATCACCGTTATTTAGCTCACTGCCCCATCCCAGCTCATAACCTGGCTATATGCAAATTAGTCTGTCCCTGGCCCAGTGCATCATGGGAACAGGGCAGACCAAACTACCAAGCCAATTCTTCACCAGAAAGGAGACAAGCTTCCCGGGACCGGTTTCTGGCATTTCAGCCGTCGTCGGCCCGGCTTGCTTGAATCCTGATGGAGCAGTGAGCAAGGGACTCATGTCTGAGTATACCCTGCCACACCTATAGTGGCCAAAAACGATTCAGAAAAGGGGGTGGTGATGAACAGAGTGTCTGAATTAAGCAGACCACTCTTACCCAGTCCAAAGATCAGGGCTTGATCCATCACCGTTATTTAGCTCACTGCCCCATCCCAGCTCAGAACCTGGCTATATGCAAATTAGTCTGTCCCTGGCCCAGTGCCTCATGGGAACAGGGCAGACCAAACTACCAAGCCAATTCTTCACCAGAACGGAGACAAGCTTCCGGGGACCGGTTTCTGGCATTTCAGCCGTCGTCGGCCCGGCTTGCTTGAATCCTGATGGAGCAGTGAGCAAGGGACTCATGTCTGAGTATACCCTGCCACATCTATAGTGGCCAAAAACGATTCAGAAAAGGGGGTGGTGATGAACAGAGTGTCTGAATTAAGCAGACCACTCTTACCCAGTCCAAAGATCAGGGCTTGATCCATCACCGTTATTTAGCTCACTGCCCCATCCCAGCTCAGAACCTGGCTATATGCAAATTAGTCTGTCCCTGGCCCAGTGCATCATGGGAACAGGGCAGACCAAACTACCAAGCCAATTCTTCACCAGAACGGAGACAAGCTTCCGGGGACCGGTTTCTGGCATTTCAGCCGTCGTCGGCCCGGCTTGCTTGAATCCTGATGGAGCAGTGAGCAAGGGACTCATGTCTGAGTATACCCTGCCACACCTATAGTGGCCAAAAACGATTCAGAAAAGGGGGTGGTGATGAACAGAGTGTCTGAATTAAGCAGACCACTCTTACCCAGTCCAAAGATCAGGGCTTGATCCATCACCGTTATTTAGCTCACTGCCCCATCCCAGCTCAGAACCTGGCTATATGCAAATTAGTTCATCCCTGGCCCAGTGCATCATGGGAACAGGGCAGACCAAACTACCAAGCCAATTCTTCACCAGAAAGGAGACAAGCTTCCGGGGACCGGTTTCTGGCATTTCAGCCGTCGTCGGCCCGGCTTGCTTGAATCCTGATGGAGCAGTGAGCAAGGGACTCATGTCTAAGTATACCCTGCCACACCTATAGTGGCCAAAAACGATTCAGAAAAGGGGGTGGTGATGAACAGAGTGTCTAAATTAAGCAGACCACTCTTACCCAGTCCAAAGATCAGGGCTTGATCCATCACCGTTATTTAGCTCACTGCCCCATCCCAGCTCAGAACCTGGCTATATGCAAATTAGTCTGTCCCTGGCCCAGTGCATCATGGGAACAGGGCAGACCAAACTACCAAGCCAATTCTTCACCAGACACTCTGTTCATCACCACCCCCTTTTCTGAATCATTTTGTCCACCATAAGCGTGGAAGGGTATACTCAGATGTGAGTCCCTTGCTCATTGCACCATCAGGATTCAAGCAAGCCGGGCGGACGACGGCTGAAATGCCAGAAACCGGTCCCCGGAAGCTTGTTTCCTCCCCAGTATAAGAATTGGCTTGGTAGTTTGGTTTGCCCTGTTCCCATCATGCACTGGGACAGGAACAGACTAATTTGCATGTAGCCAGGTTCTGAGCTGGGATGGTGCAGTGAGCTAAAAAACGGTGATGGATCAAGTCCTGATCTTTGGACTGGGTAAGAGTGGTCTGCTTAATTCAGACACTCTGTTCATCACCACCCCCTTTTCTGAATCATTTTGTCCACGATAAGCGTGGAAAGGTATACTCAGATGTGAGTCCCTTGCTCATTGCACCATCAGGATTCAAGCAAGCCGGGCCGACGACGGCTGAAATGCCAGAAACCGGTCCCCGGAAGCTTGTTTCCTTCCCAGTATAAGAATTGGCTTGGTAGTTTGGTTTGCCCTGTTCCCATCATGCACTGGGACAGGAACAGACTAATTTGCATGTAGCCAGGTTCTGAGCTGGGATGGTGCAGTGAGCTAAAAAACGGTGATGGATCAAGCCCTGATCTTTGGACTGGGTAAGAGTGGTCTGCTTAATTCAGACACTCTGTTCATCACCACCCCCTTTTCTGAATCATTTTGTCCACCATAAGCGTGGAAGGGTATACTCAGATGTGAGTCCCTTGCTCATTGCACCATCAGGATTCAAGCAAGCCGGGCCGACGACGGCTGAAATGCCAGAAACCGGTCCCCGGAAGCTTGTTTCCTTCCCAGTATAAGAATTGGCTTGGTAGTTTGGTTTGCCCTGTTCCCATCATGCACTGGGACAGGAACAGACTAATTTGCATGTAGCCAGGTTCTGAGCTGGGATGGTGCAGTGAGCTAAAAAACGGTGATGGATCAAGCCCTGATCTTTGGACTGGGTAAGAGTGGTCTGCTTAATTCAGGCACTCTGTTCATCACCACCCCCTTTTCTGAATCATTTTGTCCACCATAAGCGTGGAAGGGTATACTCAGATGTGAGTCCCTTGCTCATTGCACCATCAGGATTCAAGCAAGCCGGGCCGACGACGGCTGAAATGCCAGAAACCGGTCCCCGGAAGCTTGTTTCCTTCCCAGTATAAGAATTGGCTTGGTAGTTTGGTTTGCCCTGTTCCCATCATGCACTGGGACAGGAACAGACTAATTTGCATGTAGCCAGGTTCTGAGCTGGGATGGTGCAGTGAGCTACAAAATGGTGATAGATCAAGCCCTGATCTTTGGACTGGGTAAGAGTGGTCTGCTTAATTCAGACACTCTGTTCATCACCACCCCCTTTTCTGAATCATTTATAACAATAGAGCAGAATTCACTCTTCTCAAGTTGCGCAATCTGTCCTCTACTCAGGGCAATAAAATAGGGAAACACCTCGCGAGGCAACTGAAAGGTAAAAGGGAACGGGAGTATATAGGGGGTATACAAGCTCCCTCGGGAGTGATTGTTCATAGAGACGAGGACAAGGCAGATCTCTTTGAAGAGTTTTACAAGACCCTATACTCGGCGGACGCGTTGGCCGCTGACAAACAACAGGACTTCCTTAGGGATCTGCCCGTCCCACAGGTCTCTCCTGCTTAGAATGAACAGCTTACAGCTCCGATCACACTTGACGAGGTGCTCTCGGCTATCAAGGTGCTGAAACCCCACAAAGCGCCGGGCACTGACGGTTACACCGCAATTTTTTACAAAACATTCGCAGCCAATATCGGTCACCGCTTGGTTAGGCTTTTTAATCGAATGGCCGTGGACGGGGACACGACTGACTCCATGGCCGAAGCAGTGAACTCAGTGATTCCCAAGACAGGGAAAGAGCCCACACGATGCGCCTCCTACAGGCCTATCCCCCTCTTAAACATCGTCGCGAAGCTGTACTCTTCAATTTTGGCTAAGAGGCTGAATGGTCTAATGCCGCTTCTTATCTATCTGGATCAATCTGGCTTCATTGTGGGGCGCCAAACTCACGACAACACACGCCGCATTGTCCCCTTAATTGAGAAGGCCAACAAATTTAAGATACCTGCAGTCTTGGTCGGACTAGACGCTGAAAAGGCGTTTGACCGCTTCGACTGGAAGTTCCTCCTCGCCACACTCTCGGCGTTTGGCTTTTCCTCTCAATTCATAAACATGCTCCAGGCCAACTATAGGCACCCACGGTCTAAAGTCTCAGTTAATGGTGTTCAGTCCTCCGCCCTTCATCCACTCCAGGGGAACTAGACAGGGATGCCCCCTGTCCCCTCTGTTGTTCGCCCTCAGTATAGAACCATTAGCCATAGCTGTCAGAGAACACCCAGAGATTGAGGGTCTCCCCTTCACAGGAGACTCCCATAAGATCTCCCTATTTGCGGACGACGTCCTCTTGTCCCTGTCCAACCCGACGGTATCTCTCCCGCACCTACAGAAGGAGCTAGATTGCTTTGAAAAGGCGGCAGGCTTTAAGATTAATCTAGATAAATCTTATATACTCAATCTCACCCTCTCACAGGCGGAGGCCCTTCGCCTTCAATCGCTTACGCCTCTAGCATGGGCACCCTCTTCCAATCAATATTTGACGCCTACGATGAAGAAGCAATACGCCTACTATTGCTCGCATTCAGGCAGAGCTGACAAGGTGGAAGCCGCTCTTTCTCTCCTGGCTAGGTCGTATCCATGCCATAAAGATGACCCTTCTACCTAAATTGCTGTATTTATTCCAGGCGCTTCCCATAGACTTTGAAAAGTACTTCTTTAGACGCATGAAAGCAATGATCCTACGCTTTATCTGGCAAGGGGGACTTGCACGTTTCTCCTTCTTTATGCTCCGTCGCCCTCAGCTGGAGGGGGGGCAGGTTTTCCTGACATTCAACTCTATTATAAGGCAGCACAACTCAGGATCTTAGTCGAATGGTCTCAGAAAGAGTCTGAGAAACACTGGCTCCATATGGACCGCAGCGTAGTAAGGAGAACGATCTGGGACCTAATCTGGCGCGCGAGACAAGACAGACCCAAAAATGCCTATCTTAGCACCCGTACTCGTACCACCCTAAAAGTCTGGGACTCAGTGGCGACGACGGAGGGTTGGTCTTCCTTCCCTTTGCCCTTTACACCCATACACTTCAATTCAGCGTTTCCCCCAGCGCTCCAAGAGGGACCCTTTGACGCCTGGAGGGAGGGGGAATGCCTTGCGCTGACCCATTTATTCCACAATTATGACCCCCTTACATTTGACAATTGTAAAAGAGAGTTCGGGGTAGGGGAGGTGAGCTATCACCACGCCCAGTTGTTGCATTGGGCCCTAGGCCCCCAGATTCGAGAGGGAGCTACCCGATCCCTCACTAAGTTTGAGTCCTTCCTTGTTAAATCTTCATCCATGAAGGGTGCAATTTCATCTCTATACAAACTCCTACTGTCCACAGCACTTTCTCCCCGAGCGAGGTACATGGCTACGTGGGAAGGGCTGGCTCAGCGGGACATTTCTGACAAAGAATGGGCCCATTTGTGGTCCGACATCTTTAAATTTAATCAATCCACAGACCTACGAGAGGCACACTTGAAAACAATGATGGACTGGTACTTATATCCATCTAAGCTAGCTCGAATCTTCCCAGGTGCGTCGGATAGGTGCTGGCGAGGGAGCGGATTGCTTGGAGACTTCCAACACATTTGGTGGGATTGCCCGTCCATCAGTCCATTTTGGGAGGAAATCTTAACTCAGGTGAAAGACATATTGGGGTATCCTGTCACGACATCCATGGCTGAAACACTTCTGGGCGTCCGTGATCCTATGTTAGAACATCAAACTAGGGCGGACAAGAGAATCATGTGGTTGTGCATAGGGGCAGCCAAGATCACTATAGCGGCAGCATGGAAGAAGAGAGAGGCGCCAGCAATGTCCCTGTGGCACTCCCGGCTCTGGAGGTTGCTCAGCCTAGAACGCATGTCAGACATTTTCCGGGAAGACTTTAAGAACTTCGAATTTAGATGGGGACCGTTGGTTTCCTTTCTCTCCCGGGGGTTGCCATCAGAAGTATGTCCCCCTACAGTTCGAGCCCTACATCTTTTCCAGCTCTAAGTAGGCTCCACGTTGGTGACACTAGGTCAGGATATAGACACCACCAGGGGGGGGAAGGGGGGGTTTGAAGTGTTGGGGGGGGTTCTGTTTAAATGTTTTACCTCTTGGTACGCTTTCCACCTTTGAATTCTTCTTTGACCGCAGGGGAAAATTCCTCTGTATTCACGCACACTGGACTATGCCCAAGGATGGACCCGTGAGGAGCACTGTCTCTTGCCAAGAAGGCGACGGGGCTAACGTGAACTCCTATTGACACTTCCTCTGAGAAGGGTTTCGCAGAAGTCCCCATAACATTTAGAATCTGTATCCCTCAAGTTGAGCTGCGAATTGGGACTGGGGTACATTGATCTGTGCTTTGGGGTTCCTCCTTTTTATGTTCGATTGCTTTGACTAATGACCAGCTTTCCCCTGCGAGGGATTATGGGCGGATTGTGCCATGAGTCTGTCAAAAAAACTTAATAAAAACTCCTTTTATAAAAAAAAAAATAGGCGCTATTGCCAGTAAACTGTCGCTAACAGGTGTTAGCGACAGCTTGCTAATAGGGCGATAAAAATATTGCCCCTTTGGCAGCAAAAAGTGCTGCTAAAGCGGCGATACAGCCCTTCATAATATTTCCCTATGTTTTATAGGCAAGCAACCTGCCATATTGGGTTGCCATATGTTTACCGCTGACAACATGTCTGGATCAGTTCGAATGTGCATCCTAACAGAATATACTACCATTGCTTTCCCACAACATGGGAGCATTGTTTTTCAAACCTCAAGCCACAATTTGCCATCTTCTGCTTTAATTCTCCTGGATTTTATTTTCGGATCCATCATTTTATTTCACGTATTTTTTGTATTCTTATCCAACCTAAGAGCGCTTTTGCTAAAGGGGAGTAGATTGTAGAAAATTAAGGTAAAAACGAATGCTAAGAACGAAATTAGAGCTAAAAAATAAACCATCATCAAAGTAGGTCAAGCCTTAAAAACTGAAGCCAGGAGGTGTTCCTCTGGAGAGGACTAAGGGCAGGAGGACTGGGGGGGAAGGATAACGTGAGGTTGAGAAGAAAGTGAGAGGGAGTTAGTGCTAATTTTTAACAGCATTGGTCATTCCCTGTGAGGATAGGCCTGGGGCAAAATTATAGTTGCAATGAGAAATTTATAAAATTTTGTGTCAAGCAATTTTTAACCACGAAAGTTGGGTTTTACTCGAAAGATATTTTCAACTTCAACTTGTATCTTACCAATATTGTGCTTGGTTAACCCCCACCAACACCACAATTTTCACTCAGCCTACCAACACTTTGCGTAATTTTCTGTCATTTTCTTGAAATGCCATAAAATTTCATAGTGAAAAAAACTAGGCTATTTCATGCACCCCTCCTTGTGGCCTACGAAGATGATCAACTTGCACTTACACCCTAGAGCAGGACTGGAAAATGTCTATATTTATTTCATCAGACATTAATAAGACAGCGGCAGGGTTTAATATTCAGACCCTGAATTAGCCTTAATTTACCCATTTGTGGCAACAGAAAATTTGGGTAATTTTATTACCTCGCACCATAATTGTGGTATAATATATGTTGGTAATAACTTGTGGAAGCAATTTTTCATCAGTGTTTAGTGTGGAATTAGCAATACCTTTTTCTGAGGCTTATGGAAAACTACTTTTCTGTGCTGAAGCGTGCACTTCTGTCTCTGAGACTGGTACGGTTTTCATTTCGCATTCAGTCCACTCCAAGCCTCCAGGAGATATTCTGCATGCTTGTCTTTTCCTATAGTGCCTGCTAAAAGAGTCAAATAATACGGCACACTGAATCTGAGCAACTATGAATAATTCAGTGTTTGAGAAACATCTGCAGGTATTATTATTTTCATCTGATTTTAAAGGGTAGCCTGGTGGAGGCGGGTATTGACAATAAAAAAAATAGATTTGGTTGTCATTTATATCAGAAAAAACCTATAATAACCCTATGTAATTTGCCGAAGAAGTGTTTCTTGTGCTGATTGATGTACGAGAACCACTCATAGCAATATACAGTAAAACATATTAAAGGAAACTTACAGTGATGTTATGTGAAATGAAGAGATACATACTAGCCAGCAAAGCAAGGAAATAATTATTTCATAATAAAGCATGGTTCAATGGGATTAGAAGTGGGGTCTGGAAAAACCAGGATAAACATTTTTAGAATTCATATTTTTACATGCTACCACTCTTAATTTGATTGATTGTAATATTATATAGTTAGTGTCAATACTGATGTATCCGATTAATTTCGATTTTTAAAAGTAAAAATCTTGTTACTATTGAGCTAAAGAATACAAAGTACACATTCCCTTATGCAATTAATCCATCTTTCCTTTATTAATTATAATATATTTGCGTAGTTGCCTTTAAACCATAGTAAATCCCCTGTGAAGAGTTAAACATAACGTAGAAATCCCCCCATGGAGATTCCTGTACAAATATTCAGTTTAAAAAAAATAAAAATCTAGATGAAGCACTTTTCCATGTTTTATGACTTTCTACAGACAGTTGCAGTTGAATGGAAAATCTAATATCAACAATACTTCAACAAGAAGAACATCAAGTTATAGGGACACGGAGTGGGCCTGGGCTCAGCCCTCCTTTAACCATGTGCATGTTTTTGCTTGCCCCCATCATCCATTGGCTTTAACGGTTGGCCATCACAGCGCATGACATTTCATGCATTAGGATTTCTTTGCTCTGTTTTTCTTTTGATACGGAGGACAAAACATATTTTCTCTTTAGCTTAGCTGTCATTGATGATGTTGCTGACTTTCTCGATAATGCTCGTGATAGTGAACTGGATGGACCCTGTTTTGCCTTATTTATCTATCGGAGATGGGCAGGGTGTCAACTGCGCTGCCAATCACCCAGTCTGTACAATCACTGGATGTGCAGCAGACAAACCTTTACTGAACATTAACCCCTTCCATGCTCATGACGAGCTCAGCTCGTCATGCAGCACAGTGCTCGTCATGACCACACCCGTTTTTATTGCTGTCCAGCACAGCAAGTTGTTTGTTGTAAATATCTGTGGTCACGGCAGGGTAACACAAGAAAGGGGCAGATTAAGATGTCGGGCGGAATAGCTTTTGCATAACACGGTCTCATAAACGGGACCGACCGACCTCTGGTCGGCGGTCCTGACTGCCTGATTTGGATGTGACCGAACACTGATATGTAGCATTCTGACATTTCCCCATGGGAGCATGTGTTACGGCTGCAAACCGGCCGTTGTACATGCTCCCATAGGGAAATGGGAGGTGGTGTTAATCCTTCCACCTTATGGCAGGCACATCAAGGCTCCTGTCACGGGGTCCAGGGATTAACAGGGAGACACCATAGGTGCCCCCTCGGTTCCCAACTGGAGGCCACGCATACAAAGGCGCCATGCTAAGGGCCCCCGAACATGCTTTCAGAGTTTCCATGACGGAAAGGCGTGCATTGCAACCCTTCCTGAAAACGTGCTTTGCAATCCCAGGGGCAGCAAGACCGCCCTTTGGGATTATGGGCTGGTCTTTAACTGGGCTCCTTGATCCCATCGGAAGCCAGTTGGAATGAATGGCTAGTTTCAATTCAATTGAAACTGACGATGGTGGTCAGAAAGAGTCTATGATCTGAAAAAATATGGAAAGAACAAGCATGGATCACTCATATCGAAGGATGACAATGTCAAGCTCACATATGTCTATAACTAGCTAGGCAGCTATCATTCCCATTGAATTAGAGAACAATACTGAGAAGTCCAGAGTTTTGCTAAATTGATAGAAAATTTAACTCTGAGGTCAGGCGTGGCCACCAACCTGTTGGAATAAAAGGAAACACACAGCATTTCACAGCATTTACCATGAAACAATCTGCGTGAACTGAAATAACAGTGACTTTCTTAGAGATTAGATCTTTCCTAAATGCCCATTTTAAATACAATTAGAGGAAACTTGAGTTTTTATTAAGTTATTACATCTGTTACAAATCATTACTCTTAAGTGTCTTAGTCCAATTAATTCAGTGAAAGCACACTAAAACTACTGATTCCAGAATATATTAGTTTGTTAAATAAAAAGGCTAGAAATATTGTTGACAATGATACATAGGTGTGCGTACACCAACAAACATTGAAACAAGATTTGACAAAGTCCACAATTCTGGCTTTAAAGTGCTGGTGCATTCAAACACAGTCATGCAGACTTTTTTTTTTTAAATGTGTATGCGTTAGTACGTGGTGCCTGTGAACCAATGCAACCCAACCACTATATTGGATCTCATTGGGCCTCCATAAAATGGTTCTTCATGACTTCCTCCACTGGTGAAATGTAACTCCATAAAATTACTCTGTGTTATAAAATGTTTTGACTGCGTGCACTCATTGGTAGGACTTGCTTTGTAGTAATTTTACACTAACAAATCCTGTTGTAAGAGGCTAAACCATCTGCTTTGAGGGGGTGGAGTATAAAGCTTTACATATAGGTGTAAATCTACGTTTAGGAAAGATATATAGCAATAAAGTGTAGAGGTAGGACTTAGTTTAAATACACACGGTATATATGTATGTGTATTTTTACCTTTTTGAATATGCCGCTAGCTTGCAATATTACATATTGAGAATGTTCATTGTTTGTGTATTCTTATACTATTGCATCAAAGTTCTATTGGCATGTTCTTCTTCGCGTACACAAGAAAGCCTTAACACATTATAATGCATACACTGAACTTACCCCTCACAACAACAGGTTTCAATGTACAGTTATTAAAGTAGGGTTAGGTTTGGTCAGTATTATATGGGGAGCTAATTGGTTTAAGAATGTGAGTCTGACAGAAGATTAAGAGCATCTGTTGAACCTTTCCGTAGGTAGGTGCATCAAAAGATGCACCAGTGTTGAGAGATGAAGCAGTATCTTTACACAACGCATGGCTATGAAAGAACATTCCCGTGTTGTGCTTCGTTTTTCCTAACAGAACAGTTACATATATATGAACTGTATTTTTGATTTCATTGATTTGATTGTTGGTTAGAATCATTCAACCAGCTACACAAAGATTATTGCTAAGATTTTCAAACAAAATCCCTTGCTGGCACTTTATATTTGTTGAAACTTAACATGGAACATAACAGGACTATTTATACAACGTGTATACATGATTACTGGGATCATAGGAACAAATAATTGTATACTTGACCTTAAGTATGCAAATGGTGACAAAGAACTATGACTTTAGCAGACAACTGCACATGAAGCATATGAACCCTTAACACAAAAAGTCTAAAGGCAGAAAGATAACAACTTTCTAAAAGTGGCATTTGTATAATGGTGGTCAAAAATGCGACTTTACTATTACGTGAGGCTCTTCATCACAATTTCAAAGACACCAAACATGATACGTCTATGGTTCCAATTAAAAATTACAGCTTATTAAATGTAATAAGGAACCCCCAATGTTATCCTATGGGAGGAATAGGCCTCACAGTAGTGAAAAATGAATTTAGGAGTTTTGAACTGCCAGACATGTTGAATTTAAAAGTTCATGTCCAACCTTTCAATTACACAGCACTCTGCCGCAAGGGCTGCTAAGGGCCTACCTCAGGGGGGATTTATATGTCATAAAAGGGGAGCTAAGTCTTAGCAAGATTTAAATGCCAACATGGCATGGCAGGTTAGAACGACATTCAGGATACAGTGACAGACCTAAGACCTGTTGTAAAGTGCTGCTTAAGTGGGTGGCACAATATGTGCTGTGGGCCTGTCAGTATCACTTATTTACAGGCCCTGGGAATAGGACACACCTCTCTACAAGGGACTTACAAGCAAATTAAATATGGCAATTGGGTAGAAAACAATGACACTACGTAATGAGAATCACAAGCACTTTACCACTGGTTAGCAGTGATAAAGTTTGCAGAGTCCTAAGGACAACAAAAATGAATTCAGCAAAAAGTAGAGGGTAAAAGGCAATAGGTTTGGGATTACCCTGCAGAGAGAGCCCGGTCCAACACACCTATTTCCTCCCAAACTTATGTATTATTCACTGTTTACGTGTCACTATCATATCTGGTGTATAGTTCTCTGAGTTCCTTCTCAACTATGAACAGCACTCCTATCGGGTGCAGATCATGTGTATCTGGTGCCACATGATGACCATATTTAGATAGTATTTAAAAATGGTGCTTGGTAAAATAACAAGAAACCCACTATTGAAAAACCATAGTCCATATTTCTCAGTGGGCACATTCCCTTCCAGCAAGCAGTGTAGTTCAGCAAGCCTGGTGAATGATGTTAAAAAAGAATGTCAAACCCCAGATAAAATCATTAAACATTCTAGAATGCCTTTTTGTTGTGATTGTCAGATATGCAGAAATTAGCAAAGAGACCCGTATTTCCCCCTACAGTAGATGATCCCTTTTAAGCTCATAGCAGATGTAACCTACAGGTCAGCGGCGACTTGCAAGTCATTAGTTTGAATTCTGACAAGCTAAGTCACCCTAATGAGTTTCTTGTAATGCATACTCTTGCATTGGTAATAGTAAATGATGCTACTTACAGTGATTACAAAACACAGGTGTGGGATATGGCTCTCTATATAAAATATATCATTCTCATATGCAGAATCTGCCCCTTTGTGACCGCAACTTTTGCATTTGGGTTGCATCATCCCAAATGCAAAAATCGCTGTTTAAGTAATCGCTAAATTAGAGATTACTTAAATTGTGATTGCATTTAGGGAATCACAAATTGCGATTCCCTAAATGCAATGGAACAAAAAAAGCGCAAATTACCATGAACCCACAGTTGATGGTAATTTGCGAAAACTTCGAAAAATGCCCTTGTGTGGGCAACATGTTTTTAAATTGCAATTTCAGGGGTGAATCGGGTGTCATTTGGCCCCCTTGCACCCTTGAGATTGAATGTGCCATTTGCATGTACCTAATTGGTACTCATAAATTGATCCTGCAATTCCCATTGATTACTAGGGGCTTCTAGGCCCATAGGAATGAATGGGAAGCCATTCCTTAATTCCGATTCGCAATTTGTGTGTCGCAATTAAGGAATGTGTAGGAATCGCAAATCTTTTAGCGATTCCTACATGCATAGGCAATTGCGATTCCATAATTGCGTTTCCTTAATAATCACAATTGCCTACATTGATGCATGTGCACCTACGTCTTCATTCTTAAGGTTGGCAGTAAAATAGGAAAAATTTGCGCTCGCTTAATGTCTGGATTTGAAAAAAGATCCCACTTAGTTTATTGCTATTAATACATTCTAGTTTTTTCATTTGAATTCTGTTACCTTTAGGTTTGAGTGTGAATTGCAGAGCTGCAAGTGCCAGAAAAGAAAGGTAAAATATACCTCTGACAAATGACAACTTGAGACCTCTGTAGCGCTTTCAATACAGGATTAAGGAGAGCAATTAACATGATAGTTGGCAGCCATATGTCTTACAACACTAATTTATTAAATTGGGTTACTGATTGAGGGGAATGAATCCCTACTGAAGCAGCAACCATAATTATTGTCAGGCTGAAACACAAGCAAAACCCCAAATTAACCTGTGTTCAACCCTCTGGTAGATTGACAAAAAAAGCAGTCAGGTGTAACTTGAAGGCAATTTGTAAAGTATTCATGCAGCATACACACAGTAATAAAGTGAAAACACGACACCAGAAAAATCCCTCACTAATTTAGAGTAACCTTTGATAAATTATTTGACACCAAAACAACATAAATACAATCTGAACTGGAGTTATGCGTTTCTACAGATTTAGATACAAATAGTGCTCAAAAGAACCCAGCACAGACAGTGTCTTTGGGGCTGCATCAAGCAGCAGCGGTTCTGAGGAGCTGCAGGGCAGTGATGCAAGGTCCTGCACCAAGGATGCATTGTACAGGGACAGTTCCAAAGGGGCTGCGCAGTCCTTCGTTGGGGCTGCATCAAGAAATAGAGGTTGCATTGCAAAGCTGTGAGGTGATGCATTGTGCTGGGTTGGTAACCGCAGGTGAGCAGATAGAGCACCATTAGGCCCTCTTCCAAGGGTCCAAGAGTCGGGTGACACCACTTGGGGGGTAAGACTTAAAGCAGGCAGAGTCCAGATGTAGGGTTCAATGTGGTTGAGCCTTTTCTGTCCCTGGAGCTCTGATCATGAGCCCAGCCAATAAGCTCTTGGAGCCAATCTGTTGGTCCTGGGTTCACGCTGCAGGCCCAGTCCTCACTCAGGCAGCAGGGTAGCAGAGTAGCAAGGTAAAAAAGTAGCAGTCCTTTCTTTCAGCAGAACAGCGCAGCAGTCCTTCTTTTGAGGCTTCTACAGGTCCAGAAGTGAACTGGCGAGTTGGGTTAGAAGGTTCATGTATCCTTCTGCCAGCTTTGAAGTAGGCAACATGTCTAGAGGTTTTGACCCCCGGAGATGTTTGGAATTACCTTCCTCCCTGCACTGGCTCCTTCCTCCCTGCACTGGCCCCAGCTTGTCTGGGGACACAAAAGACCAATGTGAAGCCCTTTATGAGTGTGCTTAGGCAGTCTTTGTGCTGCGCAAGGGTGGTAGGTGACAGCTCCCCTACCAAGTCAGAGATGGCCCATCCTGTCAACACCTATTAACCCTTTGTCTCACTGTCTGGGAGTAATACACAAAGAACAACTGACAGCTACATCCAATCATCTGGCCCAGGATACAGGCCTCAGGTGCCAAATGGCTCAGACAAGAAAATGGCAACTTTCTAAAACTGTAATTTTTGGGATTATGACTTAAAATTCAACTTTACCATTAAAAAAGGTTTTAATTTACAATTCTTTAGAGACCAAACTCGACATTCCTATCTGTGCCCATAAAAAGTAATCACTAATTAAATAAAACAAGGTAACTCAATGACATCCTATGGGAGAGCTAGGCCTCACAGTAATGAAAAATGAATTTAGAGAATTTTCTCCACTAGGACATGCAAAACTTGTGCATGTCCAACATTTTAAATACAAACCAACCTGCTCTGTGGGCTGTGTGGGGCCTTCTCCAGGGGTGACATATATATTAAAAAGGGATGTTTAGGTTTGGCAAAAGGTATATTTTGCCAGGTTGATATGGCAGATTAAAACTGTACGCACAGGCTGCAATGGCTGGCCTTAGACATCTTTAAAAGGACTGCCTATGTGGATGGCACAATTAGTGTGGCCGGCCCACCAGCAGCATTTAATTTACAGGCCCTGGGAACATGTAGTACCAATTTACTAGCGACTTACAAGTAAATACAATTTGCCAATTGGGTGTAAGTGAATGTAACCATGTTTAATGAGAGAGCACAAACCCTTTAGCACTGACTAGCAGCGGTAAAGTGTGCAGTCCTGAATCCAACAAAAATGGGTTAAAAAAAATGAGAGTGAAGGCAAAACATTTGGGGATGACCCCAGAGAACAGGCCAAGTCCAACAACTATTGTTGCAAATGCCATATCTGAACAGATGTTGTAAAAGACACTGCAGCATATGTCTCTTGGCACAGCTATGTTTAATCCTTGAGGTAGGGTCACACTCAGCTTTGGCCCAATTTAAATTGAAATGGACGAAGTGCCCTGAAGCTCCTACAAGAATCCTAGTGTATTATTCACTATGATATGACTGATGCCTCATGAAGCATTAATTTGGATGAGTTCAAAAAAGCTTTTGCTTAGAACAAAATGATGATCTTTGAGATTTTAACATTCCTATGAATGTACTGCAATCAAATTCAGCAAAACGAATCTTCTCTCTGATACAGATTTTTTAAATCAAAGACATTAAATGTTTGACAGCTTTTTATCCACCTATACAGTTACATTTTAAGATCTGGTAACCTTCTTCCCTCTTGGTTGGTTAGTTTATAAAACCAATTCTTAAAAGCAGGGAACCTCTCAAATCCGGCCTTCGCTTGATTAATTTCATTCATTGATTCTGCTAACAAAGTTTTTACTCAGCTACTTCTCCAATGGCCTGAAAAGCGGTCAGTGTCTCAAGATTGGTGCCTTTCGGATAGAGTGTTTTTTTTGCCTGAGAAAGGAGCATGGCTTTCTTGGCCTCATTCTTTTTTTGTAAGGAAAGCAAAAAGCAGAGTCCATAAAATACCTGCTTCATAGACTTATGCACTATGTTTGACATTGTTTTATTTGCCAGTCTGTAGTGGAAGATCATCAGCTCAGATATCGTAAGTGGACTTTTTTTTTATGACCCATTAATTTCACTCCTATATTTCATTGCATCGAAGTGCCATGGGCACAGGATCTGGTAGACGTGATATTGTCCTTCTCTGTGCCAATCTACAATATTGCAAAAGGATTAATAGAAATAAAAACCAGGTGTTCATCTTTAGGCGAGGATTAAGAGAGCTGGATTGGAAGATGAATAAATACATCTCTGGCGTTGATGTCTGGAAATTCATATGGGGTTGTTTTATTTAGTCGAAAACTCATTGGATGTCCTAACCATGAAATGGCATCTCGTAGTGCTTCTGGTACAAGGAAAGAGCTGATCACATTTAACCAGTTTTCTCGCTTATTTAGAAAAGCCCTTCAAACTCAAGATTACAACTATTGCACAGTATTGTTGTTCCCAAACATTTCTTGAAGCAGTGGCTAATTATAATTGTCTTGAGTGTCAATAATGGAAATATACGATACGACTACTGCAATGTAGTGTGACTAAAAATGTCGACTTCCAGTGAAGCACCCATTCTTTGAGCATAGACTCTAAACTATTGACTTTACAGTTCTATTTAAAACTATGCAATTAATCGGAGGTATCATTTGTGAGCTTGTATCTGAAAGAAGTAATTGATTCCACACTTATGTGTTCTAGGATGTGCTTTGTGAAAAATAGTGTCCAAACATTTAAAAATAACATCTTGTGCAAGTCATTTTAAATGGATGGCTTAATAAAATGAGGGAACTTTTGGAAGATGTTCTTATTGTGACGACCATGAATATATGAAAAATACTGTACCTACTTGATAACCTGCAATGTTATAATGTTATTGTCAAATATCCTCTTTTTACTGCAGGCCAGCATTTGAGAAGCCTTCTGCAAAAATGTTGATTAACATTGGATCCAACGAAGGCTCTGAAGGGAGACCAAACGTTATTGGGAAAGACTGGGGATGCTTGAGCTTCTGCCCATGCAATGTGGGCATTGGAGACATTCCCTTTAATTTATTACTGATGTGTCCAAAGTAATCTTCAGTGAGAAGATTCTGGAGGCCAGTGGTGTTAGAACAAAAGAGTGATGGCTAAAATATTAGTTCCAACTTAATAAATCATCTACTGTAATTTTCTTTTTTACATATGAAATCATATTTTTAAATGAGCTGGGAAATTATATAATAATGGGTTAGACACCTTTTTAAATGGCTGTATATACTGCTTCTTAAATAAATATAGTACCATATCCTAAAAAAACACCAAATAAAGATAAGGTTGAGATTTACATCTCGACCTAAACATACTTTATTTAAATTCACAAACTTTTCAAAACAACTTGCTGCACTGCATAAAATAGAGAGGGTAAGAATGGGCCACACCTATAAAGATATGATGCATTCCTGATCTCTCCCAGTGCTGGTGCACTTGTGAATGCCTAGCAGCAAGTCAGGCACACTTGTGCCATGGTGCTAGGGGTCCTGCATTGCCGGCAGCATTGTTTTTTTGCAGGTAGGGCCTCTTCCCTGCACAAAAACAATCCTAAGAGTATCTTCCTCTTTCTTGGTGTGCTGCAGAATGCAGCACACTTAGAGAGATGAAACAACAAGGAGAAATAAAGATAGTTCTCCTTGTTGTGCCTCTATTGGGAAGGACTACAAATTGGACACATTCGCAGGTTGAGTAGTATGGTAAATCTGAGTACGAGCCAAAATATATGGGTGGATAAGTGCGAATATCCTCTTCCACCCATGTAATGCCTTACTTGCACGGAGTAACACAAAGCAATTACATTGAATTGATTGGTACATCTGACTTAAGGGTTGTGTTGCTCTTGCATCCAGGCATACTACTGGGAAGGACTTATGGCATCACCTACTGGCACCTATTTCCCTCATGAGAAGCAAATATTTCAGCACAGTGAAAATGGAGCCTGCTGTTCACATAACCCCTCATTAAAATTATTATTTTTTTTTTAACATTCAACTTTACCTACATTTTATCACCACAATATTAGGTATATTTGCAGTGAACTCATTTCAAATTGCCAGTGTCTGATGTGAATTTTATATATTTAGACACTGACATTTTTAATATATGACAATTGCTCGGGATCCAGCTTCTAGGCACAGCATATAGATTTGATAGGTAAATCACTTTCCTGTGTTAGGATGTTAAACATTTACAATAGTCAACACCACTAGTATTGTATCTATCTGTTTAAATGAAGGAAGAGCATGGATAGGAAGGAAGTAAATATTCCTTAATTTAAACATTAATAATAAGGCACATTACAAGTATCATTCTTACAATCTGTTTAAAAGGGGACAATAAAGGTTAAAGAGGATGAAAACGAAGGTGTGGTTGGAGAATCATAAGGGCATTGTGACATTTATACAGAATAGAGAATTGATTGTGAGAGTAATGATCCATGTAGGTAACCTGATCATTTGTAGGAAGTTGGAGGGACTGCAGAGTCATGCAGTGGAGTTCTCATGGGTGTGAGACACTATCAAAGGTTGCAGAAGGCCTTGTTCGAGTTAGTTGTTTTTTGTAAGAAGGATTGACAGATACTTATAGTCTTGAGTGTAACAGTTGTTTTAAGGAGTTTTGAAAGGATGTGTAATCATTCAGTGATCTGATTTCTATGGGTAGGTTGTTCCAGACTTTTCGTCCAGCCACTTCCAGAGTTTTCCTTCAGAATATTTTGAGTATCCTTTTTGAGAATATCTGTTGGCACTTGGGGTGGAGCATAGCACAATGATTTTTAATGGAACATACATAAGACAGATGACCCTGTGTTGTGATTGGTGTTCAATGGTTAGCCAACATAGCTGCAGTCTGAAGGATGAAAACATTTCATTTTATTTAGCTGAAGATGGCCACATTGCTCTAATTTGAACAGGGTTTAAATGTGCTTGGCAAATTTAGGGATATTGAAATTCAATGGCATAGCCATTATGTGACACATGTTTTGGATTAGTAATTGTGTGTGTTGAATGGTTAAAAGTGGGCTGAAGACTACTGGGGGAGGTTTTTGCTCAGGTTAAAGAGGCCAAGAGATATTTGGAAGAGGTAATTCATCATTACTTAGTATTAGGATTTCTGTCTTGTCAATGTTTAAGCAAAAGCCATTGGGGTTCATCCATTGCTTGATGGAGATAAGGCATTTGGTGAGTACTTCAGAATTGGAGTTTATTTCTTAGGTTTGCTAGAAGTTGTGTGTCATCAGCTTATGACTGGCATTTAAGAGCTTTCATATAGAGCAGGTAGGCTAAAGGGCACATGTATAAGTTGGAAAGGAGCAGGAACAGTTTTGATGCTTGGGGTGCTATATATCCTATGGCAGTTGACTTTAAGACATGTAGATCGAGTTTTATTTGCTGGTTTAATTCTTGTAGGAAGGACTTAAACTATTTATATGCTCTTTCAGTAATTTTAAACCACAGTTGAAGGACATTTTGGAGTGTTTTGTGATCTGCAGTATCAAATGCAGCTGAAAGGTCAAGTAGGATGAGAGCCAACAGGTGATTTAGGTTTATTAAGTTTAGCACTATTTCCCTGATGTCATCACCCTGGTTTCAGTACCTCTCAATGGGCGGAATCCACATTGTACTTCGATGAGCAAATTGTTGGAGTCTATGCAGTTCTTGAGTTGGTTGGCTACCTCTGCATCAATGATCTTCATCTGGAAAGAGAGAGTTTATATAGGTCCCCAGTTGCTTGAAGTGGAAGTGCCTAGAATTGCTTTTGAGCAGGGGTAAAACAATGGTATGTTTTAGAGCATATGGAAAGTGACCTATTTGTAGGGATGCTTTGGTGATGCAGAAGATATCTTTGGCTAAGGTTGCAATGTTTACTTCTACGAGTTTAGTGGGCCATGCATAAACCATTGATCCAAATGGTCTCATTTGTGATACCCGCTTAACAATGTCTTTGGCTGGGATTACTAGCATAAGGAAAATTGAGGGGGCCCCCTGCAATCTACATGGAAGGGGCCCCTCTCGGAACTCAGTCAGAAGCTGTCACTGTGCTGAGGGGGCACCCTGTAGCTTAGCACCGAGGGGGCTGCGGGGGCCTTTGTTATGCCACTGGCTGGGATAAGGTCAAAGGAATTGTGACTGCATTGAAATTGACTAGGAACAATGGGTTGTCCACTGAGCAGTGAAGTTAATATATGGAAATTCTTTTTTGACTATCTGTGATTTTCAGAGGAAGGTATGAGACCCGTTTATGCAAAATGATTGAGAGTTCAGAGTGGGTTGGGTTGTAGATTTCATAGGGTTTTATTTCGGAATGTTCTACTGAGGAAATGTGACCCTTGTAGGATTTCATAGCAGCACAGATGTCTCTGTTTTATTTGGTGCAATGTGATTTCCAGGCTTGTTTTTCCAATTCCTTGCAAGTTTTTACTAGCGTCCTTTAGGCCTTCTGCCTTCGTGATTCAGCTAGACGAGGAGTTAAATGGAGCAGGTTGTGGATGTGCTGTTCTTCATAGAAAGAATTAGAGGTTTTAGAGGTGCTACATGATACATAATCATTTAAAATAAAGTTGGTTTGTGTTATGGCAGGTTTGTTTGAGATATCTAATTGAGAAGGGGGTGAATAAAACACAGAAGATAGAAAATGTTGGGGAATTATAATATTAGTTGTAGAAATGTAATGAGTATGTTTATGCGCATGTTGTTTGACCTGCAATGTGTGCATGGAAGTAGAGAACCTAATCAGTGCACAGTTTTTCTGAGATAGTGGAGTGGGGGAGAGATTTGAATGGGTAAATTGTGTTCTAGAATAAGGTTTAACATGTGCTCAGCTTGATGAGTGGGACCTTTGGAATGCTGGGTGAAGCTGAGAGAGTCAATTTGCGAGTGAATCTTCTTTATCGAGTTAAATGTTGAAGTCAATCATTCCTAGACTTTGGTTAACGATATCTTGTAGATGTTTACACAAGCTGCAAAATTCTGGCAGATAGGTAGAATAGTGTTTTGGGTTTTGATGGATGAACTTCTTCTACAAATGAAAGATAATGATGAGTTATGGTAACAAAACTAACAAAACAAATTATGACAAAATGGAAGTCCTTTAGATGAAAGTCAATTCATACCTAATGGATTTGGCTCAACTAAATGCTCAATGCAGTCACATCTCACCCATGTTAATAGTCCAATAAGTCACAAGCTTGAACTTTATATGTAAGCAACAAACCCTCCCTGAATTTAGTAGTCACCATACTACTACATTCTTCACTCAACATCGCTTTCCCCCTGCACTAAATATACGACACCTGAAGTGCCAGACCCAAAACAACATACAGGCCCAGTTCTATGTGTATTTGTCTCTACTACTAATGTGATACCATTTTCCCTAGGCATATATTTTTCATGATTAAGTAATGTTTCTTCATATTACATCCAAAACAGGTACTCAACGAATATGATTATAGTTAAAACGCATTCACTATGATGTATAGAAGTAAATTGATAATGTAGTCTAGTTCTGTCACATTTTTATTAAATTGCCGTATTAGTTAACATGGATGTTGTTTTTAATGTTGCTCATTTCACTTCAGCTAGTCCCCCTCCCATCTTGTTCCCCTGTGTGTCTTCTCTCCCCGGGAAACATCACTTACAACGCAACTTTTACCACGCGATGCTTTTACATCGCAACTTTTACAACACAAACCATTACAACGCATTGCGCTGGGGGGCGCTCTAGGATAGGGAATATATTTAATTTACTATCCAACACCTTCCCTACTATCCACGGGGACTGGAGTTGGAATAGTAAATTAAATAATTCACTATCCAGCGCCCCAAAGCACTATGCGTTGTAATGGTATGCGTTGTAAAACTTACGATGTAAAAGCATGCGTGGTAAAAGCATGCGTTGTAATGTCGTACATCCTCTCTCCCCACATGCCCCGCAGAAGCAAAATCATGCTGATGTATTAACAATTTTCCTAATGTGCATTTGTTGAAAATGAACTTTCTATTTTCCCATCCGGTGTGCCTGTTCAAAATTCTTCCATCCTTCTGCTGCTCTATTGCCAACCATAGTACAGTTGTCTGGTGTACATTCAAGTGTTAACATTTTTTGCATATTATTTAAACTTCCTATGATATTGTGATCCTGAAGATGATCAACTCTTCTTTGAAAATGAGGCTGTGCAATCGGATAATAATGTTATTGTAGTGGGTTTCTCGTATTTGTCAAACAAAAAATACATGGGATCATACTCTGCTGAATCTGTGGCTAAGTTAATTGTCTGTCCAAGAATTGTTTATAAGATACGCTTGACTTTGAGAGTAAGCCAGATGACTTTCCTGACTTTACTGTTCTACTAGGGACTCCGTCTATTTTAGAAGATTGTATATGCCTTTCCTTTCCACTAGAGATCCTGTCCGATGTCTTTATGATTTTGCTATACATTTGGGACTTAGAATATTTCAGCTTTCTGACTGCGTACTCTGCATTTGACAATTCATGGCATTCTGACATTTACTCGGTACCGCCTGATTGTAAGAGTTTTGTAAGTAAACCTTTTAACTTTTCCCTTATCTAGAAGTCAATTATTGAGTGGTCTCAATTATTTATTTGCAACTCTCTTAAATAATGTTGAGACTGATGTTGAGGAGGGTGCCTTTTAGCACCAGACCTATCCCAGAGCAGAACCACCAGAGGTACCTTTTGGGTGATCAAAATGTTGGGCTGTCTTAAACATACTTATAAAACGTGTCATTTATTCTTCACTTTCCTTAATGTCCTGTCTAATATGTTACCTTTGTTTTATCTTCCATGGCAATATAATAGCTCTTGATGGTTTCCAGGTCATATCACATGATACCTTTGTTGACCGCCTTTTAAATCTATATATTCCTCTTTTATACTGAATACTCAAAACCGTCACAGTAACATGCTTTTCTATGTTTACTATCCATTTTTTATTGTCCTTTTTCTATTATAAATTTCAGTAACAACATTAGAAGACAGATAAAGAACTTTAAAGTTTAATACATTAATTATTCAATTGCAGCGCACTATTTTCTGGAGATACCAGGGCCCAGATTTAGTATGGGCTTGTGTGGCCCTTGTGTAACAAAAGGCAATGCAAGCTCGTATGTCAGATTTATTAAGACACACAAAGCCACCTTTTGAGGCCCTGCGTGGCTTAGTGCATCTAGAATAACCCAAGGTAGCACAAGTCACTGCTTTTTGTTATTCTGTGTTGGGAAGGCGTTCCATGGGTGGAGCATGAGTTTTCCCACGCATTCACCCATAGTTTTTGGTGCAATCCCAGATTTATTAAGACTGGTAAACATGGAAATGCATCAAAATGGTCCCAACAGAGGAATAATGAAGAGAAATATGTTTATTTTTCCTTGTTATTTCCTCATTCTACATATGCAGCATACTGCAGCACACATAGAAAGATCAAAATGCCTCTGAGGATTGCTTTTGTGATGGGAGGTGTCCCTTCCTGCACAAAAACAATCTTGCCTTAAACGCAGGCACCCTTTCATCAGGGTGCCTGCGTTAACACTAGGCAGCACTTAATGCACTTGTACATAGAGAGAACGGGAATGCACCATATATTAGTACTTTGGTGCATTCCTGTTCCCTCCATTTGACTCAGGGCAACAAGCTGTCTTGCTGTGTTGCATTGTACTACATCTTAGTAACTCTGGGTCCAGATGTTTCTTGTCCCAGGTGAGCTGGAGGCAGTTTCTTCTTATAACATCTTGTTGGTTACTGTGATATCATGCTTACCACTTATCTTCAATCAAAGCTCAACACTTCAGTTTAACATTTCGCCAGCAGATGACTTCTGCAGCTGCTTGTTGCTGGGAAGATAAGAGGTAGTTTGCACAGTCATAAAGGTATGCTGCTCAGATATCCATAGAAGTAAACGTCTAGATAAATACATAGAAAGATGAACACCAAAATGAGCTTTGGTGTGAATGAACTTATATTAGACGCCACCCCAACTTTGAAAATCATGTAACACCAAGACAGTGGGTAATAACAGATATGAACAACAAAAACACATATATATAGAGAGAGGTCACTGAGCACAGGACACAACAATATTACATTTACTTAAAAAAAATACTGGCTTCATACGTAACTCAGGCGATCCTATCTTCTGCTTGGAAGGCTGTGTGTTTCACATCACCCATCATAAGGACCCTTACATTGATTCTTAACGAGAGAGGCTCCCTCATTCATTCAGTGTTTACAGCTGTTCAACTAATATGTTACTTTATATTCCATCTCACTGCTGCCATGTTGGCTGTCTTACCCCAAAATAAACACACATAACAAGGAATGTTTACAATGCTACCAAACTGCGTCTGAACACCGTGGCTTCTACTGACGAAACTGGACATTTTATAGAAGCCAAGCTTGCTGACAAATTATGAAAAACCTTTAAATATGAAGATTGTTCAGCTTAAATACACCACTGATATTCAAGTCAGTATTCTCAATGTACACTGCAGAATGAGATGCTAGAATTCTAGATTCACAGTCCTGTACCACACTGCTTAATCACCCCATGTGTGCAACCTACCAAGCATTACAACAGATTTGAATGCTAATTACGCTATACAAGCAAATACTGATAAGAGTGACAGACAACAGGGAACTACTCAAACCGTTATCTTTATTTGTATCGCAAGCACACCTTATTTCCCTGAATTAAAAGGATACTATCACATGCAGAGTAGTGGTGCAATGTTAACTCATCTTAGTTGTTCTCTACAGAGTGGTGATCTTTGTCTCCAATAAGAACTGTTTCCTCAATCTCACACCTGTTAGTCCCTGTGTGATATTTGATTATTTACCAGTTATGTAGGTGTTGCATGCTCAGACCTTTTTGTATAAGGTAATCTTCTTTACGCTTCCTCTGTTCTTCCAGATCCTGTGTTGCATAAGGAGCACGACTTCTGTGTTCACGTGCATTGAACCACAATATATAGGCAAGGCCACCTTCTTTGTAAATACTTCTTTGTTGGCATTTTTACAAAAAAGTGTCAGAGCATGGAGCTGTACCAAATTTTGCAGTGCCACTCTCTGACATTTTGAAAATGCAGGGATGCGCCAAGAATATGACGCACCCTTGTGATTCCCCTAGGTCTGGCAAAAAAAGCTGCCTGTTACCATTGCAGGCACCCTGCTGCCATGTGGCAAGGGGGCCTGGGCTGCAGGAACGATTGTTTATGTGCGGGAAGGGATACAGCACAAATGGAAAGAGCATCAAGAGCTCCATCAAAAGGCAATGGGTGTTGCAGTGGAACACCCACAGCAACACCCATTGCAACCCCCTTTGCCTCAGAGGACTGGGGTGGAAAGTGGCAGATTTACAAGGTGGCGTTAAGCCACACTAAGTGGCTTAGTGCCCCCTTGTTAATATGGAAAATGGCGCTAAACCACCGGAGCGACAAAAAAGTGACACTCCTGTGAAAATAGGGGCTTGTAAATATGTCCCTTGGTATGTGTGACAGCTACTGAACTCACACCGTATGGTGTGCTATTGATAGTGAAGGAGCCATAGTGTGATCCTCTGGTATGTGCTTTATACAGTTGTTATAGATAATTCATGCTTTAGATCATTTACTGCACACATAATTAGGATGCAAGACTGATGTTTGCTGGCTCTCCCTACTCCAGATAAACGTTTGCTGGAATATTAATGCAACCTAACATTTGAGGCTGTTTTTATACATTATCAATCCATTTGAGTGTCAGCTATTTCAATTCACACAGTACGTGGACTGATGTGAAAAGCAGTATTTTAGCATGAATATTTGATAAGCCTGCTGTCTGACTCATCTTCCTCACTGGCTTTAGGATGAATAAAATGCATATGTAGGCGAGGAGATAATGCAGTGCTGTCCTATCTGCTACATTAGTAAAGGTGCAATGGCGGACATAGATATGCATATGTGTATTTTACAAAATACTACTCAGTGGTGTTTGCAACTCATTACTTTGTTTTGTTCCTGATGTTTCCATGCGAAGAAATGATAGAACACCTTAATTTCCCAAAAGTGTACGCTAAGAATATTTTTACTGCCACCAATATTTCTTCTTGAGCAAATGATTTTGATATGCAGTTTAAACCGCTTTATATCGTTGGGAAGTTAACAGAGATGCCTCTAAATTTAAGTCTTTCATTGGTCAATCTCAGTAGAAATGTATACTGGTTACACTCTGAGTCAGAACGCTCCACCATTTCCACTCTCAGATCGAAGCCTGGGCAACATTTTATCACACCAGCAGACTTTGCATATTCACATTTTGTAATTGGTGAAATTCAGGAGATTTCTTAAAATTACACATTAAATGATTTCTCATAACTTCTTTATACAAGAATGCACCTTGCATAAAAATGCCTCGCGAGATACTAGCAGGATACTGCTTCACAAAGAAAATATGTCACCATAAGTCATTTTCGGCATGAGTCAATCTTGCCAGACTTTTTTTTGCAGAGGGGGTGGTCTTGCTTAAAGACAGTGAGCCTAGATTTCAGTAAACCACATCTCGGTATAAAAGTATAACATTGCAAAATATTAATGGAATTTAAGAATTTTATTTACATGAAAATGTACTTGATTTTGAAAACCCATAAACTCACTTGGGCATTCTGACTGGATCTATCATATATACCAATGTGGACACATGACTGTTAATAATAGGGATGCTTTTCACCATGGAGGGTCTTATTGACATCTGATAGACAATAATGAAGCTCAAGTAAAACAGTAGAATTCCTGCGAGGAAAGAAACCATTGTTCTGTCTTCCAAGCGCCTCAATACGATAGCATAGACACTAAAGAAGAGGTGTGTGTATGGAGGCATTGGCCCTCCATGGTGGAAGATACACCTGCAATGATGTCGACCAATGTGCACTTTCAAGTTATCCTTGAACATCCATGAGACAAGGCTGACAAATGTGAGAATATATTTTGAAACTATACAGTAGCAGTCTGGTAGGCTCAAGGAAGAGCCTATTCATAAAGTAGGGGATCAGGAGATGCACCGCCAATCTGGCTATGTAATCAATCTATTCTGATATGTAGTATTTAGGGTTAAGGGTGCGTACCCACTGCCTGTTGTGACCCCACAGGAAGTAAATACTAAGAGAAAACAGGGAATGATCCCTGAGTGGGTAGCACTATACCTCAAGCAGTTGCCAAAGTGAATGAAACAATTTTTCAATCCAAAATTTGTATGTACACAAAATTAACCATAGATATTCTTTTCAAAATTATATTGATCATATGATATGTACACTGAGATGCATAAACAGGAATTATAAACATAGGTTATATGTGGATGCCATCTCCACTTCAATTTAATTCAAAATGAACAGTGATTTTTGCAAACAATAGTTCTGAAGTAAGCAGATCTGTGAAAAGTCAGCCCAATGCATTTCGGGACCTCACGGTCCCTTCTTCAGGGGCACATCTGAAAACGAATAAATAACACACTGATGTATATTATACGTACATAGAAGGTTATCTCAACAACATAGTTGTTTCAAAAATAGACACATGATGGTATCCAAATTAATTTGTGTCTTGACAATATTGTGATTCATGCAAAACCAACATGCTGGTGAAAAAATACTCGGGGTTTAAAGCATTGTATATAATGATTCCATCGAAAAGCTTTATGAAAAAAACATTCCAAATGAACTATTGAAACTGATTCAATTACTACACAGTAAAACTTGGGTAAGAGTAAGAATGGGGGATGGCCGATCACTAACAAAGGAGATTCCAGCAATAGATGGGCTAAAGCAGGGATGTGTGTTGGCCCCTCTCCTTTTTAATCTATTCCTTGGAGATCTATCAGGGAATCTGGATGAGCTTAACGCACATCCTCCGAAGCTAGGGGACAAACATATCTCTAACTTAATGTATGCAGATGACGCCATCCTTTTAAGTCACACTAAAATCGGTCTTCAACGCCTAATCAACAGAATAGCTTTGTATGCTCAAGAAAATGGAATGATAATAAATGAATCCAAAACAAAAATCATGGTGGTCACTAGGAACATAAAACTGAGACAAAAAAAAAACAAATGGTATATGGAAAACACCCAACTGGAACAAATAGAAGTATACAAGTATTTGGGTGTACTATTTGACCAAAAAGGAAATTTTCAACCACAAAAACAGGATATACAAAGAAAAGCCAATTCCCTTACTGCAGCATTTAAGATAGCACAGAAATCGCTCGGAAATCTGACCTATCAACCGCTCTTGAAAATTATAGGGGCCAAATTGCTCCCAACTATAACATATGGTAGCGAAGCATTAATGGGGATGGATGCGGAAAAGATAAACAAGGTTCTTTCCAAAACGTATAAATCTCTTTTTTATCTCCCAAATAACGCTTCACCGGCACAAATTAGACTGGAGTTCGGTTTAAACAATCAAGAATTTGCAAGAAAAGGCCAATTTATTAAAACTTGGTATAGGATTAAAAATGACCATGATAATCATCTATCTCAATTACTTTGGCAAGAAATAAATAAGAACACGAAAACAGTTGCATGGACATATCTCAATGAGGCATTAGAAGAGTTTGCACTAATGCCAATCTGGATAAATATGATAAGCAATGGATCATTTAAAAAAATAGTAAATCGAACAACAAATCACCTATCACTAGTAAAGGACAAAGATACTTTGGCAAGAAGAAAGCATTCATGGTCAGTGATAAATGGATACGAAAAAAAGAAAGTACAAGAATATCTGGAGACACCCTGGTCCGAAAAAAGCAAACAATGTCTCTTAAGAGCAAGATTCGGAATACTACCAGGCCTCAGTCATGTCCCGCCGTGGAAAAAGACCAACAGCAACACATGGTGTAGACTATGTAACGGTGGAGAAGAGAATATTATCCACCTTCTATGTATCTGCCCTGGACTTCGTAATGAAAGATGCGCATTACTGAAACCTCACTTTATTATGCGTGGAATAAGGACATGTAGGCGGGCTTTAAAAATCTCTCTTCATTCAAATGATTTTGTCATGAACGCTGCCTTTGTAAAGTTCCTACAGATAGCATCTACTAAACTGGGAGAATGACTCAGAAAAATTGTTTTTAAAAGAATTTTTTATAGAAAACTTTTTAGAATATAATTGTCTTTTTTACTGTATTTTAAAAATTATGTTTTTGTATTGGAAATATTGTAAGATTTTAAATAATCAAACAATAAAGAATTATTCAATTAAAAAAATAAAAAAAAATAAAAAAAAAATGATTCTATCGTGTACAGTGGTAAATATATGCGAAATCCGTGTTTTCAAACTGGGAATTAACCAGGGTTGATCCGAGTTTCCAAGATTAGTGAGTTTTGTGCGGTATTCCCAATGCTCACGGTAATAAATATATGGTCGATCTGTGCAAAACAACTCAAAACCATGCGTGAAAATGAATGGTGTCACATTGTGTACCAGTGTTCAAATCACCAAATAGGATACAATTCGTGAAGAAGTACCTGATGCTAATTATATCCAAACTGTCCGAGTAGTGGAATGTCACGTAAAGTGACTCACTAGGAAAAATCTATAATGGTAAATAACTACATGTTACTGAAAACCTGTGTGAAAAATATATTTATTTATCGCGCTAATGTGTGGAACATTTTGAACGCTTACCGATGTAAGACTTGTGTGTCTCTTTGGAAATTGAAAAGAATAAACGCCTGTAAATACAAACATAAACACGGGCGTTCTGAAACAAACATGATGGATATCTGCAATACAAGAAAGAGAAATGCTAAAAAAACAGTGCTTACCTGTCAAAAGAACAGGTAATGCGGCTAAACAATGTGGATACCGGTATCTGGAATGGTAACAAAGCAAAATATTATTACGGGGGTTTCCTATAGTGAGCCAGAAGATATTAAGACTTCAGATAAGGGGGCGATGGAGACTTACCCAAAAAGAACGCCAAGAGACAGCGAGATTCCCAAACAACGAGCCTTTCCGGACAAAAGTAAACAGACTCAAACAACGCGCCCGGCGACGCGGTAGAAATAGGCTACTAGATCGTGAGATAAAAGACGGACGATCTAGTAGTCCTATTTCTACCGCGTCTATATTTAGCGTCTGTATTTAGCTACAGCTAGTATGAAGAAATCTTGATTCCCTTTGGCAGAGCTCACTTAGTCAAATTGGGCTCCAGTGCCATTTCTCGAAGTACCACTTTTTCCAGTCACTGGCCTAATCCAATCTGTTTTCTGTTGCTTCTCTGTCGCATTAGTGTGCATACCGGGTGCGAGTCGCCCTCCCATAAAAGACACGAAACAAGTTGTTGTCGTTCACCGCGTAGTCTTTTATTGAATCTTTAAGCAGTGTCATTAATCCTTTATTCATCTTGGATTATTAATCCTTTATTCATCTTGCTTAAGGTAAATCTTTAAAATACTTTGCTTTATCAATGCCACAGCATATAAATAAATCTCAAAGTAGTACATTGTCATTGTATTTTCAACCCACTCTCCAAGGGGCCTTTTTCTTAACCTTCGGGCTGTGCCAGCAGGCCACAACCAAGATAGCCTGCTCTCCTTAAGTTGACCGCCCTCCGGTCAACGGAGCCGCAGGTAAATAATGTGCCTCCATGAGACACCCATACTGGGGCATACCCCCTTCAATGTTATAAACATATACCAAGGCATCTTGGGTAGGGTAGGAGAGGTCAAGGACCACCAGCAGGTCAGTCCCCCCTCTCCTGCCAGCCCAGAGCCCCACAATGACTGCTTGCCCTTTCCAAGGGTCATCCAGTCCATACCAAAAAGGAAGTCCACCGCCTTTTCTTGCCTGGGACCCCGCCATGCTCTTCCTTGTTGCAGGGATGGGTGGGTGGGTAATTCTTTTGCTGGTCTGCTGCCGGAGCTGTAGGGAGAAGACAAAGAGGGTTAATTCTGCCTCCCCCGAGGTTTTATACCCTCGGGGGAGGGAAGGTCGACCCTGCCTTCCTGACGACTCTGGTCTCCCGTGATAGGCTCACTTGGACCTGCTTTGCTGGCTGCCCCTCCCCTGTCCTGCTGCTGCCTCGAGGACGAGGATATTCCTGCTGGCCTCCCGCCCCAGATGCCCTCTAAGGGCGCCACGCCCCTAGGAGCGGGTGGCGCCGTCATAGTGTGCATACCGGGTGCGAGTCGCCCTCCCATAAAAGACACGAAACAAGTTGTTGTCGTTCACCGTGTAGTCTTTTATTGAATCTTTAAGCAGTGTCATTAATCCTTTATTCATCTTGGATTATTAATCCTTTATTCATCTTGCTTAAGGTAAATCTTTAAAATACTTTGCTTTATCAATGCCACAGCATATAAATAAATCTCAAAGTAGTACATTGTCATTGTATTTTCAACCCACTCTCCAAGGGGCCTTTTTCTTAACCTTCGGGCTGTGCCAGCAGGCCACAACCAAGATAGCCTGCTCTCCTTAAGTTGACCGCCCTCCGGTCAACGGAGCCGCAGGTAAATAATGTGCCTCCATGAGACACCCATACTGGGGCATACCCCCTTCAATGTTATAAACATATACCAAGGCATCTTGGGTAGGGTAGGAGAGGTCAAGGACCACCAGCAGGTCAGTCCCCCCTCTCCCGCCAGCCCAGAGCCCCACAATGACTGCTTGCCCTTTCCAAGGGTCATCCAGTCCATACCAAAAAGGAAGTCCACCGCCTTTTCTTGCCTGGGACCCCGCCACAGGGCGAGTAGCTTACTGGCGCGCTCGCCCCCCCCGACCGAACAAACTTCACTGCCGGAAGCCACCTCTGCACCAGTCCCCTGTTCATGTATGCCCGGGAATCAGCCTCCGCTCTTACCACTGCCAGCTAATTCACAGCTGATGGCACGCTGGGCCCCCCAACGGTAACTCACCATCTATCATAATGCTTATGTGGGGGCCTGATCAGGACAACTGCACTGTAGTGAGCTGACTGGCGTAAAGCCAAGAAACCCCGTATCAGGCACCTTAGTGGCTTTCCTCACTTGCCGCTTTTCACCCTCTTTATCCAGCCGACCTGTGACTGCCAATCCCATTGTAAGAGGTAGACAGTTAACTTAACTTCTAGACGGATTGCAAATACCTGTCGAGACTTGCAATGCTTGACAAAATACCTGGCATGTATTATCTTCAGAATAATTATACGTTCAAGATTGCGGGCCTGTGAGGCGGCTCAAGATCAATGTTCTTGGAGGCTACTTCACCCATTGTCTAATATAATGCATGGCCCACCAAGCTCGAGGATATTATGCATGGAATGAATTATGCGAAGATTTCACCGCTGCTGAAGGGGCCCAATTTTTGCTAGTGAAGTATTTGCCGTAATATGTGCACTTTTCCCTCACCTTCACTGCAGGCGGTTCCGTTAAAGACATCTTCATATTTAAAATGCTTTCACACTTCATAACCCCACATTGGGAAAAGCGAACGTATTAAGCATGAAACTTTACAATCTGGAACATAGACTTACGGGCAATATCTGCACACATTCACGGACTGCTCTGATGAAATGGCTAATTAACACCCAATATCATGAGAACGACATAGCTATGCCAGGTTCCCACCTATTCTCTTTTGTGTGCCAAGTTCGACGGTTATGAGATAGATTTAGAAGGAGCATTTACGCGTCCAGATATATGCTAGAAGCAACCAATATTGTCTGGCAATGTTGATCTTCATAATGTAGGATTTGCATCAATACTATTAATGGTGCCGTTTACCAATACAGTTCAATACCCTTATCAGTTATTAAGTAGACTAAAGCAACCTAGAACTAATATTGGAACTAGCCATGACACAGTGATAAAATGAATATGAACTTTTCACTGTCAGGACATATAAACATATTCATATATGTCCCATGTTTGAAATACCAGTGCCCCTGCCCCATTAGCGATTAGGGGCTGCCTTAAGGGTGACGCAAACAGCGTTAAAGGGATAGGTCTGCCGACCAAAGGGCTATTTGCTAGGGAATATGTCTACTGACAAAGGGTTTATTCGCTGGGATACTATCATGTTAAGACTGCGCAACAAGTTGCAGTGCAGGCTTGAGGTGAGTTTAATATGCTATTTCGGGGACTGTTACCATAAGGGCTGCAGCCCACTTGTAGCATTTAATTAACAGGCCCTGGGTTCGTGTTGAACCACCTATGCACCCAGGATCTAGAACCCTATCCCTGTATCCATACTGATCACCCTAACTCTGCTCCAATGCAGGTAAGGGCTGAAGATGCTCTTCTTTAACGAATATCACATCACGTTGCCTTAACATTACACTTTTGCTTACAGGATCAGACACCTCTCTTAACTCTAGTTTACGATCCTTGCTGTCACTCTACCGTGTACCTGCCTTTCGGACAGATTTATCCTCTGAAACTAACATATACATACAGGGCCGTGTTGTATTGTTGGCACCCGGTGCAGCTCCCATGTAGGTAATGTAGATAAGTGTTGAAGATGCTCCTCTTTAAGGAAGATCACATCACGTTGCCTTAACATTACACTTTGCCTACCGGCGCCCCCACAACCCATGCCCGCCTTGTCGGATTCTCTCATTACCACCGGGCAAAAGTGCTCCTCATCACTCCAGTCGTAAGTTATTACTAAACACAGTGCCACCCCTTAGATGTGTGGCCCCCTCCACAGGTCAGCGCCCAGTGCGGCTGCACCGGTCGCACTGCCCTGAAGCCGGCCTTGCATTTTTGGCGCATTCATTGTAACACTAGCCTTAAGTCTTTAAGCCAAATATATAATACCCAATATCTGGGACGATCTTTCTGCTGAAGGAAGGGACTGATATCATTTTACAAGCTATCAGTACAAGATGAATCTAACCTAACGAAAGGCCCTTGTGCTTCGAGAATACTTTATTTATTGATGTACTTTTAAATGCTGTCATTATTATAATATGAGCTATGTGATAAGTGACAACCTTCGTCAAAGTCACGCATACATCGTCATGAGAAAAAACCTTTCATAATATCCACCAGATCACAAAAAGTTAATGGCAAGTGCCAGCAGGCCCCTTACCTTATCCATCACCCTCGCCATCGATCAAGTGTATACATTTATTATTAACTTCCAGGGCACCGCAGCGCGGTCCATCCCTGTCCGTCAAGATCCATTGTAATGTTTTAAAACATTATATGGTTATTAGATATGTAGCTAATAAAAGTACCACATCGGGATCATGCTTAGATACCTTAAGTTTTATGATTGATAATGTATTTACATAAGATAAATGTGTACCAATATCACCGAGATGGTTTGTATAAATTTACCAATATTTCAAGTGGGCATGTTTTGGAACAGGTTCGATGCAGCTATTACTATGCATTCATAAATTGCTAATGCCTCGTCATGGGGCAGTGAGCGTAACATAGATGCGATGTAAGTGGCATGTTCTCCAGGCAATTAATGCACGTAGCATGTAAGCATGTAGCGTAATCAGAAAGCAAGGATGAAAATCTATTACCACCGTGACCACAAGAGGGCAGTAGGAACACACAATACCCGAGTTATTTTTGCCCTCGTTATTGAGCTAATTTGTCAAACCAGATTAACAGACCATTCATCCGTTTAGGATAAAGGCTTCTTTCTACAGGGCGCGTTCAGCTTCCCTTGTCCTCACATTTTATTCATCAGCACGCGACGGTGCTGTTTATATTAGGTGTGAGACTCTTTATTTGCTAAATATGGAAAAGAAATTTAACGTTACGGTAACGGACCTTTTACACGTTCGATTTTATTTCATCTAGTGTTCTATTCTCAGAAGTCATCGTCACTAATAAAATAAATAATCCAGTTTTGAAGAGCCGTGTCTTTAAGGGGTATTTAAATACGTTTGCCGACGGCAAGGAGCCACAAGTTGGACCAGACCAGTGACGGCTGGTGCCGTTTGAATGTGCCATTATCTCATATCTTTCCTGTGATTCTCGAAGTTAAAGCATTCTGATGTTTATAAGTCTACAAGTAATCTGTATTGTGACCCCAGAGCGCTGTTTCTTCATATGAGGCCAATATAATAGGAGGTGAAGGCCCGTTAACAAAGCATATCCATTGGTTTGGTAGTGCAAGTATTTCTCCAGACAGGCTTCATGAAAGATATTCTTAGCTGCCATAATTGTTATTCTCTCAGCCACGCAAAACGTTTATTGTCTATGAAGAAGTTAATTTTTTTTTTTTTTTGGAGACATCTTTTGACAGCACCTTAGCAAGCATCCAGTTTATGCTATATGATTTACACAACAGGAAGCCACTTAAAAACCGATGGCCTAAAATGTTAGGTGCTCTGGTAGACCCCCGGGCGGTGTTTACCGCTGGTCTCGGGTGACTGGAATGACCATAAAACATTTTGCGCGTCATCCGCCTTTGTTTAATTTAACGTTTGCTTTAAAAAAGAGGTATCGGAGCGTTTTACATAGCACTACTTACGCTACCTGAGGACACAGTATTCATTCTTGGAGTGGAGAGATTAAGAAATTTGCCCCGAACACTTTAGATATTTTTTGCGCGTTACCGAGGCTCGAACCCAGATCCCCAGGTCCGAGGTCGAACGCCCTAGCCGTTAAGCCAACCCTGTTCTTGTGCTCTGTCAGCGCCATATCACATACATAGCACCACTAAATAAACAACGACTCGGCGCCTGCCATGCCACTAGCCCTCTCTAAGGTCTATTAGACTCACAGACTGTGATCGTGTGCGCAATTCTCCCTGCTCTGCTGGGCACCCGCTCAATCAACGGCTCACACCCCACACAATTACCGTGGGTGCAGTACAGTCGCATCTGGTCATAAGACTTGCCAGGGAACATACCATCTGGATGCGCTAGTATCAGAGGGGCTGTAAAGTAACAGGCCGTCCCGAACCATTTTTGAACAAACACCCCACGCGAACGAAATTACTTTAGGCAATTAACGTTCTCAATAGGCCTGACCTATTGGGCTCGGATCCTAGAAGATGGCCGCGTAGGGACACCGACCCACTTGAAGTGGACTAACGAGCCCCCAAAATGGCCGCACCTGGCCCTGACCCCTACGACTGCATCCCTTAAGCCCAGGCTGTACGCACGCGAGTAAAAGCGGAGTTCCGGTGTATTTTATTCACTACTCCACCTAGAGCACGTCGCCCGCATATCGCGGCGGAAACTCCTAGCGCTACAAGGGACGTCTATTACGCATGTATTGCCCGGAACGCTATGCCTCTATGATACGAACTGCCCTTGATAATAGCTGCGACACTCATTGACCTGTTGGGCTATTTTGGAAAAAGGCAGATCTGTTGTTAGAAGGGGAAGATCGGTTGAGGAAAGGTGCCCGCCCTGCAGGCTGCATGCCCATATTTTCTAACAGTATTAAATCATTGTGTGCTGCGTGTATAGCACAATTTCCATTACATGAGGACACATACATTTTGTTTGTTAGGCACAGGGAGACCAGTGATTTGCCTAGAATCAGAGGAGGTTAGGCATCGCTACCGAGGCTCGAACCCTGATCCCCAGGTGCGATGTTGCCCTAGCCGCTAAGCCAACTCCTCGCCCCGGTTGTAATTACTTTTAGGATTGTATATTACCGGACAAGCTCCTGCTTCCGCTTGGAACTCTCCCCGACTGCATCCATTCCCACGAAGCATTACCTCGGAGTAAAGAAAAGAAAAGAAGAGACGATTAGGTTACGTATCTTGTGCTACTATATTTGTAGCGCCGCTTGTACTCGATGAGCCTTGTGCTAATCAGCGACACCAGTAGGCACTAAGACTCACCTAGCGACTACGCTGTGAGGCCTTCCCCGTTCCTCCATGTGCAGAGACCCAGCTGTAGTAATTCTTTTGCTGGTCTGCTGCCGGAGCTGTAGGGAGAAGACAAAGAGGGTTAATTCTGCCTCCCCCGAGGTTTTATACCCTCGGGGGAGGGAATGTCGACCCTGCCTTCCTGACGACTCTGGTCTCCCGTGATAGGCTCACTTGGACCTGCTTTGCTGGCTGCCCCTCCCCTGTTCTGCTGCTGCCTCGAGGACGAGGATATTCCTGCTGGCCTCCCGCCCCAGATGCCCTCTAAGGGCGCCACGCCCCTAGGAGCGGGTGGCGCCGTCAGTCTTCCAGGGCAGCCTTTATGCTCCAAACCAACCTTAAGAGACTGGAAGGATAGTCAATGCAAGGAGCAGACCAACCTCCAATGAACAAAACATTGCTCCTGCTTCAGCTGTTTCTTATAAAGACAATGCAGAGAACGTAAACACTTCATTGTAGAGAGCCATTTTTTACAGCTACAATTATCCAGCAGTTCTAGATAGCCTTGTTTAATAATGTATTTTGTCAAGTCTCAAAAAGAAAACTTAACAGATTTCTTTGATATCGCACAAAGTCACAATATTCATGCCATCAGATGTCTATGAACATACGCTTTAGGTTCGGACCAGGCAAACTAAGACTTTTTAAATTCCACTATTAATTAAAATTAAAAAACAAAAACCGGAACCCATCACCTACACATGTAAAGGAACCATCATATGTATACATTTTCCTAGAAGAAAACGTAGATCTATTGGGTATTTGTTATCATCATTATTCTTGGTCTTTTGCATAGTACACATGAACAGCGCCCTGCCTACTGATTGGATGTTTTTGTTACCCTAGTATTCGTACTATATTAAAGTTAAAGGGAGCATGCCATCACCTGACCTTTAAATATCAGACAAAACTTTCCGGGAGGCAATCAACCCATAGATCTTTTCTGAGCAGCAATGATGATGCAAATATTGAGAAGGCTATGCTCAGTAAGCTCAGGTGTGCAATATAATAGGTTTATGTTTAAGTCTGGGATTTGCTGAGTTTGCTTGTTGTGGGCCTGTCTATTATTATTCTGTGGACTGAACTGACAAACAGACACACCCCGGCAGCCACCACACACACCCAGTGAGCCTTTTTCCAAGATTCCATTGTCAGATTCATTGCAAAGCACACTGTAACTTCAGACTTCAGTCTGGGATATCGTAAGTACCATGTGGGAGTAACAAGGTATTCCTGCACAGTGTCAGTGCGTGGCCTAATGTATAACTGACACTTAATCCTGCTCAGTCAGCCTTACATACCTAAGCCTGACATATGATTGACTCTTCCACGGCTCTGCCGGCCTATGCTGCATAAAAGGGGGTGGTGATGGACGGAGCATCTGAACCAATCAAACACTCACACCCAGTCAAAAGATCTGGGTTTGATCCATCACCGTTCTTTAGCCCACTCTGCCACCCCAGTTCAGTAATGGCTATATGCAAATCAGTCTGACCCTGTGCCTCATGGGAACAGTCCAGCCCGAACTGCCAAGCCATGCCTTCCCTGGACCGGAAACAAGCTTCCGAGGACCGGTTTCTGGCATTCCAGCTGTCTTCAGCTCGGCTTGCTGGAATCCAGTGGCAAAGTGAGCAAGGGACTCATGTCTGAGCATACCCTGCCACAATTATGGCAGCCAAAGGCGGTACAAAAGGGGGTGGTGATCGACGGAGCATCTGAACCAATCAAACACTCACACCCAGTCAAAAGATCTGGGTTTGATCCATCACCGTTCTTTAGCCCACCCTGCCACCCCAGTTCAGACATGGCTATATGCAAATCAGTCTGACCCTGTGCCTCATGGGAACAGTCCAGCCTGAACTGCCAAGCCATCTCTTCCCTGGACCGGAAACAAGCTTCCGAGGACCGGTTTCTGGCATTCCAGCCGTCTTCAGCCCGGCTTGCTTGAATCCAGTGGCAAAGTGAGCAAGAGACTCACGTCTGAGCATACCCTGCCACACTTATGGCAGCCAAAAGCGGTACAAAAGGGGGTGGTGATGGACGGAGCATCTGAACCAATCAAACACTCACACCCAGTCAAAAGATCTGGGTTTGATCCATCACCGTTCTTTAGCCCACTCTGCCACCCCAGTTCAGACATGGCTATATGTAAATCAGTCTGACCCTGTGCCTCATGGGAACAGTCCAGCCCGAACTGCCAAGCCATGTCTTCCCTGGACCGGAAACAAGCTTCCGAGGACCGGTTTCTGGCATTCCAGCCGTCTTCAGCCCTGCTTGCTTGAATCCAGTGGCAAAGTGAGCAGGGGACTCATGTCTGAGCATACCCGCCACACTTATGGCGGCCAAAAGTGGTACAAAAGAGGGTGGTGATGGACGGAGCATCTGAACCAATCAAACTCTCACACCAAGTCAAAAGATCTGGGTTTGAACCATCACCGTTCCTTAGCCCACTCTGCCACCCAAGTTCAGACATGGCTATATGCTAATCAGTCTGACCCTGTGCCTCATGGGAACAGTGCAGCCCGAACTGCCAAGCCATGTCTTCCCTGGACCAGAAACAAGCTTCGGAGGACCGGTTTCTGGCATTCCAGCCGTCTTCAGTCCGGCTTGCTTGAATCCAGTGGCAACGTGAGCAAGGGACTCACATCTGAGCATACCCTGCCACACTTATGGTGGCCAAAAGTGGTACAAAAGGGGGTGGTGATGGACGGAGCATTTGAACCAATCAACCACTCACACCCAGTCAAAAGATCTGAGTTTGATCCATCACCGTTCTTTAGCCCACTCTGCCACCCCAGTTCAGACATGGCTATATGCAAATCAGTCTGACCCTGTGCCTGATGGGAACAGTCCAGCCCGAACTGTCAAGCCATGTCTTTCCTGGACCGGAAACAAGCTTCCGAGGACCGGTTTCTGGCATTCCAGCCGTCTTCAGCCCGGCTTGCTTGAATCCAGTGGCAAAGTGAGCAAGGGACTCACGTCTGAGCATACCCTGCCACACTTATGGCAGCCAAAAGCGGTACAAAAGGGGGTGGTGATGGACGGAGCATCTGAACCAATCAAACACTCACACCCAGTCAAAAGATCTGGGTTTGATCCATCACCGTTCTTTAGCCCACTCTACCACCCCAGTTCAGACATGGCTATATGCAAATCAGTCTGACCCTGTGCCTCATGGGAACAGTCCAGCCCGAACTGCCAAGCCATGTCTTCCCTGGACCGGAAACAAGCTTCTGAGGGACGGTTTCTGGCATTCCAGCCTTCTTCAGCCCGGCTTGCTTGAATCCAGTGGCAAAGTGAGCAAGGGACTCACATCTGAGCATACCCTGCCACACTTATGGTGGCCAAAAGTGGTACAAAAGGGGGTGGTGATGGACGGAGCATCTGAACCAATCAAACACTCACACCCAGTCAAAAGATCTGGGTTTGATCCATCACCGTTCTTTAGCCCACTCTGCCACCCCAGTTCAGACATGGCTATATGCAAATCAGTCTGACCCTGTGCCTGATGGGAACAGTCCAGCCCGAACTGCCAAGCCATGTCTTTCCTGGACCGGAAACAAGCTTTCGAGGACCGGTTTCTGGCATTCCAGCCGTCTTCAGCCCGGCTTGCTTGAATCCAGTGGTAAAGTGAGCAAGGGACTCATGTCTGGGCATACCCTGCCACACTTATGGCGGCCAAAAGCGGTACAAAAGGCGGTGGTGATGGACGGAGCATCTGAACCAATCAAACACTCACACCTAGTCAAAAGATCTGGGTTTGATCCATCACTGTTCTTTAGCCACTCTGCCACCCCAGTTCAGACATGGCTATATGCAAATCAGTCTGACCCTGTGCCTCATGGGAATAGTCCAGCCCGAACTGCCAAGCCATGTCTTCCCTGGACTGGAAACATGCTTCCAAGGACCGGTTTCTGGCATTCCAGCCGTCTTCAGCCCGGCTTGCTTGAATCCAGTGGCAAAGTGAGCAAGGGACTCACATCTGAGCATACCCTGCCACACTTATGGCAGCCAAAAGCGGTACAAAAGGGGGTGGTGATGGACGGAGCATCTGAACCAATCAAACACTCACACCCAGTCAAAAGATCTGGGTTTGATCCATCACTGTTCTTTAGCCCACTCTACCACCCCAGTTCAGACATGGATATATGCAAATCAGTCTGACCCTGTGTCTCATGGGAACAGTCCAGCCCGAACTGCCAAGCCATGTCTTCCCTGGATCGGAAACAAGCTTCCGAGGGCCGGTTTCTGGAATTCCAGCATTATTCAGCCAGGCTTGCTTGAATCCAGTGGCAAAGTGAGCAAGGGACTCACGTCTGAGCATACCCTGCCACACTTATGGCGGCCAAAAGCGGTACTGCTGCATGGCTAAATACTTAGAAGGTCCCAAATGCGAGACTGATTGCATTGCAAATGCTTGTTATTGTATGAGCTATGAAAACAACACATGTTCTTGCCTCCTTCCATTCTCCAGGATAGTATAGCAAACCTCTAATGACTGATTTAGGGATTCAGGTTGGGTGGCTTCCCAGCAAAGACTCACAATGTATGTGCCTATCATTTAGTGCAGTCTGTAAATGAGATGAGCAACAATTTAAATATATCAGCAGTTCAGTCAAAATAAGAAGTATTGCTAGCCTATTTGAATACCCGGTATCGGCCGTCACTTTGTGGCAAAGCTCTGCCCCCCTTTCTATTGATTGTTCTGAGTTTATGTCCTGTTGGTAATGTCAAGCAGAGATGTACAATCTGCAATCAATTCCAATTTCTGTGAGAAATCAAGAAATTTGTGTTCCACTGAAAAATATGTGCTGTAAATTTTGTTACATGAAGCGCAGGAGTCCCACCCTAAGCTGAAACAAATCTATGCTGTGCACGGGAGAAGAGTTAGAAATGACCATACAAAATGTGGCCATGCTCTAAAGCATGTCCTCTAATTACACATGCCAGCCTGCACCTCCTGGCCTCCCATTAAACAAAGTAACTAAATAACAAAATAGTTACATTCTATCCATTCATCCCCTCAACCATGCTCAGATCTTTACTCCATTTATTCAAATTTATGAATAAATACATTGTCTCCTCCAACTTTGCAAGATCCTGGATTAATAACTTAGGAAGAGAAACACATGATCTCCCACCAGAGCAGTAAACCAGTGCCTTGTTAACTAAACAAAGTTTCATGGGAATGCTTTGTGCTAACTCCTGGTAATTCGTGTCACAAGAGTGATAGACCTTTTAGGGAAATATAACTACATTCTTTAAGTAGATCCAAAACATCATTAAAGTCAAGAAACTGAGCAGTAAAATTATTAAATCAATTTAGCAAAAAGCAGAAAATGTAATGAGTAAATGAAGGCCACAGGTACAAATGTCGATAAGAAAATAAGGAGCCAAAATTAGATGGGGAGTCAGGGAGAGTTGACAGAGAGGGTTCCTGTGAATAGAGGGGTCCGCCAGGGCTGTGTGATGGCGCCGACTTTGTTCTCTCGCTTTGTGAATGGGGTGGTGGACCATCTGAGGGAGGACCCGGCCGATGCCCCAGTCCTGGCGGGGGAGAAAACACCAACTCTTCTCTTCGCAGATGATACCCTCCTGATGTCCAAAACACCTTTGGGTCTCCAGAAACTCCTGGACAGGTTTATCTTGTTTTGTGAAGAGCATGTATTAACTATCAACACCTCCAAAACAAAGCTGATGGCATTGTATTCATCCAAAAAATCAAAAAGGCTTAATATTTCCCTTAATGGGTCGCCCTTGGAGGTAGTTGAGGCATTCAATAACCTGGGAATAAGAGTTAATAACAAAATGAACTGGAATTCCCATGTTTCGAAAATGCTTTTAAACCACAAGAGAGTTTCGGGAGCCATTCTAAGAGACCAGCGAGGCTCTATTAGTAGACCTATAGCCCCGGCCCTCGCAGTATATGAAGGGAAAGCACTGGCCTCAGCAGTCTATGGTTCGGAACTGTGGGGGTTCGAGAACACCTCCGACCTGGTTAAAGCTGAGAACAAGTTCTTTAGAGATTTAGTTTCCCTTCCAGTCTCAACCCCTTTAAAGCCCCTTCTTTTTGATATGGGTAGACATTCAATCAAGGACATAGTTTGCCTTCGTCCACTACTGTTCTGGGTGCTTCTAAGAAGGTCACCAGAACTGGCTAACTATGCAGCGGTGCTTGACGAACTTATCAACTTGAACAGCTGCAACAAGATCCGGTGGCTGAGCAAGTTGAGGGAGTTGGTCATACACATGGGGTTGGGTGAGTCTTGGCGGTCCCAATCCCCCCCCCCCCCTCCGAAAGAGACTTTCAAGAAAATATACTGGGATTGGGTGCAGAAGGAGGAATTACAGGGGCCAATGTGGGGGTGTCTAACCAACCAATTTTTGGATCATAAGTCTGTTGGAAAGCTCAAACCGTTTTTGGACTTTATCCAATCCCCCAGAGACAGAACTCTTTTTTTAAAGTTCATGCATGGAACATTACCATTAAACTCATTTACTGGGAATTGGAAAACTTTTCGGCATGATCATGCTACATGCCCATGCTGTCCATGCCCTGAAGAGTCTTTATCCCACTGTTTTGGGCCAGAAGTCGATGGCTAAAGCCGATATGTAGAGAGTTGGGCTTTAGACAACATCACAAGGCCCTGCGCATCCTCACAACAGATGTAACATTTCTGACTATTGTATGTGGGGTTGCAAAATTTTTGGGGAAAAGCCTGGCAGATATGCACAGAGCAGATAAAGAAGATTTTGAGCGAGATAAATAAAACATAATCCAGAATAATTGTTCCTAGCCCTATTGCCCTCCTATCTGTATGTGCCTTTGGGGTCTTTTTCTCTTTTAAATGTATATAAGTCTTTTTTATTGTATATATGATCTCTATTCTTGTTTTTATGAATTTTATGGGTTGTTTGTACTTGAAGTATGTTTCTACTTTTATAATAAATTTTTTATCGAATAAAGTACTAAAACCTTCAGAATTAAGGAACTGTTACTTTTTGCAGAAAATATCAAAAATGACCCAGGGAAGGAATGTGGCCGAGGGGGGATGTGATTTTGTGGTTGTTGTGCCATTCTCACCCCAGGCTATGATGGGCTGGCATGGGGTAAGAGAAGCAGCTTCCCTAACGCTAGGTGTTGTCACCTCAGCTTTAGTATCTTTTAGGAGTTATTGGGGGTGAGGGGCTTCATAAATTAGATATGGCATTAAGGTCAATCCTGAAGCCTGCACAACCGTGTGCCTATAAAATTACATTAAGCACTGAGTGTAACAGTTTCAATGCTGTAAACGAGCATGTACAACGAGAGTTAAATGAACAATGCAGTACAGGAAGATTTCAGGGAGACATAGAGCAAGGGCACACTAGACTCTCTCCTACTCTACCCCTCCTTGCATCATCTGACACTTTTTTTACTATACCAGTCCCCGAAAACAAACCTTTCTAAACTCTTCCCTCTGACTCCTCTCCTCCAAATTTCCTTTTTACTCATCCAAAAACCTCCTCCTACTGCCATGACCTCAATTTTTTATTTTGTAATCATTCACCCGTTTATCCCTCCACTATCCTTTTCAATCAAAATAACAGACTAACATGTTCACTTCTCAAATTCCATATTCCACTATACTAATTCACCACTAATCCTTTATTGGTTCCAGAGTAGCATGCTACTCGCCAATAAAGCGTCTCAACACCCCATCAGGGTTACAAGTGCAATATAAAAGCAAACCTTTTTCCTTTTTTTACCCCTCCCCAAACCTTCTCAATCCAAATAACTGACTAACATATCCACCACTAAAATTACTTTCATGTTTCACCATACTAATTCAACACTAATCCTTATGGGTTCCAGAGTAGCGTGCTACTCGTGCTTCAAAACCCAATCAGAGGTAGCAAGCACTATATAAATACAAACCTCCTTCCCTCTTCTATACCGCCACCTACCCTTCTCTACCCAAATAACTGAATACCATATCCACTACTCAAATTACTTCATATTTCACTATACTAATTTTCAACACTAATCCTTTATGGGTTTCGGAGTAGCGTGCTACTCGACAGAAAAGCACTTCAACACCCATCAGGGGTAAAAAGTGCCATATGAATGCAAACCTTTCCTCCCCTTTTATCCCTCTGCTATCCTTCTCACTCCAAATAACTGACTAATATCCATCACTGAAATTACTTTCATATTTCACCATACTAATTCACCACTAACCCTTTATGGGCTTCCGGAGTAGCGTGTTTCAACACCCCATCAGGGGTAACAAGCGATATATAAATGCAAACCTTTTTTCCTCTTCTATCCTACTGCTATCATTCCGAATCCAAATAACTGACTAACCTATCCACCTCTTAAAATGTACTTGCATGTTTCACTAATCTAATTCAACACTAATCCTCTATGGCTCCCTGAGTAGCGTGCTACTCACAGAAAAAGCGATTCAACGCCTTATCAGGGGTAGTAAGCGCTATATAAATGCAATTACAATACAATACAATACATGTGGCAACACCGGATAGGTTTCTTATTGGAGGTAACTAAGTATAGCTGATTTAAGTAGAGTATTATATCATGAACTGAGCATCACCTTTAAACCGTGAGCTCACGTATGACAAGCTTAATAGATCTAATTGTAAGAGGCTCTTATGCTGTCTGTCAAAAAGGTTGTTATGCAGCCACAGAAAGGGGTTCCTGAACCAGTGTATTTTTAGAAGATATTTGAAGCACATAAAGGAGGGGTGTTCCTGACTTTGGAAGAGTTGCCTATGAAAGATCTGTGCAATTTGCCCTTCTTGAAAAGTGGGGTACAGGGATTTTTACAAAAATTATTTTTGGGGGATTTTGGGTCTCAAGATCGTTCAGGCATGGATACTTCAGAGAATGGTAACTGGGAGTGTTGAAGTGTATCCAGATTTAAATTATGTTTGTCACAATGCAAATTTGTGGCTACATCAAGGCCTTGAGAAGGGCAAGGGGTAGTGCTGTAGAAAACACACATAACACATCAGCGCTTTGCATTATACAAAAGACATCGTGCAAAGAAGGGGGCCTTCCCCAGCACATTTTCAGATTCTGTTATCTGCTGCATTTGCAGCCTTGAGCGGTCCACTTATGCCCCAGCAGTAGTCACTTATAGAGCTTATACCACTGGAGGTGAGAGAAAGTTGTGAGTGGGCTTGTTTCTACTGTTTGAGAATAACACTATTAATGGCTTTTCGTACATTTTCAAGCCTAGAACCGCAGCTGAAACTTGAAAAACAATTGAAAAAAAGCTCAAATGATACAGAGGTAGCAGCAGGCAGTGGAATTTGGAGGGAAAATAGTATCTCAATCATGTTGTAAGCAGCACATTGGCATAGATTAACTTGAATCAGTCTGTGCTTGGGCCCTGCCCCACAGAAATTACCAGAAGTGACCGGAAATGATGTTTGGCCTGGACTGGCCTGGCCAATTAGGGAGCCTGTAAAGAAGAGTGACATCAAGTGAGTAAATAGTAAGCAATGGGCCGGCACAAAGATCTTTTTGTAAACAATAGCTAGGGCATGCTTTCACAGGCTCGACCCTAAAAATTAATTTAATCTTGTATACTATAACTGGTGCTCATGTAAATTGCTCAAATGCCTTGGGGCTGAGCTCACAGTATATAAAAGTACAAAAAAATAATAACAAGAAATATTTAGCCAGATTCTGAAAAGCCACAATGATAATTAAAGAGAACTCTTTATATATCAAAACACCCCTTTTACTTTTTAACATATATTTCTGCGTTTATTTCGTTTACCTATCAGTCACAGATCATGAAGAAAGCTTTAAAACACATTTTAAAGTTCTTTAGATTAACATTTACTACTTAAAGTACATAACTGTCTGATGAAAAAATACCTACTTTGGGTGATTTTTTGCTGTTTGGAACTGTCCTGGTGGCATTCCTAGCCAGATCAAGGGCTGTGGCCGTTGCCTATTTTATTTCTCCTTGCCCGCATGCAATGCTTCTAGTTATACCAATCTCACTGGTTCTAGAAGCTTTAAAATATTTAATTTTCCAAACATTTCTCAAACAATTTGCCTAATGAGATTAAGCATATGGTGATCCATTGGAACGAGTTGATGCGCAAATGTGGGGCACTTTTTTAGGGAGTGTCCCCGGGGAGAATTGTGATCACAGTCCGGCCCAGGGGGTACATACTTAACAAAAATCTGTGTTCACAAATGAATTAGATATTTTTTTTACTATTCCATTGCTAAAAAAGGCTTTTTTCTGTTATTGACAAATGCAACATTGTACGACAATGCATTTAAGCTTAAAGAAGCTCTAGGGAAAAATGTAACCCTTTCATCATCCTAATACAGTTAATGGTATTTGTTGGACTTGGCCCTTTTTGCAGGGTCATCCCTATACGTTATGACTTTCTCCTAGCCTTTTTTTCTGACATGGTGCTGGTAGTTTTACGACTCTGGGCACTTTAGCACTGCTGTCCAGTGTAATGTGTGTGTGCTCTCTGTGATACATATAGTAAGATTGGTCTACACCTGTTTGGCCTATTTAATTTACCTGCCAGTCCCTTGTAAAGTGGTATCTGAGATACCCAGGGCTGGTAAATTAAATGCTACTGGTGGGCTTGCAGCGCTGATTGTGTCACACACTAAAGTAGCCTTTCAAACCTATCCCAGGCCTCTGCCATTGCAGGACCTGTGTGCTCAGTGCCACTGCCTCTGTGACGTGGCACCTAAAAAGTGTGCCATGTCTGTGACCCCCCTTTTTCTGTATGTCTGTCACCACTAAGGTAGGCCCTAGCTAGCCCTATGGGCAGGGTGCATTGTAGGTAAAAGATAAGATATGTACCTTAAGTGTGTGACATGTCCTGGTAGTGACAAACAACCATATTGGTTTCTCACTACGGTGTGGCTGCCCTCCCATAGGAATGCATTGGGGATTCCCTGATAAATGTTTCAGTGGTAATTCCTGATATGAGAGGTCCAGTGTGGTCAAGTTTGGTATGTTAGGAATAGTGATAATAAATGCTATGCAATGGTGTGCGCAAATTTATTATAACTATTTTAGAAATGCACTTTTAGAAGTTAGCATTTCTGTGTGCTATGTGTATACCTGCGTGATGTGAATTGCATGTCTGGCTTTTGAGTGACGGGGCTGGTGAGGTGTGTGTGGCACCAGTAGGGGCAGGGTGAGTCAGTGCTAGGCTGAATGGGACATCTGCATTTGGAGTGGTGGGAGGAGAAATCCCTGGTCCCTGAATAGGATTGTGTCTGCCCTAGTGAATGCTGGCTCCGCCCCCCTATGGTGTGTCTGATGATGACCCCTCACCTAACTATAGAGAAGAGGAGCCCTGTCAACAGAGTGCTCTGAATCCCCCCGAACCAGTTGCATCTGGATCCCTTAAAATCCCTGTCCTGCAGGCAAAGAGATTCTGTGTATAAATACTGGGGCTGTGACCCCATGAAAATGTAGGGTTCCTGGACTTTGAAGGCTTGCTGCTGTTGGGGCCCTGGAGGAACCGCCATGGGGGCTTGCCTTTCTGCTGGAGGGCCCTGTGTGATGGCCTCCCTGGGCCCAGCCATGCCCCATGAAGCCTAAAGGACTTTTTACGCTCCCTGAGCACTATACTTTTATTTGCTGTGCCCCAGAGAGGGGGACTCCAGCTTGCCAAAGTAAAAAGAGCACAAGGGCTCTGCAGCGCTGAGCTGCGAGATGGCCAGAGGGAATCCTGACATGGGGATACCCTCTAATTGAGGGGCGAGAAGCGAGAGCCCACCCCGTATCGGTACATTTTAGGCGGGTTCCCACCCCGCAGTGGTGATTTTATTTTGCTATCGGCAGGTGCCAACCCCACTTATGGCGCTGACGAGCGTGTGCTCACCCTGAAATTATTTTGGTGAAGGCGGGTGCCCACCCTGCGTGTGGTGCTACTTGGCGGCTGCCCACCCCGCGTAAATAAGTATTGTTAAGGCGGGTGCCTTCCCTGAACTTTGCCGTTGCTGGAGAAGTCACCGCATCGGGCCTGGAAGTCAGGCAACTCACCTGGTTGGGGGAGGAGCCTCCCGCAGCCAAGACCCGGAAGCAGGAAGTCCGGAGCCTCGTGGGTTCCACATCAAAGTCCTGGGTCCCAGGAGGGGGCCGGGTGAAGTGAGGAGAGGCCAGGTGCGAAGGACAACAGGAAGAGCGGTAATGTCCCGGCGAGCACGTCCTGCACAGGAGAGTCCCGGTCATACCCTACTCCAGCGTCTCAGGAAAGGTGGTGTGGCTGGCAGTGCTTTGAAATTAATGGAGTCTTTTCTGTATGATCGTAGTTTCCAAGTGTCGCAGGGACTTTACCACTCTAAAAGTATTAAGCTGGAACAAGGGGTCCCACAAGGCGACATTTTCAGCCCTACCCTGTTTAAACTTTATGTCACCCCTTGGGCAGAGATTACTTAAAAATTTGAGGTCAGTGTTGTGTCCTATGCTGATGACACTCAACTGGTGGTGTCCCTAACACAAGCAGATGAGAAGGCAGCCATCCATTTCTCGACGTGTTTACAAGGACTGGCATCATGGATGGCTAACAACTGCCTGAAATTGAATTGTAATAAAACTGAAGTGCTGGTGATAGGTAAAGCGCCATTGGTCTGGTCGTCAGCTTGGTGGCCTCAGACACTGGGACCAACCCCCTCTCCTTGTGAGCAGGTTAGGAACCTAGGGATGTAGCTGAAAACAAAGATCTCTTTTGAACACCAGACTAGGTGAGTGGCAAGAACATGTTTTAGAGTGCTGCGTGGACTCCGGGAAACTATAGATGTGCTGTCAATTACAGCTAGGAAAACCATGGTTCACGCTTTTGTGACATCACTTCTGGATTATGAAAACGCACTCTATCTGGGAGCTAATACTGAATGTATGCAGAGACTCCAACGTATCCAGAATGCAGCAGTGCGTCTGGGTCTGATGTTGCCCAAGAGATCCCATTCTAACAAGGCCTTAGCTTCCCTTCACTGGCTCCCGGTAAGGGGGCAAATTCTGTTTAAGGTACTTTGTGTCGGGGGCAAATGGACGTCGGCGTTGAAGCTCCGGCCGCGGATGCCGGCGAGCAGCTTCTAAATAGAATGGCGAGTTTGCCCTTAAAATGACTCCGGGTGCCCCGTAAATCGGCGGAGCTGACGACTGCCACTGGAGCGGGCAGGGAGCACAGCGTGCATCACCATCTTCAGGCACCTGCCGGCAGTGGGGGCAGAGTCGCTTCCCCTGCGCTGATTAACTGAGCGGCGGCACTATATATCAAGCCCGGGGCCTCTGCAGCTCCTTGGGCCCGCGGCCTTTGCTGCGTGTGGGTGCCCCGGCCCGAACCTCTTAATCACTGTGGGGGACCAGCAGGGGAGTGCCTCATACAAGAGCACACCTGGTGAGTGCAGGCGGGGAATTGGAGGACTGGGCCTACCCAAGTGGCCTCATCACTGCCCTGGCCTGCTATTTGTCAGCTTGGGACTCAAGATTGGGGGCATTGCGACCACCTTTGGCCGGCTCTCTGGTTTGAGGTTTGTGACCTCATACTCCTTCCATACTACACTTTGCCATACACCGGTGCACTGGGTACTACACGTTGGCGAGCATGCTGCCATATCCACCACAGGGGCTGATCAGAGGAGGTGAAGGGGCGTGTGGCCTTCGACAAACTGGCAGATTCATGCTGTACTTCCCACCCGCTGGATCGTGGAAGCAGTTTAGGAGCGACTGGCCATCAGCCGACGGAGGAGGGGATGTCAGCTATTTTGGCAGAGCTCCCTGCGGGGTTCCGCGGTCTGGATGACCGACTGGATACCACGACTTCCAGGCTGGACAGAATGGGGGAGCGCATCAACAGCCACCACACCCGACTTGGAGAAGCCGAGCAGTGTCTCTTTGACCAGGAAAACTGCACCAAAGATATAGCATGTAGGTTGGTGGTTTTATCCACACTATGTGTGGGAGGGTATACTCAGACGTGAGTCCCTTGCTCATTGCACCATCAGGATTCAAGCAAGCCGGGCCGAAGAAGGCTGTGATGCCAGAAACCGGTCCCCGGAAGCTTGTTTCCTTCCCAGTATAAGAATTGGCTTGGTAGTTTGGTTTGCCCTGTTCCCATCATGCACTGGGACAGGAACAGACTAATTTGCATATAGCCGGGTTCTGAGCTGGGATGGTGCAGTGTGCTAAGAAACGGTGATGGATTAAAACCATGATCTCTTGACTTGGTAAGAGTATTCTGCATCATTCAGAAGCTCTGTCCATCACCACCCCCCTTTTTCAAAATCGGTTTTATCCACACTATGTGTGGGAGGGTATACTCAGACGTGAGTCCCTTGCTCATTGCACCATCAGGATTCAAGCAAGCCGGTCCGAAGAAGGCTGTGATGCCAGAAACCGGTCCCCGGAGGCTTGTTTCCTTCCCAGTATAAGAATTGGCTTGGTAGTTTGGTTTGCCCTGTTCCCATCATGCACTGGGACAGTAACAGACTAATTTGCATATAGCCGGGTTCTGAGCTGGGATGGTGCAGTGAGCTAAAAAACGGTGATGGATTAAAACCATGATCTCTTGACTTGGTAAGAGTATTCTGCATCATTCAGAAGCTCTGTCCATCACCACCCCCCTTTTCCAAAATCGGTTTTATCCACACTATGTGTGGGAGGGTATACTCAGACGTGAGTCCCTTGCTCATTGCACCATCAGGATTCAAGCAAGCCGGGCCGAAGAAGGCTGTGATACCAGAAACCGGTCCCCGGAAGCTTGTTTCCTTCCCAGTATAAGAATTGGCTTGGTAGTTTGGTTTGCCCTGTTCCAATCATGCACTGGGACAGGAACAGACTAATTTGCATATAGCCGGGTTCTGAGCTGGGATGGTGCAGGGAGCTAAAAAACGGTGATGGATTAAAACAATGATCTCTTGACTTGGTAAGAGTATTCTGCATCATTCAGAAGCTCTGTCCATCACCACCCCCCTTTTCCAAAATCGGTTTTAACCACACTATGTGTGGGAGGGTATACTCAGACGTGAGTCCCTTGCTCATTGCACCAACAGGATTCAAGCAAGCCGGGCCAAAGAAGGCTGTGATGCCAGAAACCGGTCCCCGGAAGCTTGTTTCCTTCCCAGTACAAGAATTGGCTTGGTAGTTTGGTTTGCCCTGTTCCCATCATGCACTGGGACAGGAACAGACTAATTTGCATATAGCCGGGTTCTGAGCTGAGATGGTGCAGTGAGCTAAAAAACGGTGATGGATTAAAACCATGATCTCTTGACTTGGTAAGAGTATTCTGCATCATTCAGAAGCTCTGTCCATCACCACCCCCCTTTTCCAAAATCGGTTTTATCCACACTATGTGTGGGAGGGTATACTCAGACGTGAGTCCCTTGCTCATTGCACCATCAGGATTCAAGCAAGCCGGGCCGAAGAAGGCTGTGATGCCAGAAACCGGTCCCCGGAAGCTTGTTTCCTTCCCAGTATAAGAATTGGCTTGGTAGTTTGGTTTGCCCTGTTCCCATCATGCACTGGGACAGGAACAGACTAATTTGCATATAGCCGGGTTCTGAGCTGGGATGGTGCAGTGAGCTAAAAAACGGTGATGGATTAAAACCATGATCTCTTGACTTGGTAAGAGTATTCTGCATCATTCAGAAGCTCTGTCCATCACCACCCCCCTTTTCCAAAATCGGTTTTATCCACACTATGTGTGGGAGGGTATACTCAGACGTGAGTCCCTTGCTCATTGCACCATCAGGATTCAAGCAAGCCGGGCCGAAGAAGGCTGTGATGCCAGAAACCGGTCCCCGGAAGCTTGTTTCCTTCCCAGTATAAGAATTGGCTTGGTAGTTTGGTTTGCCCTGTTCCCATCATGCACTGGGACAGGAACAGACTAATTTGCATATAGCCGGGTTCTGAGCTGGGATGGTGCAGTGAGCTAAAAAACGGTGATGGATTAAAACCATGATCTCTTGACTTGGTAAGAGTATTCTGCATCATTCAGAAGCTCTGTCCATCACCACCCCCCTTTTCCAAAATCGGTTTTATCCACACTATGTGTGGGAGGGTATACTCAGACGTGAGTCCCTTGCTCATTGCACCATCAGGATTCAAGCAAGCCGGGCCGAAGAAGGCTGTGATACCAGAAACCGGTCCCCGGAAGCTTGTTTCCTTCCCAGTATAAGAATTGGCTTGGTAGTTTGGTTTGCCCTGTTCCAATCATGCACTGGGACAGGAACAGACTAATTTGCATATAGCCGGGTTCTGAGCTGGGATGGTGCAGGGAGCTAAAAAACGGTGATGGATTAAAACAATGATCTCTTGACTTGGTAAGAGTATTCTGCATCATTCAGAAGCTCTGTCCATCACCACCCCCCTTTTCCAAAATCGGTTTTAACCACACTATGTGTGGGAGGGTATACTCAGACGTGAGTCCCTTGCTCATTGCACCAACAGGATTCAAGCAAGCCGGGCCAAAGAAGGCTGTGATGCCAGAAACCGGTCCCCGGAAGCTTGTTTCCTTCCCAGTACAAGAATTGGCTTGGTAGTTTGGTTTGCCCTGTTCCCATCATGCACTGGGACAGGAACAGACTAATTTGCATATAGCCGGGTTCTGAGCTGAGATGGTGCAGTGAGCTAAAAAACGGTGATGGATTAAAACCATGATCTCTTGACTTGGTAAGAGTATTCTGCATCATTCAGAAGCTCTGTCCATCACCACCCCCCTTTTCCAAAATCGGTTTTATCCACACTATGTGTGGGAGGGTATACTCAGACGTGAGTCCCTTGCTCATTGCACCATCAGGATTCAAGCAAGCCGGGCCGAAGAAGGCTGTGATGCCAGAAACCGGTCCCCGGAAGCTTGTTTCCTTCCCAGTATAAGAATTGGCTTGGTAGTTTGGTTTGCCCTGTTCCCATCATGCACTGGGACAGGAACAGACTAATTTGCATATAGCCGGGTTCTGAGCTGGGATGGTGCAGTGAGCTAAAAAACGGTGATGGATTAAAACCATGATCTCTTGACTTGGTAAGAGTATTCTGCATCATTCAGAAGCTCTGTCCATCACCATCCCCCTTTTCCAAAATCGGTTTTATCCACACTATGTGTGGGAGGGTATACTCAGACGTGAGTCTCTTGCTCATTGCACCATCAGGATTCAAGCAAGCCGGGCCGAAGAAGGCTGTGATGCCAGAAACCGGTCCCCGGATGCTTGTTTCCTTCCCAGTATAAGAATTGGCTTGGTAGTTTGGTTTGCCCTGTTCCAATCATGCACTGAGACAGGAACAGACTAATTTGCATATAGCCGGGTTCTGAGCTGGGATGGTGCAGTGAGCTAAAAAACGGTGATGGATTAAAACCATGATCTCTTGACTTGGTAAGAGTATTCTGCATCATTCAGAAGCTCTGTCCATCACCACCCCCCTTTTCCAAAATCGGTTTTAACCACACTATGTGTGGGAGGGTATACTCAGACGTGAGTCCCTTGCTCATTGCACCATCAGGATTCAAGCAAGCCGGGCCAAAGAAGGCTGTGATGCCAGAAACCGGTCCCCGTAAGCTTGTTTCCTTCCCCGTACAAGAATTGGCTTGGTAGTTTGGTTTGCCCTGTTCCCATCATGCACTGGGACAGGAACAGACTAATTTGCATATAGCCGGGTTCTGAGCTGGGATGGTGCAGTGAGCTAAAAAACGGTGATGGATTAAAACCATGATCTCTTGACTTGGTAAGAGTATTCTGCATCATTCAGAAGCTCTGTCCATCACCACCCCCCTTTTCCAAAATCGGTTTTATCCACACTATGTGTGGGAGGGTATACTCAGACGTAAGTCCCTTGCTCATTGCACCATCAGGATTCAAGCAAGCCGGGCCGAAGAAGGCTGTGATGCCAGAAACCGGTCCCCGGAAGCTTGTTTCCTTCCCAGTATAAGAATTGGCTTGGTAGTTTGGTTTGCCCTATTCCCATCATGCACTGGGACAGGAACAGACTAATTTGCATATAGCCGGGTTCTGAGCTGGGATGGTGCAGTGAGCTAAAAAACGGTGATGGATTAAAACCATAATCTCTTGACTTGGTAAGAGTATTCTGCATCATTCAGAAGCTCTGTCCATCACCACCCCCCTTTTCCAAAATCAGTTTTATCCACACTATGTGTGGGAGGGTATACTCAGATGTGAGTCCCTTGCTCATTGCCCCATCAGGACTCAAGCAAGCCGGGCCGAAGAAGGCTGTGATGCCAGAAACCGGTCCCCGGAAGCTTGTTTCCTTCCCAGTATAAGAATTGGCTTGGTAGTTTGGTTTGCCCTGTTCCCATCATGCACTGGGACAGGAACAGACTAATTTGCATATAGCCGGGTTCTGAGCTGGGATGGTGCAGTGAGCTAAAAAACGGTGATGGATTAAAACCATAATCTCTTGACTTGGTAAGAGTATTCTGCATCATTCAGAAGCTCTGTCCATCACCACCCCCCTTTTCCAAAATCGGTTTTATCCACACTATGTGTGGGAGGGTATACTCAGACGTGAGTCCCTTGCTCATTGCACATCAGGATTCAAGCAAGCCGGGCCGAAGAAGGCTGTGATACCAGAAACCGGTCCCCGGAAGCTTGTTTCCTTCCCAGTATAAGAATTGGCTTGGTAGTTTGGTTTGCCCTGTTCCCATCATGCACTGGGACAGGAACAGACTAATTTGCATATAGCCGGGTTCTGAGCTGGGATGGTGCAGTGAGCTAAAAAAACGGTGATGGATTAAAACCATGATCTCTTGACTTGGTAAGAGTATTCTGCATCATTCAGAAGCTCTGTCCATCACCACCCCCCTTTTCCAAAATCGGTTTTATCCACACTATGTGTGGGAGGGTATACTCAGACGTGAGTCCATTGCTCATTGCACCATCAGGTTTCAAGCAAGCCGGGCCGAAGCAGGCTGTGATGCCAGAAACCGGTCCCCGGAAGCTTGTTTCCTTCCCAGTATAAGAATTGGCTTGGTAGTTTGGTTTGCCCTGTTCCCATCATGCACTGGGACAGGAACAGACTAATTTGCATATAGCCGGGTTCTGAGCTGGGATGGTGCAGTGAGCTAAAAAACGGTGATGGATTAAAACCATGATCTCTTGACTTGGTAAGAGTATTCTGCATCATTCAGAAGCTCTGTCCATCACCACCCCCCTTTTCCAAAATCGGTTTTATCCACACTATGTGTGGGAGGGTATACTCAGACGTGAGTCCCTTGCTCATTGCACCATCAGGATTCAAGCAAGCCGGGCCGAAGAAGGCTGTGATGCCAGAAACCGGTCCCCGGAAGCTTGTTTCCTTCCCAGTATAAGAATTGGCTTGGTAGTTTGGTTTGCCCTGTTCCCATCATGCACTGGGACAGGAACAGACTAATTTGCATATAGCCGGGTTCTGAGTTGGGATGGTGCAGTGAGCTAAAAAACGGTGATGGATTAAAACCATGATCTCTTGACTTGGTAAGAGTATTCTGCATCATTCAGAAGCTCTGTCCATCACCACCCCCCTTTTCCAAAATCGGTTTTATCCACACTATGTGTGGGAGGGTATACTCAGACGTGAGTCCCTTGCTCATTGCACCATCAGGATTCAAGCAAGCCGGGCCGAAGAAGGCTGTGATGCCAGAAACCGGTCCCCGGAAGCTTGTTTCCTTCCCAGTATAAGAATTGGCTTGGTAGTTTGGTTTGCCCTGTTCCCATCATGCACTGGGACAGGAACAGACTAATTTGCATATAGCCGGGTTCTGAGCTGGGATGGTGCAGTGAGCTAAAAAACGGTGATGGATTAAAACCATGATCTCTTGACTTGGTAAGAGTATTCTGCATCATTCAGAAGCTCTGTCCATCACCACCCCCCTTTTCCAAAATCGGTTGGAGGGCACAGAACATCTCTTGAAATCTGTTGCCATCAAGAATGAGTATTAGGAAGCTGGGTCCCGCCGCAACAATGTTCACAAAGCGGGACTTGCAGAGACCACTAACATGGGCTGGCCGGAAATATTTCTGAGGGGCTCCTAAAATAACATTTTGGTGCTGAACACTTCTTCGCCACGTTCATTGTGGAGAGAGCTCATCAGTCTCTGGGCCCACACCCGCAGCCAGGACGACCCCACGACCCATTGTGGCACGCCTCCTGAATTATAGGGACAGGGATACCATTCTCCGCCTGACATGAGAGACCGCCACAGTAACCTATCAGGGATCGATCCTTTCCTCCTATCGCGACCATACTCTGGTTGTCCAGGAGGCCCGAAGCAAGTTCACCGAAGCCAAACAATGCCTAAGTGCCTTGGATTTAAAATACGTATTGCTCTACCTGCATGGCTCAGGTTGTTGGTGGATGGTAAGGCTTGTTTCTTCGAAAATGCCCCGGACGTGCTTGCCTTCTGCAAACAACATGTGGCCGAGTCCCACCGCAGTCCTGCCTTGTCCTCCTGACACTCCTCTCCGGACAATACCATGGCTCCCAGTGCTGAACTCTTCACATCAGATTGAAAGTTTGCTGCTGGTAACACTACTTCAGGCTCCTAGCCCGTTGTGGCGAACTTTGGTAATGTTGCTCCAGTTTTAGATACTCTTCTTGTCCATTTTGCAGGGGTGTTTCATGCTATTGCAGTGTTTGATTCTTGTTCTTCTTTGACTGGCTCCGCCCGGACAGCTTGAACCCAGAATGACATAGTGCCCCAGATGTCTTCGGCCTGCTTAATCGATCCTTGGTGAACTCTCAGTATAGTGAATCGTTTGAGATTCCATTATGGGGGCCGTTATTGCGGTCCTTCCCGTACTTGTTGTTGCTAAATGAACTTCTATTCTTTCAGAGCTGTGGGCATTGGCTGTCGGAGGCGTTGCTGCCCCCCATGGATGAGTCCACATAACTTTATTTTGGGAATTGTTGTTGTTGGGGTGTTGTGGGGTTTTGGGGGGAGGGATACGGTTCTTGGGGCCTTAGGGCTCAGGTGTGGGTGGCGGCTGGGATCCTGGGGGTGGTAAGGTCTTTGGGTTTTGGTGTGTGTTTTATAATGGAAGTATTGTGTTTTTTTAATGAATATTGTTGGTTGTGGACTTCGCACTGCTCCCGCTATCGTATGGTTGCCGTTATACATGCTCAGAGTCCTCCTTTTTAAGCCATGACTGTAGTTCCATCTGTAAATGTACGCTTGCTTACATGTTAGAGGGCTTAATAACCCAAGAAAATGCAAACTGGTGCTCGCATATTTATAACGCAACAAAATTAAGATAGCCTTCTTGCAGGAGACCCATCTCCCACCCCAAGGTTCCACCCCCTTTGCTCCTCTTGGGGTCACAATAGACTTTTTTCAAGCTTCGGTACATATTCGCAGGGGGTCTGCACACTGATGCACCATTCCCTCCCTTTCACTCTACTGCATTAGAAAGGGGACCCGCTTTTGCGCTATCTGCTGGTTAAGGGTACACTGTTAGGTCAAACGTTACTGCTTTTCAATGTTTATGCCCCCAAACACTGATGACCCAGAGTTTTTTACTAATCTACATACCCTTCTCACTCTGCATGATTATGATGTTCTATTCCTGGTGGGGGATCCTTACATTTGGCTAAACCCCGCTTTTGATTCCTCCAACCCTCACGCCACACCAAAGGGTCAATCTCTTGTGACACTCACTGACCTGATTGGTGCATTGGACCTCCGAGATATTTGGTGACAACATCACCCCATTCAACTCACACGCGCAATGACTATGTCTTTGCTGCGGCGGTGGGTTGTCGCTGGATTGCGGGGATAGACGTACTGCCCAGCACTCTATCTGATCATTCCCCCTTAATTTTACACTTAGTGATCCCTCATTTAGCAGGGTGGGAGCGTAGTTGGTCCTTTCCCGCCTTGGCCCTTCTTGACGAGGTGTTTCGCACTGAGGTACAGGAGGCCATTATGGAATACTTCGCCCTAAACACTGGATCAGTGCCACACTACTCCACTCTCTGGGACGCCTTTAAGGCGTACATATGGGAGTCATTATTTCCAAGCAGGCAGGGGTGTTGCGTTCGATCCAGGGAAGCCTTGCAGGAGTGGAGGCTGAACTGGCCCTCTTGGATGAGTCTTCCCGTGACCCGATGGTGCAGACCAAGCGGAATTGTTGTGAATGTATCTAGGACCCTAATTCGATATTCCCGATTTATGCCCTTATGTAGTTATAACAAATAATATCCTTATAAAGGCATAAGAATCATATCCATATTTAGTCATAGCCAATGCAGTCCAAATACGGCAAGGCTACTCCCATAGACTCCTAGAAAGTACAACGCGCTCTTTAAACAAACCAAGCCTCCAGCAGCCCGGGAATTCCCTCTGCTTTTGTTTTGATTTGCACAAGAACTCCTGGAGTCCAGAAAGAACTGTAAGTTCTTAGTGACGTCTTATGTCCAACCTTACGTCAAACTCAGCACCTTTCAGGTATAAATATACCAACACTTGCCTTAAGCAAATACACGGTGGTTTGGAGCAGAGTGGCTATCTACTTGCCCAACGCCCAGCTGATGCGGGTGCTGAAGGAAGCGGACCCTCCCATTTGACGCACTGAGAGAGACGCTTTCTTTTCTCCTGCCGAGAAATCCAGCTCCAGTGTTTCCAGTCACCCTTGCGGGTTGCTGGGAGATCGAGTCCTGAGAGAGAGATACAAGACCTCCTTCATTCTATAAACAAGGTACGGAGCTGAATAGATGCTTAGAGAATTCTTGAAGCAGATTCTTGGCAAAACTATCTTAACTTACTTACTCCTTCCCACGAATTAGGCTTAGGTCAGGTACACCGGGGTAGGCGTATTTTAGAAACACCAGTTGAGCACGTTTAGTCAATGATTTTATGTATGTATATATTTTATCTGTTTTAAGTATCATATGGCTCAGAGACCATATCAATGCTTTTACAGTATTATTTTATAATACTACTTTTACTGTACGCACTTTACTTTATAACAAGTATTGCAATTGTGGCAATTCATTTCTCTCGCATGAGAAAGAAGACTGCTCAATAAATAACAATTTTTATTGAAAACGCCTGTCTATCTATTTCTCTGCACTCTGGTGAAACTAAGCATGCACGATTGACTGAGTGAAATAGCTGTCTATTGTTTTCACACGACTCTGGAGATATACTCCTTATTCTGGGGGGAGCAAAGTTGTCATGTTTATGCAGTTGTCAGAAACTAATCCCTTCTGGTATAATCAGGAAAGTTAACTCCTTCTTATTCATTCGAGAAAAGTTTCTAGTGACCTCTGAGCTAGCTGGCATACCTAATTAAGGGCCATATGTATCATACTTCCGTTTAGCGAATTCCAAATAGCGAATTTTAAGGAATCGCTATTTGGAATTCGCAAAACGGTATGTATGTACAAAATCGCTTTTCAATAGCGATTCCTTAGCATTCCTAATTTGCGATTAGCAAATTGCTAATCGCAAATTACCCATTCATTTCCATGGGCCAGGAGGCCCATAGGAATGAAAGTGCAATTTGCGATTAGCAATTTGCTAATCGCAAATTAGGAATTTTTTCAAGGGTGCAGGGGTGTCTCAAGAACACCCTGCTGCACCCCTGAAAAAGACATTTGGGGGCATATGGCGCACATACATGCCCTAAGGGCATGTATGGGCGTCATGTGGCACCTTTGTTTTTTTGTAAAAAAGCTTTTTGAAAAGAATTCGCAACTGCTGGTGGTGATTTGCGAATCCTTAATGGCATTTTTTGAATATTTTTTGTTTGATACATTGCATTTAAGAAATCGCAAAATTTGCGATTCCTTAAGTGCAATCGCAAAATAAGGAATAGCAAATTTTGCTATTCCTTATTTTGCATCAAACATGTTTGGTACATACCATTTATCTAATTAGCATTCGCAAAGGCCGAAATTCGCAGAATTTCGGCCTTTGTGAATGCTAATTAGCTTGATACATATGGCCCTAAGTCTAACATATTCAGTAGAGACCTAGATGACCCCAGTCCGACGTCTAAACTATCATTTATGTTATTCCAATACGCAGAGCCTATTGGGAATATAGGAACTACACTACAGAATGCGTTGTTGCTAGATATCAATGACCATGCAGACAGGGAGGTGTCTCTCCTAGGCAAACATTATTCGGCAAGGCGCTACGGGGAGGGTGAGCGCCCAGGTAAGACTTTGGCCCATCTGGTAAACCCCCCTAGAGGGGTTGGACATATTACATCTATCATCCCTGGGGACGGAACTGCTGCCACGTCCGTCTCGGACATTGCAGCGGAACTTGTGGCATATTATTGATCACTCTTGTCAGGATTGAGCAAACTTCAGTTAAGGTCCCATTCTTAACCCCTATCTACAAGATTAATGAGGTTCATTCAGGGCTTCGTTCTCCCATTAGCTGGAGTCAAAGGGTAGCTAAGGTGTTACACAGATCGGGTTAGTCAGATCCTCAACTAACATGAGAGGGCGCATTGGTCGGTTAGCGTTCTAGTGCATCCATATTTGCCACGCACTGACTGCCATTTCGTGCGCGAGCATTTTGAAAGCTGCACGCTTCAACTGTGAAACTACCGAAGACGGACTTTTGCTCTTCTGGATCCAGTCAAGTCCTTCTTCTGATTCCTGGAGTGTTTCCCCGCATTCCTTCCTGACTATTTCTTCCCTGAATTGCCGTCTTGAGTTCCGAGGCGGTTGTTCAGTGTAGTGCAGGATATCTGTCAGGTACCATTTAGTTTAACGTCTTATCCATGGGCTTCCATTTCTTCGTATCCTGCTCTGGAGCCGGGTAAGCGTTTGTGGTCAATTTGAAATACTCGCATGTATAGAGTGAATGACCACATTATTCCAACACATGTTAACTTAGCAATTCTGAGTCAGTGAACTCTTGGTTCATTTAGAGGGCGCTCTACAATAAGAAAAGCTATAGCGCCTGGACATTTATAGACATTCTCCTATTTCTTCATGACTAAGACTCTTGCATGCGCAATTAATCAGCTCATGAAAACACCTAACAGCGCAGAGCTGTTGGTACTGTGCTAACACTGAAATGTCTTCCACTAGCATGCATAACTAATCTGCATGTGAAAACTTCTAACTGCGCAGAGTTGCCAGGACAGTGGTAACTTCAAAACTGAAAGGATTTGGTTAATAAGTAGATAGAAACATATATATATATATATATATATTTATATATATATATATATATATATATATATATATATATATATATATATATATATGTATATGCTTTCACAAAGTGCACCGCCTTGGGAAAAAAATGTGCAAGGTGCTGCAGGGGCGATGAACTGTTCGAGCCTCGGCGTGGCCACAGGAGATTTTTAATAGACTGTGCGGCGTGTTTTGAGGCCCACTGGAGGATTTTAATATCAAGGAATGAATCCTGGCAAATGGAACGACCTACTGATAGGGTTTTGAATGAAAGCACTCCAATAACCAGAGTGCACGGCGTAAAAGGAAGTTACCTGTTAAAATGCCGAGAATTCACTGTTTTCGTTTGTTCAGCAGAGCCTGTGAACAGGAGCCAGGAGGCTCGAAATGCATTAGGCGAATTGAACTCAGAACATGTTTGCACAGTATCCTCCTGCAATCAATAAAGCTGTGCCTTAACCTTCTGTGGAGTGGCGCTTTCTTTTTTGGACACTTTGTGAAAGCATAACTAACGGCTGTCCCGCCGTGAGAGCGCACCGCCTTGGGAAAAAAATGTGCAAGGTGCTGCTGGGGCGATGAACTGTTCGAGCCTCGGCGTGGCCACAGGAGATTTTTAATAGACTGTGCGGCGTGTTTTGAGGCCCACTGGAGGGTTTTAATATCAAGGAATGAATCCTGGCAAACGGAACAACCTACTGGAAGGGTTTTGAATGAAAGCACTCCAATAACCAGAGTGCACGGCGTAAAAGGAAGTTACCTGTTAAAATGCAGAGAATTCACTGTTTCCGTTTGTTCAGCAGAGCCTGTGAACAAGAGCCAGGAGTCTCGAAATGCATTAGGCGAATTGAACTCAGAACATGTTTGCACAGTATCCTCCTACAATCAATAAAGCTGTGCCTTAACCTTCTGTGGAGTGGCGCTTTCTTTTTTGGACACTTTGTGAAAGCATATATATGTGTATATATATATATATATTTTACTTACCACCATTCATGGTACCACCAGTTTCTAGTTGGAGAATCTACAAACTGAAAGAAACTACAAGACAGTATTTGCTGGAAATTACCATACTAGGCTCTTCATATAGTCATCTATCCAGCTCAGAGGGAGGCAAAAGTCCACACATGCTCAGGTAAAGCTTATACAGAGGGACCCTCACCCGATATTCCCTAGAAATTAGAACTGCAGTAACCATCTGTTTATTGTTTCAGGTGAACCCACTCCATTCGGAAGAATAGAGGTGAAGGCACCGGTGTGGCATTCTCTCTTGTTAATTTTCCAAATTCCCCTTTCCCCCTCATCTCTGAGTCCAGAGGCCTCTAGGTTAGAGGTGTAGGGGAGCTGTGAAATAATCAGCAAGAACATCTTCAGCCCATCGCTCCCGCGGAATAAGGAATTCCAGGTACTGCTTCTTGACAGATTGAAGTGACTTCAATTACCCTTCATCTGGGTGAAATGACAGAAGGTTTTGGTGTTAAGGCTGTGGGTTCAATCTTAGAAGGGTTGCAGAAGCAGTTAAGTGAGACTAGAGAGGAGGTTAAAAAATCCATTCAAGAGGCTAGTTATTTACGTCAGCGGATTGTTGAACTCACCATTAGTCCCAGTCCCAATTTTGGGGGTCAGAAGCCCCAAACTTTCACTCCTTCACCCTCATCTTCTGAATTAACTACTCATGTAGTTCATGCTATGTCTCCTACCATTCCCTTGGCCCCCCCAGAGAGATTTCAGGGAGAGCCTCATAAGGCGCAGGTCTTTGTTACACAGTGTTCCTTACATTTTTTGTGTAAGCCAATAATATTTAAGGAAGACCAATCAAAAGTGGCGTTCATGCTGTCTTACCTGAGTGGCGATGCTGCGGCGTAGTCTATGCCATTGGTTTCATCCAACAATCCAGTGTTATATAATTTTGAAGAATTTAAAGCTGAATTTTTGCGAATCTTCGATCGAAGAACCATTTCACAGACTACAGATAATGAGTTGCTGGATTTGAAACAAGGAAACAGAGAGTTAGTGGCTTACTTGGCCCAATTTAATAAATTAATTGTGGAAACCAACTGACCAGAGGCTAAGAGAGCAGCCATTTTTATAGGGGTCTGAAAAATTAGCTTAAGGATGGGCTGGCTCAAATCCCAAAAAGACCAACTGATGTTAATGGACCTTGTTCTTCAAATTGATCAGCGACAGTCTGAAAGACGAAGTGATCGTCGGAAAGAAACCAGACAAATTCCACCTAGATTTGATTGAATCTGAACTGAAGGAATTAAGGCTAACGAGGGTGTGTCAAATGAAGAACCAATGCAAATTGGCACAGTTCGAGATCCCCTTAGCAAATAGGAAAGAGAAAAATTACACTTGGACAAGTTGTGTATGTATTGTGGTGGGTCGGGCCATTTTGTAAAGGAATGCCCAAAGAGACCCAAAACAAATCAGTGGGTAAAAGACAAGCTCCACCAGTAGACAGAGTTGCTCTGGTGGGAGCAGATAAGGAGACAACTCCAAATCCAAAAAATGTAAACTAGAACCGGTTTGTGCAGTGGATGGTACCAACCTTTCCTCTGGTACAATTGCTTTTGATACTGAAGTGATTACTGTGATGGGCCCTGGAGAACATAGAAGTTACATACGTTTTAATTTAATTGATGCCCCACAGTTTCAGATGATGTTAGGGTTGCCTTGGCTCACAGAACATAACCCAAAGATTGATTGGGCAAGACGAACTGTAAAATTAAGTTCAGATTATTGTTTAGAACATTGTTTTCATCCACACCCGAAAGAGAAAGAGCCATCTCAGTCATTTTGTCTGGCAAATCAATCTCAAATGATCTGTACCGTGGAAGTTCCAGAAATACCAGAAGAATGAAGGAGAAGCTCAGAAACGTCCTCCTCATCGAGATCGATTTGGAACCTGGAGCCTCTATACCATGTAGTCGTATATATGCCCTATCGGAGTCAGAGAACCAGCATTTAAAAGACTATCTGGATCAGAATCTTGCCAGTGGGTTTATTCAACCGTCTCAGTCACCAGTCTACCCCCCGTTTTTTTATCCCCAAGAAGGATGGAAGTCTGAGATCTTGTATTGATTATAGAGCATTAAACCTAGTCATTAAGAAAAATCGATACCCACTACGACTCATTTCGGAACGTCTGAACCAAGTCAAGGATGCTCACATTTATAGAAAATTGGATTTTAGAGGGGCCTATCATTTGGTTCGTATGGCAGAAGGAGATGAGTGGAAGACGGCGTTTCGAACTAGGTTCGGATTATTTGAATACCAAGTCATGCCTTTTGGCCTGTGCAACGCCCCGGCTGCCTTTCAGCACTTTGTGAATGACATCCTGCGAGAGTTTTTCGATCATTTTGCAGTTGTTTATATAGGCAACATTCTCATTTTTTCCACGAGTTTAGAAGAACATATTCATCATGTACAAGCCATTTTGGAACGCTTATTGGAAAACCAATTGTTTGTCAAGTTAGAAAAATGTGGTTTTCATTCCACTAGGGTAGAGTTTTGGGGTTTTATACTCTCCCCAGAAGGCGTTTCCATCGATGACACCAAACTGAAGGCGATCAAGGATTGGCCAGCTCCTAAATCCGTCAAGGAAATACAAAGCTTTTTAGGCTTTGCCAATTTCCATTTACGATTCATTCAACATTTTTCTGAAAAGGTGAGCCCCATCAGGCGATTGCTCAAAAAGAATGAAAAGTTTGTTTCGGGAAAAGAAACTGAGGAAGCCTTCCAACTCTTAAAAGAAACCTTCATCACAGCTCCGATTTTACAACATCCAGATCTAAATGAACCTTTCTATGTAGAAGCGGATGCTTCCAGTTTGGCCACAGGAGGAATTATTTGGCAGCGACAGAAGAACACGGGTCAACTTCATCCGGTCGCCTATTATTCTCAGAAATTATCAGCTGCTGAGGTCAGTTATTCCATCGCATATAAGGAATTATTAGCAGTAAAAAATGCATTTCAAGAATAGCAACATTATTTGTTAGGGGCAGAACATGTGATCTCAGTCTTTATGGATCATCCTAATTTACAGTTTTTGAAATCTGCCCGAACTCTTACACCAAGACAACTAAGGAGGTCGCTCTTTTTCACAGATTATGATTTTGTCCTTACCTATAAGCCTGGAGCAGCAAATGGAAAATCGGACACACTTTCACGTTTGAATGTTGGAGGAGAGCCGGAAGTCAAGAGTGAGAGCTATATCATTCCGAAAGAAAAGATCGTGACTACATCTGAGGATGATGAGTTGGAAGACAGAATCAGAGATGAATATCAGAAAGGAGATTTTATAAAGTGGGAGTTGGAAGGCCCAGGTTGAGAGGTTAAGGATACAAAACCATTCTTTAAAGGAAAGCTTTTTGTACCTGATAAATAACTACAAAAAGAGGTTATCAATTTGTTTCATGATCATCAATTGGCCGGGCACAAGGGAGTAACAAAAACTCTTGAACTTTTGAAGTGAACTTTTGATTGGCCCCGCATGGACGGTCAGGTGAGGCAGTATGTCCCCACTTGTGAACAATGTATTAAGAAACAAGTGGTGTGGGCAATGCACAGCGTTTTGTAGAAAAATGAAGTTTTGTAAGAATGTTTGTAGTGATAAATTAATTAGAGGTGCTCCTACTGGTGGCGTAACCGTCCGTGTAGCGCCAAGTATATGAGTCCTAATGATGTGTGCACACAACTTGTGTGCACATCCCAGTGTATGGGCACACCCTCTGGTTCTACGAATATAAGTAGACTCCTTTGTCTTTCACAATTTTTTTATTGTTTCATGATTTGAAAATAAATTCTTTTCATCATTTGAAAATAGATTCTTTTCATCACATTTGATTTATATTCTCCATGATCAAATCAAATAAACATGGCTCCAATGCATTTCGGGCCAGGTGCCCTTTCTCAAGGAGCTCTAGGAACAAAGAACGAGCATCGTTGTATTAAAGACATAAACCATATGGTAATTAGCATGGTTGAGTACATCAAATCACAATATGCCAATTTAAATGAACAGTAACAGCGTGATACAGGTACCAGTGAATGTATACATACGTGCATGTGTAAGAGTGGTGAAAGCCCGAGCGTTTAAAAGAATGTCAAGTGTTTACAGAAACAGACGGGAGCACCCGGGTGAGACAACGCATTGCGATCATGCGGTCATGCCAAATATAAAAAAACAGCTGAAAGCTGAGCTCACGTTTATTGCCAGCGTTCGTTGAAACTAAACGGAGTAAAACAGGGGTGTTAGAAACAAGACCCTTGAAATGCGGGTCGCATTTGAGTTCAGGAGCTCGAAAGAGTCTCCGTCGGGCTTACCGGCATTTAGTTGGAAGTCGGGACTGCAGGGTCTCCGTACGTGTGGCTGGACGCGGCTAACCGCGGGGGGAGTGTGGTTTTGTTACGCATTGGCGTGATACTCACATAGTGATAGGACTAAGGTTCTAACAGGTAAAATAGCAATAAACGACGGACATCAAGTGGGAGAGAAAACGGGTCGGACATCTTGGGACGGAATGAAAAAACGGGAAGGTGTGAAGAAAGGAAGTGTGGGATAATGTCAAATGGTAACAAATACTGGAGTACATAACGTATTCAAAAAGAAACATAAATAACATTGGAATCAAGTCACATGACAAATGTATATAAAGTGGAACATGAAAATTAATGACGTTTGAAATGGTGTCGCACAATGAGATGAGTGTCCTTATGTACCACAAAGGTATTTTATAGAAAGCAACTCAGTTCAATACGGTCGTTAAGACCAAATGGTTTATAAGACTGAAGACGATAAATCCAGGCTGTTTCTTTTTGTAGAAGAAGTTTATTATTGTCTCTTCCTTCTTTTTTTTCTATGGTTTCTAACACCATGAACTTTAACTGTGCCACGTTGTGGTTGTGTTCCATGAAGTGCGTAGCCACACTGGATTTTAACTGTTTCGTTCTTATGTTTGATTTGTGTTCGTTTAGTCGTACCTTGATCTTTCTCTCGGTTTTTCCTATATATATTTTCCCGCAGGGACATTTGAGAAGATATATAAGGTTGGATGAATCACATGTGGCGTTGGTGTTTACTTTTATTCCTGTTCCCTTCATTGGGTGGTTGATTTTGTTGCCTGGAATAATATTGTTACAACTGTTACAGTTGAAGCACGGTCTCGTGCCTTTGTAGGTGGTTTGTCGAGGTGTTTCTCTCGATAAGATCTCTTTTATGTTGTTGGCTCTGGTGTATGCAAAGATCGGTGGATCCTTGAAAAGATCTTTAAAATCCGGTTCTGATGCCAGGATTCTCCAGTGTCCTTGTATGATTTACATACTAGATACTCCACATTGAGTGGACGATACAAAAAAATCATACAAGGACACTGGAGAATCCTGGCATCAGAACCGGATTTTAAAGATCTTTTCAAGGATCCACCGATCTTTGCATACACCAGAGCCAACAACATAAAAGAGATCTTATCGAGAGAAACACCTCGACAAACCACCTACAAAGGCACGAGACCGTGCTTCAACTGTAACAGTTGTAACAATATTATTCCAGGCAACAAAATCAACTACCCAATGAAGGGAACAGGAATAAAAGTAAACACCAACGCCACATGTGATTCATCCAACCTTATATATCTTCTCAAATGTCCCTGCGGGAAAATATATATAGGAAAAACCGAGAGAAAGATCAAGGTACGACTAAACGAACACAAATCAAACATAAGAACGAAACAGTTAAAATCCAGTGTGGCTACGCACTTCATGGAACACAACCACAACGTGGCACAGTTAAAGTTCATGGTGTTAGAAACCATAGAAAAAAAAGAAGGAAGAGACAATAATAAACTTCTTCTACAAAAAGAAACAGCCTGGATTTATCGTCTTCAGTCTTATAAACCATTTGGTCTTAACGACCGTATTGAACTGAGTTGCTTTCTATAAAATACCTTTGTGGTACATAAGGACACTCATCTCATTGTGCGACACCATTTCAAACGTCATTAATTTTCATGTTCCACTTTATATACATTTGTCATGTGACTTGATTCCAATGTTATTTATGTTTCTTTTTGAATACGTTATGTACTCCAGTATTTGTTACCATTTGACATTATCCCACACTTCCTTTCTTCACACCTTCCCGTTTTTTCATTCCGTCCCAAGATGTCCGACCCGTTTTCTCTCCCACTTGATGTCCGTCGTTTATTGCTATTTTACCTGTTAGAACCTTAGTCCTATCACTATGTGAGTATCACGCCAATGCGTAACAAAACCACACTCCCCCCGCGGTTAGCCGCGTCCAGCCACACGTACGGAGACCCTGCAGTCCCGACTTCCAACTAAATGCCGGTAAGCCCGACGGAGACTCTTTCGAGCTCCTGAACTCAAATGCGACCCGCATTTCAAGGGTCTTGTTTCTAACATCCCTGTTTTACTCCGTTTAGTTTCAACGAACGCTGGCAATAAACGTGAGCTCAGCTTTCAGCTGTTTTTTTATATTTGGCATGACCGCATGATCGCAATGCGTTGTCTCACCCGGGTGCTCCCGTCTGTTTCTGTAAACACTTGACATTCTTTTAAACGCTCGGGCTTTCACCACTCTTACACATGCACGTATGTATACATTCACTGGTACCTGTATCACGCTGTTACTGTTCATTTAAATTGGCATATTGTGATTTGATGTACTCAACCATGCTAATTACCATATGGTTTATGTCTTTAATACAACGATGCTCGTTCTTTGTTCCTAGAGCTCCTTGAGAAAGGGCACCTGGCCCGAAATGCATTGGAGCCATGTTTATTTGATTTGATCATGGAGAATATAAATCAAATGTGATGAAAAGAATCTATTTTCAAATGATGAAAAGAATTTATTTTCAAATCATGAAACAATAAAAAAATTGTGAAAGACAAAGGAGTCTACTTATATTCGTAGAACCAGAGGGTGTGCCCATACACTGGGATGTGCACACAAGTTGTGTGCACACATCATTAGAACAATGTATTAAGGGCAAGAGTGTTAAACAGTCACCTCAAGGTCTCCTCATGCCCTTGCCTGTTGACCCTTATCCATGGCATACTGTATCCATGGATTTCATTGTAGATTTGCCATCTAGTCTGGGTAATTCAGTAATTTGGGTCGTGGTTGACCAATTTACAAAGATGAGTCATTTTGTACCTCTAAAAACTCTTCCTAATGCTACTCAATTGGCCACCTTGTTTATCCAACACATTGGAAAGTTGCATGGAATACCTAAAGAGGTAATTTCGGACTGCGATCCGCAATTAGTGTCCCGCTTTTGGAGATAATTTTTGAAAGGATTAGGGGTCGACTCTCGTTTGTCCACAGTTATCATCCAGAGACGGATGGGCAAATGGAGAGAGTGAATCAGGATCTAGAGAAGTACCTAAGTCTGTACCTAATGGAACAAGAGGGTGAGTGGCCTTCCTTGCTTAGTACTGCTGAGTTTGCATATAATAATTCAGTTCATTCAGCCACTGGTTATTCCCCTTTCTTTTTGAATTCTGGCAGACATTCCAATATGTTAGTTGGAAGGGTAGAAGTAGAGGTTCCAGCAGCGACACCCAAAAAACAATCTTCAGCGTTAGATTGACAAAATAGAATGTTTCAGTTTCCTATTGGGTCTTAAAATCAATTGGGGCAAGTCGGTATTGTTCCCCATAACTGATGCGGCTGCGGCTGACGGCACTGAATACCCATTGCAGGTGGACCGAGAGACTACCAAATATCTGGGGGTGCACTTACACCGGGATAAGGGACAAGTTGTACAGTTGAACTTTGGACCAGCTATTGAACAGCTCTCCTCGCAAATAGATAGGTGAATATAACTGGCTCTCTCGATAGCTGGCCGCATCGCCCTTATTAAAATAAGAGTACTACCGCATTTTCTTTACTATTTTCGCACTATACCCATTCCGCTGACCAATGTGTTTTTTGCCCATTTACGTGGCCTTCTCATCCATCTGATATGGGCGGGTCGCAGACCTCGGGTGGCTTGGGACACTCTTACCCTCCCCTATACCTGGCGAGGATTCGCAGTTCCAGATCCCCAACTGTATTTTCTGGTGGTGCAGGCGCAATATGCCCACCATTGATATCATCCTGGTGCCAGAATACCTTACACAAAAATGGACAAGGAGCTGGCTGCCCCAACACCTTTAGCGTCCTTACTCCCAAAGGGAATCCCCCTTGATGCCCATGACATTCAACCCCTGGCCACCACGTGTTGGGATTGGCAAAAGCTGAATCGACTATACAGGTCTGGTCCCCTTTACTCATCTACTCTACCGATTGCCAATACAATAACTCCTTTTTGCTGTTAACAACTGATAGAGGGGTGCTTGTGACCTTGGCCAAGCTGGGGCTCGACACCTTTGGTTCTCTATTTCAGGATGGTCGGGCATGTAAGCTGTCTGATTTGACACAGCTTCCTGGGCTCACCGGTGTGGATACTCTTAATGTGGCTTGGCTCCACGGAACGATCCGCTCTGCCTTTGCTACTTACCCTGCCTCTCATGACGGCTTCCCCCCCGCTCACCCTTCTTATAGCTGACACTGCGGGAACACATTTGGTCACTAAACTATATAAGGCATGTATGACACTCCGGCCGGGACGGGATAGCGGGGCACGCCAGAGATGGGAATCTGATATTGGACGTCCCCTTACGGACAAGAAATGGACCTACTGCTTGGAGCAGACACACAGGGTATCCCCTAATCATAGACACAAGTTACTCCATTTTAAATTTCTCCACAGAATTTATGTGACTCCTCTGCAATTGGGTAAATTTGACCCTTCTAAACTGACAAATTGCCCCAAGTGTAACGCCTTGGATGCTGACTTCTCCCACATGTCCTGGTCCTGCCCCCACGTCTTGCCCTACTGGCAAGAGGTATTTGATGTGCTATCTCAAATCATTGAAACACCCTTGGTTCCCTCACCTGAATTGGGGTTGCTGGGATTGGTCCATCGACTCAAACTATGCAATAGACGTTTTACAGTGCTTGCCCTACTGCTTGCAAAGCGCAAAGTAGCCTCTCTCTGGGGCGCCAGGACCCGTCTCACTAAGGTGGCCTGGCTTATGAGCATGGCATACTGCAATGTTCACTCTGAGATTTACACCTCGCTCCAGCCTCCGTCCTCCTGGCCTCGAGATATCTGGTGCATATACCGCACATTTCTACAGCGAACACTTCACGCTTCCCAGGCTGTCCCTGCCTAACCGGGTCTCCCCGTGAACTTAGAGGACGTGTACAGGACCCCTGGCTGCACCACACCGAGTGCTAGTTGCAATGGGTGTATCCCCAATGGCTCTGGAATAGTTATAGCATGCACGCCAATGACGCCATTACAGGCACTACACTACTTCTTAATGTGGGGTATTGCGTGGAGTCGACCTCACTTAATATGATATGTTTTCTATTTTTATTCTTTTGAGTAATAAGTAAGTATGTATAATTTGAATTTGGTTTTTTCAATTTTTTTGTAATCCTCTTTTTCTTTTGGCGTATCTATCCTATTGGTATTTTTAAATCGCTCTCTGGTCTGTTGTAATCCATGCTTTACCCTATTTTTTATTATTACATTTGTAGAGCGCCGCTAATCAGCAAAAAGGTCTCTAAGCACTGTGTCATAGAGCGGCCGTCCGCGTTCCGTTGTGCCCCTGAAGCCTACTGATGAACCTAATGGAACTAATCAAATGCCTCTAAAAACAGCATTGTCTTAAGCCTTTTCCTAAATGGAAACAATCTATCTATCTTGTGCATGTCATCTGGTAGCTTATTCCACATCTGGGGAATACAGACTGAAAAGGCTCTGCCACCAAAAGTCGCCATACTGACACGGGGACAAACAAGGAGACTAGCCTGTGATGAACGAAGCTGACGGGCCGGTGCATAAGGCTTCAAACGGTCCTTGATGTATTTAGGGGCTGCACCAAACAGGGGTTTGTGTGCAATACACAAACCCTTAAAGATGATCCTTTGTTTAATAGGCAGCCAATGCAGTTGACGCAGCAAGGGAGTAGCATGTGTTCTGCGGGGCAGTTTGAATATCAACCTGGCAGCGTCATTCATCACCACCTGGAGCTTCCTCAGCAGAGAGCCAGGCAGACTAATGTAGACTGCATTGCCATAACCCAGCCAAGATAATATTAGAGCAGACACAACCAACTGCATAGTGGTGGAGGACAACAAAATAGATAGTTCCGGAGCTGGGGCATCAACCCGATGCAGCTTTCCAAAACAGCTGACACCTGGGTCTTCATAGTCAAGCTAGAGTCCAATTTAATGCCCAAGCTTTTCACCACTGGTACTGGTGTTGGAGTAGTGCCAAGCTCTTGGGGCCAGAAAAGGCTGGACCAGGGAGAGGAGGCTGGGGAGAGTACCAGAACTTCTGTCTTATCAGGGTTCACCTTTAAGGAGTTGGAGGTCATCCAATTCATGGTGAACCGAAGGATATTCTGGATGTTCCTCTGTGAGTCACCGGAGTTGTCAACATGGACAATTAACTGAGTATCGTCGGCGTAGTTAAACACCTGGCAGTCTGCCTTTGCCAGGGCCTCAATCAAGGGTTGGAGATAAATGTTAAAGAGCAGAGGTGACAGTGCCGAGCCCTGCGGAACCCCCCAGCAAAGGCTGCTCTGTTTAGACATAAAATCTCCTAATTGGACCTTCTGCCGACGATCCTCCAGAAAAGAGGTGAACCACTAGAGGGCCATCTCGGTGATTCCCAGCTGCCGCAGGTGAGCTAATAGCTGCCCGTGGTTCACTGTATCAAAGGCGGCTGAGAGATCAAGTAGGATTAAGGCTGAGTTGGTCTTCTTGTCAGTTGCCAGTCGAAGATCATCCAAGACTGAGAGCATAACTAACTCTGTGCTGTTGAGTGCCCTGAACCCCGCTTGCCGATAGTGCAGCAGGTTATGTTGTTGGGTGTATAGTGCGAGGGCTCTCAGGACATTCTGTTCAAGTACCTTAGCCAGAAACGGTAGTTGGGAAATGGGTCTATAGTTTTTCAGATTCCTAGTATCTGCCCCCGCTTTCTTCAGCAGTGGGAGAAGTATCACTTCCTTAAATTTCTGGGGCACTGTTCCAGAAGTCAGAGATGAATTCAGGATGGACAACACTTCAGCCTTGACCAGGGGAATGATCATCTTGAACACCTTAGGAGGACACAAGTCCTCAGGTGACCCAGATTTCACTTTAGCCACTAAGCGGGTCAGGTCATGTGATTCAAGCACAGGAAGTTAGAGAGAAGCCCAAGCAGTTAGATGGCTCCTGTTCCGCTGAGTATAGACAGGGCGGGGAAAGGCAAGAGGCGATGTGCGTATTCTTAATAGCCGTAACGATGTCTTCGACTTTGTTCAGGAAGAAGCACTGTATATTGTCACAGTCAGCTTGTTTGAAGGCTGGTTTTTGCACCATTGGCCTACTCAGCTCTCTGAGTACAGTGAAGGTCTCTTTTTGCATGTCACTTGCCTCGTTGATCCTAGATTTAATATCGCTATTCAGTCCTGCTTCCGATTCAAGCGCCTGTCTTGTCTATTATTGTACTGACTTTTACGTTCTTTTGTATTATAAATCTGGAAAAATAATAAAAAAATATTTTTAAAAAGGTACTTTGTGTCAGTCATCTTATCCTACAGAGAAAGGGGCCCACCTACCTGCATAATTTACTAACACCCTATTACCCGACCCGTCAATTAAGATCTAGCGAGACGGGGCAGGTTAGCATTCCATCTATCAGGAAAGCGAGGATGGGTGGTCACTCTTTCCGTTTCCTGGCAGCTCAGCACTGGAATAAACTCCCCCTGGTGCTACGGTTGGAGGATTCGGAGACTAGCTTCCGAAAGGAGTTGAAACTTGGCTCTTTACCTCTGTTGGCATATCTGTCTAACCGGTCTCTGCTCTCTCTGCCCTGTCCAGAATATGTGCCTTTTTGTGCCGCAGCGCGGGGACACACTAGTTCATAAATTTATAAATGTGTTTATTATTAATATTAATATTATTAATGGGGACGCCGCCTGACTATTGTAGGTGCCTACGGTGGCATCCCCCTTCGTTTTTGACAAGCAAGAAACCGCACAACAGCATCTTGGAAACCCAACCCGCTGGAGTGATGGTGAGTCTGGCTAACACAAGAGTGGGGAGGGTGTTGTGATCCTATTCCCCCCACAGTAGCAGCTGCCCCGAGTGGTAGTGGGCAGCTGCCTTACCTAAGGGAACCTACCGGGCCAAATGCGGGAGATCCTGCGAGGTCGCCCCACTGGAGCAGACAGTTAGCGTGCATCTCGCCCTAATGGGCTGGTACGGGCTGTATTTTGTTGTGGACAGTCCTTTCAACCCACGCTTGTCTACGGGACTCCCGGTCCATTTAGAGAAAATGGTGAGATGCACCCTTTGCTCCATGAGCATCACATACGTTGTTTTCATTACAGAGGTAGCTAGGGGGAGAAAGTCTTGAGGCTTCGTTGAGAAAGGAGCATTTTGAGGAACGAATCCTGGACACCCCTGTGTGACAGCTTGCACTCTGTGGGGGGTTTAGGAAGGTAGGCCCCCCTTTTTACCAGTTTTTGCTGTGGTGCTCTGCTCCTGTTCTACAGTGTATGCATGGTGCTGAGCCCTCATATGTGTCATGATTACTGTGGTGCCCGGTTGCCAATTAGGATGCTTTGCATAATGCTTCATACCAAGGGGCATCAGTAAGTTAGGATGTATGCCTAAGAGATTATGCATAATGTGTCTAGGTCTAAATATAATGATTGCCTAATGTGATTTATGTGATGTATATGCTTCATGTGATTCATGCCTAAATGTGATTTATGTTTAGGAAGTTTATGCATAATGTGTTCATACTGGTGAGGCCTAGTGCGTGATGTATTTATGCTAATGAGGTTTGGGCCTAATGTGATTTATTGCCTAATGTTGTGTTATGATATTTCAGGATGGTGTCTAATGCTAATTTGATAATGCTTAGTTCATTATGGTACCATTAGTTACTGGTTGTGGTTTTACTTACCTGTTCCGATGGTTCTGACCATGGCCTGATTGGCCTGGTCCTGTATATAATCCCCTGTGAATATTGCCTAGTGCCAGTTGGCACAGTGTAAATGTGTGATTATGTTTCTAATGTGTTTTCGATAATACAAAGGCTATTTTTGATATAACCTTGTATGGAGTTTCTTTTTGAGTGTGCCTAGTGAGTTGCTGTTGTGTGTGTGTGTTGCACAAATGCTTTACACATTGCCTCTGGGATAAGCCTGACTACTCGTGCCAAGCTACCAAGTGGGTGAGCAGGGTTATCTTCAGCGTGTAACTCCCTTGCCCTGACTAGAGTGGTGGTTTCTGTCTGGCTTAGGCACGTGCCCTAGCCAATCAGAAATCCCATTTCTAACAGTATTCTTGACTCTTGTTACTGCAGCACTTTGACAATTCTATATCTGGCACCTCTCATGTTCACCCGTTATGATCCCAGGCCATGATGGCTCCAAAGTGCTACTTGCGGGTGACTTAGCTAATGCTAAAACTGGGTTTTTAACCATGATAAGAGTTTATGTTTGTATTGTATTGCAGCAGAACCTTCTTACAACAGACTAGGGTTCCAAGTTCAACTAAAATGTCATTTGTGAGTCACTAGGTGTGAGGAGGAAATCCACACTGCATCTACATGTGACATTTAATATTTAAACCACTAGTGCGCCTCCTGCACATCAATAATGATGATGATCTTCTTTAAAAGTCAAAATTTCCAATTGGGTTAATTGAATAATTACCATGTTTAAGAAGCAGAGGCATGTTATGGTGTGTGGGAACCTCACAAAAAAGATCCACTCACTTACCCACTTCTCTCACCTCCCAAGTCTCCACTCTGTAACACCTGGTACATAATTTAAATATTCTGGCCTTACATTCTCTTCAGCCCACCTTTGGTCTTCCTTCAAACCTCATCTATTTGACTTAGTCCATTGCCTGATCTCCTTATTAGAGGGTAGAGATAAGGCATCATATTTATCACTTGGTGTGTAGAGAAAAGTCTTTAATAAGCCTGCCCAATGTAACTTCCTATATGTATTTAAAGACCACATGGAGGCTGTGGAGTCATGTTGTAGAGATGGCTTAATACCATTTGACAAACCACCGATTTTTTGTGGTTTGTGGAGACCAGAGGATGGCAGTGGAAGACGGTAGATGCCTTTATTGCCACCTGCCATTCAACTACTTCAGACATCTATGTGAAAATCTGGTGGATATAGGATCTGTAGCTGCTTTTCTGCAGCTTTTCCTTGGTCCTTTGAAACATGGAAGATATAGGGCGAGCCCAGAATTTTGGCCACTTTGCCATGCTTCACATGATTTGGCTTTTCACTCATTTTATATGACAGCATTAAACACGTTTCAACAGATATTGCTAATGCCACTATTCACTTTCTAGAGAATCCAAACGCAATAATGCATTTTCATAATAGAAAACTGTTTGTTCTTTGACTTTTGCTAATATTTTGAAGCCCATAGTGATGGAAACAAATGGTTTAGTGATGTGTCTAAGGGCTTGAAGATCACTGAACTATTCACAGCTCTTGTTAGAAATTCATGTTGACAGCTGGCCAGCGTGTTGAAGCCTGGCTGAAGTGTGAACCATTTCATGCCCAGTACTCTGTGAATTTGAAATGCAGAGCTTAAATTATCTGTACATTCAAGGAACGCCTTAGAATGCTGCTAGCTGGGTTGTAATAAACAGAAATAGAAGAAATATAATGAATAGCTCAAAAAAGAAATAAAATTAGGCAATTTGCAGAGAAATTAAAACATTACTATTCCATCCATTAATTATTTATGTTGATAAATGTATTTCTACTTTAATAAGCACATACATGCTTTCCATGGAGAAGTGGCTTGATTTTAGCATGGTGATGTACATTAATGAGTAAGCATGGATAGGCATGGCTTATAAATACATTCAGCCGCGGCCAGTAGTGGGATTACCGTCCGGGCAGTGACGTGGGGAGGGGGAGGGGCAGGGTGGGGTGTAATAATGTATGGATTACGGACTTTAAAAGGTAAGTAAACATAAAAATAAATAAAACGAATTTCGTTGCTCACACTGCATCACCAAATGCGATGCAGTGTGTGCAACGAAATTTGTCTTATTTATTTTTATGTTTACTTACCTTTTAAAGTCCGTAATCCATACATTACTACCCTCACCCTCCCCCTGCCACGTCACCGCCCGGCCGGTACTTCCACTACCGGCCGCGGCTGCACACATTGCCTATATGTTGCACCTTCTCACATCATTGCTCTTTCAAAAAAGTCCCCTTTGATAAAACAAATCACGATGCCTAATCACATCTGTTGCAGATCAGACAATGCTCATTTGTGTAAAAATGGTGAGGTACAATTTTGCTGCTTGTGTAATCAAGAATACTGTAAACATGTTTATGTTTTTTCTGGACAAGGGAAAACCCGAAGGAGTAGCACTAGGGTCCTTGGGCAGTAATCTATTGTACAAGACAGTGGACCCTAGTTATTTAGGATCATGTAAAGGAATAGACATATACTAAATAGTATATAACCTCTGTCCAGCCGGACAGGAATTTATTATTTAGATTTTTTGTAATGGTTCAGATTTTTCAACATTTATACAAAAGTGGGCACAACCTGTGACCCACAGGAGACAAGACAAAACAAGTGACAAGATTTTATGTAGAAAGCGCACAAGGCGGTCTGTACTATTACTCAGTATAACAGACTAAGATTCATTTTGAGCAACCCATTGTTAGCAACATTTCTGTAAATTCATAACAACATATGGTGCTTTTAAAGTCGACGACGTTTCGATGCAATTCAAAGATACATGCATCATCTTCAGGACAAAACTATTAAGCCATGTTTGTCTTGAGATTATTTACCGGAAATTGATAAAATAAGTTCCTGCATTGAGCAAGACCTCTCACACATTCCATTTGGAAGCCCGGCAGCACCGCGTTCCAGATCCAGGAACTTATTTTTATCAATTTCCGGTAAATTCCCCGTGCTGACCAACCTGAAATGCCATGCAAATATCCCGCGGCCCCCTGACTTAAAAAACGGCTATTATAATCAGCCCATAACTGCAACACGGCTATCGTATTCAGCCCTTCCAGTGGTTATGTAACATATGTAAAATAATCTCAAGACAAACATGGCTTAATAGTACAGACCGCCTTGTGCGCTTTCTACATAAAATCTTGTCACTTGTTTTGTCTTGTCTCCTGTGGGTCACAGGTTGTGCCCACTTTTGTATAAATGTTGAAAAATCTGAACCATTACAAAAAATCTAAATAATAAATTCCTGTCCGGCTGGACAGAGGTTATATACTATTTAGTATATGTCTATTCCTTTACATGATCCTAAATAACTAGGGTCCACTGTCTTGTACAATAGTAAACATGTTTATAGCGGGTTTGTGCAGCATTATTGCACTGACTGGTCCTCATTTTTAGGTTTTGCCTGCACAGGGCAGTCTCTTATATATAAAGAAAATATGTTAAAATGAGCTTAGAACTGGACCATTAGTTACCTTCACTTACCATTGGCTGGCTCCCACGTGGGTCTTGTTTCCTTGCTGTCTATGTGTCAGTACCTCCTCCTCGCCTCCGTCTTCCTCCTGGGATTCGAGTTTATCTTGGTCGTGCTGTGGACCCTGGACCAAGTACTGCTTCAGGAGGCCAGTGTCTTTCCACTGCAGACTCCAGCTGGTACTCTTTTTTCATTACTTTGAAGTATACACTCCCGCCTTCCTCCCACTTGTGTTTTTCTCACTCAAATCACTGCTCAGTGTCTCCTCACCTCCTACCCTCATCTTGTTTTGGTTGTCACCCGACCCTCCATCCCGTGTCTGTTGTTTAATCCTCCCCACCTAAAAGGACCACACAGTAAAACTGAACTGTAGCTTACTGAGTGGCTAGCATAATACACAAACCCCAACTTTGTAAAACTTTGTGATAGGTGTTTGTGTAGAGTGTGGTGCCGGGCCTCAGGCCCACACGGCAGGAAATAATGAAGACAGACACCCAGGGATGTACTATGGTAACTGGCCCCAAGCACGTGCACTCGGGCCTTTTTATTGACGGGCCACATCACTCGTGGCACCTGTGATGGATGGGTGTGGGAGTGCAGTGTGTCCAGCCCTTGAGGGCGCGGCTGGGATGAGAACTTCCTGCGGGACACTAGAACACTACATTCCTCCCTAACTTTATTGAGGAACAAACAAAGTGTTAGTCCAACCTGTGGGGATAAACAAACAGTTACCTAAATACCACAGGGTCCATCAGTCTTTTGAGTCAGGTGGTAGGACGATATCAGACACGGGCTGGTGACTTTGTTTGCAGCAGAACCTTCTCGGCGGGCACTCGTAGTTTAACCTGAGGGACTCAGGACATGACCGCTGGCTCGGAGACGTCCGCTGCAGACTGTTGGTTCGCTGACAATGACATACATGGCTTGCTGTCTTGCATGGCTTCCAATTTGCTGACATCAGTGATGGTCTGTGGTGAGTTCTAAATAGTTCCTTTTAGTGGGTTGCATTGTGAACGTGGATGGAGTCCCACATGAGAATTCACAGAGGTGTTGCTTGATTTGGGGCTTGGTGTCTTACTGGGCTTTGCTGTCCTTTCTTTCTTGGCACGTTCCTGTGCTGGGGTAGTCCTGGGCCCTGTGTATCTCTTTGCTAGATGTGGGTTTCTCATGCGTGCATTCATCTGGTACATTGGACTTGCTGCATAGGGACAGAGACACTGTATGCCTCTGTTGTGCCCTTCTCTTGCAGGGCAGCTGGGTGCGGTCAGTTCTGGCACTGGTTGTGTTTTGCAGCCTCAGTTTCCATTGAGCGAGGACACCGCAGAGCTGTAGGTGTCCCTATTTTCACCTGTTAGTTGGGGTTGAGGTTGGATGCACTCTTCTGTTGGCGTGCTTCCTTTCCTCTTCCTGGGTGTTGCGTGCTTAGGCTTTGCTGCTGTGGGCCTTTGGTCACGCTGTTCTGAAAACTTTCTGCTGGGTTAATAGTCTCTCCCTTGTGCTTTGTCGTTGGCTTCCAACAGACTCTTGGCACTTTGCATAGCTGTAGTAGGTTTAGACTTCCTAAGCTCTTTGCTATTTGGGGGTTCGGAGATTCTTCCTTTCAGCCATTTGGCAGCACCTTTGGCACCTCTCTGCTGTGGTGTTGGGATCAGTGCTCAGTCTCTTCTGGCTGTGGCTTGCTGCCTTTTGGCGTTGCTGCTTAGAGCTTGACGTGCTGTGTTCCCTTATTCAGACTGGGCTTTCCAGGCTATGCAGCTTCTGGGCTTCCTTGGTGCCCTTTCCCTGTGGGGGGCAATCAGTTTTTTTTCCCTTCTCACATGTAGGCATCTCAAAGGCGGCTTGTGGCCTTCACTTGGCAGTCTCTTTAGTGATTGTTGGTAGCATAGCCCGTTTCTCATGGGGGCGCCTGCAAGTTACTTGCTCGTTTTAATTGCAGTTCCAGGGCTGCTGCTAGGTGGAGCTGTGCCCACCTCTACCCGTCTCAGGCAGATTTTACACTGGTGCATACACCGGTTTGTCTCCAACCGAGGGTAAAGGAACTGCCTAATACTTGAGTGGAGGAGCAACCTTGCTTTGTATGGGACTGTGTGCGCAGGACTTGCCTTCTTCATCTGTTCTTCATGCCGCTTTGTCTAATAGTAGGTATGAAGCCCTGTACGTGTGCAGCAGGGTGCCACTAGGTGATGTCAGTCGCTTCGTTCACCGGCCTGGGCAGACTGGCTACCACTGCAGGGCCGTGCTTCTCATGTGAGCTTTGTGGAGTGACTCGAGGACTCTGTTGTACACTGCTAGTGCAGTGATTGACACACTGGCCTGTCTCTCTCCTTATTGCTGCTGGAGCCACGGCTGGCAGCCTCTTCTCCTTCAATGCGGTGGTGACTAAAGGCCACCACGTGGCGGTGCAGCGTATCCTGCTGGCGTAGCGCTATCCTCAGCATGGGCCCGACAGCTTTCCACGCTACTGGCCTCATACAGTTGTGATGTTGGTGTTTCACACCGTCGTTTGTGCTCCTCCCGCAGGTGTCGGAATGCCCACAGTGCAGGATGGAAGCAGAGCAGGCAACTTCCTCTGCGGTTTCCAGGACTGCAAGGTGATGGACACCCTCTATTATGATGTGGGTGCTACCGGAAGCAGACACAGCCGCGCAGATGGCAGGGTTACCCAGGGGGTCGTGTGTCCTCTTTGCAGCGGCCGAAGATGCAGGGTGAGTGAATTTTTGTCAGTTTCTTTTACTTACGCGTGGCTTTTGCAGGGAGGACGACAGCAAGCGGGGGTAACCTGCTGTAGCGATGCTGGTCCGGTCATGCTGGGCGGCTGTGAAAGCGCTTGGGAACTCAAAGAGTTAGTCATTACTGATGCATCTCGTGGTGCTTGTCAAACCCTGTGGGGTGTAGGGTTTTGGCTTTCTCGCTGCTCGCTGGGTGCATTGGGACACTCCTTCCTTGCGATGGAGTCCTCCTTGAGCGAGCAGCAGCAGCAGGCTCTCCTGGCTGGAGTTGCGGCCTGTTCTGTGCAGGTGTAGCCTCCATTCTTGCTGTCCTTTTTGGCAGCCTTTCCTGCTTAGTGTTGGATGACAGTGTAATTAGTGGTGCATGCCTCACCGTGGAGGCCGCAGCACCTCCACAGCGTGTCCAGCAGATAGGCGTCTGCCGGATCGGGCTGCTGTGCGACGCCGCACAGTCTTAGTCACCCACCTCGGACCTCTCAGCATCACGGGCTACTGCAGGTGCAGGCTGCCTCCTGTTCGAGGAACTCACCTCCCCACCAAGAAGCAGTGGAGCAGCAGCTACGGCGCGCGTGGGGTCGGATCCCATCCTCGTCGCCAATGTGGTGTTGGGCCTCAGGCCCACATGGCAGGAAATAACGAAGACAGACACCCAGGGATGTAGTATTGTAACTGGCCCCGAGCACGTGCACTCGGGCCTTTTTATTGACGGAGCCACATCACTCGTGGCACCCGTGATGGATGCGTGTGGGAGTGCAGTGTTTCCAGCCCTCGAGGGAGTGGCTGGGATGAGAACTTCCTGCGTGACACTAGAACGTGTCTTGCAGGACACTACACAGAGGATTGCTTCTATACTGAAGGTTCTGGGCTTGTGTCCCATGCCCCAATGCTACTGGTCATATGAATCTGTCATTTTTACATTGAGTGTGTGGCTGCTGCTGCTTGCACAAATGTTGAATTGACCCGTTCCGCCATTGTGCAGTGATTTTGGATCGATGGTGACTGCATTTGGGGTTGTTGGACTTTGGCCCTTAGGGCAGGTTCACCCCTAGACTTTTTGCGTGAAATGGTGACCTGGCAATGGTGATTTTGGGGATTCTGCGCACTTTCACTGTGTCCCAGTGGAAAGTGCGTGCGCACTCTGAGTGCATGTGCTGAGCTAGGCCTGCCCGCCCATAGGAATACATGGGGAATGTATGTGTCCCTGGTAGTTCCTGATGCGTGGAGTGTACAGGCTTGAGTTTGGTATGTGTGAACTCGTGAGAGTGAATGCTGCGAGATGGTGTATGCAGCATGTATGTGTCTAGTAGAGAAGCGCCCTTTCTAGACATGGCTGTACGTGTGCTGTGAGGGTGCTGGCGTGTGATTGGCTGGAGCTGGCTGGCATGCCAGGCTCCAGGAAGTCTGGATGGGTCTGCCCGGTGGTGAGTGGGAGATTAGCATGAGTGATGTATGGGAGGAGTGTACCTGTGTCCTGGATGGGCTGGGTTTTCCCCACACAATGCTGGCTCCGCCCCCCTGTGGTGTGTCTAATGACCCAAGCCCTGCCAGTGAATAGAGAGGGTGGTTGAGGTAAACAGAGTACTCAAGAACCAGCTGCGACTGGTTCCGCCCCCACTCTGCACCCTCAGACAAAGGAATGCACTGTATAAAAATGAGGCTGTGTCCCCACTGAAGTTGTTCTCTTCCAGGATCCTGAGGGGGCTGTTGCTGCTGCTGGGCCAGAGGACCGCCACTTGGGGTGTCTCCCTGCCTGGAGACCCAGTGAGCTGGCTCTGGGCCCAGCCTTGCCCCCCTGCCTGCCCAAGGACTTGCTGGAAGTCTGCCCTGCTTGCTGAGGGCACCTGGGAGCGCTTTATCCTGTTTGTAGCGCTAGGAGCGCGCTTTATGCCCTCTAGCGCTTGGAAGCGCTTTGTTTTTTATTATAGCGCTTGGAGCGCTGTGATTGTCCGCCTAGCGCAGGGAGCGCTGTAAATTGCCTGTTAAGCGCTGAGGAGCGCTTTGCCTGCCTAGCGAGTGCCACCTCGCTTATTTTTGGTTAATTTGCCCCCTGGCAGGTGCCCACCCTGCCAGGGACCTTGCCGCTGTATTTTGCTTTTAAACTCGAGGGAGCCCTCGGTTTATTGAGCCCCCACCTAGAAGTGCCGGAGACGGGCCGCCGCGCTGCCCGCGACGACCCGGAAGTGCTCCTGCCGGCCGGCCAATCCGAGCGCGGCCCGGCAGAAGTCCCGCCCCCACAGCCGCGACCCGGAAGTCAGGCAGGCCGGGGGCAGGACAGAGAAGCAACCGGAAGCGGACGGGAGGCCACCACGTGCTCCGGTAAGGGGAGAAGCCGGCGTCTTTCCTTGTTCCCCCCCCCAGGCTCCCAAAGCGAGGGAGAGCCCAGGAGAGAAGGGAGAAGTGTGCCGAGAGAGCCCCGAGGAGCGGGAGCTCTCGTGAAAGAAGACCGCCGCCTCGAGGGACACCCTGGACTCAGAGGAGTCCAAGCGAAGTGCAAGGAGAGAGCCCCGAGGAGCGGGAGCTCTCGTGTGTCCCCAGTGAAGAGGAGAGAGCCCCGAGGAGCGGGAGCTCTCGTGTGTCCCCAGTGAAGAGGAGGAGCCCCTCCCTCCGCCACAGGAAGCCGGTGAGTGGGGCCCCGGGGGCATTCCTTCTTTGAGCCCAGAGAGGCTCTGGCCGCATATTTGTTTCAGCCCACGAAGGGCTCAGGGGGCATTTCCTTGTGCTTCGAGTCCCCAGGAGGGGGACTCCAACACGCCCGCATTTGTGCTCGAGCCTAAGAGAGGCTTGAGGCACTCCCAGTGTCCCGGGTCCCCCGTGAGGGACCCCCACAGCCCAGTGAGGCTGCATCTGTGTATTCAGAGCCCAGAGAGGCTCAGGGGCCATTGGTTTACTAAGAGCCCAGAGAGGCTCCACAGCGCCACATTTGTGTCATTGAGAGCTCAGAGAGGCTCTAGGGGGCACATCTTTGTTCTGGGGCATAGAGCCCAGCGAGGCTCCCACGTTGGCCCCAGCATTGTCTCACACAGCTGCCCAGCACTTCGTGGGCAGCTGCTCCGTTTAGGCCCTGACATTGGGACACATGGACAGTCACAGGTGGTGACTTGTGAGTTTGGCGCAATTGATATTGTTTTTACACCTCTGAATGAATGTCATGCATTGCATCATGTGTATGTTCTTACACCCCTACAGGTATTGTGATACATAGGTGGTTGTTTTCTCCCTAGTACGGGTGGTGCTAGTGAGGTCCTGTTACCAGTAGTGACTGGTTGTGTGCTCTATTTTTATTGTGTGCTACAGTGATTTTACATGCAAAAGTGCTATTTCTGAAAGTGCTACTTCTGACTCCTGACAGTGGTCCAGGTGGCCCTGTCTTGTAAATATCCCTTGTAAATTCTGCCCGTGCCTCTGGCACATTGTAAAGTGTGTGTTTTATCTAATGTGTTTTGGTGTAATACAAAGGCTATTTTTATATAACCTTGTGTGGAGTTTCCTTTGTGGTGGGCCGTTGGTTGTTGTTGCTGGGGTGCGTGCGCAAATACTTAGCCTACATCGCCTCCAAGTTTAGCCTTGCTGCTCGCGCCACATTACCTAGAGGGTGAGTAGGGGTTATCTTGGCGTGTAACTCCCTTGCCCTGACTTGGGTGTGGTGGTCTCTGACTGACTTTGGCGAAAGCCCTGGCCAGCCAGGGATCCCATTTCCAACATTGGCGGCAAGCGGTGAGGATAAGGATTTGTGTTTGCCTTGTACCTTAGTAGCGGCTGGCTGCACCACAAAACTCTGCATTTTAGATGACCACATTTTAGGGGATTGTTTTTTTTTGGAAGTTTCATATTTTCTTCTCCTGAAGGTATCATTGTGCAATTGTGTCCAGTGCATTTGTCCCCCACCCCGCGCCCAGAGTCTGGTACCTGTGTCACTTGTGGTCAGGTTGAGAAGTCAGGGGTGGTAGAAACTGCCTTACTAGTCCGAGGGGGGGGTTGTGTGTGGATGAATGGTGTTTGGCGCTAGGCAAGTGAGTGGAGTTCTCTGGGATAGAGAGCTTGCTGATACCTTTGTGAATTGTGTACTCCTGTGTTAGCTCAGACCCCTAGGTTCCCTGTGTGATCTCTTCTCTAGAACGTCTGCCAGAATGGAGCCTGCTTTTGATGTCTGTGATCTGTTTAGATACAGTATGGGAGAGTTGGTAAGGTTCTGTGAAGAGAGAGACATAGGGGTGGATGAGTTAGACACTCAGTCCGAACTTAGGAGCAGCCTGATCCTATGGCAAAAGTGTCAGTGGGACCTTGAGCGCAGTGAGGAAAGGGCCCGGGCTTCACACCAGGAGGGTGGTGGGTCTGTGGGGAGCCCTGAAGATTCAGAAGAGGAGGAAGAAGATGATAGCACAGGGACGCCAGCAGATAGTGAGGACCCCATAGATAGGGAGTCCCTTGCTGGGTCCAGTTTAGGAGGCAGCGCCTCATCCCTTTCCCTGTCCCCAGAGGAGCTGGAAGATAGGAGGAGAGAAAGGGAGCACCAGCTGGCTTTAGAGAGGCTCAGGTTGGAGCATGCCCAGGCTATGGCACACCTGGGCATTAGAAAGCAACAGCTGGAGGTTAAGAAGCAACAGCTGGAGACCGAGAGGGTCTTAGCGCAGGACAGGATAGAGGAGGCTGAGAGGGCCGCCACCAGAGGCAAAGTAGCTCTGGAGGGTAGACTATCCCCTGCGCGCAGTGTTGAGTGTCTGGATCCCCCAGGGAGGGTTGGGTCCAGTGGTGGCAGCTATTTAAATCTCAGTCTAGAAAGTCCCAGTTCCCAGAGTATGGTTCCTGTTTCCCCAGAGGAGGAGAATAGGTTGAGGTTTAGGAACCTTAGGAAACCGTCTCATCAGTCTTGGGAAGACTTTGAGGATGACTGTTGTGGAGCCCTGTGTGATTGGGTACGGGAGCCCACGAAATGTGATTGGGACAGATTGTTCGATATGTTTCTCAGAGAGCAGTTGCTCAGTTGTTGTTCACCAGGGTTGCGCCAACACCTAGTAGGGTGTGGATTGTCTGAACCATGTGACCTGGCAGAGGAAGCAGACCGCTGGGAAAGGGCCAGAGGTTCTGTAGAGTCATTGGTGAGTGACTCCGAAAGTAGTGGGTCAGGGATCTTCCAGCCCAGCGTGGTGGAAGAGGCTCAGTGTAGCCCAGCTAGGTCCCAGTATAGTGAGAAGGGTGTAGGGGCTGACTGCCTGGCTCAGTGGAGCAGGAGTCAGTGGGTGGCTGAGAGCCCCCAGAGGCCCGAAGCCCAGTCTCAGAACCTGGGTGGTTTCTTGAGGGAACACCAGGTTGGGGACCTAGGCTGTCCTGTTAGTCCATTTGAGGAGGATCTCCTAGTGAGTAGAGGACCTGGAGCGTCTGTAACCAGAGCTCCTGTGGTTCTAGAGGCTGGCAGTACCGCTCCGGTAGGGAGGGTACAGGAGTCCAGCGTGAGGAGTGATTGGGGGATGAGTTCCCCAGTGGGTGCACCAGTGGACCAGAGACTAGCCAGTTGGGCTAGATCTTCTTGGAGGGACCCGGGTGGCACCACTTCTGGTCTGGGGGATCGTCACGCACTGTCAGGTGGACAGAGGGCGGAAGATCTGCGCCAGACAGACAGTCACGCAACAGATGTGACATTTGTTAGCCTCAGGGGGATTGCGTGTGAGTCCCCAGAAGTCCTGGAGTGCCAGGCAATTGTTCCACCAAAGGTTTTAGACCGGAGGTTGGATGGCCAGGTTCAGGATCAGCCTGACCTGAAGGGTAGGACGACTGTAACCAGTGTCCTGACCGGTTCTTCTTCCAGAGGAACTTCTCCAGGTGGGAGAGGGCAGACCTCTGGAAGGGGGTGCAGAGGGTGGGAGAGCCCACCTCTGACCCCGGTGCAACCTGAGTGGATCAGCCCTGGGTTGGAATGGCGTTCTAGGTGTACCCCTCGTCGGAGGAGAAGGAACCCTAGAAGAAGAGGTAGGGGGAGGAGAGCCTTCCCCGAGACTCCTGGTCCGCCTGAGGTTGTAGGCCCTAGGCTGGAGTACCAGTGGCAGTCTAGTCCTGTCTTGCAGACAGGAAGAGTGGGAAATGGCTCCTATGTGCCAGGGGTTACTACCCCCCGCTCTGCGAATTGGCATGGACCAGTGGCACCTGGGTGGCCCAGGGCCTGGTCCTGGCCGCGGACAACTTGGGAGTACCAGTGGGGTAGCCCAGTTGGTCCAGACAGTGTGTTTAGAAGGAATCCCCTGGGTTCACCATGGCGTAGAACAGGAGGGTGTCCCTGCAGTTGTGGGCCCGCGTCCGTGTTCTATCGCCCCAAGCAGGGAAGTCCATCACGGTGGTGATTGGTCTCCCCTGCGTTTTGGCTGGAAGGGGGTTATGTTGGACTTTGGCCCTTAGGGCAGGTTCACCCCTAGACTTTTTGCGTGAAATGGTGACCTGGCAATGGTGATTTTTGGGATTCTGCGCACTTTCACTGTGTCCCAGTGGAAAGTGCGTGCGCACTCTGAGTGCATGTGCTGAGCTAGGCCTGCCCGCCCATAGGAATACATGGGGAATGTATGTGTCCCTGGTAGTTCCTGATGCGTGGGGTGTACAGGCTTGAGTCTGGTATGTGTGAACTCGTGAGAGTGAATGCTGCGAGATGGTGTATGCAGCATGTATGTGTCTAGTAGAGAAGCGCCCTTTCTAGACATGGCTGTACGTGTGCTGTGAGGGTGCTGGCGTGTGATTGGCTGGAGCTGGCTGGCATGCCAGGCTCCAGGAAGTCTGGATGGGTCTGCCCGGTGGTGAGTGGGAGATTAGCATGAGTGATGTATGGGAGGAGTGTACCTGTGTTCTGGATGGGCTGGGTTTTCCCCACACAATGCTGGCTCCGCCCCCCTTTGGTGTGTCTAATGACCCAAGCCCTGCCAGTGAATAGAGAGGGTGGTTGAGGTAAACAGAGTACTCAAGAACCAGCTGCGACTGGTTCCGCCCCCACTCTGCACCCTCAGACAAAGGAATGCACTGTATAAAAATGAGGCTGTGTCCCCACTGAAGTTGTTCTCTTCCAGGATCCTGAGGGGGCTGTTGCTGCTGCTGGGCCAGAGGACCGCCACTTGGGGTGTCTCCCTGCCTGGAGACCCAGTGAGCTGGCTCTGGGCCCAGCCTTGCCCCCCTGCCTGCCCAAGGACTTGCTGGAAGTCTGCCCTGCTTGCTGAGGGCACCTGGGAGCGCTTTATCCTGTTTGTAGCGCTAGGAGCGCGCTTTATGCCCTCTAGCGCTTGGAAGCGCTTTGTTTTTTATTATAGCGCTTGGAGCGCTGTGATTGTCCGCCTAGCGCAGGGAGCGCTGTAAATTGCCTGTTAAGCGCTGAGGAGCGCTTTGCCTGCCTAGCGAATGCCACCTCGCTTATTTTTGGTTAATTTGCCCCCTGGCAGGTGCCCACCCTGCCAGGGACCTTGCCGCTGTATTTTGCTTTTAAACTCGAGGGAGCCTTCGGTTTATTGAGCCCCCGCCTAGAAGTGCCGGAGACGGGCCGCCGCGCTGCCCGCGACGACCCGGAAGTGCTCCTGCCGGCCGGCCATTCCGAGCGCGGCCCGGCAGAAGTCCCGCCCCCACAGCCGCGACCCGGAAGTCAGGCAGGACGGGGGCAGGACAGAGAAGCAACCGGAAGCGGACGGGAGGCCACCCCGTGCTCCGGTAAGGGGAGAAGCCGGCGTCTTTCCTTGTTCCCCCCCCCAGGCTCCCAAAGCGAGGGAGAGCCCAGGAGAGAAGGGAGAAGTGTGCCGAGAGAGCCCCGAGGAGCGGGAGCTCTCGTGAAAGAAGACCGCCGCCTCGAGGGACACCCTGGACTCAGAGGAGTCCAAGCGAAGTGCAAGGAGAGAGCCCCGAGGAGCGGGAGCTCTCGTGTGTCCCCAGTGAAGAGGAGAGAGCCCCGAGGAGCGGGAGCTCTCGTGTGTCCCCAGTGAAGAGGAGGAGCCCCTCCCTCCGCCACAGGAAGCCGGTGAGTGGGGCCCCGGGGGCATTCCTTCTTTGAGCCCGGAGAGGCTCTGGCCGCATATTTGTTTCAGCCCACGAAGGGCTCAGGGGGCATTTCCTTGTGCTTCGAGTCCCCAGGAGGGGGACTCCAACACGCCCGCATTTGTGCTCGAGCCTAAGAGAGGCTTGAGGCACTCCCAGTGTCCCGGGTCCCCCGTGAGGGACCCCCACAGCCCAGTGAGGCTGCATCTGTGTATTCAGAGCCCAGAGAGGCTCAGGGGCCATTGGTTTACTAAGAGCCCAGAGAGGCTCCACAGCGCCACATTTGTGTCATTGAGAGCTCAGAGAGGCTCTAGGGGGCACATCTTTGTTCTGGGGCATAGAGCCCAGCGAGGCTCCCACGTTGGCCCCAGCATTGTCTCACACAGCTGCCCAGCACTTCGTGGGCAGCTGCTCCGTTTAGGCCCTGACATTGGGACACATGGACAGTCACAGGTGGTGACTTGTGAGTTTGGCGCAATTGATATTGTTTTTACACCTCTGAATGAATGTCATGCATTGCATCATGTGTATGTTCTTACACCCCTACAGGTATTGTGATACATAGGTGGTTGTTTTCTCCCTAGTACGGGTGGTGCTAGTGAGGTCCTGTTACCAGTAGTGACTGGTTGTGTGCTCTATTTTTATTGTGTGCTACAGTGATTTTACATGCAAAAGTGCTATTTCTGAAAGTGCTACTTCTGACTCCTGACAGTGGTCCAGGTGGCCCTGTCTTGTAAATATCCCTTGTAAATTCTGCCCGTGCCTCTGGCACATTGTAAAGTGTGTGTTTTATCTAATGTGTTTTGGTGTAATACAAAGGCTATTTTTATATAACCTTGTGTGGAGTTTCCTTTGTGGTGGGCCGTTGGTTGTTGTTGCTGGGGTGCGTGCGCAAATACTTAGCCTACATCGCCTCCAAGTTTAGCCTTGCTGCTCGCGCCACGTTACCTAGAGGGTGAGTAGGGGTTATCTTGGCGTGTAACTCCCTTGCCCTGACTTGGGTGTGGTGGTCTCTGACTGACTTTGGCGAAAGCCCTGGCCAGCCAGGGATCCCATTTCCAACAGGGGTCATTCCAGGATCATTGCACCGTACTAGGGTGAAGGGGCCTATTTATGTCACATCTGTATGTTGATTTGCTCTCTTAAAGTCTTCTGGGCGAGTTAGTCAGACGCCTGTCTCGATAGAGCGCTGCTGGGCGCTGCGTGGCCTGTTGCTGATTTAAAACATGTTATGATGAATGGTGATCTTGAGACTGAGGTAAGAACACTTTCTTCTGATTATATGCGCTGAATGCTCGTAGTCTGTGAAAATCAGAACATCTGAACTAACAGTTACGCTGTAAAAGGCAAGAAGCAGTGACACTGGTCATGTGTTTAGTTATGTTTCTTCGATGCACCTGGATGAGACTCTGATTCCGGCTTGCAATTGCGATCTTTAATTAACCCGCTTCAAAAGGCGTTCTCAACATGAGTTCTTTGATTCCGAGACACCTCTAGCACTGATGTCCTCATTATGGAATTAAATCTCACTGCGTTCATCAAGAGATCATCCTGGCCATGTTAATCTGTGACAAAAAATACATGCATGCCCAAAACCATGAGGAGGATCTATGTAAATTTGGATTACAAAGGGTGGGGGGTAACATTTCCCTCTCAGTGTAAGCAACGTATGCAGCTTTTTAACAAATTGTGCCTGGTTTTAGTTGTGATGGATAATTATAAATTAAAAATAACACATTTCAGATTATTATTAACAAAACGGATCACTCTTGAGTCACAATCTCCTGATTTCCAGTTTTGCTGAAGAGCTCTCAGTTAAATTTGGTCTCGTGCATTCAGGTATCACAGTTATGTAGGAGTTTTGACTCTGCTTATTTGTTCCCTTGCTGCTGTTTTGCCACCTTAAACCTTTTTGCTTGGGGAGGCTAGGGGAGGGTGGAACTTGCAGAATTTTACTCCATGGAATTCTGCTGAGTTCCAAAGAAACTCCACGAGATTCTGCGGAGTTCCGTCTACGAGAGGAAACAGGCCCATCGCGCTGATTGCACTATGATTTAGTACCGGTAGCACCTTGACTGCTAAAAAATCAGCACATGGCATCCTAGAGGGCACAGCTACTCGAGTTGAATTGCTGCTGCGCGAGTACATTTTCTACTCGAGCAACAGCCTTCTGACCGCAATGGTAGCGACCTCCCATGTTGATAAAATCTTGCCCAATGTCCTCCTAGCAACCAAAAATCACAGTAGGGGACACCAAATCTGGCTCGAGCTCACCAACTTACAGTTTTTGCGCAAATGCGGGAAAAAATTCCACCATGCAGTGATTGGTGGACTTCTCCCTGTAACTCCACATTGCAAGGGTAACGCAGTGCTGCCAACAATATGCCAATTCCATAGGTGGAACAGAATATTTTACCCAACCCTACTTTTTACTTTAAGTCATGTCGCACAGTAGCTCAACTGCTGCGCAACATATAAAAAAAATGACAAAGCCAATAGATTTCGCATAGGTGAAACCATTTGGCTCTGCCAATGCTTGTTGCACTGTGCTGGCTGTACGAATCCAGCACTGTTCATAGAGACTTTGCACATGGAATAACTGACAATTTGCTTCATATGTTTATATGAGGCAGGACTTGATCTGCAACTGCACTATTTCTCCAAGTGACTTTCACAAAAAGCTAGCTCAGAGGCCTATCAAGCTTAAATCAGACAAGTGTGCCATTAAAAAAGGAAAACAGACTGAACATGCATCATCCAGAGGACTTTTCTCTATTTATTCCTGATGCAGTAGCGGTCACTTGTACAGTGGACACTGTCTGAATCTCTGCCCTTTGCACACTGGACTTGCTCTGTCCTTGGCAGTTTACAACCACTCAAGGTTTTCTAGCTGCAGTATCACAAGCCTGTGACACATTGCTGTGTGAGCCAATATGGGGGACACAATGACCATCGCTTCCAGTTGGCCTCCTGTCTTGCATGGAATTTCAAAGTATATATTCCAATTCAAATATGATTTCAAAATGTTCAGTGGCAGGTTCCTACATTATATGTGGAATTTTAAGGGCACAAAGCCAGCAGTTTGAGCATGGCACACTTTCAACAGGCAAAATACCTCTACTACACACGGCCCTGTGCTGCAGAACAAAATGCACCATGGCAGCAAAAGACAAATTTGATCATGGAACCATTACAAAGCATCTATAAAATATGTATCTCATAAAAAGTACTTACATCTGTAGTGTAGATTTTAACAAGGGCATCTTTATCTCTGATTTGTTTTTACAAACAACATATAATTCACACTTTTAAAAAATTAGTACCCTTGCTAAAAACTGTAATGAGTTACTTGAGTAAACCCACCTTATTTAAAGACGGAGATTTCCTCTTTACCTCCTTCTATGAAATATTGATAGAAATGTGAGTAATGTCACCATTAAATTAATCCATACATTGCTATAATTTTTAAACAGACAACAAGTAACTGTAGGAGCCCCTTTAAACTTAGCAGCTTATTTAAAAGCCCTGTGCGCCACCGGAACATCACTTTTTGTGATGCTCCAGTGGCCCTCAGGGCTTAGGCATATCTTCAAGGCCACATAAAGTCACCCTCTGTGGCTTTTCATGGCCTTGTAAATGTGGAGTAAGACAAAGCAGCACAAGTCACTGCCTTGCCTTACTCTGCATCAACAAAGCGTTCCATGGGTTTTGCTGTGGGTGTTCCCACTAAACACCCATGGACTTTGACGCTGTCCCAGATTTACAATGTCTCATAAACCTGGGGCAGTCTCAAAACATTGTGCCTCCCTAGAGCAGGCGTAACAAAGAGACATGTTTATATTTCTCCTCGTTTTTACCTCTTTCCACGTGTGCTGCATTCACACATAGAACGAGGAAAATGCCTTTTGTGCAGGAAGGTGCCCCTTCCTGCACAAAAACAATCCTGCCAACAACATAGACACCCTGGCTCGATGGTGTAAGTGTGCCTGCATTGGCGTTCAGCTGCAAATTGTGTGCAGGAGCAGACAGAAAGGACAGGAATGCACTGTATATTGTAAATACTATGCCTTCTGGCCTTTCAAATTGGCGGAGCGCAGCGCTGCAAAATCCCTTGCGGCGCTATCCCATGTCAATTCTTTGCAAATATGCAGGGTGTGCAATATTTTGTCAACCAATATATTGCATACCCTAGAATGAGTGCATCCTAAGCTTTCATGGAGCTACGGCTGAGGGCTATTGCTGTATTTGAAGACCACAAACCTGAGTAAAAGGGCCAGCTGCAAGCAAGGTTCTATAATGAGGGAGCAGACTGCTAACAACTGGTATAATTCTATTAGAACATTCCACTCACTGAGGGTACAAATTGCTAAAATAGTGGGTAAGAAACTAAAAGACAACCTTAGTAATGTTGGAACTAAAGGCCTATGGCAGCGAATGTCAATGTATTTCCCTCTTATGAAAATATTTGATTTAATAAATGGGTAAAAAACATTTTGGAATCTATTTTTTGTTCTGTCATTATCATGACATTTAAAAATAATCCATGGTATTTATATAGCACAAGAGGGAATTTAATGTCTCTTAGCGCATGAACAACAGCTATTATGATCCAAATAATTTATATTTGTATTGACATAGGAAGAAGCAGGTAGTTATTTAGAACTGCTGAGATTGCAAACTGTTAACTGCTGCCTCAGAGCAGGAGTGCAACATACTGATCTGTCTTACTAACATTTCAATTCCTAATTTGTTTGCTCTTGTTCTTATGACCTCTCAAAATATTTTTTACCCACCTATGCTGCAATTAGAGGTATATCCCTATCATATAATTTGAAGCTATATTGAGGTACACAAGTTGTCTATATATTTTTGTTTAATACAAAAGGAAAATATGGCAAATATTTTTATAACCAGCACTTTGGTGGTTTTAGAACCGTTTTTTCACAGTAAAATTGAAAAGATGAACAACTTAGAAAGGTCATAATTAAATACACCTGGGCCCTCATTTATGGGATTTTGACTTAGGGCAGTGCAGCAAGGCACCTTAGTGTGCTGCCCTTCGCCAAAGTGAAATGGTAGGAATGCATTGTATTTATGTAATACTGTGCTTTCTTGTCGTATCTCTCTATGCTGGCACTGTTCCGTCAGCCTAATGCCAATGTAGGCACTCTTGCAGAATGGGGCAACGGCGCCTCCGTTGCATGCAGGATTGTTTTTGTGCAGGAAGGAACACTTTTCCGACAAAAAAAATCAATACAGGCATTTTTCTCTTTCTATGTGTGTTGCAGGAAAAAAAAGAGGAAAAATAAACATATTTCTCCTTGTTACACCTCACCTCAGGAGGTGTACAGATTTGACACTTCCCCAGGTTTACATGATTTTTAAAATCTAGGGCAGTGCCAAAACCCATGGGTGTTCAGTGGAAAAGCCAGTGCAACACCCATAGAATGCCTCCCAGATGCAGAGAAAGGCGACACAGCGATTTGCGCTGCATTGCCTTATTCAAGGTTTATGAGGCAACACAAAGCCATGCAGGGTTTCGTTGCGTGTCTTCATAAATCGGACTCAGAGCCCTGCGTAACGCATGTACCACTTTATGTGGTCCAAAAGTGACTCAGAGCTCTCATAAATAAGACTCCGATTTTTATTGTTTCTTTTATTCATAGAAATCGTTTGTCTTTTTTGCGTTCCTGAAACAATACTTGAGGGTGTATGGCAATCCTAATGATGGCAAGTGATATTTTTCTCCTTTCCTTACTTAAATTCTGTGCGTCAGACACACCATTGCTGCCGCAAATGCTGTCCTTTAATTGTTTTTTTACTTCTTTTTTAATGACCTATGCCTCAAAAGAGGTTGCAAATTCCTCCTCCTCTAAATATTTTCTAATGATTGCTCTTTTGTCAATGTAACCATTCCTCATGGCAAACGGGAAAACAAAACTAACGAGGCAAAAATGTAACAATTTATCATAATGGAGACTCATATGTAATCAAAGCATTAGACCCTTGCTGTGCTTCCTCATCCCTCTGTTCATGAACTGAATCAGATGACCCAATAATTTACTCATTGTGGAAGTCGCCAGCTTTAAGCATTTTTAGCTGCGCTGTAATCAAGAGCAGCCCGGCAAAACAAAGAAAAAATCATCCCAATGCCACTAAACATTGAGTGGCAATCCCACAGTGTTTGTAGTAGTTCTCCATCAAGAGAATGGAAGAAAATCTGAGGTCAAACAGTGTGTTTTACAGTACACTTTTCAAAAATATTCAAGTCATTTTGAGGAGCAAATAACTAAAAATTCAAAAACCTAATTCTAGAAACTGCTACAGTACCAAGAGGGGCGTTTTTTTCATACACCAAACATAATATGAGGAGGTGGGGCATTTGTTTGTCATCTGCTGGTTCACTCTGGTATTTCACAGGTAAGCCTCGAGTAAGCCAGAAGTGCTCCTGACTCATTTCTCTAACACAGGAGTAAGTCAGTACTACTATAAGTTTAAGTAAAAATTAATGTTTGTGAATCAGGCTTTATGCTTCCAATCAAAGTTTCTCTCAAACTTCACCCAATAAAAGCAGTAGCCAGCTGTGTGTCTAGTCTTGGCAGACAGGACAGGACCCAAAGAAAACGTATTATTTAGATATATGTATTGTAGCATAAGATGTTTATTTCAAGTAAAGAGGGGAGGTGTGTGGTAATCTGCATATGCTTTTCATATACATAAAATGTTATGTATATCATATTGGAATGTATCTAGTGTCATAGTGTGATGTCATATGTTCTAGACAACTTTGCAAGTAAACCTCAACAGTTAGTTCCAGGTTGTCCTGTTGGGGGAAACATCATTTACTACGAAACAAATAACACGCATAACGTTTACCACGCGTCACTCACCACGCAAAGGTCTTTCCCACGCGTAAGCCTTCAACGACCGTCTTTACCACGCGAGTGGTATTCCTTCCTGTCGTCGTTCTGCAAGTACGATCTGCGTTGGCTTTGGGGGGCTGGGGGGAGGGGGGGATTAAGGGGCTGGGGGGCTGGGGGGGGACTGGGGGGAGGCTAGGGGGGGTTGGTGGGTCTCCCCCCCAAAAAAAAACAAGCGGATATTAATAAATAAATAAGAAGAAAATTTCAAAAACGTAAAAAAAACGCTCTACAATGCCTCAAAACGCTGAAGGAAAAGAGCACGTCATAATAGAAGTCCGTTATCAGTTTTGATAGACGTGTTTTGACGCTTGTTTCCGTGGTCGGTGGAAGAAAGGGCTGATGGTGAAAGACGTACAGGGGTAAGATATGAATCAAAACTTTGTAAATTAGGGTATTAATTAAGCGCATTATGAAAAAAATAAAAATATAATGTAAGGGAATCTGTTTATTATTGTTTAAAACATCGATCTTTTCCTTCGTACTGCATGTAGCCTATCAGTATCATTATGTAAATGTAAATGGGACGTCAGATGTTTCGTAACGTTATGATTGCGGAGTAAAAACATGCGTTGTCAAATGCTGCGTGCAAAAGACACATGCGAAGTAAAATTCGCGTGGTAAAGGCATGCGTGGAACTTGAAATCGTTGAATAATCATATATTCGTCCTGTTGGTGGTTGGATGAGATTCTTACTTCAATAAATCTTACAAAGAATTATTCCTGCCTACATTCATTATTGGACCTGCTTCAATGGTCTTCACAATGACACAGGTTTAGTCCCTGTATGTCTTGGGTAATGTATACTGACACAGAAAGAGGATTCCATTTTTATTGTGAGAAGCGTGGAAGCATTGCTCGAAGGAAATTACGAGGCTTCCCAAAGATTTCACAATTTTTCCTAAAGGAATGTGAGGAAAATGTGTGATTTCATCCAAAGATTGAGGTAACAAGGGTCTTCTGGGTGAAAAGCAGAGAGGAGACAGGCAAGTCACGCCATCCTGGACTTCACTCAGGGGTATATTATCAAGGGGTTTATCTCCGCTTTTTTGGCTTTAAAAGCCAAGAAAGCGGAGATAAAATTATCTCCCTATTACCAAGCTGTCGCTAACACCAGTTAGTGACAGCTAATAGGAGATAGCGACCATCTTGGGCCCCGCTTTGCATGTCAGTGATATTTATCACTAATGACATGCAAAGTGGGCGTGCCAAGATGTTAGCGACTGGAAACAGTCGCTAACATCGCTATCTCCTATTACCAACTTTTGAAGATATTCGCGCTAAGCGCGAATATCTCCAAAAGCTAACACCTGCCCTGAGCAGTTCTTCACCATGTTATCCAATGGGAGGTGGATAACATGGCTAAGAGCATTTGCTCGATAATGCATGAATATCGCTGACTTTTCAGCGATATTCATGCATTGCGGCCGTTTTTTATCGCATTTGCGATAAACCTTGCTAATAGCAAGGTTTATCTGCGATAAAAATCGCCGATGTGCGGCGATAATTTTTGTCTCTAAACAAGTTAGAGACAAAAATTATCGCTAGTTGTTGGTAATATGCCCCTCAGTCTTTAGTTTCCAGAAATGCCCGATCTTAGTATATTTCCCTGTGTAGTGGCAGACAACATGCGTTAATACCTCAGTCACCCACATTGACAAAATATGCCAATATTCATGGAAAAATATGGGGCCTCATTTAGGAGAAGGGACGCATCGCTGGGTGAAAGCAGCGATGCATGACTTCTCAGTGCGCCCTCCTTGCGACATGATTGATGCGTCATATTTACTGTATGACGCATCATGTCGCAAGGAGTTACAGATATTTCAGTACTTCTGACCTATCTGTAGGGCGCATTAGTGACGCATTGCTGGAGTGTGTCACAAAAGTGACGCACCTCCAGCAGTGTGTCCTTTCACTGGGGCAAGCCCCATGTGAAAGGGCCTGCGTCAGTCTTACGCCTGCTGTGGGGCATGCGTAAGATATTGACGCATTTGCACCCTAGAAGTGGAACAGTGAAATCTCATAGATTTCACTGCGTCACTTCTATGACCCTTTCTTGCGTCAATATGCCCCCCTTGCATACATTATATCTGGTGCAGGTATAATGTGGCGCAGGGGGTTACAAAGTGACGCATCTACCTAGATGCGTCACTTTGTAAATATGGCGCAACAAGGCACATTTTTTACACCACTGGTGCGTCACAAAAAGTGACGCACCGGCAGCGTAAAAGTGACGCACAGCCTCATAAATGAGGCCCCTGATTTTCCTCCAAGTGTTTTAGGGTCTGTCACATCATTGGCACTAGACCCAGCCACTTCAGAAGGGTACCATTTATATCGGGAGAAGGGGTTGGAAACTGGATAGTAGGAATGTTGTGGATCCTCGCAGATTTTGTCATTTTTCCCTCACAGAAATATGAGGAAAACTGTGATTTCAGCCTAAGTTCGAGGTCTGCAGGGCATTCTGAGTGAGAAAACATAGTAGAATCCACACAATTCACACCACCATGGATTTTTCTGAGTTTGTAGTTTTCAGAGGTGCCTGGGTTTTGTCGGTTTCCCTGGGTGGCAGCCAAGCTCAGACTCACATACTGCAGCTACCTACATTAATAAAAAGGGGAAGTTTACAAACTTAAAACTTCATGTTGCATTTTGGGGTCCATCATATGACAAAAGAAAAGTAGGTGCTACGCTTTTCTACTTGATGATGCACCTATGAAATTTTCAGAGATATTATTTCATGTGTACACTAATATTGTTTACTTAAAATTAGTTTTAAGACATATTTTGAAATGTATTAACACGTTGGTACATTCTAACGGTATATGGTCAAAATATCGAGTCCAAAATATTGAGTAACATAAATATTGACTCCAAAATATAGAATGGACAAAATATCGAATGGACAACATATAGACATCAAAAATATCGTTTTTAAGGTAAGTAATCTTATATCGATTTTAAAAATATAGAAAGTCAAAATATCGAAGTACATAATATAGGTTATTAAAAATATTGAATTTTTAATAATATTGATTTATTTTAAGTGTTTTGTATGTTAGTATATGTGTGAAAAGTGTATTTTTTTTGTAATTTATTTTAAGTAATTAATTTTATGTTATTTTATTTTTGCGTAATTTAATTCTGTAGCGGGTTGTGGGTTTATAAAAGAATAGGGTGGGAAGTAATTTAAATATAATTATTTAAATATGTTAATTAATTTATTGGTTTTTTTTAAATAAATTGTTAAATAATTTTTAATTAGTAATTAATTAATTCTTAATTGATAATTAATTTTTATTAATTGATAATTATGTGAATAATATTAATTTATTTTCTGTTTATTTTCCGTAGTGGGTTGTGGGTTGATATGGGAATAGGGTGGGAAGTAATTTAATTATAATTAATTAAATATGTAAATTTATTTATTGGTATTTATTTTGAGTAAATTGTTAATTAATTTTTAATTGGTAATTTATTAATTCTTAATTGCTAATTAATTTTTATTAATTGATAATTATGTGAATAATATTAATTTATTTTCTGTAGCAGGTTGTGGGTTTATAGGGGAGTAGGGTGGGAAGTAATTTAATTATAATTAATTAAATATGTTAATTTATTTATTGGTATATATTTTGAATAAATTGTTAATTAATTTTTAATTGGTAATTAATTATTTCTTAATTGGTAATTCATTTTTATTAATCGATTAATTGATAGTTATGTGAATTATATTAACTTATTTTCACTAGAGTGGGAATAGTACAATTTACCCCTATGCTATCCAACGCTTTCCCTACTGTTGCACTCACTGGAGTGGGAATAGTAATTTTTACCCCTCCGCTATCCAACGCTTTCCCTACTGTTGCACTCTCTGGAGTGGGAATAGTAATTTTTACCCCTGCGCTATCCAACGCTTTCCATGCTGTTGCACTCTCTGGAGTGGGAATAGTAATTTTACCCATACGCTATCCAACGCCTTCCCTACTGTTGCACTCTCTGGAGTGGGAATAGTAATTTTTACCCCTACGCTATCCAACGCCTGTACTGAACAAAAGGTTTTGCTACAATCATGTTACTATTTCTGGCATATCTGCTTGGGAAACTGTCCTCCTGAACGTTCTACCATGCTCCAGCTAAGAGATCATTGTTCTAACGTTTCACATATTGGATGGCTTTAGGTCTGCATAAATGTCCCACCTATTTTCCTGCACTTTGTGTCTTATCAATTTCACCTAACACACACTCCATACAAACTTACCAATGAACCGAGTGGTCTAATCATATGAGGTGATCCCAGGATTTGTCTCTCCTGAAAAGGCTAAGAATAACATATTGCCTGTATTGATGGACTGTGTGGGCAGTTGCGGACATTGTGTCTTCTGTGCCTTTATTGCAGCTTAGTGGTGATGGTGGAGGATGGCTGCTGTTCTGCATGCCGACTATGAACTGCTAAAGATATGCAGGACTTACCTGCCGATTTATCTTGCCTGATGCGGTCTCATTGGCTTCTTTCCCAAACCGATGCTTATGCTATATTTGCTTAGTGGTCTCTTCCTTTTGGGACTACTTTACTTGGTAATTTCAAGTCCCTGTGCTGAACTCCTGAGCTTTGATACTTATTTGACAGTATGAATTTGTCTTATTGCCTAATGCAATCTAATGATGCACTTATCTTTTTAAGATTTGAAAAACAAAACTAATTTTACTACTTTGACTGAGTTGTTATTATTTATTGTTGTGCAAGTGAATGTGCATTTCCAATTTGGATTTACTAATGACTAGAGGAGGTCAAATTAAAGAGAACTCATTCTAATGGTATTACACTGTATAGCTTTATCTGAACTTTTGGTGTATGTATTTTGTCTTGCCTACGTTTCTTTAGGAGATTTGATCTAACAGTGATAATCTTTTTTCTATATAGTGTTATGCTGAGAGTAATCTACCTGAGTTTGCTATTCAATTTATAGTCGATTATCCAATTCCTGGTCCTCATTGGATGACAGTTGGGTCCCTTTATATCCAATCGCTCTCGGCACACAGCAAGGTCCATCGGAGGACCAAGAGATGGATAGTTTCATCTTTGAAATCCCAAAAGTTTAAGTTTTTGGGCCAAGGGAACTCTACAGCAACGGTGAGGAAAATACATGAGCTTAGCCAAGGTTTTAGGTTTTTGAGGCATTCTGGACCTGAACACCTAGTTGGATCCATGCAGGTCATACCACCCTCGATTACCATGGGTGTCTAATTTTCACCAATGTCAGGGATTAGTAGGTTTCTCTGGGCTGTGTCTAAGCCCAGGGCCTAGAATATCGTAGCAGTGTACATTGCCAACATTAGTCAATTTTCAAGACAAAACGTAGGTCTCCATGTGTTTTTTGGGGCCTTTCCTCTTGCAGGAGCAAGGTCCACCTACGCAAGTGGGGCCTTTTTCTATAATAAGAAGTTTTGGAACACAGAATAGAAGAATATTTGCTAGTATTGATTGAATTTCACAACGTTTTTGGCTTACAAATGTAATACAGTGTGCAAAAAAACAACACATTTTGCAAAACGCCTCTGAATCAAATTAATAAATGTATCCTCAAATTCAAAGTTGTACAAATAACCACTATTTCTAAACTCAGTACATTGGGCACATTTAAAAACAAGCATTTACAATGCAATGGTCTCGGCATCATTAAAGGTAGAGCTATTGGCATTGCTCATGACATTTCTTTTTTTTTCTTTAAATCATAAATAAATGGCATTGTCATTTACATTGTCAATACACACCACTCTGCACTCAACTGCACTCACCTGCACTGCACTGCACTCACCTGCACTGCACTCACCTGCACTGCACTCACCTGCACTGCACTCACCTGCACTCACCTGCACTGCACTCACCTGCACTGCACTCACCTGCACTGCACTGCACTCACCTGCACTGCACTCACCTGCACTGCACTGCACTCACCTGCACTGCACTCACCTGCACTGCACTGCACTCACCTGCACTGCACTGCACTCACCTGCACTGCACTGCACTCACCTGCACTGCACTGCACTCACCTGCACTGCACTGCACTCACCTGCACTGCACTCACCTGCACTGCACTCACCTGCACTGCACTCACCTGCACTGCACTGCACTAACCTGCACTGCACTAACCTGCACTGCACTGCACTCACCTGCACTGCACTCACCTGCACTGCACTGCACTCACCTGAACTGCACTGCACTCACCTGCACTGCACTCACCTGCACTGCACTCACCTGCACTGCACTCACCTGCACTGCACTCACCTGCACTGTACTGCACTCACCTGCACTGCACTGCACTCACCTGCACTGCACTCACCTGCACTGCACTCACCTGCACTGCACTGCACTCACCTGCACTGCACTGCACTCACCTGCACTGCACTGCACTCACCTGCACTGCACTCACCTGCACTGCACTCACCTGCACTGCACGCACTGCACTCACCTGCACTGCACTCACCTGCACTGCACTGCACTCACCTGCACTGCACTCACCTGCACTCACCTGCACTGCACTCACCTGCACTGCACTCACCTGCACTGCACTGCACTCACCTGCACTGCACTCACCTGCACTGCACTGCACTCACCTGCACTGCACTCACCTGCACTGCACTCACCTGCACTGCACTCACCTGCACTGCACTGCACTCACCTGCACTGCACTCACCTGCACTGCACTCACCTGCACTGCACTCACCTGCACTGCACTGCACTCACCAGCACTGCACTGCACTCACCAGCACTGCACTCACCTGCACTGCACTCACCTGCACTGCACTGCACTCACCTGCACTGCACTCACCTGCACCACACTCACCTGCACTGCACTCACCTGCACTGCACTCACCTGCACCGCACTCACCTGCACCGCACTCACCAGCACTGCACTCACCTGCACTCACCTGCACTGCACTGCACTCACCTGCACTCCACTGCACTGCACTCACCTGCACTGCACTCACCTGCACTGCACTGCACTCACCTGCACTGCACTCACCTGCACTGCACTGCACTCACCTGCACTGCACTCACCTGCACTGCACTCACCTGCACTGCACTGCACTCCCCTGCACTGCACTGCACTGCACTCACCTGCACTGCACTCCACTGCACTCACCTGCACTGCACTGCACTCACCTGCACTGCACTGCACTCACCTGCACTGCACTCACCTGCACTGCACTGCACTCACCTGCACTGCACTGCACTCACCTGCACTGCACTCACCTGTACTGCACTGCACTGCACTCACCTGCACTGCACTGCACTCACCTGCTCTGCACTCACCTGCACTGCACTGCACTCACCTGCACTGCACTCACCTGCACTCACCTGCACTGCACTGCACTCACCTGCACTGCACTGCACTCACCTGCACTGCACTCACCTGCACTGCACTCACCTGCACTGCACTCACCTGCACTGCACTGCACTCACCTGCACTGCACTCACCTGCACTGCACTGCACTCACCTGCACTGCACTCACCTGCACTGCACTGCACTCACCTGCACTGCACTCACCTGCACTGCACTCACCTGCACTGCACTCACCTGCACTGCACTCACCTGCACTGCACTCACCTGCACTGCACTGCACTGCACTCACCTGCACTGCACTCACCTGCACTCCACTGCACTGCACTCACCTGCACTCCACTGCACTCACCTGCACTGCACTCACCTGCACTGCACTGCACTCACCTGCACTGCACTGCACTCACCTGCACTGCACTGCACTCTGCACTCACTACTCACTACTCTGCACTCACTACTCTGCACTCACTACTCACTACTCTGCACTCACTACTCTGCACTCACTACTCTGCACTCACTACTCTGCACTCACTACTCTGCACTCACTACTCACTACTCTGCACTCACTACTCACTACTCTGCACTCACTACTCACTACTCTGCACTCACTACTCTGCACTCACTACTCTGCACTCACTACTCTGCACTCACTACTCTGCACTCACTACTCACTACTCTGCACTCACTACTCTGCACTCACTACTCTGCACTCTGCACTCACTACTCTGCACTCACTACTCTGCACTCACTACTCTGCAGAGTAGTGAGTGCAGAGTAGTGAGTGCAGAGTAGTGAGTGCAGAGTAGTGTGTGCAGAGTAGTGCACTCACTACTCTGCACTCACTACTCTGCACACTCACTCTGCACTCACTACTCTGCACTCACTACTCTGCACGTAGTGAGTGCAGAGTAGTGAGTGCAGAGTAGTGCACTCACTACTCTGCACTCACTACTCTGCACACTCACTCTGCACTCACTACTCTGCACTCACTACTCTGCACTCACTACTCTGCACTCACTACTCACTACTCTGCACTCACTACTCTGCACACTCACTCCTCTGCACTCACTCCTCTGCACTCACTCCTCTGCACTCACTCCTCTGCACTCACTCCTCTGCACTCACTACTCTGCACTCACTACTCTGCACTCACTACTCTGCACACTCACTCTGCACTGTGCACGCCGCTGATATCATTGAATTTTCCACCACACTTTCTAAAACTCTATAGTCAGAAGCATAATAGGCACAGAACCAAAAGAAGGGTAGACATTGCTTAAAATAATCTTATTGTATTTATGAGAAGCAAAAGCGAGACTGTGAAATGTGCTGAGTATCAGTTTGTTAGGAATCAACAGAGTGGAGTTAGAGAACCAAGAAATAGTAGTTTAGAATTCGGGTTAGAAGGAGTAGTAATCACAAGCTGAGGATCAACGGGCGCGAAACAGCGTGGTGGGCGCGCACGACGCAGCGTGGGCGTGCACATCAGCTGAAGATCGCCGGAGAAGACACGAGTCTGCCTTCTGCCGTGACTGACCCGATGCGGAGGGAAAGGGCCCGGTGAGTGGGGGGGGGGCGGCAGAGAGAGAGAGAGTGTGAGAGTGTGTGTGTGTGTGTGCATGCATGCATGCGTGCATGCGTGTGTCTGTCTGTCTGTGTGTGTGTCTGGCGCATGCCTGCCTGACTGCCTGCCTTTGTGCGCGTCCACAGACCCTGGTCGGCTCGTCCACCTCTCTGTAGTCCCTTGCTAGCTTACTAGGCGACAATAGTTCTCGTTGCCGAGACCTAAAAAGGCCTAGGATTCCTTCAAAACTAATTTCCATTGATTACTTTTTACGCTATGAATCGATGCATGGTAGATACACAGTGACACAGCATTAGTTAGTTGTTTGTTCTGTGTTTATTATAATCATAACAAACTATGTATTGCTGCAACCAGAATAGACAGAAGGACATTTTGGTATATTAATTTAGTAAATAAACAATCGGGAGAAAATATTACAGATGGAATCATTGACACTTATTTTTTGTTTCTGCTCACTTTCTGTATTTTTTTACATTCAAAAAATATTTCTTTGGGAAACTCATGAGCCATCTACACAAATGACTCCTTCCAATATGGTGATCCTAGCACAGCTAACCTTTTGTTGATACAATTTTTAGAAAAAATATGCTCTCTTGCAAAGCACTTTTTACCCATTTAAAAACAAAAAACATGTTGCTATATTTTGGCTATTTTCCCAGCATGCAGGAAAAAATATGCAAATGTCAATCTTTTGTGTAAAAACGTTATGCGGGCATAAGCACAAAATGCCCAAAACATCAAAAAAAGACTCAAGGCTGGGAAAGGAAAAACCCTCAGCAACTAATGGTCTAAATACTAAAGCTAAATGTAGCAAAGCACTTGAGAATATAAAATGGAACTCCAGTGGACTAACCACAAGCAGTAGAAAACAGTAAAATGTTCTAGAGGAGCACATTCACAGATTAATCTATGTTCATATATAGGATACAATCCTTTGATTTAGGCATAACAAAGAGGTGCAGGGCTCCTCCAGTAATGTGAAGAACTATTTTTTGTGAGGCATGACTTAAGCATATTTGTTGTCTATATTGCATTACATTTTCAAAGTATTTTAGGGCTAAGGGTGTGTGAATTTAAAACTTTGACAGAGTAATTGGGTGAAGATGAAAACGTGACCTGCAATGAAGATGAGTGAACTTTTCAGATTGTACCCAAAGTGTTTAGCATTTTCTGACACGTTTGATGCAGTTTGAAGTTCCATTGGACATCTGGATGTAGAGAATTGTTTTCCAGCTGTTACTCAGCACTTTCAGTGCAAGGTGGGGGCACAATAGCTTCTGCCTAAGGAGCTGTATGGTTCCTGTGTCTAGATGCTGTAAGTCCCATTCCTGAAATTCTGACCCCCAGGAAAATTATTAGGACATAGGAAGCACGCCGCAAGTGCCAACAGCATGCTGTGCCCCTGAGAAGGTGTGGAAATGTTCCTGTTGTAATGTCTAAGGCCGCTTTTTTGCTGTTTATTTTTTACTTTCTCCAGCTTCGCACTTCGCGAAGATGACAATGTTTTAGAACATATGGAACATTGTGAATGAAGCCTTAAGCATTGCAACTTCACACAACTATAACGAGCATTTGTTTATAGATTTTTTTTCCAGGCAAGGTATAACACTTGCACCTTTTTTTTGTGAGTCAAATGTTAGGAAACCCAGAAGATTTGATATACCACAGTCAACTAAAACGGTGCTAATAATAATGCGCCTGGCGTGAAATCAAACAGCCTGAAGTGCTAAAATCAAGTTCCGTAACAGATTTAAGCAGACTGCTGACTCGTAATGTAGTCTAGCTGAGAAAAAAGATTTTGAATGACATTATAACATGCGGAGTGTACTGGTCAATATGTTTTACAAGGTATTTTCATGGATATGTGTATTTTTAGTAACATCTGTGACAGGATTGGGCAGTCTCCCCAACATGTCTGTCCTATGAAATGAGATAGAATCTGCGTCCAATCTGACCAGCAAATGAACTTCTGTCTTCTCGGTACTATCTGACCAGCAAACGAACTTCTGTCTTCTCATACTGAGGAATGAGGATGATGCAATTTGCTTTCATCCAAGCTTTTACTGCTTACCGCCAATCAATGACATGTATTGTTTGGCCCATCAGGCAAAGATGTACATGTACATTTTGGATTGGAAAAGTCGAACTTACGCAGATATTTTTCTAAATATCTGCTACTTGGTTCAGATGGTTAGGTAGAATAACTTATTGTGGACTCTGTATCCAGAGTACATAAAGGATCTAAGAGCATCAATGCCACTGGTCGGTACTAATTGCTCGGTTCTAATGTTCACTCTTCTTGATAGTAAAAAAACGCGAAAGAATGTTTGAGATATCTGAAAATAAGGGAATGTTCTAAAAATGACTGCATACTACTGGACTTACCTATATAAGGGCTGTAGATTTAAAGTTAAAGGGACTTTACCAGCTTTGGCTCTGGGCAGGCCCGGGGACTTAAAATGGACACTGACAAAAATTATAAATTCAGCCCTCATGTACAGATGTGCTTATGAATGTAAGAACTCAAGCAAATCTTTCAAGTTGCCGCCGGATCATGTAACATGCACCACCACTCCTGGAGGCTGAAACCCGCCTTCAAGTGCCAAAACCGCCTCTTGGGGCACTAGCCTTCTGGGGGATTGCCCGCTTGCCTGGCTGGCCAGTCCGCTCATTCTTATGATATTAGAAATATCTGGTGTGTATTTAAAGGTCTCTTCTAGCCTATTACATTTATAGTGTCTCATCCTAGGGTGTTAATAGCAAGATGACATTACATCAGAGGCGGCTCCTCCATTAGGGCGGAGGAGCGTCACCCCACTGCTTTCTTGCAGAGCGATAAGTAGAAACATATAAATGGTAAAACTAAAATTTTATTTTTCTACTTCTCCCATTGCGAGAAAGCAAAAGGTTTTGGTTGGGGGTGGGTGGGTGTACAGGTTTCTGCTCGAGGGCAAGGGAGAAGTGGCTTGCCCAATGCTGCGGGCCATGACTGTTTCGTTGGCCCTCTGGGGCCGACCAAACCAGTCATACGCACTCTCCCTTTTCTCCATGTAGGCTGCATGCAACCTACATGGAGAAAATGGCCTCTCCATAAACGGCCAGCTGGTCGGCGTCCCCACTTACCACAATGCTGCCATTGAAGTGTTTTGATTGGCTTACGGGAGGTGAAGGAGGCTCCCTGCTTACTGTTCCTGGAGGTAGGAGACCAGGAAAACACGCGACCCCACCAGGAGCTCAGACTGTGCTGGAACTAGGCAGATAAGTTTAGAACCCACCACGCAAACCCCCGCATGAACCCCCCCCCCCACCTGTGAGTCATGCCGGATGCAAATGCATTGCAAGGCATAAAATTACATCCAATACCCTTGCAAAGTGTACACGGAGATGAGAAGAGCATTAACCCCCCTGATCTAGCTTATCATTTATGAGCACATGTAGACATATTATGCCATATATAGGTTGGTGGTAAAGAGGCAAACATGTCTGTGTGGTGTCTTCTAGAGTCTCACAACCCTGGCTTTATTTAGAGGTTGATAATTTCATTCATCTAGATATCAGGGCAGCTGAAAAATAGTGACTGCTCAGCAACTTTCAGGAGACTGGGCTCAGAAATCCTACCTTATGGGCACCTTACACATCATATATGCAACTTCCATGCCCAGGATGGTGATTGGAAAAAATGTCCTCTGCCCAATGGGAGAAAACTCACCCCCAAAGCATCAGGGACATTGATTTATTCGTCGTTTATAACTGTTTTGTGGCTTTGCCTTTGGAAAATAAAAAAATACCAGGTGGTCTGTCATGGCTTAGCAGAGATATTGTCAACGATTTCTTTTGCCGAATCGATCCTACCAAGTACGTAGGAATATATGTATCAGTACAAAACTGATGATGGGGCTCCAAACAGACAGCTGACTGGCTGCAGCTGGGCTGCCTGAAGTGCTACCTCTTCAAGGGCTTATGTGAGGCTCATGATTACTGCCTTTCTTAAGAATTCACTGCACACAATACTTATTGTCCTGCGTACACGAATTGAGCAACTTGTAAAATGAACTGCCCCCTAAACAGGCTTTTCAATGTTTTTTGCACTTTTTGACATGAACCTTCCAAACATTTAAATGAGCAGCTATTTTCTTGATTGACAGTCGCACCAACAATCATCATCTGTCTAAATTACCACTAGGAATTGATTAGTAGATAGTGACGCCACAAATAGATATGGTAATCCATAAGATTTATTGGTATTTGTATGGCATCAAGTGCGTAATATCCATTTCACAGAAAATATTTTTTGCAAAAACACTAAAACTCCAACAATACAATTCACACATGAAAATACGATGAAGTGATATTACCAATGTCAGTAGAAATTAAGACAGGGGATGTAGGCTAAAATGAGCTACCACTTGAGATTTTCGGGATCCTCAGAACCATTTTTCAGACATATATGTGAACTTCTACAATGCTGTAATTTTAATAAGTGTTACACCAATAACTGTATAGAAACAAAAATTCCTCAAGTCAAACATTTGGAGACAAACAACCTCCAATATTGTCATAATCTCTATTTAAAACAGGCATTGGATGTGGAATCATTGTGTAACCTTTAACTTGATTCACACTTTGTGGTCTTGAGACTTGCAAGCCAATTGCTTTTTACATTAACTTACATTTAAAGCAACATTGTCTGTAATCATCACATTTGTCCTTATATGCAAAGCAGTGTGGAATTCACATCAAAACCGTAATACAGCCTGAAGCCTGACCAAGTGTATGAACTTGCTAGGAAAATTGGTTATTATTTCCTGTACAGAGAGATAAACGGTTAAGGGGGGGTCCGAGGGGAAAAAAATTATTATAGACCTACTGGTACCTAGTCCCCCAACTAGACACTAAAACACACGGAAGGTACAGAAGGTCTCAGAAATACAGAGGGAGAGAAAAGAAAATAGCAAATCTCTCTATTGGGACCTAATAGTGTCCTCTTTACATGCCCAGAATACACAGTTAATCTGGAAACAACCAAGAAAACAAAAACAAGAGAAGATGCACAAGGAGAGGAAAAAGATACCCATCAGCCCACTCATAAGTGGAATCTCGTCATCTGGGTATATGTTGGTAAATGGTGTCCTCTAGGGTCTGCCTTGGAAACAATCCATAGGACTGCCTAGTGATGGACCCAGAACATTTCACCAACAGATGACAGTATATGAGCGGGAGGGGTTGAGGTTGCAGTGCTCAAAGAAAAAGAAGAAGAAAAGGAAAATAATCCAAGTGATTCTAAAAATACCTACGATGATGTCATGAAATACTTTATTAGGGCTGACCATCAAAGTGGTATGGTTAAAAACAGTATGCTGAGCCTCCCCCTCGGCTCAGTTTTCACTCCGAGGCAACGACGGAGAGTGCGTGGCCTCCCTTTCTTCCTGAGCAGTGGCCAGGTGAGGTGAGGTTTTCTCTCCCCACAATAAGGGAGAAGATACACTATTTTCAGTTTGGAAAGCAGATGTAGATCCCACTTTCACATCACTTAAGTAAGTGTTGCAGTAGCACCATAGGTCCTGACGAAAGCCCTTGAGGCTGAAACATGTTGACCGAATAACAACATTGGTGGGTAGCAATTCCTTACATGCTATCAGCATACTGTTTTTAACCATACCACTTTGATGGTCAGCCCTAATAAAGTATTTCATGACATCATCGTAGGTATTTTTAGAATCACTTGGATTATTTTCCTTTTCTTCTTCTTTTTCTTTGAGCACTGCAACCTCAACCCCTCCCGCTCATATACTGTCATCTGTTGGTGAAATGTTCTGGGTCCATCACTAGGCAGTCCTATGGATTGTTTCCAAGGCAGACCCTAGAGGACACCATTTACCAACATATACCCAGATGACGAGATTCCACTTATGAGTGGGCTGATGGGTATCTTTTTCCTCTCCTTGTGCATCTTCTCTTGTTTTTGTTTTCTTGGTTGTTTCCAGATTATTATTTCCTGTGCCCGCCGGGCCCCACACCGAGATCTCAGTCAGAGAGCCGCCAGCAAATCCCTGTAGCACTGATCCTTATTTTTGGGAATGGGCACAGGTAGTTGAGGCACCGTATGCGTTTCACACATGTGCGTCAGAGGTGGTCCTTCTCTGTCACCAATAGCCACCAGTTTACAATCTGGGAGCTGGCATTTATGCACAGCTCTATACACTTTTTTTTTAGTTTTGTATATAGCGCAAACTAGTCCCGAGACATCGGGTATCAGAGCACTTTACATGAGCACCAGTTTTGTTATAGAACACATTTATTTTTCTTAGGCACGTGGAGATTAAGTGATTTCCCCAGAATCACAGGATGTTGAGCGTCATTGCCGAGACTCCAACCCGGTTCCCCAGCTTCGAAGTTGACCGCTCTAGCCGTAAGGCTACTATCCTCTCACTTATGTTGCCCTGATGAATGTCAGACTATTGGCTGGAAGGAGATGTGTGACTTTGGCAATGTATGGGCCACACCCATAAGTGCTCTCCACAACATCAGGCTTCTAGATGATTTGCCAAACTAATAGTGTAGGCCTTTTCCTGGGATATTCCAAAATGGACTGTTTATGACTATCAAAATGGAGCTAATCAGCTGATAAAACAAGTTCAACTCTCTTTATATCAGTTCTATGATGATCCTCTCTAAGTCTGGATGAACTACACAAACTCCAGATGCAATTTAAACAAAGTTGAAAGTTTATTCAACAAAATCTTGAGGATCATAGTTTACAATATAAATGACTTTTCACAATGTCCCTCTTTTTTGTGATGTCAGTTTCAAACAATGAGATGGAGATTAGCCCAACATTTTCACCAGAAATTGGCTAGCACATACTGGGGTAGTAACTTTGAGGCAATTATGCTTTAAGATATGTTGCTGCATATTTATGGACTAATCAACACACTAGTTCTTTTATAGTAACTTGTTTTTATAATAACCCTAAAACCATTCGATGTTTATCTTACTACTGCAAGTAAAGATTATACTATTGCCAACTCGATACAAACTTTACTCATGGCATATTGCTTTAACTACACTGCATCAGAGATGACCGCTGAAATGTGTGGACTACCCAAATAATTTAGGAAGGGGCAGATCTGAAACTGAACTATTTGAGGAATTAGTGAAGTAAGATTTGGAAAAAAGAGAATTACAATCTTCCCAAAGCCTCCATGTGAAAGACATATTACAAGGAGGAATCTGGATATCCTGATTTTGCTAAAGCACTGTTGTTATGTGTGTTATCACAGCTATATATGGAAATGGGCATGTCTTGAGTGGTCTTTGTAGACTTGTAGGTAAAGCACCAGCTACATGTGGTGCCTAGTGCAAGCCCCAGAGTCTGGAGCTGACACTCAGTTAGAGGGACACAATAATCTGATGCCACTGTCTTCTGTGCTCATTGTTAATGGGCACGAGAGACTGTTCTGTGCCTGCACAGTATGTTTATTCACTTTGTGGGAGATGGTGTGAGGAGCTATTCATGTGTTTGTTCTATATGTGCACTGGCGTTGATGAGTGGAAGCCCGTGAAGGAGGATGGCACAGGTGCATTGTGTAGCCTATTCAAAATTGGCCCACACCGCATCAACCACTTTGGTAATTGATACATTGCTTTGGTGTCTAATCTAATATGTTTGTGAGGGATGCGGATATAGGCTGTCATTTTACCACACTAGGCCTGTTCTACCTTAATAGACTAACACTGCACTCACAACATCAGTGCTGTGAAGGCCTATCCCTACTTTTCTCTGAATTACTTCTTTTTAAAGTAAAAAAAAGATCCCTTTATCCAGGGGTATAGAGAAAGATGTCTTTTGTTGAAAGTCAAGAATTGATTTCATTACCAAAGCATCTGGCTAACCCTTCAGTAATATGTTCCTAGAACTTACAGCTCAAATATGCATGAGCCACTGAACACATGTCGCTTCCAGCAGAAAACTAATATTATAACTTGAATTACAATCACTTCCAGCTCAAACAAAGTGTGCTGTACATCAAGGTTAAGATTCAAATGGAAAGAAATTATTCTCAACGAAGGGTTCAACACAGGACATGGGTATCAAACTCCTGTGCAGACAACAAAGAGCCTTAGGGAGATAATTACAAGGGGATAGCACCACCAGAATGTCACTTTTAGCTATGTTGTTGTTGGCAAGCATATCTTAGACTGAAAGGAGTGTGCAATGAGTGTTGCTGTGGGCATTCCACAGCAACACCTTTGATTTTGATGCTGCCCCAGATTTACAAGGAGCAGCGTTAGAATGGTGAAACGAAGAGAAGTACTTTTATTTGTCCTCGTTTTTGCATTTTCTATGTGTACTGCATTCTGCAGCACACATCAAAAGAACAAAATGCCATTAATGATTGTTTATGTGTAGGAAGATGTCCATTTCTATAGAGAAATAATCATTAAATAATGACGTTTTGCTACTTATATATGTGCTGCATTCTGCAGCCACATAGAAGTAACAAATCACCTTCCTGCACATAAGCAATCATTCCCTGAAACGCAGGCACCCGTGCACTTTCTTATGAATACACCACATCTCTGTATTTTTGGAAATATTGGAGTGCTTTGTTGCCAAATTTTGACATTTTCTTGTAAATATGCCCCTTAGTTTATTATTCTGAGTTTGGGGGGTGAAGTACCCTCTTTTCCAAGCTCACAGATATGCCTGTCTGATTAAGAAGTGGGCAGACCGAATGTATATCTTATTTTTATATTATTTTTTAGAGTTTTATATAGCACAAACTAGACTCGAAAATATCAGGTATCAGAGCACATTAGATTACCAGTTTCGTTGCAGATGGACACATTAATTTTTTAGTTTTTTTTGTTTTTGTTAGGTACGAAGACATATTGTAGTAAAGAAGAACACCGTTGTGGGTAAATAGAATCTTTATTCACTCGTTAAACCTACGATGCCGTCAGCCTGTCAACAAGGAACCCAGCTGCTATGTCAACATTCCATAGCGAGCGCCGGGCTGTCAGGCGGACTATACCAATGTCTGGGTAGAGGTAGGGGGAAACACTGGAAGGTGGGTGAACCGAACATTACAAGTTACAACACATCATCCTCCCTAAGGAAAAAAGAAGACTATAAGGGAAAGAGGGGGAGAGAAATAACAAACCTCCAGTATGGGGTGGGAGCGGGAGGCTACCTCCCCTTTGTCCTGACACCTGGTCTTTCGCAGAAGACCCTCCGTGACTCTTTGGGCTCTCCTGCTGCATACTATCTCATTAGGTATTGTTTGTGCCAATGAGGGGAGATCCTAGGTCTATCACTCTTCCTGTCTAGTCTGATGCCTCCACTGATGTCTCCACCCTCCATCCTTCTCGTGTCTGACCTAGATTCTCCCCCCCTGCTGGAACCACCCGATCATGGCTCCATAATCTACCATCTTCCATGACATTGTTCTTATTTTGCCTTTTGATGGTATTGGGAGCGTAAAACTTGTCACCCCCTTTTCTCAGTCTCTCCGGCTTCCTTACGTAGACTTTTTGTCCTCATTGGAATCCTCTCTCCTTAACTCCCCACTTCTGGTCGTACCACTCCTTGTATTTCTGTTGATTGGCTTTGATCCTCCTCTTGATCTCTTTAGGGTCAGTCTCCTCTATTTGTTTTCTTCCCATCCAACTGGGAGTCAGCTAAGTGCCAGCTTTCCTCCCCCTCAGTAACTCGAAAGGCGTGCAACCTGTAGTAGACTTTGGCGTGGTGTGGTAAGCCCACAGCATGTCTCTTATGGCTTCCTCAATGTTCTCCCCAGCTTGATTGGCCAACTGTATGCACTCTTTCAACATGCGGTTTACTCTCTCCACCTTGCCATTGGCTTTGGGGCAATACAGGGGTGTGCGGATGTGGACTATGGAACAATCCTTGAGAAACTCCTTCATATCTTCTGAGATCAGCTGCACCCCATTGTCTGTCACCAGCGTTAAAGGCATTCCTTCTCTCGAAAACACCTCTTTCAGGAACTCAATGATCGCCTTTGTGTTCACGTTGTGGACAATCTTGCAGGTTACCCAGCTTGAGTAGTAGTCCACCAGGACCAGTAGGTACCAGTCATGGGGCCCTTTGCCATGGATGGGTCCAGCTATGTCGAAGCCTAACTTGTCCCACGGAACCTCGGGAACTTCCACTGGTGACAAAGGTGCTCGCCTCGTGATTTTCGATTTGTCACTCAAACTGCACGCGTAGCAGTCGCGCACCTTGTCCTCCATCTCACTGTCCATTGTTGGAAACCAGTAGTCTGTACGTAGTCTAGTTTTGCTCCGACTACGACCTAAGTGTCCTTCGTGCGCAAGTTCCACTATTTGGCTTCTCAAAGCTTCTGGCGGGACTAGTTTCCCGGACTTGAGAATGAAATCTCCTTCTACTGATAGATCTTCCCTCACGTTCCAGTACGGTTGGATCTCTGTCTCCAGGTCCTTGCACTTCTTTGGCCACCCCGTGAGTATATGTCTCTTCACCTTCTTCAGTACTTCATCTTGTTCCGTCTGGGTTACCCATGCATTCTTTTCCACCGCAGCTAAACGTAACTCCAGAATTGAGCCCTTCATCAACTCTTCGTCCTCCTCTCCTCCAGCTGGTGCCCTCGATAGGAAATCTGCAACCTTATTCTGTTGCCCTGGAATGTAGGATACTCTGAAGTTGTAGGCTTGCAGACCCACTGCCCATTTAGCTATGCGGGGCATCATGCTTTCCATGTCCTTCTTTGTGAAAAGCGAGACCAGTGGTTTATGGTCGGTCTGTACTTCAAATGGAATTCCCCAGATGAAAAACTTGTAGTGACAGATGGCCCAATAGACCGCTAGAGCTTCTTTCTCTATGGTCGAATAGTTGTTCTCAGATGAAGTGAGGGTTCTTGATGCAAAAGCCACGACATTGACCTTGCTCCCCTCTCTTTGCGCCAACGTCGCTCCGATTCCTCTGTTGCTTGCATCAGTCGAGATGATGGTTGCACCATTCGGGTCAAACTTCCCGATAAACGGGGCTTCAATGATTGCCTTCTTTATGCACTTCATGGATATCTCTTGTTCTTTTCCCCAAGCAAAGACACTGTCTTTTCTGATTAAGTATCTTAGCGGTTGTGACACCATTGCAAAATCCTTGATGAACTTAGCCATGTATTCAGCAAGCCCTAAGAACGATAATATGTCCTCTTTGCTCTTGGGAGTGGGGGCGTCTCTCACTGCTCTGACCAAGTCGAGCTTAGGCTTGATACCTTCTTCAGATAAGGTGTGTCCTAGATAGTCCACCGAACACACTCCTAGCTTGCATTTGGATGGTTTGGTGGTGAATCCTACCTCTTTCAACTTCTCCAACACCTTCTTTGCCATCTCGTTGTGTTCTCCTTCGCAACCACCGAAGATCAGAATGTCGTCTTGGAAGCAGATAGTGTTCCTGCAGTCTTTTAACACATATTGCATGACTCTTTGGAAGGCCGCAGCCGCTGACGCCAAACCAAACGGCATTCGCTGAAACTTGAAATTTCCAAAAGGGGTGGTGAATGCCGTTAGTATTTGTGACTCTGGATGAAGCTTGATTTGGTAATAGGCAGAGGACAGGTCCAGCACACTAAAATACCTGGCCCCCCTGATCGTGCTTAACATTTCACCTATCCTGGGAAGAGGAAATCTGTCCACCAGAATATTCGCATTTAGATCCCTCAGGTCCGCACAGAGTCTTATGCTGTTCCCTCCATCTTTTGCCGTGATCACGATCGGGGCCAACCAAGCTGAACTCTCAATTTCTGTGATGACTCCCTGACTGACCAACCTCTGAAGTTCCTGCTGGAGGGGCTCTCTCATGCGCAATGGTATGGATCTGGTCTTGTGCACTACGGGTACTGCTCCCTCCTTTAGGATGATCTTGTGCATATAGTTCTTGAATACTCCCAACCTGTCACTGAATACCTCCTTAAAATCCTCGGTGAGGTCCCCTGCTATGCCTACTGGGTCAATTAACAACACCTGCTCTTTATTGTTGGGATCCAGTTTCATACCCAACTCCTTCTGGTGTTTCCAGCCCAATAGAGTCGAGCCACTAGTGGATACATACACTTTTCCCACAGTGTGTCTATCTTTAAAAGAGATTCTCATGGTCACCATGCCCTCTAGCGGGATTTTTCCTTTGTTGTACCGCTTGGGACAGATGTCAGCTTGCACCATTTTGACAGGATGGTTTGCAAATTTATCCTCAAACACATTTTTATCAACTAAAGTGTAAGGGGAACATGAGTCAGCATACATACTAAACTTCACCCCATCAAGTAAAACATCACATTTTGGATAAATGTCCTCATTATTTTCATCCTCTTCCCCCACTTGGAAAATATAAGATTTTTCCCCTTCCTCATCCTGGGGGGACTCCTCTATAACATGCACTGCTTTACTGGGAGCTTTGCATACCTTGGAATAGTGCCCCCACCTGTTGCACTTTCTACATTGCACATTTCTTGCTGGGCACTTCCAGTTATTGGCCAAATGATTGGGACTTCCACATTTAAAACACACCATAGTACTGGGCTTACTGCGATTCATCTCTTTACTCTTGTCCCCTACTTTACAAACAGTTTCTCCCTCTGTGCAAGACTTGTTTTCTGACCTCTCCTTGTTTGTCCCCTCCTGTGATTTCATCTCTCTCATACATCGCGCGGTGTGTTCTAAGCCCTTAGCTATGTTTATGGCTTCCTCTAGGTTGGGGTTCTTGGTAAGTAATTCCTCTTGAGTTTTGGTGTCGTTGGTGCATCTCACAAGTTGGTCTCTAATTAACGAGTCTGTAAGTTGCCCAAATTCACATGTGGCTGATAAACCTCTCAACACTGCAATATAAGCGCTCACTTTCTCCTCCCTCTTCTGCACCCTCTTTAAAAACTTATGCCTTTCCATCACCACATTTATTTTCTCCTTGAAGTGAGACCCCAACTCCCTTAATGTGCTTTCATAGACATTGACACCCTCCTCCACTTCCTCTTGATCATCTTCCACAAACCTCCCTGTTATATCTTCATAGATTTTCCTCCCATGTGTGCCTAAATTGTGGAGTAGTATATGTTGTTTACGATTATTTGTGTAATTGCTACCTCCTATGGCTATTAGATATGATTTGAATATGCCTTCCCACCTTCTCCAGGGAATGACGGGTTCTCCTAACTCATTGAGGAAAGGTGGAGGCTGACTCATTCCTGCGCCTGCCATTGCCATAAAATTACTATAAAATTCCTGTCAGATTTTTTTTTTTTTTTTTTACTTCCAAAATGAAAAAGGTGAAATGCTGCAAATGAGGGTGAGTACTAAGAATAGAGCTTCCTCCGTGTATCCACTAGTTCACCCACATTTTCCCCCAAACAGCCACACAAATTCCTACATTACACGTGAATACAGCAAAAAACTTGTTGTTTTGTAAGTCCCCTTTCTTCAGCCACAGATTTAAGTCCTTGATCCAATAGAAACGCGAGCCTCCTCCCCAAACTGGCGGGAACTTCCTGTGGAGGGGTTTTTCCCTGAAGAAATTCCTGTCAGGACGGAGCTGCCTGAAGAAAGGATATGCTGCTCTGGAGAATGCGTGCTGCTGGTTCCAACTCTCCTACACCCTGTTCAAAGTTCAACTTCGTGAATTATTGGAATGCCATTTCCACTGAGGTTAAGCGAAAAGTAGGTCAGACGGTCCTCGATCCCTCCGCGTGGAAGCCTGCCAGTAAGCGCGCTTGCCTCGCGCCTAAGCTTTATCGGGGTGCCGTTTCTCCTCAACGAACGCAAACGGAAAGCTCTGTGCTCTGAGGGAGATTAGGGGCGCTGCGCGTGTGCAAAGTTTGTCAACGGGTCCGCTAACTGCCCCTTTGGTGATTCCGAATATTTTCACAATACGTTACACATTTCTTTTAAACTGCTCCCCCCGACATCACTCTGCAACAGGACGCCCCCTGTGCCCGACACGACACACGATCAAGCCTCCCTGCGCACTGAACCCTGGAGCCTGAGTGCAGCTCCCCACAAGAATGCTCTTCACACACGAGTCAAACAGTGCTCATAGTGCCCGACATGGCACCCGAGTGAATTGCCTTCCACACAGGATTATTCTTTCATTCAGCCTCTACGAATCCGAATAGCACTAGTCACGATATTTTCTTACTTGTCCCCTTTCACACGTGTCCATCCACAGCAGTAACTCACTCCTTCTTTCTCTGTTCACCACGGACTTCGTTTATTTTCCGTTGACAGGCAATTATATCACTCCAGGGGGACAGCATCCACTGTCCCTGGCACAGTCTCCTCACCTCGTCGCCATGAATTGTAGTAAAGAAGAACACCGTTGTGGGTAAATAGAATCTTTATTCACTGGTTAAACCTACGATGCCGTCAGCCTGTCAACAAGGAACCCAGCTGCTATGTCAACATTCCATAGCGAGCGCCGGGCTGTCAGGCGGACTATACCAATGTCTGGGTAGAGGTAGGGGGAAACACTGGAAGGTGGGTGAACCGAACATTACAAGTTACAACACATATTTATGACAGAGCCTACTCAACTCTGTCACCAACATACTATCTCCAATGGCCTGATGAAGTACAGGCTGCCAGAGGTTAGCCATCTGACTTCCCACTCATTTTAGAGTCACATGGCTTCTTTTTTTGGCTCTCTGTGACGCCAGGTAAAACCTGGCAGTGAGGTACAGTAAAATATAAATAAATAAATAAATAAACAAAGCCCCTCCCTCGACTGCATGGGTGAAAACTCCCATGGTGTGAGGGCCATTAGTCTTTCCTTTTTCAAAAGCAAATTCCTGCTTTGTGAGTTGTTGTTTTGAAAAATGAATAACTGTGTGTTTGATTGTGAAAAATGACAATTTTTGTAAAACTTTGATGTGTGGCCATCCTATTTGATGTAATCACCCATCAAACGTTTACACCATTGACAAGAACTATTATAATGGCAGTTTCCACCAATTTTAAGAGATATCTGTGGAGTCTGTTGACAACTCTAAATTTGAGGGACAGGATGTCCATCAGGGCGACATAAAATCATACTCCAAACTCTAAATCAGGAGCTTATTTGCCCACATCTGCACCTTTTTCAGAGCTACAGCGATACCCTGCCAGTAAAAAATTTGGAATTTCAAAATAAAGAGGGCATCTGGAACAAAGCTACAAGAAACTTCAGAGGGAGCCATTTGCAGTGTTTAGCCAACTGTATCTCACAATACTGACAACAGAAACATTTTGCTACCAAAAGAGTGTACTACCAAAATATATTGTGGCCAAATATCGAGGACTAAACGATCAAGAAGGTAAATCTGTATATGTAAGTATAGATGCACTATTCTTCCACATCTACCTACCTTGAAGATATATATCGTCTAGATACCCATGTGTGGAGACAAGTAAAGTAAACCTAAATTTACCAGTTTAATCTTTCCTCCACAATAAGTGTAATACCCTAAGCCATGGCTTAGAGGATTAAAAAATACAAGATTTTATATAAGAAAATCAAGATAAACACCACTTGTATTTCCTAATTTTTGCCTCTATTGTTGCTGGAAAAACGAATCAGAGCAAGTATGGAAAGGAAAATTGAACAACAGGTGAGGTAGTGCCTATTTCCTAAGTTGAGGATACTTCAACTTTTAGTCAAATAGGTGATCATTTGAAGTCTTTCTGCAAACAAATCATCTACTGGTTGGCCAATTGTCTGCCATGTTCCCTGAAACACTTCTTATGAAATACAAAAATGTCCAGTGGAAGGAAAAATAAATCTTAGTTTATTTGCAAACTGAATGTGAATGTCCTGAATTAGGGTTCGATTGCAATGCAGTCTGGAAAGGCTCCGAATGGGCTTCGGATTTGGCAAATCCAATTCGGAACCTAAGTTTCTGACCGAATCGGACACCTTTCTGGACGACCGATTACAATGCAAGGAAACCTTTCGGACTGTCCGAATGGCATTCAGAAAGCCCGAGTCATTCGCAGCTGAATGGTACAGCTCTATGAACACGTTTTCTGAACAAGCGATTAAGATGACTGATTCGGACAGCCATTCCGATTCAGTCTGCCCAACACAAAACAGCTGCTGGAATCTGATTTTGGGGGCTCGTAGCAGGCCCCCCTTCACCTGGTGCCCTCTGCATGGTGCTGGTGGGGGGGCACTCATGGGACCCCTCTTCACAGTGTGATAGGCACCATGGGGTGCCTGTTGCATGGTGCATTCATTTCCCAAACCACCCCATTTTGCAATAGGAGCCTGTGTTCTTGTTCGGAACACAGGCTCCCATTGAAGTAAAAGCGAGTCTGAGCAAATGATGTAACGGAAGCATTGTGATCGGTCTGTTGGACTCACGGAAAATCGTAATTGCCCCCTAAGTGTTTATTTCTGTAAAGACAAAATGTTTTTCCCTATGTATTGAAGGTGATATGTGTTCTCACCTATCCAACCTTTAGATCTGAACATTTATTGATTGGGACACATCTTTGTAACTGTATTGTCTGCCTGATCATGATTGTTGATTCATCCTTAGCTATTAAGATCTTAGGTGTTAATCTAACAACACCCACAGGTATTTCCAATTTGCTTAATCATTAATGCGTCCTTGGATCAACACTTCAAATTTTGTGCTACAGATTTGCATCATCCCAGTTCATTGGCATTCATTGGTATTGTTGCAACTACCAGGAGGAGTTTGAGGAATTGAGATTCCTCCTGCAGACATTGCAGATGGAGAGAAATTTAGCTACAAGTGGGTGATGCTTAGGGGGACCCTATAGTTCTTTCCCTCTTTCAATAATCAAATACAATGCATTATTCAGAGGTGTTAATTTAATGCATACTACAAATGAACTTGTTATGCCAAATAATCTTCGTGCACTCCTGTCAACTTACAGGCCCCTCGCTGAAAGGGATTATCCTTTGCTTTGCCAAATGTGCAAGACCTGCATGAAATTTGCTGAAAAAAAAGAAAAATGAGACCCCATAAAGGAAGCACATTTAGGAGATTCTTTAATTGACTATTTTCTTTTTTTTATGTTTAAAAAGCTTTATTTGAATAATAACAGAAAATACAAAAGGCCAGCAATACAGAGAATAGCATATTGAAATAAGTACATAATGATAGCCGGAGAAGTAAAAAGAAAGCTGTTTAGGTTTTATAAGGAAGTAAGGGGGAAAGGGGAGGGAAGAAAAAGGGGGGAGGGGGAGGGGCAGATCTTACATATTGATAAAATATGAAATTGCACATCTACAAAGGAATATGAACAATGATTATAATATAATTAATAAAAAACAATAAGCCAACAAGGGTTAGAAACAGAGAAGATAAATGTTTAAGGAGGCATAACATTTTCCACATTTAAACGAGAACTATCTGTTAACTCCAGTTTGTCTAAGTAAGTTGTGAGTGGCAGCCAAAAGCGTTCCCTATTAACCATTGTCTTGCAGGAGGAGGCAAAAGCAATATCAAGTCTTTGAAAATGGCATAGACTATTCCACCAATGTTGGAAAGAAAGCTTTGCAAGCGTTTTCCAATTAAGTGTTATGTGCTGAAAAGCTAAATCTAACAGAAGGTCAAAAAGACCATGTTTATGAATGGGAAGGTCTAGGGAATCAAATAAACTTCCAGAGAAAAAAAGAGCTATATTATAAGGAATGAGAATGTTAAACAAGCGAGAAATGTAGGACCATATCTTCCCCTAAAAGAGAGAAACTGAAGGGCAAAGAAAGAGAAGGTGCATGAAATCAGCGTTAGAAGACCCACAAGTCCAGCACTTTGCATCAGTACAGTGGGTAAACCTAGCTATAGAAACAGGAGTGAAGTAAAGTCTATGGCAAAGGAAAAACATAGATTGAGTTAGAGAAGCAGAACAAGAGATTTTGAGAGAGCGAGACCAGAGTTTGGCCAAAAAGTTGATAGTCCATTCACATTCCAGGTCAGATTCCAATGCACATTCCAATTTAGTTTTAGTACGATCAGGATTAGGCGCTAAGGAGAGTTTATAGATGAGAGAAGCTTTGCGTAGAGAGAGGAGAACTTTGAGAAAAGGGTTTTGATCAGAAGGAAGAGGGAGAGAGGGAAGAGAATAGAAGGTATAAAGAATAACCACCATCAGAATAGACCATTTCTGGAGGAAGAAGCAGGGACAATAAAAAGTAGTTTGAAATTAGGGGAATGAGCACGGAGACAAGCCATCAAATGAGTCCCTAACCCAAATTATCCCCTTTAGTCTCCAAGATTTCCAAAAGATGGGTCTATTATTAATAGTAATAAGGGAGTTGTGCCAAATTGGGGATTCTAAAAAGGATTCTTAGAGACAAGTTTTGGTTGGGTCAAAGGCTTTAGCAGGGAACAAGTGTGTTTAAACAAGGGGAGAGAGGTATGAGGGGTTTTGACAGAAAAGGCTAGAGCTTCCCTTAAAGAGAAGGGTAATAGCAGAGCAGGTTCAATGGAAAAGCACAAGGGAGTAAAAGGAGAAGGTTTGGACAGGAGCCCCTTTGAGGCCTGACAGAGGCAAAAGGATTTATGATAAATATAGAAATCAGGGAAATTCACACCCCCATTGTATTTTGTCTTGCAAAGAAAGGATAAGGAAATCCTGGCTTTTTTTTCTTCCAAAGAAACGTGGAAAGGTCAGAATCAATCCTTTTAAAATAACAGGCAGGAATACAGACAGAAAGCATGGAAAGAACATAAATCAATATATAAATCAATATCATCTTAATTGAGCCCACCCGGCCCCACTACAAAAAGAAGAGAGGATTCAAAGAGGAGAGTAGTTTGTCAATCCGAGAAAGGACCTCAGTCATATTCAATTAAACAGAAGAGGTGATGGAGTTGGAGAACCACATACCTAAATATTTGATTTTGGAATTTTTCCATGCAAGCCGGTGGAAGAGAAGGAATGTGGAAGACAACATTTTGTGAGATGGAGAATTTTTTTACTTGAATTTATTTTATAGCCAGAAATGAGGGAAAATGAAGTGAATTCATGTAATAAAGGAGGAATAGAGGCTTTGGTATTGGAAATGAAAAGAAGGATGTAATCCGCATAAATGGAACATTTTAAATGTTGCTCACCATAGGAGAAACCGAAAATGGAAGCATTGTTGCGAATTGAGGATAAGAAGGGTTCAAGAGCTAAGATAAAAAGAAGGGGGAGAAAGGACAGCCCTGGCGGACACCACGTTGAAGGGAAAAATAAGAAGAAACATAACCATTGACTAGTACCTTGGCTCTGGGGGCAGAATATGATAAAGAAATGAGTGAACTCAACTTGGGACCAAAACCATGCCACATCAAAAATGCAAATAAAAAGGACCAGTCAATCCTATCAAATGCTTTTTCAGCATCAACAGAAAGGCCTGCCAAGGATGTGGAGAGGGAAGGGATTTTGTTCAAAATGTTCAGAAAGAGACAAGAGTTATCTGAAGTCAATCTGCCCTTGATGAAGCCACACTGCTTCTTTCCCACCAGATGAGGCATAAGAGGGTCTAGGCGTAAAGCAAGTATTTTGGCAAACAGTTTATAATCTACATTGACCAGGGAAATCAGGCGATAATTTTTACAAAACATAGGATCTTGACCTTTTTCAAGTATGAGGCACATCGTAGGCTCCTGAAAAGTGCCTTCTGTCTTATTGGAGAGAAAGAATGAATGAAAAAGATGTAAGAGTTTAGGAAGTAATAAGTTAGAGCAATGTAAATAAAATTCAACTGAAAACCATCTAGACCGGGGACTTTCCCTTTCTTTAACACATTTAAAGCATTAGATAATTCATTAAGAGATACATCTGTTTCAAGGTCAGAAAGATTAAGGTGATCATTAGACAGGGTTGGAAGTTTATTGAGATAATATTGAATAAGGGAGGTGGAAGTAGGAGTTTCCGGGGTATAGAGATCTTAGTAAAATAGCATACATTCATTAAGAATGTCCTGATCTTTGTGAATGGGAGTACCCTCTGAAGAATAGAAAGTATCGATTAGAGTATGATCTTTACGGGACTTGAGATAGTTCACTTAAAGTTTACCCACTTTATTACGTCCACCTTAGTATCGAGAACTGCTACGAAGAAGTATGGAAGTCATTGACTATTTTCTGATATGGCAAAGAATACTACCTGTTGTGCAGTGGAATTGTGAGTGTCATCCACCTTAGTGCCTACTTCTTCAGCCCAACAATTGTACTGAACATGATTTGGTCTAGTTTTTACCTCCCCCTCTTTTTGCCCAGCGGGGGCATTTACAGGAAGTGATCTGGATCTAATGCAAAATACTCCATTATTGACATCCCTCAGAACACACAGCAACAGATTTTTCAGTAGATGCATTGGTGTAACTCTGTTCTATGAATGGGCTGATCATATTTAGGCAGAAGGGTGATTCATGCTATTGTTTTTTTTACTACAAAAAACAATACAAAAATATGAACCAGATATCAAAATTGAGGCAGACATAACTTTGTGCATTTTCAGGCAGTCAAAAACATTTTCTTGGCTCATCAAGGCATTGATAGCATTTGTCCAATATTTGTTGAGGACTGAACTAATAGTTTTAATAAGATTGTCTCGATTTGAATCTTTAATATCAGATGTATTTGGCTACGTCTTTCTGAGCAATCTTAAAAACCCAATAAGGTGCCTTTTTTCAGCTCCTATTAGGTGTCATTTTGTGGAACTAAGAGCTTGTTTGATCTCAAAATTTGGTCATCATAGAAGAGAAAAAAAAATCTCAATGTTTTTAGTTGGAAATCATATTTTTCAATGAGGTTATGGTTTTTCGTATGATGTCCAATGGCTCCATCGATTGAGTATTAGCCCTATCTCACTTCTACTCAATCATTATTTAGCAACAAAAATATGTTTCCATATAATTGTGCCAACTGAAGTATAAATGATCTACGTTTCCCTCTGAAGTGTCTTGGTATCATAGCCTCAGTATAGCTCTAAGAGATTGGTGTTCTTCATAAAGATTTTTTGACATCTTCACTTTTTATTGGCAGTTTTTTTCAATGTTAATGGGACCCATATTGTATTACATTTAAATTGCCTTTCCCTGATTAGGTAGTAATGGAAAATGCTCACATTTCTTTAGGAGAATCCACAGACATACTTTTCTTCAGAAATGTTTGACTACAATGGTGAATATTTCAACAGTGGAATCTGAAATCCAGAGTTTCCTCCAAAATCAGAAGCTTTTCCATACCACCCCACCCTTAAAATGACAGTTATCTCTTTGCTCTAGTGCTCATTGGTTTGTAACCGCTTCACTCCTCCATATCTCTGAAAGAGCAAATATTTAGCTGCTTCCGTGCTACAAAAAGCTGAAGCAATGGACCCCTACTGGAGATTTTTGTTTGCCAATATGTCTTCTCTTAAACAGATTGTTTTGTTTTCTGCATTATCCCACATTTCAACACTTAAAGAACACTCTCCCCTTTTGCCTGCTGGGTGGATTTCTAATACTCTGCTATTGTTTTCAAAGAAACAAAAGTGATGATGTAAATCAGTCAGGTCACTCCATCAACATTATTGAGTACTTTGAATCAGGTGGTAAAAGAAATCAGAATACAGGATAATTTGATCTGTATGTAATATTTGGCAGGAAACATTGGAAACAATCAATAACTAGGGATGAGCCACCACCAAGCAAGAATCAGTCAAGAAAAGATAGTATGACAGAAGTGGTCCACATTCATCACCTAATTATTCTGCACTACAATGCTAAGCCACACAAGCCACATCAATCCAAAAATGCAATAATTTATAATACATTCCATCAAGCCCCATGTGTCACCAAGTTAGGGAAACTTCTGCAACATGCTACTCAGTCAATTTGAATTCTTATTCAAATCTTCAGTCACTCACACCACCAGAAGGCAGCCCTATAGCATGAGGCATGAGTGATTTCATGCATGTTTGTATACCCCATATTTCCTCCCCAGCAGTGTTCACACAACTGCCTTCCTCTTTGTTTGTGAAGGGTAGAGCAGCTCAATTAACCATATACAGCAGCAACAGAGTTATTTCTCTAGCAATGAAAAGCACACGTCTGAACAGAAATGGAATGGCTCTTTAAATTCCCTTTCAAATATGATTCTGACTCAAGCCTGTAGCTTAAGTAAGAAGGGAACACAATATTACATGTGGAAAGGACTGCACATTTGGTCCTAATGACTCTTATTTGCTTATCAATGTCTTGCTATCTTGCCAAGAGCCGCCCTATTGCCTACCTCAGCATGCAGTTCCCATTTAAACATCATCCTCAGTCAATACAGTAACTAATGTAAAGATAAGGCCATACATCACATATGGACATAGATTGTAGTTTTGCTCTCATCTGTGCTCATTACATGTTCTCCTATTCAGTATTACCATGTAGCCACATAACAAGGCCAAAGTCTCCTTGGTGTGTGGGAGTGACATCCAGGCAATCATTACAGGATACTGATTGCCTCTGTCCCTCCTGAATCTATATACCACTGGCAGTGCATCACCTGTATCTCATGTAGGCCTCACCTATCTGAATTGTCTCAGCTGTCAATGCTGTACTAAGTCATATGTACTCACAAAGAGACCGTACCACAATGCTTTTACCAGTGTAATAATAGCATAGGTAACTTAGGAACATAGCTAGGTACACAAACATATTTGGCAAAGTAGTTCATATTTCATCATCTAAAGAAACAAGCCATGCTCCACAAACATCAACATGAGGTGTGGAAAAAGTGTTTGGTTGACTCTAATACAATAAGCAAGGTCATCGCCACAGCATAAGCAGGGCACTACAAAAGATCAGGGATAACAAACACTACTTTGCTGTTGCAGCAAGGAAGTAAATGACATTTAATGCCTGGAAGCCGAGATATCTGCCTGAGTCAATAAAGCATCGTGACAAACTGGAGGTGTCACTGCCTGTGTACCCAGAGAGAGAGAAAGTAATTGTGCTGCAAATTGGTATGTAAAAAGCACATGATTAGTCCTATCCTTTAGCATAGCGCACAACATGCAGAAAAGGCAAAATGCCCTACTCAGAAAGAACAAGAAATATGAAGCCAAGAACATAGAAATGCACCATTATGAGTTTAGTGTAACATATACTCACATAAACCTAACATTCCTGCTAAATGAAGACTTAGCTATAATAAATGCAGGACACCCAGTGGTGTAGGAAACCGAAGACCCTGGTATGTGTGGTGACATAGAAAATGCAATTGCAAAGAACATTACACACTAGCAGGGAAAGTCCAACAGTCTCATCTACAAATGGAGCAGGTCACCCTAGGGGTTCCTTGGCTCACATTTCATAGCTATTCCTGAAGGAGCAGAGCATTCACAGATAAAGTGTGTGATGGGTATGGGTATGGGTAAGAGCATACTCAAACAACAATACAGTGAGAAATAGACAGCTTGATGGTAGGCAATAGATTTAAGGCCAATGATAACACGTTGTAACATAAAAATAATCAATACAAAAGCAGCAAGATGGTGTAAAGAAAAACGTGAAAACATTCAAGAAAGAACCAAGGTGGAAACTATCTAATGTTAATCAATGTGCCATGGTTTAAGAACACCCCTAATGCTGCAAAATTCCTTGATAGACTGTATATGTGTTGGGGGGTCTGCCTTCTGCTCTACAGGGTTGTTCTTTTACAATCAGATACAATGGGTCAAGTCCGAATTAAATCTGGCGGGAGAGACATTGAATTGGTAGTGCTCAAACTATAGAGCAAAGTGAGAACTTAAAGAAGGGAATATTCAATTGAAATAAATCATGCCCAAATAAGAGTTCTATCCTTTTCTATCCCTATTCTTAATGTACGTGCCAGTATGCAGTCACCTATGAAACCTTATTGAATTCCATTTTCAGATTGCATGTCAAAACTCATTACAATGGTTTTATCCAGCTCTATATAAAGTCATCTGTGACCGATTAAGAGATGTGACTTTGCCTGAAATGTAAACTTTCAGTTCCTGCCCCCAGTGTTTTCCCCTGGTTAATTGTTTATAAAACTAATAAAGTGATGTCAGCACATTTTATATTGTAAACGTACGCCTCACTTTTTGATAATGGGATAAGAGTGTTTGCATTTCTTTCCTAAATGGTTTACTTGAAATAAGCCATGACACTTTTAAGAAAATAATACCTTCCCCTTAACTTCCTAGTCTTAGTTTGTGTAGGTGTCACCTTTCAGTCATAACTGAAAGCTCATTGAATACATTGTTCTTCAGTGCTATATTTCCTTTTGGGTCAACGAAGAGTTACCAAAGGCCTGGTAGTTAAGGCCTTTAATTCTCAATTAAGAGGTTAAGAGCTAAAACACCATTGTTGCCAAGATCATGTGCCTGCTAATGACTATTAGATCACAAAAGGTTTCAAAAATGGAAGATCATAGGTTTCACTACAAAAAAACACCAATTGCTTTATTAATGGAAGTGCATAAGTTAAAAAAGATTTGCTTACTTTTAGAAACAATTATTTTTGTTTTAATTATTTCTGGAAATCATTGCTATGACTGTCTACTACGGTGAAAAAGCCAACATTTTAAAGAAAATATGGCATACCACCCTTATGAAATATGGCAAGTAGTCCAAAACATTGTTTTCAAAACTTTCGAATTTGTATCTTGTATGTTGTACGATAAACTTTTATCTTTTAATAATACCTTTAATGCATAGTTAATAAAATGTGTTGCAAAAACACTTCATGCTTACAGATAATTAGTACATTGTTAAGGTAAAACAATGTACAAGAATTACAAATAAAAGAATTCTTCCTCTCTGGCTCTAAAAATCCCCAAAATGTCAATAATTACAACCACTTTGACAACAAGTTTCACCAGTTAAATTTTGTGGTCGAGCTATGTCTGCATAATATTTTAGAAGTAAGGTGTTAGTGTTGCTGTGTGATTGTTATAAACTTCACAGAGCCCCTTGGTAGCTGCTTATCTGTGGGATTAAGGCATTCTTTGTTTGCTATAATGCAGGATGCAATCCCCAATCATCAGTAAGATGGAAGTTACAAAATGTCTGTGTTTTGACAGACTGTTACAGCAGCATATGAGGTGAGCCAGAGATTCCTATTGACACTGACAGAGCATGCTATTTTCTGTGTAGGGTACCATTCAATTGTCATTTTATCTTTCTGATGTCATACTGAATCTGAATTTGAATCTGAATCTGACAATGTCCTTTTTAAGACAGTAGTGATAGAGCTTCTGTTTTACAACGTTGTAGTTTTCCTTAGGTATGAGGAACTAATAATGTGTCAAAGTACTTTAATGTATGACAGATTGAATTCACATTTGCTTCTTTAAAATATTTTTTTATTTGAAAAAAGATAAAGATGGATCCTAGGCTTTTTGCACTTATAGAGGATCTTGTGAGCTACACAAGGAGTTGTGATGCCTTGATTTGTTCTTTGGGGCAGTCCCAGTTTCTGACCATAGATGGAATTTTTGGGAGCCCTCCTTTGAGGTCTTGCCTCCTTGCCAGAAACGTAATACATTTGATGCATGCTGAACTGGCTGCTTCAGCAAATTAAATTCCAAAGGTATTTGAGCCTGTGTGGTACAGGTTGACAGGGCATAAAGGTTCCTGAATAAATCACATTGAACCATATTCTGCAAATTAATTACAGGTAAAACTTCATAGCCATACGTTAGCTCCAGCATATATTTTGTTCCAATAATAACAAGCAGAGGATTCGAATACTACCTAGTGTTCAACAAAGCATCCTATGCTTTGAAACCAACCCCGGGCTTTTCTTGATAAAAGGACCAGTAGGATCTGTTTGTTATTCAATAGCCAGCTAATTTTCCCTGATATTCTTTGGCCAAAAATGCACCTTAGATTTTTTGGGATTTGCTATTAAACGATTATCCTTGCAATAAGATTGAAATCCACTGAGCGTCTGTTTCAATCGCATGCTTGTTTTGTCAAGAAACACAGTATGATCTGCGTATAAGCATTGTTATTATTATCCCTTCAATTTGGGGTGGGTATGTTCTGAAGTTATCATATGGTTTAGCAATATTGGAAACATGGATGATGAAAAAATTGGGGCTAAAACACTTCCCTGTTAAAGTCTTGTGTCAGTAAAGGTATTCTTCAAGAGGAAGATATCGTCAAGTGTTAACTGAATCCAAGAGTCAATATATGATGTTTGGATTGCTTTTAGATAGGCCAGGGCAGACAACTCTGCTCTGCCCATGGAGTTTTTGGGATTCGCGCACTATGCAGTGAAGTTCCTGAATTCTGCCTTTCGGTTTGAAGTTGGTTTCTGTTTCTATTAGCGAGCTCAAGATTTGGTCTGTCGCTCGCTATAGCAATGATACTCCCGGGCTGTAAGTGAGCACACACTGAATTTTGCTGCTGCTTGCACTGCTTCGGGCTGCACCGGCGAACACATGTGAAGCAGCTTTTTTTCTCAAGATACATCTAATGAAAATAGGAGGAAGTGTCCCAGAGACTTCAACTTCCTGTTTCCGTCCAGCAGGCTCCTTTTACTGCTTTTTTTCATCTGCTTATCACTCTTGAATTTGAATTTGAATTTAAAAACATTTGTACAGTGCTCGTTTACCAGGCGGTTTCATGGCGCTAATGGCGGACGGTGGGCGGCGGTGACAAGAGGGGTCTATGTCAGATGGGCTTGCGTGAAGAGGAAGGTTTTAAGGTTCTTCCGGAACAGGAGGTAGGAAGGAGAAGTGCGCAGGGTGACAGGGAGGGAGTTCCAGAAGGTAGGAGCCAAGACAGCAAAACTGGATCCACCCGCTTTCTGTTTTTTAAAGCGGGGAATAGCAAGAAGAGCTGAATAAGTGGAGCGGAGTTCTCTGCCGGGAAGGTAGGGCTTAATGGCCGAGCAGATGAACTCAGGGGCAGTGCCTGATCTGGCTTGATAGGTGAGGCAGCCGAGCTTGAAAAGGGCGCGTTCTTTTATTGGAAGCCAGTGCAGGGTTTTGAGCAGTGGGGTAGCCCGATGGTATTTAGGCTGGCCATAGATCAGGCGGGCCGCCTGGTTCTGTACCAGTTGCAGGCGGTGGATTGCATAAGCCGGGGCCCCATTATAGACTATGTTATCATAGTCTATACGGGACAGAACCATGGCCAGCACGATGATTTTTAGAGCAGGGGTAGAAAAGAAACGGGAAACTTTCCTAATTGTTCTAAGGGAAAAAAAACAAGAGGAAACTACGGAACTAACCTGTGAATGGACAGTGAGTTGGGAGTTAAGGTAGATGCCCAGGGTTTTCACCTTGGGCACAGGGAGTGGGGGGGCACCAAGGGAAGGGGGCCAGAAGGAGGGGGACCATGGACTGCAACCACCTCCAGTCAAGACCAGCTCGGTCTTGTCTGGGTTAAGCTTGAGGTGGTTGCAGTTCATCCAATCGTGAATGAAAGTCATTACTGTCTGGACGTTCAAAGCAGATGAAGGTGAGTGAGATAGGTTGAAGATTAGCTGGAGGTCATCCGCGTAGTTGAACACAGTGACCTCCAGCTGCTGTAACATAAAAATGAGGGGAAAGATATAAAGGTTGAACAAGAGGGGGGAAAGTGATGAGCCCTGGGGAACCCCGCACTCTACTTTGCGTGAGGCCGCAGCATAGCCGGCCAAGCGTACCGCTTGGCTTCTCCCCGCAAGAAAGGACTCAAGCCATGAAAAGGCCAGGCCTTCTATGCCCGCCGCCCTGACACGATGGAGAAGGATGGAATGGTCCACCGTGTCAAAAGCGGCGGACAGGTCTAGGAGTATCAGGGCTTGCGGAAGGTTGGTGTCAATACCTCCACGCAGTTTGTCCATTACTGAGACGACCACCTTCTCAGTAGAGTGCATGGGGCGGAAACCAGCTTGACAGGGGGAGAGACAATGATTTGTCTCAATATGTGTAGTTAAGGTAGTGGTGATGTGGGTTTCTAGGACTTTTGCAAGGTAGGGCAGGAGTGAGATGGGACGATAACTGGCAGGAGCCGATGAATCGGCGTCTGGTTTTTTTAAGAGTGGTATGACAATCGCCGATTTATGTGAACTGGGAACGGAGCCATATGTGAGTGAGTCGTTAAGGAGAGTGAGAGGAGGTGTAGGACAGACTGAATAAATTTCTTTAAGAATGTGGGCAGGAGCAAAGTCCAGGGGGGAACCGGATTTGACCCGGTGAAGAAGGGGAAGGAGAGTGTCATTGGTCAACAGTGGAAAAGTAGTTAACTTAACAGGGGTGATAGGTGGGGACGGGGTAACAAAAGTGGGGGAGGGCAAGGGAATATTGAGTTTGATTTTAATCACTTTATCTATGAAGAACTCATTGAGTGAGTCACAGAGGAACTGGGAGGGGGGGGGTGGTGGCCGTGGTTCTGTTGGATGATGCGAGTTCATGGACGGTGGAGAAAATTTCCTTAGTTTGAGATTCTGCTGTAATTATCCTATTGGTGTAGTATGCAGTTTTTGCTTCCAGAATGCCTTTTTTGTAGGTTTGTAGGGTGGAGAGATAAATTGCCTTTTGCGCGGGATTGTAGGTGTTTCTCCAAGCCCGCTCGGCCCTTCTTGCAGCTAGTTTCAATTCCTTAAGGTCCGGTGAGAACCAGCGGTTTGCTGCGTGGGCCCGTTTAACTGTGAGCCGCCTTAAGGGAGCGAATTCGTCGCACGCCGTGGTAAGCCAGTTTTTAATAGCAGCCAACTGAGAAGTAGCTGGGAGACCCGATAAATCAGGGTGGGTTTTAACCAGGGCTGAACAGAGAGAAGGCATGTCTGTTTTGCCCCATTTCCGGACCCAGATGTTTTTGGGGAGCGGGGGCTTGACCATGGGCGCCAGGGCAAGGGAGAGCGTGATAATGGAGTGGTCCGACCACGAGCAGGGAGATATAATGGGGGATGTGGACGGAACGTTAAGTGACCAGATTTGGTCGAGTGTGTGACCGTGAGTGTGAGTAGGTCTGGTGATCAGTGACCTAAAGTTTAGACTATTCATGAGATTGGTAAATTCCTTGGATTGTGGGCTTTCGGCAGGGTCGTTGGGCCAAAAGTTGAGGTCCCCTAAGACCAATACCGAAGAGTTATTAATTACCAGGGTAGCCAGAAGGGTCTGGATGCTGGAAAGAAACAGGGGAGTGGATTGGGGGGGACGATAAATTAAAACAAAGGTGAGGGGAGCCCGATGGGAGGAAGAACGAGCTACCAAGAGGTCCACATCAGGAATGGGGGAAGATGGGAGGACTTGAAAGTTAAGATCAGTACGAGTTATTAGGGCCACTCCTCCCCCCCGCTTGCCTTCTGGACGATCCGCTCGAATGGCGGAGTACGAGGATGGTAAGGCGGCAAGTACATTGGGTAGGGAGTCGGCTTTGAACCAGGTTTCGGTTAAAAATAAAAGGTCTGGTTCATGAGACTCGATGAAATTGAATAGTTCATATTGGTGATTGACTGCGGACCTAGTGTTCAGGAGGGCAGCCGAGGTATTAAACAGATTGAAGATGGATTTGAAGCTGGAAGGATCAATTTCTTTGTCTGCTGAATATATGCCATTGTATTTAAGCAATTTGAATTTGAGATATCCCTAGTAAGTTCAAAAACTCTTGTATAAGGATGTTGTTTGTGTGATAGAGGGCATGCACCCTTCTTTATTTGTACTGTTATTCGATTTTTCATATTTATTATGGTGGCTGGCATTTTCAGTTGGGGTTTGGTTATATTTTTGCATGTATTTCTTTGGCTTTTGTAAAGTAAGAATGTTGCACAGTTCAGTACATTTCCTCCATGTTTGTTAAAAGTGCCCAATTTATTTATTTTACTAAGAGGCCAAGTCTGCCAATGGGCCACCAGCCAGTAGGCCCAGGTCAGCACTAGTGGTTTGTGTATGAAACAAATGCTTCTTTGGTATATTTTGTTTTAAAAACATCATTTAGGGCTGGGATGGCATTGAATTAAATAAAAAATGTGGTGTTTTTCTGTATATCACATTTTTTGTGTGTTCAAAAGTGTATATGTCGGGTAATCTTTGTTGCCTTGTGAGCTTTAGTGTTGTTGTAAAATTTGTAAAGTTCATTTAATTTTCATTTTCGCCATTGCCAAATTAATGGTAATGTTTTTTTAAGTGTTATCATGTGTCCTTTGTCTGGCCAGTGGGTGAGCTTGAACAATCAAATCAAATCAGGTGTTTGTTAAGCGCTACTACTCACCCCTAAGGGTCTCAAGGCGCTGGGGGTGCGGGGTGGGTTCGCAGGCTCCAGTCCTTCAAGGAGGGGGTCTGTCAAAGACCCAGGTTTTGAGGTTTCTTGCGAAGATGGGGAGCGATGTTATCTGTCTGTGGCGGAGCGGCAGGTACTTACCGGCACTGGCTGCGCGAAAGGAGAAGGAGCGGCCTCCCGATCTGGTCTTTCTGTGGGGGACCACAGCGTAAGAGAGCTGGGCAGATCGTAGGGTGCTTTGGGGTTCGTGGAATTTGAGTCGGCTGATCAGGTAAGCTGGTCAGTGTCGTGGAGCGTCATGTGAGCGTGGGTTAGCATCTTGAAGGTGACTCTAGGTTTGATGGGGAGCCAGTTGAGTGTGCGCAGGTGCTGGGAGATGTGGCAGTGGCTTGGCAGGTTGAGGACCAGTCTTGCAGCGGCGTTTTGGATGTTCTGTAGCTTACGGGTGAGGTTTTTGTTTATTCCGGCATAGAGTATGTTGCCATAGTCGAGCCTGCTGGTGACCAGGGCGTGAGTGACGGTCTTTCTGTGTTTGAGGGGGATCCATTTGAAGGTTTTACGTAGGAGGCGGAGGGTGTGGAAGCAGGAGGACGAGACAGAGTTGGTCTGGTGGTCCATTTTGGGCTCTGAGTCCAAGGGGATTCCCAGGTTGTGTGCGTGGTCCGTAGGGGTGGGCGGGCTTCTGAGGGAGGGGACCACCAGGTGTCGTTCCAGGCCTCTGGGTTTGGGCTCATGATGAGTACTTTCGTTTTGTTTGTGTTTAGTTGTAGGCAGTTGTTTTTCATCCATTTGGCGACAGCTTCCATGCCTTCTCAAAAGTTGTGTCTGGCGGTGTTGGGTTCATTGGATGGGGAGAGAATGAGTTGGGTGGCGTCTCCGTATGACACAATGTTGAGTCCGTAGGTTCTGACGATGGGGGCAAGTAGAGCCATGTGATCGTTGAAGAGCGTAGGGCTGAGGGAGGACCCCTGGGGGACACCGCAGGTGGTAGGTGTAGGGAGGAAAGGGGGAGTCTGACCCTCCGCATTCTGCCAGAGAGGAAGGAGCGGATCCAGTCGAGGGCCTTGTCTGTGAAGGTGAAGGAAGCAGAGTGCATCCTTCACTTTCACGAGCGCAATCCCTGTGCAGTTCCTGTGACCACGAGCTTATTTCTCCTCGTCTGCTGATCGGTCTCTGACCTTTTATACACACAAGAGGCATGTGAACTCGCAAAGAAGCCCACCCGTTTAGCCCCACCCCACACGCTAGCAGTGTGCACCGTCTTTCTGCCATTTACCCACTATGATGGACAGCTCACTCAAGGGACCCCAGCGCCCTTCAGCGCGATGGCATAGTAACACACACATGGTCACTGGAGACAACTCTTCTGGCACTTTAGGCAGCTGTAGTGTAGGGAATACACTATACATTTACCCAACGAGGTAGCACTTACTGGATTAGCCAGTAGAAAGTACTCCAGTAATATGTTATGCAAATAGCAAAAAAATCCACGAGTTTGTGGGAATTCTTTTGCGATTTCACGCAAATTCGCCCACACTTATTCTACATGCCATGTGGCCAGCGGCCTTTTTGTGTAGTGTTTGCCCATAGGTTGCATGTGTTCTTTGTTCCCCATGCCTCCATGCTTGCTCTTGTTGTTTGGCCATGTGGCTGGCAGCCATTTTGTGTATCCCCCTGAGTGCCTTGCCAAAGACTTGCATGCGTTATTTGTTCCCCATGCCTGCTTTCTCGCTGATGTTGCTTGACCATGTGGCTGGAAGCCATGGTGTGCATCCAGCCAGTGAGCCTTTGCCATAGGCTTGCATGTGCTCTTTGTTCCCCATGCCTTCCTGCCTGCTGTTGTTGTTTGATCATGTTGCTAGAAGCCATGTTGTGCTTCCACCCAGTGTGCCTTTGCCATAGGCTTGCATGGATGGAAGTGTGATATCAGCTTAATAATATAATTGAGGCTCTTTGTACTATATGTATGTTAAGAGAACATAGTTTTGATGAACAGTGCTTGTATATTACAGACATTCTTGGGCATTTTTTATTTTGCACCGCCTTGCTTCCAAAACAATAGGTTTCTTCTCATCCTCCTGTACAAACAAATGTTGATCTTTTATTATTTTAAATATTTAGTTTTGACTTTTTAATTTTAATTGTTTTCTTATTTACATTTTTTATTTATTTTGTGTTTTTGTATTTTTCTTTTTTCCATTTTCTTTTTTGTTTATTTGTATTTTGTATTATTTTCTTTATTTTTATTTCTTAGTTTTTAAATTTCTATTACAAATTTGTAGATGTATATATATTTTTGTAATTTTATTTATTTTTGTAATTCATTTTTTGAAAATCATTTCTGTTTTGTCTCCATCCATCCATCCACCAACCATAGGCGCATAGCTGCACAACAGCATTCAGGATTTTATAGATATAATTCCATTTCCTCCTGGGCACACTGCCATGGTGCAATGCAGACACAGCATCATCAATTCATGTTTTTAAGGATTATTCCATTTCCCCCTGGACCACATTACCTGCCACTAACCTTCATATTATTAAGGATTATTATTTAATTTACTCATGCACTTCACTGAGTGCTCATGGTGTCTCCTTTAGAATAGATGCACATAAAGCAAAGAGCTATATCTGTATACTGTGTTATCCTGATTGGAAATTAATTTTATGGAATTGTGGTGTTGTTTGGCTTCAAAGCGGTTGATTTATTTTTACCTAAGCAACCAACCACACTAATATTTCCTTTGTCTGTACTAATTCAAGCTGCAATAATGTCACATTTCACTAAATGTTTTGCTTGCTTGTTTGCTTTCAGGTGCACAAGAGAAAAAGAGACATCACCTGCAGTACTGCCAAACAGAAGTCCTGTACAGTGTCAGTCTTCCAATCACTACGGCTTGTGCAACTTAGTGCCAATGCCAACTGAGAGCATTAAAATAGCCTCACAGAAAATTGCTGCCAAGAAAGTGGTCAGTGAGAAGAAGCAGCTTTCCACAAGTGGCATGCCAACCACAACCATTTTCAAGAGCCGTGTGCCTGCCAGACCGGCCTCCAAGGAGGAACCAGGGAGCAACACTCACACATCAAGCTGGTAGTCATGGCTCCTGCTGCTGGAGTGCGTCGCTCCCTCTCAAGACCGGCGCTGCTGCTCACAAAAGGGGCCGCAGTTTTGGATCAATGGATTTCAGGGAGGGGTGATACCAGAGGGCTTTTCCCCCCTGCCTTGAGCAAAAAATTAAAAAATATGACGGTGCCTACAAAAGAACAATAAAGCAAACAAAAAACAATGGAAAAAGAGGACTAATCACCCGGTGGTTTCCTACAAACAGGCAGCCATCTAAAGTTAGCCTGGGCCATTTTCCTCCTGCCTATTGTGCAAAAAGTCAGAGCCTGCAATAGTAAAAAGAAACAGAGGACCATTTCATTGTGCTTATAAAGGCCTACAATACATCCTCTGTTGCAACCTACAAAATGGCAGCCATCTTGTATCGCCTTTGGTACTTGGACTATCTAACTATTCTGAGCAGTTTTCCTCGTCTTTAAATCCCTCTAAAATACTTTTTCTCCTACACTGGTCTGCTTTGTCCCCATACTTCTCCCCAGGAAATAGACATTATTAGCTTTTCCTTAGTAGATTGTGGACCGGTCTTTCTACCCAGAACAAGGAAAACCATATCATGGCTGGATCATCTATGAAACCTACAGGAAGCAACGCCTATTTTATTCTATACCCCTCCAATCTATATAAGAATGCTTCCAAGACCTTCAAACACAATCTCCTTCAATGCAAAGAAAGGTATAAATGGCAGTAAAATGGCTAAATGGGGAACTTCATTTTCTAGGCTACTAATCATCCATGACAAGAAAAATATTCCCCATGGAACCTGGCTAATAACGGTACCCTCACAAAACCTCATAGCCACCCTGAACATAACCTCCTACAAAAACGGCACTGCTCTTATTCAAGCTGCCAATTAGGACCATGAACAATTCAACAAATACTTTCCCACACTAAAGCCCACACTGGCACTCCACCCTATGTCCACCTGGACCAAACTGCTTCCTCTAACTCTACCTCTCTTGAATCTCAGCGACCAACACCCTTACCTACAACCTTCAGAAGAAGCAACAGCAACTCACCTCCCTCAGAACTCAACTCACCGGCACCCTTACCTAGAACCCTCGAAAGAAGGAACAACAACTCTCCTCCCCTAAAACTCAATTTACGACGTCATCATTTCCACATACCACCACCAGCCCCATCCCCAGTACCATCTCCCCCTACCTAAACCCTTCTCTGACCTCCAGTGAAATTCACAGCGACATTGCCGCTGTAGCGAATTGTAAAAAAGCCTCCAACCTGTGCATACCCCACTCATATATGTGCATACTCCTCTCATATATGACTACCACTTTCCCAGCCACTCAAACCTCCAACACTGCAAACACAGTCATCTAACCCACCAGCAACCCTAACCCCAGCCCTCTTTGCGCACCCCTCCTGCCTACAAAACGTTATCTTAGAAATTAGAAATATCTTACAACTAGGAGATAATTCTCTCTCTAAAATCGACCACTTTCAAAAATCATTAACCTCAGCTAACAGCAAGATAAACATTATCCCATTGCCTCTGCCTATCCGACAATTATGTACACGTAAACACCTCAACTACTTAACGGACTCGGAAATCCAAACCTTACTACTATCCTATGAATCTGCAACTTGTTCCCTCAAAAATAAGGATAAATTCTCTATTCACCTAGTCCCCATCAACCCAAATAGAAACTCTCGAACGAATCACTGAAATATACACCCTAATAACATTCAAAGAATAACCCTAACCTCTGAAAGTTATCCCCTTACATTAGAGAATTCTTCAAACCAGATCTCCTGCCTGCAGCTCAGCTTTAAAAAGCACCGCTGACATCGCTGACCTCATTCTGAACTGTAAAATGGACATAATCATCCTAACAGAAACTTGGCTCACAGAATCATCCTCCCCCTGCCTAGACCCTCTAGTCCCCCCGAACTACAACATCATAAGACTAGACATCCCTCACAAAAAGGGCAGAGGCATCGCTTGCATACATCGATCCGACTTCCCCATCTCGAAATTTCACTCCGAACCCATTGATTTTTGTGAACTTTTTTGGCTCTCCTTCAAATCATCAGATAACCACCCTTACAAACTACATATACTCTACTATCCCCCAGATAAAACTTCTGTATTCACCTACCAACTTATGGAAACCATTACAACTAACTCGACCCCTCGCTCCAATGATATATTCCTTGGCGACTTCAATCTCCATTGAGAAGACCCCTTAGACAAGCAGGTCAACGCTAATAAAATCTTCCCAGCAGACCATTCCCTGATCCAAGCCTGTTCAAAACCTACCCGTTCCAAAGGTGCTACACTTGACTGGATCATCTCTAAAGAAAAAATGGTTGAATCAATCTCGATCACCCCTTGTAATTGGTCAGACCATCACATTATTACTTTCCAAATAAACTCTGCTAAAAGGAAAACTTACTCGCAGCAAATCAAGCCCACACATTGGATAAGAGGCACGAAAAACCTAAATGGAACAATCTAGCTTCCTACTGTGAGAAAGTACTCACTCCCCCTAATAACATGTCAGACGTCAATGATCTCACTGATCATTACAACTCCATGATGACCAAATTATTTGATCAAGTAGCCCTACCTAAACTCAAAATAATACCGGACAAAGACAAAAATTTGTGGTTCAACTGAGCCCTGAATGAAGAGAGACGTAAACTAAGACTAACAGAACGTAAATGGAGACAACACCCCTCCTCGCTTCAACTCCAAGTACTAAGAAAATCTAGAAACTCCTATAACAAAAGTATTATACAATAAAAAAAAAGCCTTCTTCAGATTGGAACTAGACAATGCCAAAAATAGACCGAAGAAACTCTTCGAAATGCTAAAACACCAATCAAATAAATTGGCCAAAACCACACCATTGACTTCGAAATCGCAGCTAAGTAGAGAAGAATTTTCTTCATTCATCACAGCTAAAACCAACTCCCTCCAACACAAGCTCAGGACGGCAGCGAACAAGTCAGCTACCCTAAAGAATTCACAAGTTGAAGATCCTATTCAACTTGATCTGCCGTTGTCCCAAAATAACTCTCATTGGTCTACCTTCAAACTTTACTATCTCAGTGATATTATAAAAACTTTTTCAATGAGCATCTCCCCTCAAATTGCCTACCTGCCATCTACCATATCATCTCCCCTCTCCGGACCAAAATCATCAATGCTTCACTCTCGCAAGGTCACATCCCAGATTGCCTAGAAATTGGTCAAGGCACCCCTATCCTAAAAAAAATGACAGAAAACCCCTCCGGCCCTAATAACTTCCAACCAATAACCAACATTCCCATGCTAGCCAAGGTTTGGGAAAAATGTGTTCAGCAATAATTAAACACATCATGGATTTCAAGCTACTAGACGACTCGGGGTTCAGATCCGGGCATAGCACAGAAACAGCAATTCTTCATATAGTCGACGATGCCCTACTCGCTCTCGACCGTAATGAAACCTGTCTACTAGTCCTGCTCAGCCGCTTGTTTGCCTTCAACACTGTTAATCACGAAAAAATTCTAAAACGACTGGAAAACAGGATGGGACTATCTGGCACAGTCCTTCAATGGTTCAGATTCTTTCTGGAAAACAGAACGCAAATGTTTATGGTGAATACAAATCTTTCTCCATCATTCCCTAATCTACTAGGATTACCACAAGGCTCAACTTTATCCCACGCGCTACTCAACCTCTATGTCGAACACCTAACCGAACTACTACAGCAGGTGAATATCTCCTTCCACATGTACGCGGATAACATTCAACTGTACATCAATATCACTTCCATTGATCTTGAAAACACCATCCACTAACTAACCACTAACTTTCTCAAGCTAAACTCACCAAAAATTGAATTTCTTCTGATATTACCTCCAAAAAACTCGTCAGTGAATAAGGAGTGGACCAAGATGATCACTGCTCTAAACTGTACGCCGATTCTGGTGGACTCTACCAAATCGCTTGGAATCACACTGGATAAGAACCTTAATATGTAAACACAAATCAACCTGTTGGCCAAAAATGCCCGCTTTCACCTCAGCTCTCTCAGAATAATGAAACCATTCATTGAGAACCCTGACCTCAAAACTGCAGTTCAGGCTTTAGTCATATCGAATTTGGAGTACCGATGTGCTACCATATCGGGGCTTCCTAAAATCTCGACAGCCCCTTTAAAAGCCTATCTCAATGCAGCAGCAAGACTCCTAACGGGATCTAGGAAATTTGGCCATATCTCGCCACACCTGAAGGCGCTCTATTGGCTACCCTACAAAGCTATAATTCACCTAAAGATGGCCTGCATCACTCATAAAGCTTTACACCACAAAACCTCCCAATACCTATCCCAGAAACGTACTGTATCTGTATCTGGAGGAAACAGACACTCTAGGAGCTCCAACAATCTACTCCTGAAACCTTCACGCTTCCGCAAGAAAAAATCTTTTGACAGAGCATTCTTTGGAGCTGCACCAAGAATATGGAACCCACTCACTCCGAGCATCAGAAAAATCTCTTCAGCTCCATCATTCAAAAGGGAAGCTAAATCCTTCCTGATAAGGAAATTCCTCCCTTAACTCCTTAACAATCCTCACCATCCTGGGCCCTATCAATCACACCAGTTAACTCTCTGACCTGCCCCTCTCCGAATCTGACGGAAACTCTACTCTCGATTCACTTCTGCCTGCATTGAACCAATCAAGTACTACAAACAGTATCTAAACTGCTTGTGATGACATCCTCGCTTATATGATTTGCTAGTACTTGAACTTGTTCCTACTGCATAAACAAATCATCTCTATTATTGTTTTGCTCTCCGCCGAACCTCATATTCCCCACATATCTATTCCTCGAACTCTTCTAAAATGTTTTTATACTCGTTTTGCTCTGTATTGTAAAAAGCTCTGATACCCTATTCAGGGTATTGTTCACGCTATAGAAAACACTAAAAATAAATAAATCAACAGCACCACTCCAACCTAAGCCCATGACCATGTATGTCAGTGAAGCAGCCACTGCAATCATGGCGATGCCGATGACCAGTGATGCTGAATTTGAGTTTTCCCTTTCTCAATGTAGTACCCAATTATTTCAAGAAACTGAGCAAAGTGGACAGTAGCCAGAGCCAGAAACAGTACATCTTCCAGAAGTTGGAGCAGAACAGGAGGTCAAGCTTCCTGCTGGGCAAGAACCTCTTCTTTCAGAATTATTGGCCCCCAGATCTCCAGCAAGTAAAATGAAGGGTACTACTCCACCATCTTCTCCAAACACCACTTCTGATGATGATAATAGGACCATGGAGTGGACCCTGGCAGATTCCAAGAGATATGAAAACATTTAGTCCATGCACTCAAATTATTTACTGAATTACTCCAAAAAATATTCAGAGTAGGTGTGCAACTCTGTGATGGAGCATGCCCTTCTCCATGTGACAAATGCAAAAACCTGGGTAACCAAAGGTTGCCTAGGAACAGAGTGCTCCAACCATGAGATCCTGTAGGCTAAGTCTAAACAAGTTAATTCATTATAATCAATTGTATCAAATAACTTTCTAAAGAAGCTCATGCATACATAAGGCAAATCACATATTTGTTGAATCACTTACAAGCAATGTCAATTCAATAAACGTTGTTTTGACAGCAGCTGTTGCTTGAATCAATCCAGATGCATTTTGGTTGGAGTACACCCTTCATCAGTGGTAAATGAAAGATAATATAAATATGTATATTCATCCCATGTTGTTTAAACAAAAACTGTACACATAACATCAACAGCAGTACAGGAAGCACTGTTATCAGAAGCCAAAAACAGTATAAAAGCCATGAACAACCAACAACTGAAGAAATGTATTACCAAAAACCATCAAAGGTGCTATTAACAACAAATATATGATTTGGGTTGTGTTTGCATGAGCTTCTTTTGAAAGTTATTTGATAATATTGATTATGATGTGTTAACTTGTTTAGACTTAGCCTATGGGATCTTATGGTTTGAGCACTCTGTTTCTAGACAACCTTTAGTTTCCTGAGTATTTGCAGGGTCCAGGAGATGCCAGGAAAGGAAAGGGTAAAACAGTTCCTGAAAGCCTTAGAATTATGGAAGATGATGATGAGGAGGATGACGATGACTAGCTAATCATTGTGGAGGCTGGCTCAGAGGAGCTCAACATTACTATTCAACCTGCTCTGAGCGATGTAGCACAGGTAGCAATGCCAGCTCCCATATTTGCATAGCCCCAGCTGGGACCTGCACCAAACCCTACCTTTGTAGAAGTATGCACTACAGAGCGGCAGTTGAAGACACACCCATCTACCTCTAGTTCTTCTTCAGCATTGGCAGTGGCCCAGGAAAAAGTACACTTCCCCAGTTTGGGACACTTTTATGCCTAGCCGATAGGAGGAGCACATTGCAATGTGAACCATTTGACACACAAATGTTCATCAAGGTAAGACTGATTCACATACTGGTACTGGAGGCCAAACGACCCACATGAAAAAGCATCAGATAATGTGGTCAGAGGAGCACCTTAAAAATTTGCTTAATGTGGTCATTGTTTTGAAGGCGAGGAGAGCTGGGGAACATCAGGTACAAGTCTCATCACACTGGGAGGTGATGAGGAAGAAGAGGGTGACATCCTTACACAAAGCAGACCTGTCCCCAGCAGGGCACTAGCAGAATCACCTGCCATCAGCCACCTCATAATGGCACAAGAAGAGCCAGATGGCAATACCGCAGCATACAGTGACTACCCTAGCACAATGCATATTGAGTCTACTACCTCCTGCTTCTCCAAAGTCACCTGAGTCAGTTGCCCTAGAAAAGAAGAAAATCCAGGCTACTATTATGGCATTTCTAGGCAGAAGGGGCCCTATGGCAGCAACCGCCCAAATGCACATTTGTACAATGAAATGTGGAAGGAGTGATGTTCTTAGAATGTTTGGTAGCCGTCTGCCCAAAATGAAAGGAACAGCTGTTCCAGCAATGCAGCACGATGTGCTGCAATTGGTTGGAGAAGGTTTGCAGCAAAGTGTTGTTCACACTATACATGTGATGACAGATATGTGGACCAGTTGTCATGTGACTGATTACATGCGTATCACTGCAAGAAGGAACCATGTGTTGGAATTTGAGAGGCTGAATTGTCTACTGAATTTCACACAGTAAGTAACCAACTACAGCTATCTGTTGCCTAAGTCAGTGTAGTATGTTTTACTAGACAGAGCTCTGTTGTCTTGGTATTGTTTATTCCATCTCTTGAAATGCATGTGGTGCTATTTGAAGTCTTTTGTGACAATCTACAGACCTTTCTAGCTTCATGGGCTTTAGAGGGTGATATGGAATTAGTTATACTTATTTTCCATTCCCCAAAGACTTCTTTACAGGAATGAAAGAAGTTAGCACCTATCTCGCTGTGTCAGTTTACAATGATTGTTTGAAACCTCTGCTCAAGGCAATAGGGCATGACATTGACCTCCATTTCTTCTGATTTTAAATGTTCCAGTTTTGGGTCTGTTTTAAATAGCCACAGTAAAATAATCTTATTTAGGATGTCACATTTCCTATTTACTTGTGGAATGTTATGAGGAAAAGAGTATTGCTTTGTTCTTCCAGATTTTTAACTAATAACTTTTGATTTTCAGAGACATTTTTTAATCATCTTTGGTGAGGATTCACAATATTTCAATGCAAATTAGTCTTCTTTAAAAAGAGCGTCTAATTCTTCATTGCATGGATGTGATAAATTGAGCTGTTGGTGTACTGGGGTGTGAACCCTGGGCAAGCAACAGCTACATTCCCTGGGAGGGTGAACCACAAAAAGTCACAAATTCAAACTGTGCTTAATCCTGGGTAGCTTGGCACAAAAATCATTCATGCTTAACGTGGACATCATGTGTAAAGTATTTATACAGCACACAAACAATAATAAAGTAAAAACGCAACACAAGAAAAATCCCAAACTAATTTAGAAAAATAGTGTAAAATGTAAGAAATGTTTTAACCCTAAAACATAAAATTCCAATCAGTAGGACTAGAGTTATGAATTTTAAATGTTTTTTGTAAAAACTAGTGCTTAAAATATCAAAGTGCCATCCACAGACATATAGTTGCGTGAGACTGAGTTAAATACCGAAAAATATGTCCAACCACGATGGAGCTAGTAGAACTAAATTTGGCCCTGTCAGCGTTTACCTTCAGACTTAAAAGAATTGTCAACAAAAATGTTCTGAGAAGGTAAAGTTCAGCGGGTCAAGGCTGCTTATGGTGTCTGCGGAGGGAGCTTCATCATCGGGGAGCCTTGGGTTGAAGCTGCGTTGAAAATGTCAATGTTCGTCTCTTTTTTGGAAGTTGAAAATCTACAGCAATAAAGCAGGAGGCTGCAGCTGAAGACAATTCCAGGGGTCAGATATCCTTTTACTGAAAGATCGCTAAAAGGATTAGCTGCAGCGAAGTATAATGTAGCAGGAGCAGCTGTGAGGTCATGCCAATCGGCAATGCTCCTTGGGCGGTATGGATGAGCAGATTGGTCCAGTTCTTTCCATGATTCTCAGGGCACTTTTTTGCCACAAATCTGCTAGAGCATACGTTTTGGAATGTGGCACCTTTAGCACCACAACCAAGGATCCAGGGCTGGTAAGACATCACTTGGATGTTCAGGAGTCCCCCGGGCTGAGTCCAGGTGTGATGGTGGGAGCCTTTTATGTTCCTAAGGCACCGATCAGGAGGCCAGAAAATTCAATTAGCCCTTGGAGTAACTCAGGTAGTCTTGCAGAGTGCACAGCAGGTCACAGCAGCAAACAGTCCTCTGAGAGTCCTTCTGCAGTTCCAGAAAGTGAACTAAATAGTGGGTCTGAGAGCCCTCTGATACCCAGTGCCTCCATTGAAGTTGGGAGAAGTTTCTAGAGGTTCCTCTTTGAAGTGCATGAAATTTCCAGACTCCCCTGCCCTGGCTCCAAGCTGGCTGCATGAACAATACCGTGTTAATTAGTTCTTTGTGTTAAGGCAGGGCAAAGCCTATTCAGTTGCAGGTGAGGCTGTGTCCAACTCCACCCCCACCCTGCCATTTGATGGTCCATCCAGGCATATATAATCCCTCTTTTGTGTGGCTGTCCGAGAGGAATAAACAAGGTCAAACTGCCAACTACACCTAGTTGCATGAATGAGGATAGGCTACAGACACCAAATAGTTTAGGGGAGGAAAATACCACATTTCTAAAAGTGGCGGTTTAAAAATTGTAACTTAAAATCTGACTTTACCGTAAAAATGGGTTTTTTAATGCAATTTCTCAGACACAAAACATGAACATTTTACCAGTTCCAAATCAAATGTTAGCACTTATTAAATTTATTAAGACAACATCCGTACTGATGGAGAAGGCCAACGTCCGCTGCATGCAACTATACTTCTGCTTCACCAATTTTAAGGCGGTTTTTGATCGAGTGCCCCGCGGCTGCCTATGGCAAAAATTGGTCCACTGGGGTATACCCCCAGCCCTCCTACAAGCCATCATTCAACTCCACACACAGATAAAGATAAGGATAAAGTTGGGCGATGGGCACCACGTCTCAAAGAAGATCCAATGAAGAAACTGCGTCAAACAAGGCTGATTCTTTGCGCCCCTTCTTTTTAACTTGTTTATTTCTGACCTATCCCCCATACTTGACAAGGTCAACTCTCATCTGCCCCAACTGGACGGGACCTGCATCTGCAACCTGTTATATGCTGACAACCTTGTGCTATTGAGTCACACCAAGGTTGTTTTGCAGAGGCTTCTTGATGAACTTCTTCCGTACACACTTGAAAACGCCCTCAAATTGAACCTATCAAAAACAAAAATAATTCATTTCAGCAAACAGAAACAGCAGAAAAGCAGGTGGTTTTTCAACAGCAAAAGCATTGAAACATTACAAATACTTGGGAATTTTCCCTGATTCAAGAGCTTCTTTCACCAAACAAAAAGACGCCATCAAGGCTAAGGCACTGTCGCTGGAGGTTGCGTCGGCAAAACTTTCAAAACATCTACTAGGACCAAGCCTAACTCCTCTGCTTAAGGTAATGGAGACCAAGATCACAAACTCCCTACCATATGGCCATGAGATTATGATGGGCTCAACAAACATCTTACTAAATAAATCAACCACCAGGATCTTTAACCGAGCATGGCGTTTGCTGAGGTCCTCATCCCCGGCACAAGTCAGACAAGAACTCGGCCTGCTAGATTATAGTGGTGTCGAGGCCGGTGCTTTTATCAAGTTCTGCAACAGACTGCGCAACTCCCGGGATAATAGTCTTGAGATCAAACTCTGGAACGAAATATCGACCAGCGCATCCAACCAAATCATCATCACCACTTGGACCAATCCCTACAGCTCCTCGGAGTCTCGGAATATTGGGGAACAAATCCACCACAAAAAGCATTGAAGAGTGTAATCAAATGAAGAGTTCAGCTCTGGTCTTTCCACTCTGATGGAGCAAAATGATCAAGAAGGAAGCACGCTTGGGCCGTCATCTCCGATTACAAATCCGGGGTTGAGTCATCCTACTCATCAAGTACCTATTCACTCTTCTGGAACGTCAAATTTATGGCCTTAAGACTAGGCAAATGGCCCTTTTTAAAGTATTCACCACAATGGCGGTGCCTCAGTCACAAAATTGAATGCAGGAAATGCGGCTACCACTCCAAAAGTTTGGAGCACATAGCCTGCACATGCCCAGCTCTGCTACATGATAGAAGGATCTTATTGAGAGCGAAGTGGATCAAATTAGGCACCCGCACATGTCGCCAGGCAATAATGCCAGCCATGAATCAAGAAAACATAAAGCTGAACATCCGGTTCACAAAATTTGTTGCCAGAGCTGCAAAAATGCTGGGGAAAGAAAACGCATCAATTCTTTCGCCGGTTGGCCCAGCTATGTCCCTGCAATAAAAACCCAAGCGGCCGCCGGCACCCTTCAGCTAGGCCTGTATGGACACTGTGTTCATCATTTTTAAAACCAGCTCTTATACTCACTTGTCCTCCTTTTTAGATTTCCTTAAAACCACTCCGTGACTGTCATGTTACTTAATGAGCCCGATTTGAAAAAGACAAATGCATAGTCAGACAATTTTTTTTAATGTATCCATTTTCCTCGCTAGATTACTGCATTGCTGTTGCACTAACTAAAGTCCTTTTTTTCACTCCTTTTTAAAGGTGTGTTTGTATATATAATTCATATGGTTTTAACATCTTGTTATGATTTTTAGTAATCAGAGAATACATTTAAATTTGAATTAATAAGACAACCCATTGTTATCCTGTTGGAGAGGTATCCTCACAGTAGTTAAAAACGAATTTATGAATTGTTCACTATTAAGATTTGTAAAACTTAAAAGTACCTTTTCTACATTTTTATTACAATGCACCCTGCTCTATAGGATACATAGGGAGTGCCTTAGGGGTGACTTGTATGCAATAAAAAGAAATGTAAGGCTTGGCACGGGGGGTGATATTGGCAAGTTGAATTTGCAGTTTAAAACTGCACCCAGGCTAGAATGGCAGACCTGGGAGATGTTTTAAGGGCTACTTAAGTGGGTGGCACAATAAGTGCTACAGGCCCACTAGTAGAATTTAATTTACAGGCCCTGGGTATATTGTATACCACACTACAAGGGACTTGAATGTAAATTAAATATGCCTATCACATGTCAGCCGATTTTGCCATGTTTAAAGGAGAGAGCACAAGCACTTTAGCACTGGTTAGCAGAGGTAAAGTGCACAGTGTCCAAAGGTCAACAAAAACAAATTCATGAAAAATATAAGGGGTGAAGTCAAAATGTTTGGCTGTGACCTGGCAGAGATTGCCAAGTCAAATACCTGGACCGAGATTTACTTAGGACTTGCATTGCCCTTGCCTTACGCATGTCAGTGCAAGTATGCACAAGCCTTTAACTGGGAGTCACAAAGCCACACAAGGGCTGGTTTGCATCGCCATGCTTTGTGTTGCAATTAAATATAAGGCAATGCAGCACTTATGATACATTTCCTTCAGGTAGGAGCTCCATGTATTCTTATGCATCCACCCAGGGATTTTGATGAAATCCCAGATTTACTAACATCAGTAAACCTGAGTTGTGCCATGTTGCTGTGCCTCCCTGACCCAGGCGTAACAAGGAGAAATATGTTTATTTGTCCTTGTTACTTCCTCTTTCTATGTGTGCTGCATTCTCCAGCAAAAACAACAGAGAAGAGGTGCCAATACTGATACTTTATTTGATGCACTAATTTGTCAACAAAATAAAGACTACTGTTTGAAATTGGGAAATGCTATTTAATAGCTGTTTTATTTTACAAAATATATTGAAAGGTACATTTATTTCAACCTTAGTTGTTTCCAGCATTCTCCAGCAAGCATAACAAGAGGAAAATGCCACTAAGCATGATTTTGGTCCAGGAAGGTAGCACTTCCTGCACAAAAACAATCCTGACTGTAATGAAGGCAAACTTACAGCTGTAGGAGACAGCAGAAATGCACCACATCTTTGTAAATATGGCACATTTCCGCTCACTTCCTGTCACTCAATGAAGTGCAACAAGTTGCCTTGCTGCACTGTGCTTTGTAAAATCTTTTTGCTTTCATAATTTGTATTACCAGTAATTAGCACAAAATACCCAAAGAAAGCCTAGATTCTTTTAACTGGTATCCACTAGGGGGCGGGGATGTATGTTGAATTAAGTTTGGACCCACTTAAGACCCTAGATTGTTTGCTCTTGAACTTCAATTTCTGCGATCTCTGCTTTGAGTGAGTCTCACTAACTGAGACCTACTCATTGTAAGGTCTACAAAACAAAGGGTTGTGAGTGCTAAAGTAACAGTGTATGTATGTTAAAGTGAAGTCCACTGCTGCATAGTTCGGGTAAGTTGCTTTGAGCTGGTCACAAGTGATCACGTGTTCTGGCATGAGTGCACGCTACGTCAATCGATTGGAGTTTAACCCAGTAAGCTATATGTGTACAGGTAGTCTGTTACAGATGGGACCTTTAATAAGAAACACCTACCTTCTAGAACTCTACAATTCCACTTTTAAACCCCATGCAAAAGGAGAAACTGCTGAGAAGCACCAGAACATGCAAAAGACAAGGACAGGCAGATTCCACATGGAGGTACCCCTGCCTCAAGTGTAGGGACATTCTAGACTTGGTATGATCTCAAATCTGTTGGAGCTTTGTCTACAAAATTCCAGTGGCCAATACTTTGGAGGGACATGAGATGGTGAACTTGCTATAGTTCCTGGATGAGAGAGTTCTCCTATAACATCTGTGCACTGGTCCTGTGGTATGTGCCTCTGGAGAGCTACTCCCTCACTCCTTCAAGACTCAGAGGTGTCCTATAAGTAGGGAAGGAGTCTGTGGGACCAGATGAGTACAAGCAGTGAATGTAACCAAAAAAACAACAACTAAAGAGAATGGAAGGCTTTTAAAGAGCCTCACTCAGTGCAGCCTTTTGTTCCTATTTCAATCTAATAACTACACAAATACTGGTAGCTAAAACATTGACAGGAGAATCACACTAGACTTGTGGGATCTCTGGTTATATATGTTTTATAATTATTACCCTGCATAATTGTGCATTGGTTAATGATTCCTATTGTTATGTATAGGCATTAACTGCATGATGTACTGGAATGTAGTTATGTGGAATTATTTCAAAATTATGTGAGATTGTACACAATTACGTGAGGAGTGTGACATATCATTTAGCACTATTTTGTGCTAGGAAAAGAGTGCTAAATGCAACAGAACATTAACAGCAGAAGCCATCAGCCACTCACACTCGCTAAATTCATTGCTTATGTGGGATGTTTGTGCAAAATGACTCATATTTACATGAGGTGTAATTACTTAATTTTTACTAACTTCCCATCATAAGGATAACACAAATTTACCGAAATTACACCAAATACTCTGACATAGTAAAAGTTTGCCTAGGCCTGGTTAGATATTGGATGTTGATAACAAAAGTGATATTCACAAAAAATGATAAAATCTCTCACCCACTCTAAAAAAAAAAAAAGAAATTCCAATAAGAAGCTATACGACATAACCAAGCAGTTAGCAGAAAGTGCTTCTGATCTTAATCCCCCTCCTTCACAAAGTTTTTGTGATTCTTTAGCACTATTTTTCTTCACAAAAGTGAATGATATTTATTCAGCCTTCTCCTCTAATGCTAATTACACTACTAACGCCACACACTCTGTCTCCCCTAGCAGTGTATTTTCTCAGTTTGCAGATATCTCAGAGATCCAAGCTAGAGATATTATTAGCACTATTAAATCGGGATCATCTTTGGATCCATGTCCTCTGAAAACTCTGGTCCCGATTATGGACTCGCTGATTCCTGCTATTACACAAATCTGTAACCTTATGTTCAGCACAGGAATCTATCCGAGCTCATTGAAAAAAACCCTCCTAAAGCCCCTTCTGAAAAAACCAGGCTTAGATAAAACAGAGTTGAAAAATTATAGACCTATTGCCAATCTGCCATTTTTGGCTAAGGTTGTGGAAAAGGCAATGAACATCCAGATAGCAGCTTATATCGAGGAATACCATCTACTCGATTAGACCCAATATGGGTTCCGCAAGTTCCACGGAAAAGAAACTGCGCTGATCAAGGCTGTGGATGACATAAGAGTCATCCGAGACCAAGGAGGCTCAGCACTATTGGTGCTCTTGGATCTCTCTGCAGCTTTCGACACGGTCGACCATCAGATTTTGGTCGACCGTGTCGAAAAAATGGGTATTCTGGGGACAGCTAAGAAACTACTGGCTTCTTTTTTGAATGAAAGATCGCAGGCTGTAACGTTGGGACCGTTCCAATCTGCCAATCTGTCTTTGCCGTGTGGGGTACCTCAAGGTTCATCCCTTAGTCCGACACTATTAAACATCTATGTGTCGGACCTAGCAAAAACCATCAAAGCACATGGGATGAACCTTACCTCATACGCAGACGATACACAGCTGGTTCTGGCCATCAAAAATGATGGAGACAAAGTGGCGGAGAGTTTTAAAACAGGTATGCTGGCAATCGGACTGTGGATGTCTGCAAACTGTTTAAAACTTAACTCTGAAAAAACGGAGGTGGTAACCTTTGGACACCTATCTCCTAGCTGGTCCCCTGTTTGGTGGCCAACATCTTTCGGTACTCTGCCAAAACCAACTTCCAAGGTCAGAAACTTAGGGGTTATCTTTGAGAACGACCTTAATTTTGTAGCCCATGCCAATCAAACCGCTGCGACAGCTCTTTACAAACTGCGATTGGTGAAAAAAATCCTGCCTTTTCTTCCGAAGAGTGCAGGTAAGACCTTGATAAGCTCCCTAGTTTTATCTGCATTAGACTACTGCAATGGCTTGTTTGCCAATGCTCAGATTAGGGTCATCAAAAAAATGCAGACGGTACAGAATGCGGCGGCCAGACTTCTCTCGGGAACTCCTAGGTATAAACCCATAGCTGATAACATCAGAAGCTATCATTGGCTCACCATTGGAAACCGCATTAAATTTAAGACCCTATGCATAGTCTACAAATCATTGCATCAACAAGCACCTCAATTTCTGACAGACCAGTTAATTCCATACCACCCCTCTAGACCACTCCGCTCCGCCAATCTTAATGAATTGGTGGTGCCTCGCACAAAGTTGGTCACTTGGGGAGATCGCCGTGTTTTGGTTGCCGCACCAGAATTATGGAACACTCTCCCCCAGTCTATCAGGACTAGCTCTTCTCTCATGTCATTCCGAAAAAAAACTGAAAACCTGGCTGTTTAATCAGTAATCACCAGAACCTCAGCCATGGAGAGATCTGCAGTAGTACTAGCGCCGAGACGCCCACGGGCAATTGTTCGCGCTTTATTAAATGTTAAAAAATAAAAAAATAAACAAATAGGTGGCATGCCTTAACATCATTGTTGCTCCTTCCTTTATCGTCATCTAAGTGATAGATGGGCTAATACCTGAGGTCTTGGAATCTTTATAGTTTATTTAATTCATAAGAATAAGGTAGAATTACTGAAGGGTATTCACTATAATGATATTCACTTAGAATTGCATTGGGATAGGTCAAATCATTATAATTTTTATTAAATGATATTACAAGATCCTAATCTAAGCAAGACTGAAAATGAAAAGAAGTGAGAGCAACTCTGTATTTATTATATGTGGCCAATAGTCCTGGTACTGTAAATATGTGTCTGCCCTACGATGGTGATACAAGCATTCTATGACTTTCTTCACGGCCCCTACACCCTTCCTTGATAACAGTTACCATTGGTTTCCTTGCCTACTGAAAAAGGATATAAACACTTTAGCTGCTCAATTTGGGAATCTCAGTTTCCTGAGGAAACAAACACATGAACATGGCAAACAATCATCAAGCTATTGAAGTGAAACTAGCACACAGTTATTTTTTTTAATTTGTTTTAATAATCCTTTTATTAAGTTTCAAACAGCGCAGAAATACAGAGATTACAATCATCACAATATTTGTAATGGTATTGGTACAAAAGCAGGTATGCACTTGGAGTAGGCACTGCAATCCGTACTCTGCTGTTAATAGAAAGAAAAGCAAGAAAGGAAAACAAGGAACTTAAGAAAGCAGTCACACAGTGGTGAAAGTTAAAATATGCTCAGTTGAGGAGAGATATCTCATAGTCCTGTATCATAAAGTGGTGTGGGGGTTCATTGGTCAGATGACAGTATCGGGCATAATAGGGACTAGGCATTATCTAGGGATGTCGGAGCTGTGGCATCCGCAATTTCAGGTCGCTGTTGTGCTGTGACCACTCAATCACAGAAGTATAGTTCAAGGGGCCGAAATATCCTTGGGTCATGAGTGCAAGGACATTAGCTTCTAAAAGGCAGTAGGTAGTATCTTTAAGCTAGTCAAATGCAAGTGGCAATGGACAGCGTTCCCATCTCATTGCAGCCCTACGCTTGGCGAATAGTAAAAGAAGCTCAGTCAGTTAGCGCACTTCTGAAGGCACCTCCCGGGCATAGACCAGCAGTGCAACCAGGGGAGTGCTTTCAAGGATGTGTCCTGTAATATCCTTGATCGTCAAAAATCCCTCAGCCAAGTAATCAGACATGCAGCAGCAACCCGAGGCAAGATGCAGGAATCCGGCTTTGGGTAGAGTGGCATACAATGATTCTTAAGTTACAAATCACTGTACAAAAAACCCCACTTGTGTTAGCACAGAAAAACAGCAGATGTGGCAGTCTTTGTTTTTTAGTTTAGGTCGAGCCCGAGTCAGTGTGTGCTGACTCAGGCTCAACCTAAATTACAAAGATTGCTTGTGCAAGTCGGACCTTTTTGCGTCAATTCTCATGCCTCCTCAGAGGTGCCCATGTGGTGATTAGTTTACAGCATTATCCCTGCCCCATGGCGTTAGTTATGTTTTCCTTTTACCCGTGCCCTGATGAGGCCCGAATGATTGGGCCGAAACACGCCAACCTCACTGAAAAGAGGAGTCCGACGGATTACTAGCACCAGTAAAGAAATTGGATACGTACATTTCGGACAAATGAGAGGGTTGACCTATCCCTTCTAGTGCGTATTGGACTACCCCATGGTTAGATTGCTTAAAAATATGTAAGAACCATTCACTTTAAATAATGGGTAGGAAGGAATTAGAATTGAATTGTATAGACTTGTCCGTCTCTAGATGTTTGTGTAATTGGTCTAAATCCCTCCTTTGTGACTATGTGAACTACATGTTGCTAAAAAAGAGAATGAATTAAAGAATAAGAAAACTGGTTCCACTAGATTTGAAGGTGGTATATCATTACAGAAATTAGCACAAATAATATTAGGGGACTATGTACCTGCAAGTAGGAACTAATTTGTGTTTTACCTACTGAAAGTTGTGCAGTATCTATTTCTCCACATCACCCCCTTTTCTGTGTCAGAGCATGAATTAAATGTTGCATGCAGTGGGTGCAGGTGGTGACCTGAGCTCCCAGCAGCAACGTAGGCCCCTGTACTCCAGGGGCCCCCTCCATGGTCACGCAGCCAGCAAGCACTACTTGGAGCACTACACAAATCCATCTGGGACTGGGATGTGTGAGGTGGTTATGTTATGGTCATGTTCACAATAGTTGCACCGAGGCTCAGTCATTATAAATTAAATGGTGGGCAGATGCGTCAGCGCCGTCTGCATGGTCGTCTTATTCACGTTCACCCTTAGGGTGGGGCATAGGGTGGGGCTGGCCTCAGTGGCTTTGTCATGCACAATTAAAAGTGCTTATGACATGAGGTGTCTGAAAGGGACCGTGTGCCATAATTTAATAATTGCTACCTTAGCTAGCCTAGCCCAATCAATCAATCAATCAATCACAGCATTTATATAGCGCACTACTCACCCGGAGGGTCTCAAGGCGCTGGGGGGAGGGGGTCCGCTACTGCTCGAACAGCCAGGTCTTGAGCTGCTTCCTGAAGGCGAGGTGGTCTTGGGTCAGGCGGAGGTGGGTCGGGAGGGAGTTCCAAGTCTTGGCGACCAGGTAGGAGAAGGACCTTCCCCCTGTGGTGGCTCTTCGGATGCGGGGGACGGCGGCGAGGGCGTGGCTGGTCGATCGAAGCTGGCGTTTGGGAGCGTAGAAGTTAAGGCGGCTGTTGAGGTATCCTGGGCCTTGGTTGTGTAGGGCTTTGTGTGCGTGGGTGAGGAGCCGGAAGGTGATTCACTTGTTGACCGGGAGCCAGTGCAGGTCTCTCAGGTGTCCGGAGATGTGTCTGCGGCGGGGGATGTCCAGGATGAGTCGTGCTGAGGTGTTCTGGATCCGCTGGAGTCTCTTCTGGAGTTTGGCGGTGGTTCCGGCGTAGAGGGAGTTGCCGTAGTCCAGACGGCTGGTGACGAGGGCCTGGGTGACCGTCTTCCTGGTCTCGGTGGGGATCCATTGGAAGATCTTACGTAGCATGCGCAGGATGTTGAAGCACGACGAGGAGACGGCGTTGACTTGTCTGGTCATGGAGAGGGAGGAGTCCAGGATGAAGCCCAGGTTGCGTGCGTGGTCTGTTGGTTTGGGTGCGCTGCCTAGGGCGGGGGGCCACCAGGAGTCGTCCCAGGCGGAGGGTGAGGATCCCGGGATGAGGACTTCCGTCTTGTCCGAGTTCAGTTTCAGGCGGCTGTTCGACATCCATTTGGCTACGTCTGTCATCCCTTCATGCAGGTTGGCTCTGGCGGTGGCGGGGTCGTTGGTGAGGGAGAGGATCAGCTGGGTGTCGTCGGCGTAGGAGATGATGTTGAGGTTGTGCTGGCGTGCGATGGCTGCGAGGGGGCTCATGTAGACGTTGAAGAGTGTTGGGCTGAGCGAGGAGCCTTGAGGAACGCCGCAGATGACTTCGGTGGCTTCAGATCTGAACGGGGGGAGGCGAACTCTCTGTGTCCTTCCGGCGAGGAAGGAGGTGATCCACTCCAGTGCCTTCTCCTGGATTCTGACGTTGCTGAGGCGCTGTACTAGGGTACGATGGCAGACAGTGTCGAAGGCCGCGGAGAGGTCCAGGAGGATGAGGGCCGCTGTTTCCCCGTTGTCGAGTAGGGCTCTGATGTCATCGGTGGCTGTGATCAGGGCGGTCTCGGTGCTGTGGTTGGCTCGGAAGCCAGACTGCGAGAGGTCGAGGGAGCCGTTCGTCTCGAGGAAGGCGGCCAGTTGCTTGTTGACGGTCTTCTCGATGACTTTTGCCGGAAACGGGAGCAGCGAGATGGGGCGGTAGTTCTGGAGGTCGGTGGGGTCGGCTGATGGTTTCTTGAGTAGAGCGCTGAGTTCGGCGTGCTTCCAGCTCTCCGGGAAGGTGGCGTTGTCGAAGGAGGTGTTGATGATGTCCCGTAGGTGGGGTGCGATGACAGCGTCGGCCTTGTTGAAGACGTGGTGGGGGCAGGGGTCTGTTGGAGATCCGGAGTGGATGGAGTTCATCGTGCGGATGGTGTCTTTGGTGCTGATCGGGGTCCAGGCGCGGAGGGTGGTGGTGGGGGGCGGTGGTTCGGTCGTGGCGTGCGTCGGATGAGTGCTGAAGCTGTTGTGTATGTCCGCGATCTTGTTGTGGAAGTAGGAGGTGAGGGAGTTGCAGAGGTCTTGCGAAGGGGTGATGTCGTTGTTTCCGGCGTTGGGGTTGGAGAGCTCTTTCACGATGTTGAAGAGTTCCTTGCTGTTGTGTGCATTGTTGTTCAGTCGTTGCTTGAATGCGGTTTTCTTGGTGGTGTGGATCAGTTGGTGGTGTTTTCGGGTGGCGAGCTTGAGGGCAGTCATGTTGTCCGGTGTTGGGTCTCTGCGCCAGGTTTTCTCGAGTGCTCTGCAGTTCTTCTTGGAGCTCTTGAGTTCGTCGTTAAACCATGGGGCTTTCTTGCTGCCGGGTCTGCTCGGCGGGGTCTTCAGAGGGGCGAGGTCGTCTGCGCAGTCGCTGATCCATTTCGTGAGGTTGGTGGCCGCTTGGCTGGGGTTCGTTGTGTTGGTGGGCGGGTTCTTGCTCAGGGAGGTGGCGAGCTGGTCTGCCGTGATCTTATTCCAGCTTCTGCGGGGGGCCTGTTGCTGGTGATGGTGGAGCGTGGTCCTTCTGAAGCTGAAGTGTACGCAGCTGTGGTCCGTCCAGTGGAGTCCCGTGGCGTGGCTGAAGGCGATGTCCTTGCTGGAAGAGAAGACCGGGTCGAGTGTGTGTCCGGAGTGGTGGGTGGGGGTGGTTACCAGTTGCTTGAGTCCGAGGTTGGCGAGGTTGTCCAGCAGGGCGGTGGTGTTGCGGTCGTTGTTGTTCTCCAGGTGGAAGTTGAGGTCCCCGAGGAGGATGTAGTCGGCGGAGGGGAGGACATGTGGGCTGATGAAGTCGGCGATGTCTTCGCTGAATCGTGTGCGTGGTCCCGGGGGTCTGTAGATGAGGGTGCCTCTGAGTGTGGTCTTTGGGTTGACGTGGATCTGGAAGTGCAGGTGTTCGGCGGGTGCGAGGGTGTCGTCGGAGTTGGTCGTGATGCGGATGGTGTCCCTGTGGATGATGGCAATGCCTCCTCCAGTCTGGTTGACGCGGTCCCTCCGGATGATCTTGTAGCCGTCCGGGATGGCGATGGCGATGTCGGGCGCTGAGGAGGCGTTCATCCAGGTTTCCGTGAGGAAGGCGACGTCCGGGGCTGTGGTATCGAGCAGGTTCCAGAGCTCGACGGCGTGTCTGTGGACGGAGCGGGTGTTGAGCCGGATGCACTTCAGGTGGGTGATGCTGGTGTTCGGCTTGGTGGGTGCTGGTGTGGCGTGGGCCCGGTTGCAGGTGAACTTGCAGGAGTGGCAGCTGAAGGGTCCATGGGTGCGTCTCGGTGTGGCTCGATAGCAGCCCGAGGTTCGGCCGGTGTTGAGTGCGTTGAGTTCGGTGGCGTCGTAGGTCCGTCGGGTCGGCTTCCGTCGGTGGCGGCCAGGGGTCCTGGCACTGGGTGCGGTCCAGGCGCGGACGGGCGCAGACGGGCTTACCTTTGGCGCACCTTCGGCGCTCATTCGGTGCTCCCGCTGCGCGCGTCCGCTGCGCGGTCGCTCTGGGGGCGTCATAAATCAGGAGCCGGGAGGGCGGGTCAGCTGGGTGGCGGGAGCGGGGCTGCCAATGGGTGGACGGTGGGCATGGCCTCAGGGGTCAGTGGCGGGAAACGGTCACAGGCGGGCGGCTCAGCGGCGGCTGGGTCGCTCGTGGCCGCGACAGCAGGAGGCAGAAGGCGTCTGGAGCAGGTGGGGAGCAGGTGGGGTGACCCGGCGAGTAAAGGCACAGCCCAGTCTTCAATCTGCCGACCACCCGTGCACCTGCCACAAGCTGCAGGCCTCAGGTGAGTCTGAGTGACAGAATCTCTCTCAGTCAGAGGGAGGGTTGGGCTGGACATTCAGAACTGGACATGTCACATCATGGGCATAAAAAATGCGACATAGGCCCAGCAGCCGTGCTCCAGCCTCCAGGGGCCCCCTCAGCCATCAGCGTGCAGTGGCTGTAGCACACACAGCACTGCACTCTCTCGCCAGCATTGCACTAGTTGCAGCCTCATACATTAAATGGTATGTGAGTGCATGCGGCAGGTACATGTGACCTGAGCTCCCAGCAGTAAGGGGGTTGAAGGAAACTGCCTCAACTTGAGGTCAGAGATTTCTCTACTCCTGAAAGAGGTCAATGTAAATATGGCAAAGGTACACTCCTACTGTGTCACAACAGGGTTAAGTCAGGAACGTTGCAGTCCCCCAGCCAACTCAGTACTTTCGTTCTTGCTTCTCTGCATTGTAAGGTGCCCCAAGGTGTGACTGCTGCTGCTGCGTCCATGCTGGAGGCCACACATGCCTCATAGTAAGCTGCATGTCCACTGCTACCTGTCTGATAACACAGCTGCTTCAAAGAGGAACTGGAGAATTACTGCACGTAGCTTGGCGTTCACACCAGGACGTCTGTACGTACAAGAGGTTTTATGCCTCCTGTCACATCTACATCTGCTTCTGAGCTGAGAAAACTAGTCCCTGATGTTGGTGAGATAATAATAATATAGAGCAAGGCCAATATGGCCAGTTTAAGCCAATGTGACTTGTTTAACTCAAAATCTAGCAGACTCCTGACTAATATTATGTTTTATCAACTTGATCATCAACGTGGCTAAATCTCCGTCAACAATGTGAAGGAAAAAAGTCTCCTTTCCTATCAAGTAGTCTTGAAGGCCTGGGATCAGGACATAAATGTCTGTACTCGAGCACAGCACTGCTGTGCACCTGTTTTATGCATTTGCACTGTCCCAAGGCAAATAATATATTTTTCCTGATACTTGAGTCCTAATACCCACAAATGGTCCTGCTCTGAATATCTGTTTTTAATTCTTCTGGCAGATTTGAAAGGCAGAAAAATCAGAAACTCTAAAAATAGGATGCATATTCAAATTATACTCTACCCTCCTGCTGGTAAAATATCTGGAGCCATTCTTGCAATCCATGCCGAAGTGTTGTCGCAGATATTTGACATTTTTGAAGTGACTAGAAAATCATGTGATAAGACGTTATTGCATGGCAGATTAGCACATGGCAGGAATGGACCTGGCTGTGGTAGCCAGAGATCCCCACACACGGTCAGCATAACAGCAATGAATGTGATTGAAGGAGTCAATCAGACCCACTGGTAGCCCCCCAGGAGCATTCCATTCATGTGTTTAGCTCATATGTACCATTGGAGGCCAGCCACATGCACCACATGCCCCAAAAAGGCACAGCTCAGTTCCAACTGCTAAACTGCTAAACTACCTCTATCAGAATGGGAAGACAAGCAATCCCAAATCCGCATCTGCTTAACTACCAGCCTTGTGCCAGCCTCATGTCAGCGTAACAAGGTTTAAAATGATTCAATTGCTAGTTCAACAGGTGCTACTTGGGCTGTTGTTGTGAGCTGTGATAGCCACATTGATGCAGGTACTCAGCTTAATAACAATGACTTCTTTTTTGTATAGTGCTCACTATTACCTAACTTAATAGTATTTAGTTTATCAACCTCAGAAGGAAGAAGGGCTTAGTTGGTCCTGCTGCGATTTCATCAGCGCAAGCAGATCATAAAGATGTCAGCAGCGAGTACTTCATACACTGAGCCAACTTTCGTTTATAAATGTTTTCTAGTATCTTACTACTTTCCCTTCCCTAGTTGACCTGATTATTAAGTCTTTGACAGAGATATTTTACTCACTGGCGATGTGTTTACCACCGTTAAAGACATATCACCAACCCAATATTTTATGATGGGTTTAATATGTGGTAGAGTAGGGATTCCTCACTGTATACCCATGTTAGTTAATACCTTTTTATCTCAAAACAGAACACTTTTACTTTTACTAAATAAAAGTGCATAATTGTGACATTCAGAATAATTGTGCTTCAGTACTGTCAGGATCCGTAGGCCGGTAAAACACTGACTACCCGATACCGCGGTAAACATCAGGAAGTACTGTAAAAAACTACACTTCCCAGCGTCCTTCGCGTGAGCACGCTCCACATGACTCCGACGCTGGTTGAACCTGGATACAGGGACATCAAACGCCTCTAACGCTGCTGATTATTCCTGGATTTCCTGCGGCTGCAGCAGCGCTCCTCTTTGGCTAATTCGAGGCGGTAAGGGTGCTTCCCGCACCTCACTTTGATTCTTTGTTCTATTTGCACTTTGTACTTGTTCGCTGGGAACTGCTTTCTCGGCGTGTCCTTGGCCCCCGTTTCTCTTTTGGGGAAAACAGCGCTTTTGGCTGTTTTCATGCAGAGAAGCAAAATGAGCAGCATTGTACTAGTCCCTTCATGACTGGCTGGTTCTGATTAGTCCAGGGCGCGGTAGTAAGAGTCAGCACAAGACGCTGCCACCGTAGGAAGCAAAATGTACAAAGTGCCCGCCGGCCCCTGATGAAGCGCGCAATGTCGATCTTGAAGCAATAATTTACTCTCCACACAGAATGGAGCAAGTGTAGTTCCCAATAGGTACTTGTGCAATACGCAAGATACTTTCACAATTCCCTTTGAGGTCCTGAAGAAAGCTCCATCGACCATCCAGGCATAGGAGCAGGGCTGAAACATGTAGACCTATTCACTGGACACTAGTATTGCATAGGACTAGTAACCCGTCCATACATGCACCGCTTTGTTTTTATTAGTACTTGATTCCTGACTTATTAAAAAAAAAATTGTCAAGGACATACAAGCTTTTTAGAACTTCACCTCACTTGAGCACCTTTCACTGTATCTCTAATCATTACTGCAATAACCAGTGGTATCCCTCTTGGTGGAGGTAAGCGAACTACAAAAAGGGAGCCCAATGATTAGAATTTTTGAATTTTGAATTTTAAAATATTTATTAAGCGCACTTATACCGGAACGGTTTCATGGCGCTAGACAGCGGTGAACTAATGGAGGCGGAGGGGAAGGCTAGGCTGCTGCAGATCTAGAAAACAGGAAGGTCTTGAGAAGTTTGCGGAATTCCAAGTAGGAGGATGAAGTCCTAAGTGCAAAAGGAAGCGAATTCCAGAAGGATGGAGCTAGCACCGCAAATCTGGCCCTCCCGGACTTCTGCTTCCTGAATCGGGGGACTGATAAGAGGGCCTGGTGAGCGGAGCGGAGCTCTCTAGTCGGAAGGTAGGATGAAATGGCTTCACAAAGGAAAGCGGGGGCAGTCTCCGACCTAGCCTGATACGTGATGCAGCCCAACTTGAAAAGGGCCCTCTCCCTCACCGGTAACCAGTGCAGAGACTGCAACAGAGGGGTCGCATGGTTGGTTTTGGGAAGACCATAAATCAGGCGGGCCGCCTGATTTTGTATCAGTTGGAGCCGGCGGATCAGGTAGGCTGGAGCACCATTATAGATCACATTCCCATAGTCAAGGCGCGATAGCACCATGGCCATGAGAATGAGCTTGAGGGCGGCGACAGAGAAGAATCGAGAAACCTTACGAATGGCACGGAGGGAAAAGAAACAGGCAGACACCACTGAGTTAACCTGCGTATGAAGGGTGAGCAGGGGGTTAATAAAGATACCCAGGGTTTTAACCTTGGGAACCGGAAGGGGAGGGGGGCCAAGAGAATGGGGCCAAAAAGAAGAGGACCAAGGTCAATGATGACGCTTACACGTTTCTAGACTTGGTGGAGAACCAAGATATACCACCCCATGACCTTACTAAACATGATTGAGGGCTTCTTATTACAAAGTTGCTAGCCCTGGTTACTCAGGTCAAGTGATTCATTCCCCATTTGATTTTTGAATATTAAGACAAGGAAGCTGAATGAATCGCAAATCCTTTCTTCTCCCCCCCACTGATTTATGGTTCTGAATAGGACAAGTTCCTACCTTTCTTGTTCTTGTTGGTGGAATCACTCAGTCAGGGATAATGTGAGGTGAGACGCTTGTGGCTTAACAGCATTTCTCTCTTTTGCTATTTCATTCCCTCTTGGCGAGACCAGTAGCTCCTGGATTCTCATGCAGGGAGTGGATCTGTTCCTTTTTGGCATTTCTTTTTTGGATGAAGTTTAAAGTTTCTTGGAAATTCCGTGCATTTGAGGATATACGAACCTTGTTTTCCTCTTACACGCCCACCTAAGCACATCTCTAGAGGGCCATAGAAGTACTGAACTCCTCCAATTGTATTGTGGTGAATACATTGTGCAGACAATTTAGTACACCTCGTTATTAGTTCTATTCACATATGGTTTGTTCTTCTAAACCATTTCCTAGGAGAGAGAGAGATAAAAGAGGGCGTTTTGGAAGTTATAGATTGCATTTGGGACTATTCCATACATGACCAGGGTAGGTGGAGTAAATACATGTTATTCCTATATCAGAGTGATTTGTGGGGGTATGTGTAATACTGATGGATGTTTTCTCCCTCATACAGTTGTTCATGTTGAAAGTCGGCAATCACCCTCTCTTCTCTTCTGGTAGAACTCTTCTCTGTTTCCTTTACAGGTAGAGTGTTATATAGATTCCCTGAGATATCCTCCTAGAGCGTTCATCTGTTTTCACTGTATTGTTGCCTCACAACTGGGTACTAATCTTGTTTTTCATGTGTCTTCCATAGGTCTCCCTCCCTGCTGTTCCAACCCTTTCCTTCCCTCGCTTAACTACCCCACTAGTCCGCGTTTTTCTATATTCCGGACTTGGGACAGTTGAGAGGTGGACCCCTTTTGAGCATCAGCACAATCCCGAGGATTCTGGACGGTGTAACCTGACAAGTACGGTAGACATGTAGTGTAAGAGTGCACATTATCTGCAGCAGGGTAGCCTCGGAGGTTGGCCTCTAATGCAAGCAAGGAAGATGGCCCTACCTGCCCAAACATTGTGAGTACAATAAAGCCATAATTGTGTGGTAAAGGACATCTCACATGCCATGGTGTGACGGGGCTTGCGGACCTGAAATGACTATCACTACGGACTGGTGGTCCGCCACCCCCCTTTCACCATGCCCATTTTCCCCACAGCTACCACTTTGTTCATGGATCGAGGAACCCGAGTCCGGTTGGACAGATGACAATAACTCGTGGGGCCCCTTTAAGAACACGGACCCTGATGACGTGGCTCCACCCCTCGACAGCCTATCCACGTCAAAAGCAGGAAGTAGCGGAGAATCGACGGACGGCGTTTCCCCAGAGGCAGCAGTTATCGTGGAAGACGAACGGAGGTGTTTGGAGCCGAAAGAAACCGAGAGCGACACGCCTGGAGGCCAACGGTTCAACGGTTTGCCCCGCCACGTTCCCACGGGAGGAGCGTGGCTACAAGAGGTACGGGGCAGGGTAGCGGGTTGGGTCGGGCGGAGGAGACAGCCCCGTGTGTAAAGTGTACAGCCCTAAGACTCCCCCTACCTCTTCACGTGCACTTCCCCACACACCCTGTTGCCTGAGAAGTGTGCACCGGATCACTGTTGGTTCCCTCACTCCCGGCCCTGAATGTTCCCGGAACCTCACAAATATCTGACCCTAGTTTCCTTTTCTTTTCGGTACCGGAGTGGAACCCCTAGGGGAGAGACGTCCCCGACCGGAACACGACCACACCTGTCCAGATACCGGGACTACGCAAGCTGGAGAAAGCTGCCTTTACTTTGGACCCTGCAGTGTATACTAGAGAACGAACAGTCCCATTGATGAAAAAGACTTACATACCAATAAAACCCTCTTTGAAACCTCTACTGAAGGCGCCAGTGTTTCTCTTTTCCCCTGCACCTCCCGTCAGACCAAGTTCAGTAGTCGAACTCCCCCACGTCCCGACCCCCTCGGGACACAGGGTCAAAGAGCCACTTCAACCACTGCACTAATTATAGCTTCACTGCTTAATGTCTGGATATAAATTAGGCTACCAGCATGTCCATGCCACGCAGGCTTTTGTAAGACAACATGGCTCCACCTAGCAGGTTAACAAAGAAACGTACATTGGATTTGCTAATATCTGTTGAGTTACAAATTGCAATGCTAAGCACAAGCAATAGTTTTGCTTGTCTAAGCCAAATTGTGCCACAATCTGCTGTTTTAAGTGTGAAAACTCCATGTAAACTACAAGGAACCAACCACTTTGTTTCTGCAGAGTACTGCAGCCCAGTCTTTACCCTTTTATCTTGCAGGAGAAATATTGACAAAAGACCGTATGCAGTAGCTTAGTGGTCCTTAAGGTGCCAATATGGGATAACAATGAGAGCATCCTGTTACAATGTGTCTTCTGGCACTGCCCTACATAAATTGAATCAAAGTGATTTGTATTAGATGCTTAAACCCAGCTTTGCATTCTCCAAAAGACCCTCAGGACTCTTACTGTTCAAGGCTTCATCAGCTCTATAGAATCAGTGGTGTGACATGGGTACCCTATCTCCACAGGGCCCCCTCCGGCACTGTTTTCAGTGGCAGGCCACTGGTCTGAGAGCTCATGACATGCAGGGTCCGTCTCTATGTACTTTGTAGGGGGGCCACTCAAGTTTTGTTACACCACTGAGCAGAAGTCAAACTGAAGGAGGTGTAAGCAAAAGCCTAGACAGATGATAATATTATGTCCCTGAGGAAAGGGATTCCCTGTATCTTTTGTGATCTATTCATATGTGAGGGTTATCAGATGGGGGATTCCCCTAACTCCTGCTGAGCACACAGATACCATGTGCAGAGTAGTGAAATTGTGCGCTAGAATCCATGTGGTTCTGGGTAGACTCAACAGCAGATTTACGTAACTTGCTGGGAGGTGTTAAGTTGTGGTTATTTATGGTTATGATGTAAGAGGAGGGCAGTGTGTGATTGTCTGCTGAGGAATACAAAGTACTGTTACAGAGCTCCATGTGTAGCGTATTCATTTTGAATACTCCCGGGCTGGGGAGGATGCTACATCTAGCGATGAGTAGGGGATACATGCCTCAAAGAAATGAGACTGCTCTCCATGACAGTTTACTATGGCACAGCACAGTGTTTGTGCATGCCACGTGTGCCACAAGTCAGTGCAAAGCAGTCTGAAGTTGGCATATGTGGAGCTGAAGTTCTGCTCCAGCCCAAATATGGCCATTGAAGTAGTTGAAAGCCCTACCATAGAGCGCATTCAAAAAGCCCACCAGAATCTGCTGGTAAAGCTAAAAGACAAAATATTGTGTCACTCTATAATACAAAGCTATCATCCATGCAAATTAAACACTATTGGCAATGATAACCAGGTAGGAAAGTACAAACGTACTTACCAGCACGAATGAGGAAAGTGCCACACAACCTCAAATCGAGCGTGACAACCCCGGCACAGGTGCGACGCCAATCCGTGCACACAAAGGCCATCTGAATAGTAACATTTTTCAATGGCTGCAGACGTATGATGAAGCCGTCATCCTAAAACCACTTCCGCCAATTGACACTGCCAAGAAGCAAAATATTGGCACCAGGTGGAATGCAAGTATCGAGAAGTTCAATGACTATAAAGAGGGTCTAGAAGAAGTAGATCATAAAAAAATTAAGGGTGGGCGTAAAATCCGTTTCGCGGGCGAATTTGCGGATTTTCCGCGAATCAGCGGGGACGATGTTTCAGCCAAGCAAGGGTTACAGCAGCAGGTGCAAAAGTTGAACCTAATTTCTTTGTAACCTTTTACCTTTTACAAAAGGGTTACAAAGAAATTAACTTCAACTTGGGCACCTGCTGCTAAGTGCTTCCTGGAGCCTCCTTGCCTACTTGCAACTATTCTCTGACCCTGCTCTGACCCTTGAAGCAGGGTCAGAGAATAGTTACAAGTAGGCAACAAGGCACCTGTCCCAGGAATTAAACCTCATCAGGAAGCACTTACAGATATAAAAAAAAACAGGAAGAAGGGAGGGGATGGCAAATACACCCATTTTGAGTTGTCAGGAGGGGTTAAACTAAAAGAGACCTTTACAGCACAATTTTCATATGCATTTAAAAAAAAAAAGCTGTATGTTCTGTAGGGGCAACTCAGGAATCTGGCCCTTCAGAGATCCGGCCTCTCTTTCTTTCTCGTTCTCTCTCTCCCTCTCTTTCTCTCTATCTATCTCTCTCTTCCTCTCCTTTCTTGCTCTATTTATCTCTTTCTCTCTTTCAAGTTCTTCCTCTTTCTCTGCTTATCTCTTTCTTTCTCCATTATTCTCTCTCTCTTTCTCATTTCCCTCTCTTTCTTTCTCTCTCTCACGTCCTCTCTTTCTCGCTCTCTCTTTCTCTCTCTTTCTTTCTCTCTCCCTCTCCCTCTTTCTCTCTCTCTTTCTCTTTCTCTCTCTCATCCTCTCTCTCTCTCTCCCTCTCTGTGTTTCTTTCTCTCTTTCTCTCTCTCTTTCCATGTCTCTCTCACTCATTCTCTCTCTCTTTTACTTTCTTGCTCTTTCTCTGTCTCTTTCTTTCTTTCTCTCTCGTTCTCTCTTTCTCCCTCCCTCTCTCCCTCTCTCTCGATCCCTCTCTCCTCTTCTCCCTCCCTCTGTTTCTCTCCCTTTCTCTCTCACATCCTCTCTTTCTCTCTCTCTCTTTCTCTTTCTTTCTCTCTCACTCTCCCTCTTTCTCTCTCTCTTTTTCTTTCTCTCTCTCTCATCCTCTCTGTCTCCCTCTCTGTGTGTCTTTCTCTCTTTCGCTCTCTCTTTCCATGTCTCTCTCTCTCTTTCTCTCTCTCTTTCACTTTCTTGCTCTTTTGCTGTCTCTCTCTTTCTTTCTCTCTCCCTGTTTCTTTCTTTCTTTCTTTCTTTCTTTCTTTCTTTCTTTCTTTCTTTCTTTCTTTCTTTCTTTCTTTCTCTCCCCTCTCTCTCTTACTCTCTCTTTCTCTTTCTCTCCCTCTCTTTCCCTCTCTCCCTTTCACTTTCACTTTCTTGCTCTTTCTCTCTCTCTCTGTCTCTCTCTTTCTTTCTTTCTCTCTCTCTTTTCTTTCTGTTTTTCTTTCTTTCTTTCTTTCTTTCTTTCTTTTTCTTCTTTCTTCTTTTCTTTCTTTCTTTCTTTCTTTCTTTCTTTCTTTCTTTCTTTCTTTCTTTCTCTCTCTCTTTCTCTTTCTCTCTCTCATCCTCTCTCTCTCTCTCCCTCTCTGTGTGTCTTTCTCTCTTTCTCTCTCTCTTTCCATGTCTCTCTCTCTCTTTCTCTCTCTCTTTTACTTTCTTGCTCTTTCTCTGTCTCTTCCTTTCTTTCTCTCTCGTTCTCTCTTTCTCTCTCCCTCTCTTTCTCTCTCTCGATCCCTCTCTCCTCTTCTCCCTCCCTCTCTTTCTCTCCCTTTCTATCTCTCACATCCTCTCTTTCTCTCTCTCTCTTTCTCTCTCTTTCTTTCTCTCTCACTCTCCCTCTTTCTCTCTCTCTTTTTCTTTCTCTCTCTCATCCTCTCTCTCTCCCTCTCTGTGTGTCTTTCTCTCTTTCGCTCTCTCTTTCCATGTCTCTCTCTCTCTTTCTCTCCCTCTTTCACTTTCTTGCTCTTTTGCTGTCTCTCTCTTTCTTTCTCTCTCATTCTTTCTCTCCCTGTTTCTTTCTTTCTTTCTTTCTTTCTTTCTTTCTTTCTTTCTTTCTCTCCCCTCTCTCTCTTACTCTCTCTTTCTCTTTCTCTCCCTCTCTTTCCCTCTCTCCCTTTCACTTTCACTTTCACTTTCTTGCTCTTTCTCTCTCTGTCTCTCTCTTTCTTTCTTTCTCTCTCTCTTTTCTTTCTGTTTTTCTTTTTTTCTTTCTTTCCTTCTTTCTTTCTTTCTTTCTTTCTTTCTTTCTTTCTTTCTTTCTTTCTTTCTCTCTCTCTCTCTCTCTCTCTCTCTCTCCCTCCCTCTCTCTCTCTATCTCTCTCTCTTTCTCTCTTTCGAAACATTGCAAAGATCTCGTAGATGACAAAGTACAAACAAGCATTTGCAATGCAATAGGTCTCGCATGTTTTGTATTTACGTGACTTAGCTGTATTGATATTACAAATTACAATGGCTTTTAATTTTTAAATAATTAATACTTAAATAAAAGTGATTTTAATTTATAATGGCAATAGCTTAAACTTTTGTAAATACATTTTGTGAAGATTATGTTCAGTGTATTTTATTGTGACGAAAATCCAAGAACAGAAGTGAAATATTAACATCTTTTTGTGACATTTGTAATAAAGTTTGAAACATTCAGAGAACATATTTGAACCAGTTGTTGTTGAATGGTTGCGCAGATTGATGCTGGGGTGGTGCTGAGTGGTGCTGTGGTGGTGCTGAGTGGTGCTGTGGTGATGCTGAGTGGTGCTGTGGTGGTGCTGAGTGATACTGGGATGGTGCTGAGTGATGCTGGGGTGGTGCTGAGTGGTGCTGTGGTGGTGTTGAGTGATGCTGTGGCGGTGCTGAGTGATGCTGTGGTGGCGCTGAGTGGTGCTGTGGTGGTGCTGAGTGGTGCTGTGGTGGTACTGAGTGAAGCAGTTGTGGTGCTGAGTGGTGCTGTGGTGGTGCTGAGTGATGTTGTTGTTGTGCTGAGTGATGCTGTGGTGGTGCTGAGTGATGCTGTGGTGGTGCTGAGTGATGATGTGGTGGTGCTGAGTGATGCTGTGGTGGTGCTGAGTGGTGCTGTGGTGGTGCTGAGTGATGCTGTGGTGGTGCTGAGTGATGCTGTGGTGGTGCTGAGTGGTGCTGTGGTGGTGCTGAGTGTTAATGTGGTGGTGCTGATTGATAATGTGGTGGAGCTGAGTGATGCTGGGGTAGCGCTGAGTGATGATGTGGTAATCCAGAGGGCAGAAAGGCACAAAAAGCAGTCTAACAAAGGGCAGAAGGGCAGCAAAACAAGGGAAAAACGAGTCTAACAGAGGGCAGAAGGGAACAAAAAACAGTCTAACAGAGGACATAAGGGCAGAAAAACAAGGGAAAAACGAGTCTAACAGAGGGCAGAAGGGCACGAAAAACGAGTCTAACGGGGCAGAAAGGCACAAAAACGAGTCTAACAAAGGGCAGAAGGGCACAAAAAACGAGTCAAACAGAGGGCAGAAGGGTACAAAAACAAGGGAATAACAGAGGGCAGAAGGGCACAAAAAAAAGAGTCTAACAGGGGGCAGAATTAATCCCGCCCTGCATGTTTGTCCACGAAGATGCCACCTTTTTGTGCAATACCTCTACTCAACAGGAGTACTTTCTACTGTCTAATCAGTAAGTGCTCCCTCGTTGGCTAAATGTATAGGGGCAGATTTACAATAACTGGCGCATCCCTAGGGATGCGCCAGTTATTGTGCGCCGCAGCTCCACCACCCATGGTGCGCCGCATTTACAATGCGGCGCACCATGTGGCAAAAACGGCACAGATGCGTCACGCATCTGTGCCGTAAAAGCAGCGCATTGCTGGAGCTGCGTTGCGCTTGCGACGCAGCTCCAGCAATGCTCTGGGGAGGGCCCTATCTCCCCAATGCTGCATCAAGCCTTGCGCCTGCTTCAAGCAGGAGCAGGGTTTTGACGCAGCATTGGCCTAAAAGTGACTGAGTGAAATCTTGTAGATTTCACTCAGCCACTTTTAGGAGGCTGAGTCGGAACGCCTCCTGATGGCGCAGGGCTTTACAACGTGACGCATCTCACAGAGAGATGCATCACGTTGTTAATACTCAGCACCATATCGCATCTTTTGTGCTGCCGCTGCGTCACAAAAGGTCACGGTAGAGGGTGGCAGTGGTGAACCAGAGGGTGGCAGTGATGAACCAGAGGGTGATAGTGATAAACCAGAGGGTGGCGGGGGTAAACCAGAGGGTGAGAGTGCTGAACCAGAGGGTTTCAGTGCTGTACCAGAGGGTGGCAGGGGTGAACTAGAGGGTGGCAGGGGTGAATCAGAGGGTGACAGTGCTGAACCAGAGGGTGGCAGTGCTGAACCAGAGGGTGGCAGGGGTGAACCAGAGGGTGGCAGGGGTGAACCAGAGGGTGGCAGTGATGTACCAGATGGTGGCAGGGGAGAACCAGAGGGTGGCAGTGGGGAACCAGAGGGTGGCATGGGTGAATCAGAGGGTGGCAGTGGTGAACCAGAGAGTGGCAGTGGTGAACCAGAGGGTGGCAGTGCTGAACCAGAGGGTGACCGTGGTTAACCAGAGGGTGGCAGTGGTGAGCCAGAGGTGCTGTGATGAACCAGAGGGTGGCAGTTGTGAACCAGAGGAAGGCAGTGGTGAACCAGAGGGTGACAGTGCTGAACCAGAGGGTGGCAGGGGTGAACCAGAGGGTGCTGTGATGAACCAGAGGGTGGCAGTGGTGAACCAGAGGGTGGCAGGGGTGAACCAGAGGGTGGCAGTGGTGAACCAGAGGGTGGCAGTGCTGAACCAGAGGGTGACAGTGGTTAGCCAGAGGGTGACAGTGGTTAACCAGAGGGTGGCAGTGGTGAACCAGAGGGTGACAGTGCTGAACCAGAGGGTGGCAGGGGTGAACCAGAGAGTGGCAGTGCTGAACCAGAGGGTGGCAGTGGTGAACCAGAGGGTGGCAGGGGTGAACCAGAGGGTGGCAGGGGTGAATCAGAGGGTGGCAGTGGTGAACCAGAGGGTGGCAGCGCCGAACCAGAGGGTAGCAGTCGTGAACCAGAGGGTGGCAGTGGTGAACCAGAGGGTGGCAGTCATGAACCAGAGGGTGACAGTGCTGAACCAGAGGGTGACAGGGGTGAACCAGAGAGTGACAGTGCTGAACTAGAGGGTGGCAGTGGTGAACCAGAGGGTGGCAGGGGTGAACCAGAGGGTGGTAGGGGTGAATCAGAGGGTGGCAGTGGTGAACCAGAGGGTGGCAGTGCTAAACCAGAGGGTGGCAGTGGTGAACCAGAGGGTGGCAGGGATGAACCAGAGGGTGGCAGTGGGGAACCAGAGGGTGGCATGGGTGAACCAGAGGGTGGCAGTGGTGAACCAGAGAATGGCAGGGGTGAACCAGAGAGTGGCAGTGCTGAACCAGAGGGTGGCAGTGCTGAACCAGAGGGTGACAGTGGTTAACCAGAGGGTGGCAGTGGTGAACCAGAGGTGCTGTGATGAACCAGAGGGTGGCAGTCGTGAACCAGAGGGTGGCAGTGGTGAACCAGAGGGTGACAGTGCTGAACCAGAGGGTGGCAGGGGTGAACCAGAGGGTGCTGTGATGAACCAGAGGGTGGTAGTGGTGAACCAGAGGATGGCAGGGGTGAACCAGAGGGTGACAATGGTTAACCAAAGGGTGGCAGTGGTGAACCAGAGGTGCTGTGATGAACCAGAGGGTGGCAGTCGTGAACCAGAGGGTGGCAGTCGTGAACTAGAGGGTGACAGTGCTGAACCAGAGGGTGGCAGGGGTGAACCAGAGAGTGGCAGTGCTGAACCAGAGGGTAGCAGTGGTGAACCAGAGGGTGGCAGGGGTGAACCAGAGGGTGGCAGGGGTGAATCAGAGGGTGGCAGTGGTGAACCAGAGGGTGGCAGTGCTGAACCAGAGGATGGCGGTGGTGAACCAGAGGGTGGCAGTGGTGAACCAGAGGGTGGCAGGGGTGAACCAGAGGGTGGCAGGGGTAAACCAGAGGGTGGCCGGGGTGAACCAGAGTGTGGCAGTGGTGAACCAGAGGGTGGCAGTGGTGAACCAGAGGGTGGCAGTGCTGAACCAGAGGGCGACAGTGGTTAACCAGAGGGTGACAGTGGTGAACCAGAGGTGCTGTGATGAACCAGAGGGTGGCAGTCGTGAACCAGAGAGTGGCAGTGGTGAAACAGAGGGTGACAGTGCTGAACCAGAGGGTGGCAGGGGTGAACCAGAGAGTGGCAGTGCTGAACCAGAGGGTGACAGTGGTTAACCAGAGGGTGGCAGTGGTGAACCAGAGGTGCTGTGATGAACCAGAGGGTGGCAGTCGTGAACCAGAGGGTGGCAGTGGTGAACCAGAGGGTGACAGTGCTGAACCAGAGGGTGGCAGGGGTGAACCAGAGAGTGGCAGTGCTGAACCAGAGGGTGGCAGTGGTGAACCAGAGGGTGGCAGGGGTGAACCAGAGGGTGGCAGTTGTGAACCAGAGGGTGGCAGTGGTGAACCAGAGGGTGGCAGTGATGAACCAGAGGGTGGCAGTGGTGACCCAGAGGGTGCTGTGCCCATACACGACTGCATGGGTAACTTCGCCATGCAAGCGGCCCGCGAACATGCAAAAAGCAACGCGAACACGCAAAAAAACCCGCGAACACCCAAAAAACCCCGCAAACACGCTAAAAACCAAAAATCCGCAAATTCGCACGAATTCACGGATTTTGCGGATTGCGAATTCGTTTTCGCGCAAATTCTCGGAACGCGCATTCGCAAATTTCGCCCATACTTAAAAAAAATCATGAAGTGTTTAAAGAAACTTGCCGGTGATGGAGTGAAAGAAGTGTCGAAGAAAATCGCACAGACTGATGCAATATTATACTATCAGATCAAAGCAGCATTGGGAACCAAGTTCAATCCAATGCTGAATGTCAACTTTGAAAGTTACATTTCTAATTAAGCAAGACAGCAAGTTGGTAAAATGATGGATGCATTTATCGAGAGACTTGAAATACTTATCAAACACTGCAAGTTCAGTGAATTCAATGAAGAAGAAGCCATGCGCCTTAGAGTTGTAGCGTCTTCCCAGACTGGTTACCCTCCAATGACCACACCACACAGGGACCTTAGTGTTACACATTTTTATTCTGCTGCTTGTAATTGCGAACCCAACATTCTAAGGCAAGCTTTCATGGCGTCGCGCTTTGACACCTACATCATACCAAAAGGGTTCCATCAGAAAATATCGCAAGACCCTAGGGGCCAGATGTACAACATTCTTATTTTGCTTTTTCCAATTAACAGTTCTGGAGGAACTGCTATTTAGGAAATGCAAAATGATATATACTAAATTAGCGATTTCCTAATAGTGATTCCTACAGAGTAGGAACCGCTACTAGGAAATAACAAATAGGAAATGGTATTGCATTCCCACCTATGGGCCAAATATGAAATCCAAGCCACAAACATCAGTTACACAATAACCAATATGCTTAGTTGGCTAATGATCTGAAAATGAAATATCTAATGAAGGCAAAACTGCCTGTTTTGAGATAAGGGGATTGCAATCAGTTTGGATATAGTATGTCCAATACTGCAGAATATCTACTATATTGCCTTTTATAACTAATACCATTAAAAGTAAGTCAGCATTTAAAAATGTCCGGTCTCATTCTTGTCATATATTATGATATTATAGATGCGGAGGTCTATATTGACTAAAACAAAAACATTGATCTGGATACTACTATACTTTACATCCAATAATTGGACCTTTTGGAGCCTGTCACTTTTCAGGTATGATCACCTTTATAACTATATACGATGATTATTCAAAATATTTAGAATTTTTCTTACTAAGATTGCACCAGTATTCTGATGTTTGCCTATTTTAACCACTTTTTAGAAGAAGACCCCTTACCTTCAACAAAAACTGTGGAGCAGATACATTGGTGCATATGACAAATTTCTGTGTGAGGTAATTATTACTTAAAATAATTGTATAACTTTTGAGATGTAAACCATTTACTTTGATCTCCCCTTCACTGTCTTACCTGTTTTCTGTGTTTCCTTCTCCCTTTCACACATACAATTGTGTTTGATAGCACATTATGGCAACATTTGATCATTTTGTTGGGCAATTACCAATGAGGCTGTAGTGTATTGCTTGACAGAGATGTTAGCTGATCAGCACAAATGCAAATTACATGGTTTGACGAAATGCACTTGTTTTGGTTTTTAACAATGCAAAATTTAAACCGCGTAGTGGTATTGTAAATATGTAAGTATAATATGAATTGGAATCTACGTATCAAGGTTGAAAATATTTGAAGTAGAATTGTACAACATAACATGATTTTAAATGATATGTATGTTATCTGTATTTTGTAGATGGCTTGCGGCACCGCACTGCGTTACTTTGTCGTAAATAAGGTTGTGTTACTTTGTCGGTCCTGAGTATTCTTTGCGGTGTACAGACATAATATTGACTTTTTAATTTTGAACTAGAGAAATATCGAAGGGATAGAATATCGGCATCAAGAATATCGATGACCAGAACATCGACCTGAAGGTAAGAAATATCGTTTTTGTTAATATCGAAGTCAGTAATATTGTTTACAAAAATATCGTTGTTAATAATATCGATGTTTATATTAGTGTTATGTATTTTAGAATGTATTATATATGTATGTGTTTTATATTTTTTGTTGTGTATTGTATTTTTTAAATATATGTATTACATTTTTAGGAGTTAGTAATTCTTGCATTTTAGTACTGTAGCGGGTTGTGGGTTATAGGGGAATAGGTTGGGAAGTAATTTAATTAAAGTAAATAAATAATAATTTTTAGAAATTATGAATTATTTTTCATCAAATTTAGCATTTTTGTTCCGTAGCGGGTTGTGGGTTTATAGGGGAATAGAGTGGGAAGTAATTTAATTGTAATAAAATAATTATTAATTTTTATTTTTGGTATTGATAATTAATTTATGGTCAATTAATTATTAATTGGTAATTCATTTGTATTCATTGATAAGTATATTAATTATATTAATTGTGTTAATTTAGGTTAGGAGCGAGTTGTTGCTTTATGAGGGAATAGGGTGGGAAGTAATTTATAATAATTAAGTAAGTATACATTTTTATTTATTGGTATTGATAATTAATTTGTTGTTAATTAAATAATAATTGGTAATTAAGTTTTATTAATTGATTAATTGATAATGATATTAATTGTATTAATTTATTTTAGGAGTGGGTTGTGGGTTTTTTAGGGGAATAGGGTGGGAAGGAATTACATTTTATTAAAGTGAATATTAATATTAATTTATTGGTATTCATAATTAATTTATTGTTAAATAATTATTAATTGGTTATTTAATTTAACAACATGTATTAACTGATAAGCATATTAATTTTAACTCTCTGCTATTCAACACTTTCCCTACAGTTACACTTCTCTGGAGTGGGAATAGTACATTTTTACCCCTGTGGTATCCAATAGTTTCCCTACTGGAGTGGGAATAGTAATTTTAACCCCTTCGCTATCCAACACTTTCCCTACTGTTGCACTCTCTGGAGGGGGAATAGTAATTTGTTCCCCCTACGCTATCCAACACTTTCTCTATGGTTACACTCACTGGAGTGGGAATAGTAATTGTTACCCCTACGCTATCCAACACTTCCCCTACTGTTGCACTCTCTGGAGTGTTAATATGAATTTTTACCCCTACACTATCCAACACTTTCCCTACTGTTGCACTCACTGGAGTAGGAATAGTAATTTTTACCCCTTCTCTAACCAACACTTTCCCTACTGTTGCACTCTCTAGAGTGGGAATAGTAATGTTTACCCCTACGCTATCCAACACTTTCCCTACTGTTGCACTCACTGGAGTCGGGATAGTAATTTTTCCCCTTACGCTATCCAACACTTTCCCTGCTGTTATAGTGGGAATAGTAATTTTATTCCCTCCGCTATCCAATATTTTTTCTACTTTTTTTGTTAATGTAGTGTATAATTTATTTTAAAACAATCAAAAATAGTCATTTTTTAATTTGTTATATATATTTTTATATTTTTATTAATATTATTGTTGTTTGTGTATATATGTTTTTATAATTTATAAAATGTTTTTAACAATGTACAAGTTATTACAATAATTATTTATGAATATTAATGAGTACGTAAATATATATTATATTTTATATGTGTATTTTGTATTTATTTTAACATTAGTTATAATTTTTAAACATTTCTAAATATTTTTAACTATGTTTCTTTTAATTATATGTATTATTACTTTATTTTACATTATTTTTTTAACATAAAAAAAATGATATTTTTAACAACGGTATTTTGAGCCAATCCTCGTAGATTAATGAGAAAGATATGATGCTGGGAACCTGGTTAGCAGGGACCCAGTGCACTTACAGTCTGATATCACAACAGGCATCAAGCAAAAAGTGAGGGCTAACCATATCAAAAGAGGCACTTTCCTACATGAGCCTCCCCCCAAACAAAAATGGATGAAACCAAACTTTACCTGGAGAGCATTCATTGTCTAAGTGGAAGAACCTGAAAAGGCCATCCACATTGGCATGGTCAGTTCCAGGTCTGTGTTCCACTGTAAAGCCTATTCCCTGTAGAGATATGGATCACCTTAACAGTTTGTGATTTTCACCTTTCGTTTGCATGAGCTATCTGAGAGGTCTGTGGTCAGCTTGGACAAGGAAGTGAGGAACCAAACAGGTATGGTCTCGCCTTTTTCTGAGACCAAACCACAGAAAAGGCTTCCTTCTCAATGGCACTCTAACACTGTTCTCTGGGGAGAAGCCTCCTGCTTATGAAATCAACAGGTGGGTCATGGCCATCATAATTGCTCTGGGATAGGACTATCCCATGTTCAGAGACAGCTGTCTGTAATATGAACTGCTTGGTATAATCTGGAGCTTTTAGAATGGGTGCTGAGCACACTGCTTCCTTCATGGTGTCAAAACCCATTTGACATCTCACTGTCCAGTTAACATTTTTGGTCATTTTCTTGGAGGTCTGTTCTGTGAAGGGGTCACAACAGGCCCATATCCCTGTACAAACCTCCTGTAGTACCCAGTCAAGCCAAGAAATGCCCGGACTTTGGTCTGGGTGGTTGGAGCTCCATAATCCAGAACTGTTTTGATTTTGGGCTGTGGGGCTGACCTCGGCCTCCACCCATAAGGTGGCCCGAGTATACAACCTTGCCCTGCCAATCTGAAACTTACTTACCTTGATAGTGAGGCCTGCATTCTGGAAAGCCTTCAAGACCTTCCCAAGGTGGATCAGGTGAACCTGCCAAGTGGAGCTAAAGACAGCACTATCATCCAGATTGCTGCATTAAAGGTTTCCAATCCAGCACAGACTTTATTCACCAACCTCTGGAAGGTAGCAGGGGAATTTGTTAATCCAAAGGGCATCACAGTAAACTGGAAGTGCCCATCTGGGGTTGGGAATGCTGAGTTCACATTTGCTCCTTGGGTTAGTCCTATCTGCCAGTACCTTGATGTGAGATCAAAAATACTCAACTATTTAGCTGCGCCAACCTGTCAATTAATTCATCAGCCCTAGGAATTGGATGTGCATTAGTTTTTGTGACTGCATTGAGTCCCATATATTTCACACAAAACCTAATTTCTTTCTTTCCACTCTAGGAATGAGACCTGGGGACTAAAACTACTGGGCTGGCATAGGGGCTCTCTGAGGGTTCAATTACACCCAATTCCAGCATTGTGCTTACTTCGGCCTTAATGCTCACCTTGACATGGAGACTGCCTGTTGATTTTATTTTTGACGGGTAGACTATCACGAGTGTCCACAACATGTGAACACCAGTTATTTGGACCAGGGGCCAGGGAAAAGGGCTCAGCAAACGGATTTAAGACTTGCCTGCAATCAGTCTAATGTTGGTAAGTGATCGTGTCTGACAAAACCACTCCTTCAACTGATCAATCTTTAGGGTTGTGAGAGAGTAGGTCAGGGAAAGGCACACTCTCTACTCCTTATCCTCATCTGTGACCATGAGCATGATCATGTTAGCCCTGTCATTATATGGTTTCAGGCGGTTTACATACTTAACCCTCTTGTAGTTCCTACAAGTGTTAAGGTCGACCAGATAGGTGACCTCCTTTTTCTTTCAAGGATAGGGTAGAGCCCAGTCCATTTGTCCTGGAGGGCCCTAGGAGCCATAGGCTCCAAAACCTACATCTTCTACCCTGGTTGGAACTCCACCTTGGTAGCCTTTTGGTCATACCAGAGATCCTGGAGCTCTTGGCTGGTCTAAAGGTTTTTGCTGGCTTTTTGTCATGTATTGAGCCAACCTTGAGCCTGGAACTAAGGCCAAGAACATAATCCATATCTTGCGTAGGTTATTTGAGGGGTCTCTCTTACTCTTCCTTCTCAAGACAGAGTAGTCCCCTTACAGAGTGTCCAAACAGAAGCTTAAAGGAAGTATTTCAGGGAGTTAATCAATCATAAGTTTAGGTTATTTTGTAAACCTTTCAAAAACCCCAGTTGTCTGTAGATGGTATGGTGTAGTGAACCTATAAGTCACTCCACATGTTTTTTAAGTATGCAGACATAACGTTTGTACTTCTGTCTGATACTACCTTGGAAAGCCAATCCTGGTGAAAATACCAAGGAGGGCCTTTGCCACTGCTGGGGTAGTGGTGGTCCCTAGGAAAATTGCTTGAGGATATTTGATGGCATGATCTATTACCACCAGAATAAATCGGTTCCTGATTATGTTTGAGGGTCAAGGAGAGCAACAATGTAAATCCCAACCCTCTCAAAGGGTACCCCAACCACTGGAAGTGGCATTAAGTTGGACTTTAGGTGGCTACTTGTCTTGCCACCGGCTTGACAGGTGACACAGGAGTTACAAAACTCCTTCACCTTCTGAGACATTCCTGGTCAGTATAAGTGGTTCACCCACCCACTCCACAACCTAGTCTGACCAAGATGCCCAGCTAGGGGGATGTCATGGGTCAATGTTGGGAGAAACTCTCTAAACTGCAGATGTACTACTACTCACCTGCTGGCATCAGGTTTGACGTCTCTGGCCTCAGTATAATGGAGTCCCTCCTCCCAACAGGTCTGTAGGAACGACTAACACTTCCATTTTCTGATCTGCAGATTGCTGCCTCGGGCTTTCATGAGTGGGACAGGTTTTCTGTCCATGGCACAAATCTTCCCCAGAGAGTTCCCCTGTGCCCAACAGCTCTGCCATGTAAGTCCAAGCTCTTGGGGATCAGTTCCCTCTAGACAGCACTCGTTGTCCTTCAGTGTTTTGCTTCGGCTTACTTTTTATATTTATGACGGATTCACTTTGTGCACCTCCGGCCTCCATGTCAGTGACTTGTCTTTCAGCACACTCCTCAGCCATAGCAGGCATAGCAGGCATCAACACTCGCTCCAGACTTAGAGTTTCTCTCAGTATTCGCAAGCATCCATCAATAGCTCTAAGTCAAATAGCTTCCTCATCATTACATTAATTGCACTTACAATGTTTAGAGACCGTATCAAATCTCTCCACAAACTCATCAATGGTTTCATCAACTTTTTGGCTTTCTTGACTGAAAATGTATCTTTCGTAATCAACTTTTGGTAACTGATTTAACTTTAGATTCATCATTTCTAACAATACGTAATTTCTTTGTCAGTTCACAGCATTTTATTCAAGTCTTCTTTCATACCAACGACAACAAGATTTTTGAGATACTTGATCATCTTTTTGATATCAGGCTCTTCAAGTGTATCAATCAAATCATCAAATGTATTTATCTATGCATACCATTTATTGTTTTGTGGCTTCATCAAAAGATGGTGGTGGTTACAAAAATTCAGCAGCATGGTAATTGCGAAAGTGGCTGATCTTGAGGGTGGAGCTCTTTCCGCTCTTGTTATCTGTTTATTTGAGCCTGTTTCATTCATTCTATTTCTGAGGCCTTGCCATGGAACAGCCTCAGAGTCATCATGGTCAATCGGGGAAGCAATGACTTACTCCCCGGTCTCCATCAAAGGCCTTCACTTGCTGGAGACCTCTGGAGTTTATTTTGAGCCATCACCTGGCAGCTTTGATGGTGGGCCACTTCAAGTGTCAGACAGCTCAGTAAGCACAACCCTCATGCTTCTTCTTGGGCCTCCTCCCCCGGAACTGAGGTCATAAAGTTCCGCTTATCGAGGCTCTGGACAGTCCAATGATAATATATTTTTTTCTTCCTGCATCAGTACATAACCACCACTAGCAGTGTCCCTCTATATAATCTACAGCTTTATCTTGCGTGGCAGTGTGGTACCTTTATGTATGGCTTGACCAGCAGGTTCTCGACCATCAAAGTGTAAATTCTTTGCAACGCTTCTGTTGTCTTCATTTGCTTTACAGTGTTGGTGTTGAGCTTTAACTCCCTATGTGTAAAGCGTTGATTCCATTCTTCAACAGCAAAACATGTGGCAGGCAGGAGCAGTTTGCTTGGACCACAGCAAACTCTCTGAGAGCATGGTCATTCTTTGGGCTACTTATCCCCTATCCTCGCCATTTGTAGCATCTTCCCATCCTGGGTACCCGCTAATGACCACACTAATCACAGAGTTTAGTATTACACATCTTTATTCAGCTACCTGTAGCTGCGAAGCAAAAATTCTAAGAGAAGCGTTCATGGCATTGTGCTCTGAACCGTACATCATTGCTCTACAGAGTTAGTTAGGAGCCAAAAGAGTTCAGTTACAAAATATCACAAAACGCTACAAGATTCAACAATGGTTGTCTTTCAGGCTCATTCAGAAGCCTCATGTTGAGAGAAACACTTGGTTTAGAGAAAGTGCTAATGTCTGCGAGGGCAAAGGAAGGTGTGGAACAACACACAGCTGATATGGTAGCTGGAGTAGTGTAAGGTGAAACAGCGTTGATCATGAAAAGCAGGCAGAAGCGCAGAGTGGATGCATGCAGGTCGGCATCCACAGAGAAGAAAACATTGTGTTTTATGTGGGTTTTATTTCTCCCATGAAGGTAAATGTCCAGCCATGGGACAAACATGCAAAGGCTGCAGAAAAGAAAAACACTTTCTCATGGTTTGCAAAGCAAAAAAGAAACCAAATGTGTCACAGCGAGGACATAAAATGGGCGCCAGACGGTTCCAGAAGCATTCTTGCCAAGTCCACAAGGCCAGAAAGCAACACCAGTTACAACAAGTAGAAACCAGACAAAATCAATCATCTTCAAGTTCATCCTACAAAGGCTCTTCAATCTCATTATCAAGTGCCAGTGAACAAGATGACTGTGCAATGATGATATCGACCAAAGAAAAACAGGCACATGTAGGTCTAGCTGCTTGCAAGGAAGAACAAAGATTACAATAAAATGCAAAGGTTGCCCCACAACCTTTATCTTAGACAGTGCTGCGTCGATTAACATCATGCCAGTTGAGAAGTTAAATACCTTGTCTCCTGGTCCATCCTCAATGGGTCAAACACGAAGGTATGCTCGTGAGCTGCTTCTGAACCACTGCAGAATCAAGGGTCTTTCACTACAACAATACGACATAAAGCAGCTATAGTGGTAGCGCCAATTCTCATTCTTCAAGGAACTTCATCCAGTGCAGGCCTACTTAGTTTTGCTATGGCTGCTGACATGAAACTGATATCTCTCAATTACAACCTCCACACTCAATCTGAAATTGTAAGTCATTTCCCTTTGTTGTTTCATAGCCTAGGAAGGCTCAAGTCAATGAAAGTGCAATTTCACATTATTAAGAACATTTCCCCTGTTGCCCAATGGCACCACAGAGTCCCTTTTCACTTGCAAGAAGTTGTTGAGAAATAACTAGTAATGCTGTTGAAGCATGACATTAATGAGCGCTCCACTGGTCCTGCGCCATGGGTCTACCCGATAGTTGCGGTGCCAAAAAAAGACAGAGGTGGTTCAGTGTGCATCTGTGTTGATATGCACCAAGACAACAAAGCACTCAAGAGTGAAAGACATCCTGGTCCACACCTAGTAGACATGATCATGCAACTGAACTGTACCAAAGTCTTCTCCCATCTTGACCTGAACTAGGGATAACATCAACTCGTGTTGAAAAAGAACTGCAGGAACATCACTACTTTTTCAACGAATGTTTATTTTTGTATTTTATTTAAGAAGTTTTATATAGTACTAGCCTGACCTGAGGGTATTGGGGCACTTCACATCAGTTACATAGCAGAGGAAAAGAGAGCAGCACAAAATACAATAAGGCAAGAGAGTCCAGATAATATTAATCATAGTGACAATGACGTAGGAGATCCATATCAAGCTCATGTTAAAATCGAATCCGGGATGGGGCAAGAGTGGATCTCAAGGCTCTAGCAGCTCCTATCTGTTCGTTAGTGATCGGTCAAGGAAAAAGATTTTGAGCTGACTTTTGAATTTAGTGAAGGAAGGAGTAGTTCTGATGTGAGGGGGAATAGAAATCCAGAGTTTGGGCGCATTGCTGGCGAAGGACCTGGCTGCGGTTTTCTGTTTTCGTGATTTTTGTGGGATGAGAAGTAGGGTGTTGGAGCTTCTGAGAGTCCTGTTCTGGCCAGCTTTTTTGAGTTTGGTTGCCAGATATTCGGGTTTGCCTGTGTGAAGGGCTTTGTGGGTGAGGCAGGCTGTTCGGAAGTTCGCCCGCAGTTCTATTGGTAGCCACTTGAGTTCTTTGAGATCCACATTTTTGTAATCCACATTTTTGTATAGCGCACAATCACCCGTTAGGGTCTCTAGGCGCTGGGGGCCGTCGGGAAGATTAAGCAAGCTATTGCCCAGAGTCGCATGGTGCTGGGCTAACCTGCCGCCGGAGCTGGGGATCGAACCCTGATCCCCAGATTCCAGCGTCAGTCGCCCTGGCCGCGGCGCCACACCTCTCCCACTTGAGAGCAGGAGAGATATGATCAAATTTCTTTATTCCAGTGACCATTCTGGCAGCCGCATTGAGGGTTGTTTTCAGGGGAGCAAGATGTGTTTTAGCTATTCAAGTGAGGACTGCGTTTCCATTGTCTAGTCTTGACAGCACCAATGCTTGGGTGGCTTGTTTAAGATCTTTGGGTGGGATAAAAGGTTTTATTTTGTTTAGTAGCTTCAGGTTGAGGAAGGCGCTCTTCGCTAAGATCTTATTGTGCTTGGTCATGTCCAGTTTTGAGTCTAATGCAATGCCTAAAGGTTTAACAGAATCACCCAGGGTAAGGTTCTCGTTGAGTGCATCGATAGCTTTTATCCGATGAGTGGCGCTCTTCCAGCGTCTTTCTGTGGCTCTTAGTTGTCTCCTTTCATCATTGATGTCTGGGTCGAACCATGATCTGGACGGAATAGGACAATTTTTTATTTCAGGGGAGCAAGTTGGTCAAGCATTATAGAGCGAGGTGAGCTCAGTTATGGGGAGCTCATTGTCGCTAGGAAGGAGCAGATTTAGCCTCTCTTCCATGACATCCAGGGGAATCTGGGTGACATTTTTGGACCATTTGGGGGGGGTCAAGGACCGGAGGCTGGGATAAAAGTCTTTGGTTGATGTGGAATAAGATCATGTGGTGATCCGACCAGTCCACTGGAAGAATGATGTTGATCGTAATTGCGTCCTGGTGGGCGATGATGGCATTCAAGGTTGCACCTTTGTTGTGCGTTTCTTCCGAACAGTGTTGGGAAAGATTATTGTCACAGAGGAGGTTGTTGAGAGATTGAATTAGAGAGTTGTTGGTTTCATTCCAACGTAGGTTGAAATCACCCAGGCTTAGGTAGTTAGTGTCTTTGAGTGCACACTGGGCAATCACGTCGGGTAAGTGTTCCCCAAATTTGGGGGTGTTGCCTGGGGGGTGATAGAGAAGGTGACAGACTAGAGGGCTGTTGTCTTTAGTCTTAATGTTGACAGAGAGACATTCAAATGAGCTGTACTTGCAGGAGTCAGTTACAGTGATGTCTATCTCGTCAGCTTCAGAAATATTTCAAGATGTCACAAGTGGAATAATTCAACCTGTCATACATGCATTTAATTACAGTGCTGACATGCTGGTATTTGGGGCATTGCAAAAGGAGCATGACAAGGCTCTTAAACAAGTATTCCAGTTACTTTCTGATCCAGATTTCACCCTGAATGTTGCAAAGTGTGAGTTTTACATGACAAAGCTAAAATTCTTTGAGCACATATTCTCTTACTGGGAATTACTCCTGACCCAGAGAAAGTGCAAGCACTGTCAGATGCTTGCCCACCACAAGATGTTACCATACTGCTATCCTTCTGGTCACTGTATATTTGTCACTTTGCTACTGTGAGTGCCCCATTAAGAGACAACAAAACAAAATGTCCCTTTCCAGTGCTCTGCTGAAGGGGTAAAGGGGCAGGAGGGCATGTCCTGAGCTCTCTCTCATTGGAGGGAGGGCAGTGAAAAATCATCCCCATAAAATGTACCCAAAGGTAAGAGCCACAAGGTCTAAAATTAACACTTCTGGTGGTTAGGACACGCAGAGCGGAGTAAAACAAAGGGCCAAAGATTAGGCCTGGGTGGTGAACTCTGCTACATTCGTGGAGTTTGCAGAGTTGTCTGTGCTCCGTGCACCACATGGAGTTCAGAAACACTGAGCAGGGTTTTTTCCTCACTTGCACTCACCAACGTTAAATGTTGGATTTAAAGTACAACTCCTTCCCTACTATTGCGCAGACTGCAGTAGGAATAGTAAATAAAACTATTCCAAAATCCAGCTCCCCTAAGGCATGTCTTTATAATGACTTGCATGCTGAACAAATGTGGGATAATGACACGTTCGTTCTAAGCATTTATCCAATTGTTATTGCTGTGCTGCTCAACTACGTTGGTTGTTTGAAAATCAATAAAAACATGTTTAAAGAAACAAATGACACGTTCGTTTAAATGACGCCGTTTAGAAGGCATGCATGCTAAACACATGCAGAATACGGTCATACATTCCACAGCAAGAGGCCTCATGGGTGGCTACTCAACAGGAGACATGCAAAGACTGGTTTGACGGCGTGGAATGAAATAAATGGATACTTGGACCTGCATCAGTGTAGAGTTTAAGTGTGGAATGCAGCTCTTTTTCCTTTCTTTTTCAGGATGATCGACTGGTTGCATTGGTTGCTAAGGAAGAGTTAACTACCAATGAAGACAGATAACTCTTGGTAACATGTGAGCAATGGGAAACATCCTTTACAACAAAACTTTTACAACGCAGTGCTATTACAACGCAGGTGCGCTCTAGGATGGGGAATAGATTTAATTTACTATCCAACACCTTCCGTACTATCCACGGGGACTGGAGTTGGAATAGTAAATTAAACTATTCACTATCCAGCACCCCAAAGCGCTATGCGTTGTAACAGCATGCGTTGTAAAAACTGCGTTGAAACAGCATGCGTGGTAAAAGCATGCGTTGTAGTGTCATACATCCGTCAGAAATATATGGAGGAGCTGCGGGTAGAGGGGATTGTTGGCGATTGCCACTGTCACCTATCGTTCAAGTACTAGATGGGGCAACAGGTGCCTCTTCAATGTTGAGGCGGGCGGTTTCAAGTCCGCTGTGCAGGCAGGCAGGGAGGGGGGTTCTGTTCAGGGGTTATATTTGCACTGACATTGACATTGAATAAATGCATTCATCCCTGCGCCTTTCTAAGATCCCCAGGGCAGAGTAGTAGGACTGGAGGGCTGGTGTAGCTTCTTATTCAAACATGCAAATGAGTGACAACACTGACAGGTCAAATATAAAACTGTTATCCTGAAATGTAAACAGTGGTTAGCACAGGTGAAGGTAAATACTGCGTCTATGAAGTGGTAACAAGGCAGGCAAACTTTTGATTGGTTAGATAGCAGGAATTGACCGCCCATTGGGTTTTGGAGGTGCAAACTGGAAATTGAAAACTAGTGAGGGATAAACAAAGAGTAACTGATGCCTTTGCTGCTTCCTACATTCAGCTATGCTATGCCAACATGCTATGCTACATTCAGCTTTGTATGCCAATGCGGAGGAATCCATGGACTTCCTGAAGGACATTTGCCACCCAAACCTTATGAATCCTGAAAGAGATCTTCTTGAGAAAGAGATTATGGAAGCTGAGACTGTGTGGCCAGTACATGATCTCAACTCTGGTAAGGCCGTCAGCCTAAATGGGGTGCCTAATGAACTATATACACTGATGGCCCCGCAGCTGGCCCCCCACATGCTTCGCATGTTTAAAGAGAGTAGGCAAAAAGGTTCGCTGCCTAGAGACCAGTGACTGGCCACGACTGCGGTCATCTATAAAGAAGGGAAATCACCTGATGAACGTGCATCATACCAGCAATGTCACTCCTAAATGCCAAGGTCAAGATCCTGGCTGAGCTACTGGCCAACTGATTGCTCAAGGTCATTACAACATTAGTCCATCAAGACCAATCAGGCTTCATGCCTTGTTAAAGTACCACTCCTAACTTAAGGTACCTTTATGGTGTATTGAGCCAGGTGGACAATTTTCAAGAGAGCCCCCTGGTACTCTGTGCTGATGCCAGAATGGCATTTCACACATTGGAACGGGGCTACATGGTTGAGATCTTAGCCAGACTGGGTTTTGGCCCACGATTTGACAAATTGGTGCGACTCCTTTGCCCAGAGCAGTTAGCGCAGGTGAAAGTAACAGGGGGTGAACCCATGTGTGTGCCTCCAGCTTGCCAATGTCAGGGATTTCCTTTGTCACCACTAATATTTGCCCGAATACTGTAGCCTCTGGAAGCCTGGATCAGACATGCCCCACTGGTCCAAGGTCGGCACTGGGATGATCATTGGGAGGATAAAATGTCATTATACAATCAATGACATTCTGTTGTATGCCACAGACCCCATCAACACAATGAACAGGTTGACGCAGATAACTACTATATTTGGCCACTATTCTGGATACACATCCAATTCGATACAATCTTTTATTTATATCCTGCAAGGATAGAGCCCTGGTCGGATATAGAAAGCGGGAAGCTCGGTCAAATTTGACCTTCTGGAGCTTTTTCTCTCGATGTGAAGCGAAGCTCCTTGTCAGACTGGGTTTTGAGTCGAGATTGGCAGCTTGGTTCAGCCTGAGGTCTCAGTGAAATCCTGGAAATCTCGACGGCTTTCTTCAGAACAACCCTGAAATCCAGGCCGGGTCGCTGTTAGATGTCTTGACTCTCATCGAAGGGTCAATCACCTAATGGAGATTTTTGACAAAGAATATCCAAACTTCTGGATCTCCTCTCAGATCCTTTTGGGATTTTAAAGTGTCCACACACACAAATCCAAGGGTCTAGAAGCTCTGAGATTGTCCTTGGGATGTTGGGACTACGTTTCACAGAAAGCACATTGCCAGCTCCTCAATTGTCGACTAGTAGCACTCCAGATAGGTCCTTCTTGGTGGAGATGGGATCTAAGTTGCTAGGCAGCTCTTCCATTTTTATCCAGTGTTCCTGTGTAACAAGCAAGGGGCAACCCTGACCAATGAGGTGCAGGGTTCCACACTCATGTATCACACCATACTCCAAAGTGTGACTTATTCATGTCCCAGAAGGCTTAATTCTTCCAAAATCTAACCTGGAGAAACTTTCTCCTAGAGGTTAAGATCCGGCAAAGCCATCTTACTGGTGTGGCTATGTTTCCCTAGCACTTCCCTTCCAGCACCTCTGATAATCTAATTAATCTAATTACTGGGGCACATGCCTGGGTGGGGGTCCAAGATGTGTGTGTGAGCCAGTGCTACCCTAAACTGTCATTCCCTCTTTGAAGACCAGTTTGGCTACTCCACCCCATCATGCTTTTTGCTCTGCAGCTTACAGTTATCATCCCACAGGAAATTCTTTCCCTTTAGTCAGACCAATTTACACCTCATTAAGAAAGCTTGACTCAGTCTGACAGACGCTGACCAATCAGAGCCAGGCTGCTGCAAGGCTGGATTTTGGCTTACAGAAAAGAACGTTCTATAATTTATTTTATGTGATAGTTATAATACATCTAACAGTAGCAAGTTGTTGGATTTATTCTAACTATCATTTTGATACTTTAAGTATATTTGTATCTCCTTTCTTTCAATAGTTATGGTTTAATGTTGTATTCTCATGTTAGCCTATGGAGCTATTGAGCTACAGTGGGAAAAAACGACATTGGCAGTTTTTCCCAAACCATGGCAGATAAAACATATTTTATAATGTCCCTGCTTATAATTACAAGACACCCTACCACTCTGGCACCCAGGGGAGACCTTAGGGGTGACATGTGTAAAAGTAAGGTAGTTTGAGACTTTGGAAGTACCTTTAATTCCAAAGTCGAATTTGCACACAATTAAGTTTAATAGCATCCTACAAGGCAGGGCTGGCTTTGAAAATGACAGCAGGCACCAGAGCACTGTACATTTAAGTACATTAAATCTACTGGGTCTCAGAGCGTGGCCAGGATAGCCGAGATGGCAGAGGTCCTTTTATAAGGCTGTGCTGCCAATCCTGCATTATCCGGTATTTGACAGCAAACTAACAGGGCCAGATGCATTCAATACACACCTACCATCTTCCTGTATACTGCTGAGAAGAGGGGAGCCCCAATGGCCATTATGCTGTGCTGGATGGCGGATCTGGGGCATTGGCAGTGAGAGTCATCGGGCCCGGATCGGGAATGGGATGCATTGCTTTGGCATTGAGGGAGTACCTACCTGCGCGATGAAAATAGAAAGAGCTGCACTGCTGCTGGGCCCGACCTAACTGGGTGATCTCTGCGATGTGACCATTTTGGACAGTGTTGAGTGAGCCGGCCCAGTCTCCACAGGGGACCACCGAGTGAGGAGGAGGAGCAACTGAGTACAGCCATGCTCTTAGGCTTGGGGAGTCATCATCATAAGGCGCCTGTGCGTCCTACGCTGCTGAGGCCAGAGGAGGCGGGCGGACCCTACGCAAAGAGAAACAGAGCTACGGAAGAGCCTCTGCAACGTTCCCACCCATTATGGTTTGAAACAAACAGGAGTGAGGCCTGATTCGACATCCACTAAACGGCTTGCTGCCTGGATGGTGGATGTGCTGGAGCTGGGAGGTGAGACCCCGTCCCCAGGGAACTGCTGCTGTGAGTGGACTGTTGTGAGGCCCGACTTCCCGTGATAATGACAAAGACTTGAACAGGCATCTGCCTGTTAACATCTTGAGCCTGGTAGGAGGCACAACACCTGGCCATTGTGACAGTTACAGATGAGTAAACAACAGGGAGGGACATTGGGAGGACAATATTTAAAGGGGTCCAGAGTGCGTGTCCCATCAGTCTATATAGCAAAAAGATGCACACAGTTCCCCAGGGGAGTGGTATTAGTACAGTGAAGTAATCTTTCTTCCTCTCTCTATGAGATACACGTGTGTAGGTATATCAAGGTGAATCAGGGAAGGGTATCCCTTTTCGGAACTAGGGATGCCTCACACAACAGGCTGGCTTAACGGCTGTTGTCATATCGCCAGCTAGTCGTCTCGTGCCATCATCGGCTTCCTGCTCCAACGTCAAGCCGGCGCTGCAATGCCTGACGGGTAGCACACAGTGCTACACTTTTGTGGAGATCTTTTATTCCTGGCCGTTGATCGAGTGGGTGTGAGGGCCCCCGGTTGAGAAGTAGTGAGCGTGAGGGAATACGTGAATAAAAAAGGTTGGTATAGTCTACTCATTCAATTTATTCATGTAGTTAACCACCTTATTAAAACAAGAGGGGTGCTGGGACACAAACAGGCTATGGGGATTGGTCCCGTTCAACCCTCGTCTGTGAACAGGTCAACATGTTTCATGCCCTATTGGCAATTCTTCAGGACCTAGGGTGTGCTCATAAACTTAGTGATAAGCCCAGAGTGGGCTGAGGAGTATGGAGAATACAACCTGTGTGGTTGCCGACTCCAGCAGGAAGAGTTCCTGCGTCGTAGGTCTACCCTGTGGGGAAAAAGATAAACATGAGCTAGTGATCAATCTCCGTCGACTTATCCATTGTTAGAAGTCATTGTTTGTATACAGGTGTACAAAGTGAAGAGAGAGGAGGAAGTATACCTAACAACTAAGAGTATAACATAACATCTCTGCGTGTTAAAATTACAACAGACATATAGTGTCTCAACCAAGTGGTTGTGTACGTAGGTAGTTAATTGGTAGGATCTAGCGCCAGCAGGCGTGCTTTCAAAAAAGGGGTAGAGAAGAATACCAATCGGGGGAGACGACTTCCAATAGACTTACCCTCAATGGTGGGCATTAGTGCCCCAAGGCTGTTCTCGTGGGCCCTGCGTTGTGTGAAAATTGTCTGAAAAGGTAAAAAAGGAGGGTCCAGTCGGTTCAAAAGGTAATTTGATTTTTGGGGTGGAGTGCTAGATTAGACCCCATGGTTGGACAGTCCGAAATATCAAGTGGACCACAACGGCCAAACCCACCGTGGTCTCGCCAAACACACGATGACCCCAGTGTGATCATACCACTCAAGGCAGGTCGTAGCCTGGATGGGGACCCAGCGGGCATCCAACGGGTCTCCACAACCACCACAGCGCCTCCCCGTGAGTCCGCAGCGGTTCACGCGGTATTGGAGGCTCCGCGTGTGACACTCCCCCCCATCTCCACCCCCACCCCCCCGGATAACACACAACTACGCCAACCCGGGGCGGCGGGAGGGGGGCGGGGGGCGTGTGCACGGGCAACACCCCGCAGCGCCTCCCCACGAGGGACACTACGGCGGTCGGGGACCCGAGAATGTCAACGTCAACGATCACCCAACCCCGCAGTCGACCTGGGAGAGGGCAGAACCCTGAAGCACCTGAGAGTCAGCTCAACGAAATTGGGCTTCGTACGAGGGTCCATTGAGCCCGACTGACCACAAGGAAAAAATGCCCATTGCCACGGCCCCCTTACCAAATTAGCGCAGCGGAGTGGCCTCTCCACCTAGTCCCACGCCCCGACGTAGTTTGGTACGTAGAGCAGCCGTTGGTGTTGGATGGTGCTAAACGGCGTTAAATGGCCGGGCTTAGAGTGTGATTCGGGGGCGTGTCTTGCTTGGGGTTGCTGGGCGACAATACCAATCAAACCGGCAATACTGGTGCATCAAGATGACGTCTATGCGTCCTAGTGTCGGAAGCACACGCCATCTTTGAGAGGGGGGTTGGAGAAGGGTACAAGGATTAAGAAGGTAAGGATGTCGGAAGCCTGATAAAAAGGGAATTTTAGGTGAACTGGATAGTTAGCTCCCTCGTGTCGATCATATAGGGCAGGAGAAATTGAGAGCGTAATGGTTAATTATTGGACCAATAGTGGTGGTGGGCCGATCGCATTGGTCTAAGGGAGCACATCGTGGTTATGGGGTCTATGCTGGGATTGGTTGTTGAGCAGCCATGGTGGGCTGGTGTCGGTGGCGTTGTCTAGGTTGCGGAGTTGCGGGAATAACGCGCCATCTTGGAGTGGGAAGGAGGACTCCTAAGGGTAAGCTTGTGTGAGGCACAGCTGTTAGGGACCCCTGGCACAGCGTGGCTGTCATGTCGCGATTGGACGTCAGTCAATAATCACTGGAGTGGAGTTGCAATCACGATTCGGGTGGCTCATGGGTCAAGGAGTGCCAGGGAGGGCCGAACAATATTGTGTGGTTAAAAATACACAGATTGTATGATAATGATAAACAGATTGATGGGCCCCTCTCTCAATACATCAAAGCTATAGTGTGGCAACCCATCCGTGATAGTGTGCTATCGACAGGTTGGCATGTATTGACAATATATAGGGTTCATATCGCATAGCTGCCAATGAGAGAGGAGTGGTAGACATTGACATGGGGAAATGTGTCTTCCTAGTGGCGATCTATCTAGATAGCATATTCCAGGGGACGGAATCATTTAGTCCCTCGGTATCTAAATTTAAACGGTGCACCCATCTTTGTTCAATTCTATATAAGGCCTGTTGGTTTGATGAAGGATGCCATTCCAGAACCACCCATTTGATGTCTTCAGCTGCATGGCCATGTTGTTTGCAGTGTTCATATAGGCGGGTATGTGTTTTCTTGCATCGGATATTGCTGTTGTGTTCCATGATGCGTACCTTCACCGTGCGAGTTGTCATTCCAATGTACTTCAGTCCGCAGGGACAGGTCAGCATATAGATGCAGTTATTGCTATTGCAGTTAGTGTGTCTATTCAAATGCTACTTGAAGGTGTCTGAGAGTTGGACCGTTTTGGTTTGTGTGGTTTGGGGACAGACCACACAATTGCCACATCGGTAATATTCCCGTGACGGGGGGCAAATCCCAAAGGGTGTTCTGTGGACGATTGCTTGTCTTTTTAGGTCGGGTGTGGACTAATTGGTCCTTCCGACTGGTGGTTCTTCTGAAGGCGAATCGAGGACGGGGGATGTCCAAAGTCACAGAGTTCAGAATGCCCCAGTGCGTGTTCACTGTTTTCTTAATGAAAGAGGAATTTTTCGTGAAAGATGTTACACAGGTGATGATATCTTCTTTCTCCTTATCGTGGGTTTCAAGGAGAGATTCTCTGTTGTTGTTGAGGGCTCTCTTCATGGATTGTTTCAGTAATCTTGTCGGGTAGCCCCTCTCCTGAAGTTTGTGTTGTAGGGTGTGTGTTTCACGTTGGTAATCAGAGGTAGCGGTGCAATTTCTACGGAGTCTGAGAAATTGCCCAAACGGTAGGTTATCCCTCAGTGCCTTGGTGTGGTGGCTGTTATAGAGCAGGAGGCTGTTTCTATCAGTCTCTTTCTTGTAAAGGGTGGTGGTAATTCCTGTGGGGCCCAATATGATTGTCAGGTCAAGGAAAGGTAGTGAGTCTTCAGTAATAGTCCCTGTAAATTTCAGAAAGGGATCCTGCTGATTGATCCAAGTACAGAAGGCATTGCAGCTCGTCCGATCTCCTTTCCTTGCCTGTTACAGATGAGACAGGCAATGGTGGTTAGGTGGAGCGGTATAAGAGTGGAGTCCTGTGTTGCCTCCTGCTGTGCCTCCACCTCTAGAACAAGACCTGGCTCTGCCACGGATTACATGTATGGCAAGTTCTGGATGTACCGGTCCTGCGTAATTAAAGATCACATGTGAAAGCATAGAATGAAAGAGGTGAGGTATATCGCTGCATCACGCCAAGCTCCCCACTGCAACTAAAGACAGCCCCACTGTGGTAAACCATTGCCACAACTACCCCACTGTTACTAAAAGGACACCTCTGAGTGGCCCCTTCAATGCTTGGGGCCGATGAGCGAAGCCACTGCCCCTCCCTCTCAGAACCTTCTGGTTGTGGCCCCTGCTGGAGCGTAGCTGGGCCCTGTGCCTCTGAACTGACTGCAGCTCCTGCGGCAACAAAGGGATTGGCCCAGTGGTGGCTAGTGATGGGGCCCACATTGGGTATACTCCTGTTTGGAGATGGTGCTGTAATGTATGTCTGACACAATGGGCTGCCTGCGTACTGGGTCCGGCAGTGCTCCAGCTCAGGCGCAGGTCACGCAAACCCCGCTGGACAAGTCTTTAGATGTGGAGCCCGTCTGCTCAATAGGCAGAAAACTAGATGATGGCGATGGAAAAGCTGGGGACATCGCTGGAGCAGACGAGGTCCTCACTAGAGAGCAAAATTGATGCCGTGGTGATGGCTCTCAACCTACTACATGCGTTCCATCGTAAGTTAGAAGAAAAAACTCGCTCAATGAAGGATACCTTGGGAGAAGTTATCCCCGAAACCCGTGAGAACTAACTGCCCGGGTGCATGCCCTTGAGCTTAGAGCGAACAATGCGAAGGGCTCTCCAGGCATATTTAATATATGCTTGGTAGAATTGCCAGAGGGAACGGAGGGAAAAGATGCAACTGATTATGTTGAGCGATGGATTTGAGACATGATCCCACCTGAGGCACTGTCACAATTCTTTTCGGTGGAGAGGGTGTATAGGGTTCAGGTGAGAGCCCCCTCACCGGGTTCATATCCGAGGCCTTCCCCATTTCACCTGCTGCACTATCACGATAGAGACTCGATATTACAGTAAGCTCATTAACTTCAGTCTATACAAGTGGATAATGCCCGTGTCATGCTCTCCTAGATTACACCATTGCAGTGGAAAAACAAAGGAACTCATTCTTAACGGTGAAGCGCCGTCTACGCAATCTTGATCTCAAATGTTTCCTGCATGCTTGAGAATTGTGGCACAAGGAAAGATGCACTTTTTCGATGCCCGCACCACAGCCTGGAAGTAGTTGGATTCTGTCAGCTTGAGTCAAGCACCTGCATCTTCATAGAAAAACTCAAGTGGCAGCATACTGTGGAAGCCGCTAAGGAAAATGAAGCAGAACTCAGTTCAGTTCAGTTCAAATAACTTTATTCGATTCGATGGGAATCATAAAAGTATACTAATAAAATTATCAAATATCAAATATCGTACATATAAATCACAAATGGTATTTCACAGATCATATTTAAAATTCCAAGATTCACGGACGATGAACAATATACAAAAAGTCATGACACTATACATTGATGGACTAGATCGTCAAAATAGGCCGGGGTGTAGTCTCTCACACTAAGCAGAACTCATGACATAGAACAAATGATACTGGACCAAAGCAGGGCACTGCAAATGGGGGCTGCCGTGGGGGATTCCTGGCAGGTACTGGAATCCAGCGATAGCCCCGCAGAGCGTGATAGTGATGAGGACTCTGTCAATGCCACCTCTTCCTTCCCTTGCTACCCTGCGCCTCCTGAAGAAACTCCACACACAGCGGACAGCATTATATGATTGGAGGAGGACTGCAGGACCCGCTGTATGTCTCTGGCCGGGTCCTGAGAACATGCAAGTAACTTAATGCATATCTTAAAGTGAACATTTTGCAGTAATGTTTAACAGGAAAGTCACTTAATCTTTGGGTATAACGTATCCCATCGCTCCCCTGCCTTCATCCCTTTTAAGGATCAAACTCTGCTTCCCTTTTGGACCTGATACACGGGCTAAGGTGGCACATGTGTATTTACTGGCTTTGCTCGATATATTGTTTAGTGGGGAACAACTCTCCCTGCATCACACATCCCCTGCCATACACAAGGGCATACTCCTTTTTGCCACACAAGGCGTAATGGCTTGGTAATGGTTTGGATGGAGTGTTGTGCACCCACCCGATTGAATTATTGAAGTCTGTTGACTATTGTTTATATTATGATTGTTTATTCATGTTCTTATGTTATGCTTCGTGCATTAGTCTGCAATTGCAACTTTTCCCCTACCGACACCAGGCACTGGCCGATATGCAAACGTATCCATTTACCAATAGGCGCCATGCACCCCAGAATCTTCTCCCAATACAATAATGACTCCCACTAATATATACACTTGGAATGTCCAGGGCTTTGACACACCTGGTTGCAGATATTATATTTACTCTTACCTTAAGCGCCATTACGCTCATATTGCCTTCCTGCAAGAAACATACTGGCCACTCCCTGAAATCGCCAGACTCCAGAGACGTTGTCAGGGAAAACTTTTAGCCACCGGTTATACTGCATATGCACAGGAGGCGCTATTGTGGGTTAAACTGGAGACATTCTTTGAAGCAGATGAAACTGACATAGATGTGAAGGGGCGATACGTCCTAGTGAAAGGCCGCCTGGACGGTCAACATATACTCTTGGGCTCAGTCTATGCACCGAACTCTGATCAAGCCGCATTCTTTGACATCTTATCTAATAAATGATCCTGCTGGTATGTGTTACCTTGGTTAATAGGTGGTGATTTTAACTACGTTGTTGGTCCAGCCCTGGACGGCTCATTTCTCCCACTCGCTGGGGCACCTACGGTTCTGACAGTATCGGCACTACATAATTGCCTGGAACACAGGCAGTTGGTAGATGTCTGGCGACATCGCCACCCCACAGACAGAATCTACTCTTACTTCTTTGGCTCACACCAACTACATATTAGGCTCGACAGATTCATATTCACATCTTCCAATGCCTTGTCGGTGTCACGGACTGACTATATGGGCTGGACTACTCTGACCGTAATCCACAATTTTTTGCAACTGTCATGGGATGCTGACATGCCCGCAATCCTTACGTGGTGCTTACAACCAGAGACAATGGAGACCCTCTACTCTGAAAAGCTCTGCTATGATCACTTAATTTCGGGACAACAATCTCACAGTGTCCTCGCACCTCATAGAGTGGGATGCTTATAAAGTAATAATCTGGGGACATTGTTTAGGTAGACCACATGGTCTGCCCAGTTCTATTGAAGCAGACCTTAAGCAGGGACAGAACAGGCTTTTCTGTGAAGAAAGCAGAGCTGTAGGGAACAGATAAGGAGTGGACATCGATTTTGGCAGGACCCACACACATCCCACGGAATGCAAAATTCCAACTCATACAATTTTATATCATACACAGAGCATACCTAATTCCAGCCAAAAGAAATTGATATTTTCATAGGACAGACGCTGCTTGCTCCCGATGTGCGATGGTTGGGGCAGATCTTCTCCATATTTTATGGCACTGACCTGCTTTACACACCTACTGGCAAGATATCACATACTGATTATCCTCCTACATGGAACGCACAGCACACCACACTTGGTAGGCGTGTGTGCTGTGTCTGTTTCACAGATCCATGAGACACAGGGTTACCTCCTGATTCCTCGACCTGGGCTTTTTTTACTGCCAAGCATCTTATTACCCACTGGTGGAAGACCCCAGATCCTCCCCCAATTAAGGCCGTGATGCAATCATTACTTGAGGGGTGCTGGCACAGAGTGCAGCACTGCATACGGAGGATACCTTATGGGTGTGCAAATACCCTGTGGCACAATGTTGGGACGCAATAGTAGTGGATTTCAAACTATCCACACAGTCCCCTGAGGAAGACACACTTGACTGAGCAAAGGGCAGGAGAATAGGGGGTACAAAGATTGCCCAACTATTGTAAAGGCATTAGGAACTAGTATCAATGTGTTACGGATGGTGGATGTATGGGTGTGGGGCGCCACTCGACGTCTATGATTAAATACGAGTGTCAGCATTGCTGACTGTGGGTAGAGGGAGTGACAAAATTGTGTATCATTATGTCTGTAGACTCAAGTTCACATTGAAGTTTTTCTTTTCACATAATCAAGAATCTAGCAATATACACTGGGCCAAGCTGTTGCCTTTGATGACTGCACATTATATGTGTAAAATGCCATGATGACCTGGGCGATAAAGGGGGGTAATTGACTTCGGTAATCCTGGCTCCATACTGAAATTATTATTTGTCAAATTCCACGTAGGAGAAGTATACCTATTGTAATCCAAAACAGATTATTAATTTCACACTGTACTGTCATGTGAGCTGTTAAAGTAGGTGATAACCACAAAAATGCAATTAAGAGATTCAAGCAATTGTTTTTCAAATCTACTGGGTCTCTAGACTTACATGCCCTACAATATACTAGGGACCTACAGGTAGGTTGTCAGTACCAATCATAATTATACCTAATTACCATGTTGTGAAAATGAGAGCACAGGCCCTGGGTCTGGTTAGCAGAGCCCAGGGCACAATTTGAGTCAGAAAACCAGCATCAGGTAGTCAAACTGGGTGTAAAAATCGAGGGGATTCTGTAAATAATGTCCTGGTTTCTCACATGGGGGAAACAGATCTGATTGGCATGGAGCACATATGGATGAACTTGGGATTGGCAACTGCCAAACACAACATTGCTAGATTGTGGGGGGCCGAGCAGGCGCCGCAGTTGGGGGACTGGAAATGAGGCATGAATTGGTGTATGCTTGCTGAAAGGGTGGTGTATGAAGGTCAGGGATACCCCTGAAAATGGACGGAAATTTGTGGCCATTGTAATGGCTACAGGTGCAATATTTGAAATGACCTAACCCTACTTGTCTACTGTCCAGTATCCCTACTCAATGTCCTTTGAGTTGGTAAGAGGGGTGGAGGGAGTGCAGGGTTTGTCAGATACTGACAGCCAGATGCATCAAGCTCAAAACCGGTCGCAAAGGGGCAGATTCTCAGAATCTGCTCCTTTGCGACCGGTATTTTTGCATTTGGGATGCATCATCCCAAATGCAAAAATCGCTAATAGAGAATTCGCTAAATTGCGATTGTTTGCATTTAAGGAATCTCAAATTGAGATTCCTTAAATGCAATGCATGAAAGTTTCAAAATTAGCGAATTCGCTAATAGGGCACGCAAATTATCACGAAGTACAACTTCGTGGTAATTTGCAAAAACTTAGAAAAATGCACTTTTGTGCATATTTTAAAGTTTCATGTTGCGCACACACATGCCCTAAGGGCATGTGTGTGCGCAACATATGTGCACAGATCAAAATCAGGGGTGCAACAGGGTGTCATTTGGACACCCCTGCACCCTTGAACTCGCAATCTCAGTTTGCGATTCGCTAATTGCGATTCGCAAATTGAGATTGTCTTCCCATTCATTCCTATGGGCCTCTGGGCCCATAGGAATGAATGGGGAGGCATACATTAATTGCGACTCGCAATTTGTGAGTCGCAATTAAGGAATTCTAAGGATTCGCTATTTTTGTAGTGATTGCTTGATGCATTCCATTTTGCTATTCCTTATTAGCGATTCCTTATTTTTCGCTACTAAGGAATCGCAAAATGGATGCTTGATGCATCTGGCCCTAAGATCCTAATGCAGCCGAATGAAATGTCAGTGCACAACAATGTTTTGTACTTGGTTTTTCTTTTGACCTCTCAATAAAAAAATATAATAAAAGGAAATCATTATTGAATCAAGAGAGGGTTGGGGCATGACTCTCCCTCTTTTGTCTCTTCTTTGGCCACTGGGGAGGGCCAGTGCCTCAGCAGCAGGGACACCTTTAGTATGGTGCGACCATGGGGCTGCGCTGGGATCTGACCGGGTGTTGGGGGGCGCTGCACTTAGCAATAACATAAGATTGAAAAGCACCTGCTGCAGACTTCCTTGTGCATCCATCTTTCAGCTTTCAGGCAGCAATAACAATTTCATGATTACTCTTGTGGTTAATGTTCCTGTTAGTCAGAGATTTGTATTTTATGTTGATAGCTGAGTGGATTAGTAAAGCCAGCCTATCTATGTATTTGAGGGAAGTTAAATTAAGAGATGTGGGGCACTTTTGCTGGATGATAGAGATGGAATCCGAGGAGGAGGTTATATGAGGGGCAAAAAGGATTGTGCACCAGATGCCAAAAGTTTGAAAACCGGTCCTGCTCAGCAGAATCATCCAGTAATGAAGTGCAACCATGGTCACTGAGATCATTGATCCCCCCACTACCCCTGATAACCCAATGCCCCGAAGGTGCTATTTCATAACTCTGCCTCTGGCTTCCCCTGAGAGAAGCAAGGAGGGAATAGTAGAACTAGCGCCCTCTAGCCTGTGCTGCATCGAAGTGTCACAGCAGGTGAACATTATACAAATGAGAACATTGTAGGAGAAAGGATTGTTGCCAAAATTCCTACCAGCAGAAAAGAGGTGGATGGGGAGCAGAGCAGGTTTGGTCTTGCGTGCCTGGACATCCTTGTGAGCCTTAAAGTAAGAGCATTGATTCCATACATATATGGGAGCAGTGGTATTGACGTCATACAAAATAAAAAGGGCAAAAGTGTTTGGTTTGGGCAGTTGAGTCCAATCCCAACAAAATAAGTAATAGAAGAATTCTTGAGCTGCCTGCAGCCGAATCAAGGAGATTTTCGTGACCCAGGAGAGAGATCACCTCATAAGGCCTAGCAGGCTGTGTATAATTGCTGTTGAATTACATGATTTGTGCTGGGAACTATTCAGAAGCAATGATGGCTCCTCCAGTGTTTCATTTTCATCCCCTGGAAATATTGAAAGGTAACCCTATGTCTCGTAGTTACATAACGTCTGACTTGGGAAGACTTCCCAGTTCAGTTCAAGCACGTCTTGAGCTCAAGGTTTAGTTTGGTGGTGTTGCAAGTGATGGAGCAGGGTTTTTGTGAAATTAAACTTGCTCGGATTGAACTCCTCAATGTGCGACTCAAACAAATGTTTTGAAAAACAAATCATGCAAAACTAAAAGGGGTAAAATGGAAATTACACAAGATTGAGCTGGGAGTGTTAGAGTAGGCCGTAAATGAAAAATCGAGGGTTTATTTTCCACTAACTAGAAAATAATAAGCAGCGTGTAGAAAATTAAGCAACTGAGGGTATTTAAAAGAACATTTAATAGTGGAGCTTTATGAAAATGATGAATAACACTTGTATTTGTTTTCTTTAGAAGTGTACTTACTGCCCTGCAGAAAAGACTGAGAGTCTTTTAGAATGAACATGGCATATTAGAAATGTAGAAGGGAGAAAAGAAAATGTAATGTGTCCTTCACAAGTTCCTGATGGTGGCCAAGGTTGCGCAGAGAGAAAGGAGATTAAAAGAAATGAAAGTTTCCTTGCCAAGCGAAGCGTGAGGACATTTGTACCAAAGAAAAAGAAAGATGAGTGAGATGGAGAGATGAGCAAGACATGGAAGCCAGATACTAGAGTTTCCTACACTGGAAGGGATGACAGTGTGTGAAGATAGAACAATAGGAGATTGTGAGGATCGGCACATCGAGACTGGTGTGATTGAACGCTGCTTGTTTTTGACCAATCATAGAGTGCGAAATTATGTGAGATGACACAACGAGGGTTAGACTTTTAGTGAATTTGGGGTATAACTAACAGTAGCAAGTGGGTGGGGTAGATAGCGTGTTTTCTTACTTGGGAGGGGAGAGAGCAGCGTTGCTGTTTCCTAATTCTATGGGCTGAATGATTGTTCTGCAGATCCTGACTCTTTGACTTTGCTCCTTAACTCTTCTTGAGGGACCTAGCTTACTCTCATGGCCAGAAGGTAGCTTTCCAGATTTCTAAAACCCTGTATGATCAGTTAGTATGACAATCTGAATTTGCATAAATTAATTTGCAAATGTCTTTCATTCTTTTGTCTCCACGCCTATCCACTCACTCACCGCGCTGACATTTGAGATGTACTATTAATGTCTATTTGCTAATGTTTCTTGTGTGATGACCTATGATTCAAGCTCTGATGTACTTGATGAGCAATTCCCAATCATTTAGATAAAGTCTTTAAAACTTCCAAAGAGTTTGTCATTATTAGTGTTATTGATCTAGTAATATGAAATGATTATTCTTATGCTAAAAATCTAATATTATTTTCCAAACCCTGATTAACTATAAAAGACACATTGCCAAGAAGAATAATTAGGATGAGCAAATTGGTAAGTTTGATTGAAACTCACCCAGCATGTTAGGGACTGCAGTTTTATTGAATTGGGTCCAGATGATCAAAATGTGTCAGTTCCTGAACGCTGGATCAAAAGCATAGCCTTTAATTTAGGTTCCATTGAAGCTTTGCAGACAGGTTAAATACAAAAGAAGTGCTTACCAACTGCATTGTACAGCCATTTAAAACTTTTTTGAAATGCCCTTTATTTACAGGACTTAATTGAAGAAATGTATGATTTTCATTGAAAAGTGGCACAATCCAGAAATGTTTTAATGTTTCATTTTGTTTTTTACCTAATAACCTTACATTTAATTATTATGGTGGCACTCTGACAAACCTAGGAAGTTCGACTTTTATTAAGTGCACCTCACACAATATACTGCTATACTGGGGTAAGTATTGTGATTTTAGGGTTCAAGGCTTGCTGACTTGTAGACTGTTAGTGGTGCCTCTATTGCAAGAGGTCCAGGATACATTTAGGGGGTTATCTGACCTGTGAGACCTGCTTTCAGTGTGCGCTCCTGTGGGTTGTGAGGCCATTTACAGGGTGCCAATATAGGCATTTCTACTTGTTATTTTTCATATAATGTTTAATTTGCATGCAGGACTTAGTATGTGTGTAATAAAATACGTCTTTTTATAGGAAAAGGTAAAGGCTGGAAATCAATTTTTTAGGTGTTTCTTGCACTGCTGAGTGCTGGGTCTTTGTATGTTCTGCTTTGCTTTGCTATTTTAAGTAAAGTGCTAAAAACACAGTGGGGCATATTTACAAGCCACTATCGCCACAGGAATGGTGGCGATAAACCCTTCGCCTTATTTACAAGGCAGCATTAAGCCACTTCACGTGGCTTAACGTTGCCTAGTAAATAAGGCCCCCTTTCACTCCACACTTTGTGTAAAGGGAGGATGCAATGAGTGTTGTGGTGGGCGTTCCGCCGCAACACCCATTGATTTTGGTGCTGCCCCCTATTTACAAAGGTGGCATAAATAGGAGTCAGTGCCAAAATTAAGACCAGAGAAAACCTGGTCTTAACAGGGCAAAACGAGGAGAAATGCTTTAATTCTTGCCATTCCCTGAACGCAGACAAGGGTGCCTGCGTTGGCACTAGGCAGCTGAATCTACTGGCAGCACATAGAGAAATGCAGGGGTGTGCTGTATTATTGTAAATACAGTGCATCTCTGCATTTCTAAAGTGAAAGAGCGTGGCGTTAGTAGTTTTAGAGCTGGCCCGCGTTCTGCCACTTTCTTATACATATGCCCTACTGTTTGGTTCCCATTTGGGGATTCTGCAGTACTAAGCCCTAAGGACACCACTGGTGAAATACCTCTGGTGTTACAATTGGATCTAGTACTCCATATCTGCCATGGCCCCCTTCGACCAGGATTATCTATTACACTCTTTGATGATGATGACTTTGCTAAGGAGAAGTTTTTGCACACAGAGAGCTAATTTGGTGTGCTAGGGCTCTTTCTTCAAATTTGCACTGAACACTTTTGATCTCCTGAAGGACAACACTCATTTCCACATTGCTTTGTTTGGCAGAAGCTGATGAAAACGTAAAAAGGACTAGAACCAAGAAGGCTAATACTTCATGGCAGGCAGAGCTACGGAGAAATCAAATCTTTTGAGGCCTCATTATAGTCTTCCAATTGCCTAAATGATTGCTTCACGAAGTAATAATGCAACTTTTCTCACAACCCTGCAGACTAAAGGCAGCATTTATGTTCTCATCCATCTTAGCGTTTTGTCACCGCAGCGTTTACATAAGAGCTACTAATTGGGATGTATAGCAGTTAATCATGCAGTTCTGTTGAGCTGTGATTATGTCGCCTTCAGCATACATGCTTTGTTAAATTGAGACATAGATGTCTGCTATTAGCTGAGAATGCACTGTGACGGTTGCATGACTCTTTTGTCATCTGGGTAAAGAATTTCTTTTTGTCGTGGATAGCAACTTTTGGTGTGGGTGACCTGGCTCAAGTGAAGTCTCAAAAACCTATGTTGTTGACAAGTGTTTCATGATTTATTTATGATTCAATGCACAATATACTATACTCAGTGGCGGCCCCTCCTCAATGGCAGAGGAGTCGCTCCACTGACTGTCTCAGAGCCAGCAAATGTAAAATGAAACAACACTCTTGCATCATTTTATTTTACATTTACCAACTCTTAGCCAGCGGTGTTGGAAGAGGCTGGCCGAGGCATGGGGTGGGGGAGGAGGAGTGCTCCGAGCACTACACTCACTAAGTGCACATATGTGTGTTGTCCAGCCGTCTCATGCTGACCAAATCACACATGCATACTTAGGTTTTCTCCAGCCCAGATGCATTTAGCAGCCGTTCGTGATAAACCTCACAGACTTCCTGGTCTGAGCAGGGCGTCTTTCCTGCCTGCACAGACCAATCCCCACGCTGTTCTGCAGCAATGGGTTTGGATGTGAATCTTGGTGCGAGGGGCTTCTGGAAACAGCCAACAGGAAGGGGAGATATTACACGACTAGAAGCGATGCTGGAGGTGGCCTGCGGCTAAAGGTACTTTTTTAAAATATTGCATCCCCCACTTCATGTGATGCTTTCCGCATGACCCAACCCGCCCAACTCCCTTTGTTTATGGTGGCTGCCGTTGACAATCCTTGAGTCACTCTGAAGATTGTGGTAAGGGGGTGTGCTTGTTGGATGGATTTTCAGGCCGACATGCAGACAATGAAATTACAGAAGAGTCACATTATTTTTCAGTGGTAGCCATGCTAACAGACAAAGGATATGGACACAATGGTACTGGTGCTGGGACAATTTGCAGAGGTGCTGAGAACATTTTCAGAATAGGGGTTCTGTCATCAATCTTATACTGTGAAGTCATATGGATTGCAAAAAATCCAAGTGTCACACAAAGACAAGTTCAGCAAATCATCCACACCCATCCAGAAGGAGACTGGTAAGCCAGTATTATGTTGCAGGTGGTGCATTTTAGTGCACAATATTGCAATTAGATTACTATAGCATGGTGTGGTAGCGCACTATCATTTACAGACAGCATATTTTCTATCAAAATGGTTACACAATTTTAAAAGACGTGCAAAATGTAAAGGCCTTTGTATTGCTAATTCACGTTCTGAACTCATAAATTGTTATTTTGAGGTACTGCAGCACTCCACAACCACTACTTCTAGTGCCTATGGCAATGTAAGAAACAAGTTGATAGATATTGGCTATGCAATTTAGATGTTGTACACATAGCCCATTAGCTTGAATTTTATTGTACTGAGTTAAAAGAAATTACAGGTTCTCAAACAACTTTATTGAGAAAATATCTATCCAATCTCATCATTCACTTGTCACATCAATGCTGACAGAATCAAGGCATAGACGCACAGAATCTCCGAGAAGTTACAATAATACACATAAATGTGAACACCTAATGTATTCTGTCCAGGTTTGTAGTAGAAAGCTACTTGTAGCATTATCTATGTGTCGTACATAAAGATGGCCAACACTGCAAGACCTATGTGTCAATCCAAGTGCACCATTGCTTCTTGTCTGACAAGAAGCAGTAGCTGAAGGGTGACAAAAAATGGTATAAGTATCCATGTTACGTGTACGCAGCAAATTGCCATGATAAAGTGAGTGAACAATGCAAAGGCTGTGTCAATGCATGTCTGTAAGCAACAACATAGGAGGTTTCACAAGGACATAGGAATGTGTCAAGGTCAAATGTGTTGGCACTGTCCCAACCTACCCAGGGACCAACATATAGCAGAAAATCAGAGCATTAATTGGTCACTTTGCAAATGTAGTGAGTGCACATAACATAGAGAGCTCAAGAACATTTCAAAACACCTATCACAGTAATCTACTGTCTTAACATGAAAGTCAGCAGGTAGAGTGTCCAATGTAGCAGGGCAAGGTCAACATTTGCAATGACACAGAGAATTGGAAGAGACATGTTGGAAGAGACATGTCTAAACAAATGGTTAACTGTAGATATATCACATATGTTGCCAAATACTGTAATAAATGTGTACTACTCTATTTTCTACTTTCAACAAAGGATATGGTCTGCAGCCATGGGCCATGACCCCAATTGACCATCCCCAGACTAAGCCATAAAGACACAACAATCTGGCACTTATCAAGATCAGGAATTTGGTCGAATGGTCACTTGGTGTACTGAAGTCCAGGCTAAAATGACTGAACATGTCAGGAGGAAGATTGCTTTATGCACCCCCTATGGTGTGCAAAATTATACTTATATGTGCCATCCTCCACAGCACATATATGAGAACTAACATCCTGTGTGACCTTCAGAGAGAAGATACTGAGCCAATGGAGGAGGAGGATGTGGAGGAGAGATCCTACAAACAATGGCTGGTCAGCGCAGATGCAACCATTTTACAGCAAATTCTGTTTCTTAAATGATTAGAACTGATGAACAAATTGACTGAAATTGTCTGACAAGTACAACATGAGAATACATGTTTTGACTCATTCATTGTGTTAATTTAAATATCAAGTCACTCATATCTTCTCAACTAGAAGTAAGCCTCAACATGTAACAATCATGTTGTCAGAACCATTCAGCAACATGTGGCCATGGCTCAAAACTATAACTCAACCAACACAGCAATGCAATGTGATGCAGTGTACTTCATTAAAGGTAACAGGCCTTGCTTGCCACATATACATATCCAACTTGACTATTCCTATCCTCATACACTTGAGCAGCACAGTGCTGCACAGCTAGCAGACCTACTGTGTTCTGCAGCAGCAAAGTGTGCTTCAAATAGTACTCAGTGAGAGTTGGAACACAAAGCACACAATATGTCCATACCTGAGACACCCCTCATTGTAATATGTCTGACCAATGCAGTAGCATGCAGAATGGCAGCACTTCGCAGGAACAAATGTCGCAGCTATCATCACAGTTCATGAGTGACAGATGTCATGGACAAAGGCCAAGTATCATGTGAAGATGTAAAAATGTCATTTGTAAAGAAGACATACATGCAACTGTTGAAATATGCAAAACACTACACATGTGACTCAATTAATGGCCAGACTGTCATATATACCACATCATGCCACAGTTGACAATTCACACAGCAATGCGATTCACAAGCCAGTACCACTCAACTGAAATCCAGGGGTCCACAGGAGCAAAGTTTGTAAGCCCACACCCCTGTGAGTTCGTCCTCTACACCTGGGGGAAACAGGATCTGGGAGGTTAGCCCCAGGCGGAAAGGGATAGGCTAAAGGGAGTGGGAGTGGAAAGAAACACACAAACACTGGTCAGTAGCTTCAGCGATTGTGTAGTTCGGATGAATGGTGACTCACAGGATGGATCGTGACTCGCAGAGTATAAGGAGCCCTTGGGTTTACCAAAAATATTTATTTGACACCTTTTGGGTACAAGGCAAAGTGAAAGTCAGGTTTTCTTGCATCACTTTGAGAGAGTGCAAAGAAATGATCATATAACTGTTGGAATCCACCGTTATTGAGATTTCATTATTTGTTCCTATGTCTTTATCATGTTTTATCTCCACATGAAATCTGATGTTGTCAATTCAAGCATATTGTCATCCTGAGCTCAGGAGGCCCTTTAGCAGCATAGACAGTCTTTTGAAAATGAAACGAAGAGGTGCTTCTTAAAATAAAAGCTCTTACAGTTTGTTTGGGGTGGAATTTTGTTATTGTTCCAAGCAGGTAAACAAGCTATGATAGTTACAATTCTTATGAGAGTTCAATTCAAAACTGAACTGTCAGTTCACTGACCTTGTTCTCTCAGTAAGAGAGTGTGGGGAGGGTTTTCAAACGTCTTAGGGGTTGATTAGGATGGCGGACGGATCGCAACCCGATTTACCCCGCCATACTATAATGGCAGGGGTATCATGGCAGAGTGCATCCCCCGCTTTCCGCCAGTCGGCAATCGTTCTGATTGCCGGACGGGCAGAGTTGGAGCACAATATGGTGGCGGTGCCACCATCCATATTAGGATGCATGGTTTTAAGGACCTTTCCATAGCAGAAAGGCTGGTGTGAATTCACTTTGGGGGCCCATTGCGGGCCCCCGGGGGGCGGCTACACTTGGGGGGTACCTATGGTACCCCTCTACATTGCCATGGGCACAGTGGCAGGCACCGCGTGGTGCCTGCCACGTTGTGCATGGCAATGCACAACATGGCATTTTAACATTGGGGCGGGTGCTGCAGCCAGCAGCAACCGCCGTAATGTTAAAATCCCAGATGCGACCATCGCGGTGGCAGTCGTAGTTACATAGTTGCATAGTAGTTGAGGGAAGCCTAGGGTGTCATTAAGTATTTAACTGATTTAAGTACCACCCATAAGGAGAGGGTCATTGTATGAATGCGGTGTACAGATGGGGCAGGAAGTGCGCATCATGACAGTGATGATGCTCAAAGGCTGTAACACAACCTTATGAACAGATGACCTTGCAATGTGTGGAATTACTCAGATAACTAAGGCAATGTGGGTGTTATGGCAAGCATCACATCACCTGAACAACATAGAAATGGCAAAAGTTTGAGCTGTCCATGTCACAAGTCACACACAAGTGCATGTGAACATACACTATCTCCTTTAACATGGTGCAATGGAGGATTTTGGATATGAACTTACCTCTGCATGGTATGAGTTGTTTACCCCTTCCCTGAGTGTACAAGTGCATTGTTTAAGGGATCACACATCTTCTCACATCCCAGTGGGGATATGGCGATTGAGTGTGTGCCATTGCATAGGCCTGTGTCATGGAGTGCAGGCTTCCTGGACCAGGAACAACACACAAAGACCTGCCCTCAGAGTAGATGTACTGCTACTGCCTTAGACAGGAGTAATACACAACTAAAGTGGGGTTGGCAGCATGATGTTTAGTTAACAGTAGTAGTGAATATTAGGCCTGGGTGTAAAATTCCGCTTTGCTTGCGGAGTTTGCGGAATTCAGCAACTCCGCTTTCTACGGAGAATGCGGAGTTACCAAATAAACTCCGCAGCCCAGCAGATTTTTTATCCATTGGTGCGCTCGTCACGTCATTTTGTGTGTGAGGAGCGCACAACGAGACTTAAAGGGCATCCGCAAGCAAACATGAAATTTGCTAGCCACCCGATAGCGCCCATAACATTTGGCCCCCAACAACCCTCAGCAGCCAAGGGGACTTCATCCCCCAGCCAGTGGTGCATCAGCAGAGTGGTTGCGAAAGGACGTGTCGCTTCCGATGACGTCTCAGCAATCCTGCTGTGGGATTTTGGCTCACTGACAAAATATCGATGTAAAAGACATAGAAGTAAAAAATATCGATGACAAAATATAAAATGCAAAAATATCAAACTCCCTATACTGAAATACTGAAACAGGTAAGTACAACAATATTTTTAAAAATATTGAATCTTACATATATATATATATATATATATATATATATATATATATATATATATATATATATATATCAAAGCAAACTTTTCCTCCACTCCGGATTCGAAATCACAGGACACAGAGGAGCTACATTTGTAGTTTTAATGGGAGGCTTGCATGACCGGTTTCGGAGAGATGCCTTTATCGAATGCTACAGTCCCAGCAGCATATCACCCACTTATAAATATTTGTAGCAGGCTCCTCCTTCCCCAGTGGTGGTTGGCTCACCTGCACCTCGTTACCACTGCTTGCATGAATAACAAGGGACTACCGAGCCCATAATGCCGCAAGCTGATGCTTCGGTGCAGTGCATTGGGGAAACATGCTGAAAAATAAAATAAAATAAACAACTTGATGTCCCTTACTTTCTTCCACCAACCTCGGTATATTACAGTTCTTAGAGGCGCAGGTGCAGTGACGGCGTCTATATATATATATATATATATATATATATATATATATATATATATATATTCACTGAAAAAACCATAGGTTTCACTCCAGTTATAATTAGCTGGAAATTTTACTCGCATAAAACCATTGAAAATCCCGCGTTATAGTTAGTTGGACTCACTATAACTTGCGCGTGCAATGCACTGCTGATGACGTCACATATTACATCACTCATGACATGGTCAGTGACATCACTCATGACATCACTGATGACACCATCCTTGTGACAGAGTGACAGACCTCCTTTCACTGTAATGTAACCCTTGAAACACATATTCAAAAATAGAAACAAAAATTTTCAAAAAAATGGAGATACCCATACCAGTTACAACAACCAATTCAATAATTCCACCATCTATATACCCATCCACTCATTCACCAACAGTTCTATATAGTCACTCATACATATACTCACTCATCATATGTAGTGATACACCTATACATCCTCTTACACACTGACAGTCATCCAAAAGATACTCTCACTCTCTGGAGAAGAGTCTTGCCGGTGGCAGTGGCAGACTCTATCCGCTTGCGCTGTGTCTCCTTCCTATTCTCACACTGAATGCGCTGACTGCATAGCGTGCTATTTTTAATTTTGCGAGTGAAGCTAAAATTTTAAAATTGTGTGTGGAATAATTTCTGTTACTTTTCTTGTTTGCACCTCACCTTCAGGCTGATTACTAAGCCTTGCTGAATCACTTCTTCGCCTACTCCCGCCCCGGTCCGCCGCGTCCATTTCTGGGCGTTTGCTGCGGAGGGTGAGGAGGAGCCTAGCACTTCCGGGCTCCAGGCGGCCAGGTCAGCGCTCTAGTTGCGCTGTAGGTGCTTCTGTACTTAAACTGCAGTGGAGCACAGTCGCGCTGTGGAGAAGAGTCTTGCCGGTGGCAGTGGCAGACTCTATCCGCTTGCGCTGTGTCTCCTTCCTATTCTCACACTGAATGCGCTGACTGCATAGCGTGCTATTTTTAATTTTGCGAGTGAAGCTAAAATTTTAAAATTGTGTGTGGAATAATTTCTGTTACTTTTCTTGTTTGCACCTCACCTTCAGGCTGATTACTAAGCCTTGCTGAATCACTTCTTCGCCTACTCCCGCCCCGGTCCGCCGCGTCCATTTCTGGGCGTTTGTTGCGGAGGGTGAGGAGGAGCCTAGCACTTCCGGGCTCCAGGCGGCCAGGTCAGCGCTCTAGTTGCGCTGTAGGTGCTTCTGTACTTAAACTGCAGTGGAGCACAGTCGCGCTGTGGAGAAGAGTCTTGCCGGTGGCAGTGGCAGACTCTATCCGCTTGCGCTGTGTCTCCTTCCTATTCTCACACTGAATGCGCTGACTGCATAGCGTGCTATTTTTAATTTTGCGAGTGAAGCTAAAATTTTAAAATTGTGTGTGGAATAATTTCTGTTACTTTTCTTGTTTGCACCTCACCTTCAGGCTGATTACTAAGCCTTGCTGAATCACTTCTTCGCCTACTCCCGCCCAGGTCCGCCGCGTCCATTTCTGGGCGTTTGTTGCGGAGGGTGAGGAGGAGCCTAGCACTTCCGGGCTCCAGGCGGCCAGGTCAGCGCTCTAGTTGCGCTGTAGGTGCTTCTGTACTTAAACTGCAGTGGAGCACAGTCGCGCTGTGGAGAAGAGTCTTGCCGGTGGCAGTGGCAGACTCTATCCGCTTGCGCTGTGTCTCCTTCCTATTCTCACACTGAATGCGCTGACTGCATAGCGTGCTATTTTTAATTTTGCGAGTGAAGCTAAAATTTTAAAATTGTGTGTGGAATAATTTCTGTTACTTTTCTTGTTTGCACCTCACCTTCAGGCTGATTACTAAGCCTTGCTGAATCACTTCTTCGCCTACTCCCGCCCCGGTCCGCCGCGTCCATTTCTGGGCGTTTGTTGCGGAGGGTGAGGAGGAGCCTAGCACTTCCGGGCTCCAGGCGGCCAGGTCAGCGCTCTAGTTGCGCTGTAGGTGCTTCTGTACTTAAACTGCAGTGGAGCACAGTCGCGCTGTGGAGAAGAGTCTTGCCGGTGGCCGTGGCAGACTCTATCCGCTTGCGCTGTGTCTCCTTCCTATTCTCACACTGAATGCGCTGACTGCATAGCGTGCTATTTTTAATTTTGCGAGTGAAGCTAAAATTTTAAAATTGTGTGTGGAATAATTTCTGTTGCTTTTCTTGTTTGCACCTCACCTTCAGGCTGATTACTAAGCCTTGCTGAATCACTTCTTCGCCTACTCCCGCCCCGGTCCGCCGCGTCCATTTCTGGGCGTTTGTTGCGGAGGGTGAGGAAGAGCCTAGCACTTCCGGGCTCCAGGCGGCCAGGTCAGCGCTCTAGGTGCCCCTACTTCCTATAAATGTGTGTGGGCCAGCGACCGCGCAGCGGACGCGTGCAGCGGGCGCGCCGCAATCGCGCCGAAGTCGAGCCAAAGTCAAGCCCGTCTGCGCCCGTCCGCGGCCGGACGGGGCGCGGGGCCACTATCCCTGGCTCCCCTACCTCAACCATCTGTAGGTATGGATTTGTTGGATATCCAGTTTAACATTCCTACATGCCATAACCATTCGATGCATGCTTTATCGCTAGGAAACTGCACCTCGTGCTCATTTTCCCCGTTCAATAATGTAATTGCTACCAGCGCTTTTAACACATTAAAAGCTGCTCTGCTCAACTGTAGATCTCTACGAAAACACTGTTTAGAAATATTCCATCTACTTGAAGATGAGAAAATTCACATTCTGTTTCTTACGGAAACTTGGCTGGATGAATATTCAGATCCCGATATTGTTCAAGCCCTGCCACCCGGATACTCCCTTGCTAGATTGGACAGGAAAGATGGCAGAGGTGGGGGCATTGCCATTATTACTAAAGCCCCTCTAGAATGCACCCTCTCTCCCATCATGGTCGATCATAGTGAAGCGGCATCCTTTACCATCATTACTGGTCCGAATCACTCTTTTTCAGGCATTCTGGTGTACCGCCCCCCGGGGAGGCTCCATGATTTTACTCCTACTCTTATGGAAGCCCTAACCCATCTTGCACTTAGGAAAACACGAATTGTAATGCTAGGCGACCTAAATGTCCATTTTAATGACCCCCTTGATAAAGAGGCGGCTGACATTATATCAGAGTTATTCTCTAAATCTAGAGCTAAAAAACAATGACCCAACACATCAGCAAGGTCATTTACTAGATCCAGTATTTGGAAACTGGAAGGGAGTTCAGACTTTTCCCCCTCAGCCAATACCCTGGTCTGATCACTTCATAATTCCTATAGAACTCCAACTAGAAAAAACTGAGCAGCATATACAAAACTCACAGCGTTTCAAACACAGGAGATGGAAAAACTTCTCTAATGATTCCTTTGATAAAATCATCCTTGATGCAGGTCCTCCCAAAGGTTCGGACTGTGAGACATCATATGCTCACCTACAAGACTGTATCATGAAAGCACTGGACACTACTGCTCCTATTCGCACTATAACTACTGCCACGAGAACAAAAAAAACGGCCCCGTGGTTTAGTCAGGAGCTCCAGTCAGCGAAAACAGCTTGTAAGAAGCTTGAAAGAGATTGGCGCTCGGATTTCTGCCCTGAAATCAAGGCCCGATATAAAATAGCACAGAAAGAATATTATAAAAAGGTACGCTTATCCAAAGCATCTTATTACAATAACCGTATTCTGGAAGCTGAAAACTCCTCGAAGGAGCTCTTCCAGATTTACAAAGAAATCTCTATAGTTGATGCTAATTCCACCTCCCACAATGACTCAGTGGAAACCTGCAATAAAATTGCTAAGTATTTCTCGGATAAAATTACAAACATCTATGTGAATTTCTCTAATAACATAAAACCGGGCACTGATTTTGTAGAGAATGTAGATTACACACGCACTGAACCTTGCCTGTGTGCGTTTTCTGTACCTCCCGCGATAACTCTGATAAAAATGTGTAAAAGCATCAAATCTGGTTCTCCGCGAGATCCTGCGCCTCCTAAAATTCTGACTGCGAGTCTCTCGGTTCTAGAGCCCCACTTTAGACACTTGCTTCAAGTATCTTTTTCTACGGCTTGCCTACCGGCAGACTGGAAAAAAGCCATAGTGTTTCCCATCAAAAAAAAACCCAACATGAGTCAGGACATAATGGAGAATCTACGACCGATCTCCCTGCTACCCTACCTTGCTAAATTAGCAGAGAAAGTAGCTAATGCCCAACTCACGGTCCATCTTGAAGCCCAAATCGCCTTCCACACCTCACAATCGGGCTTTAGGTCTGGCTTCTCCACAGAGACAGCACTCTTGAGAGCTACTGAAACTCTGCGGGAAGGAGCAGACGAGGGCAAGACCATGGCTTTGATCATGCTGGACCTCAGTGCCGCGTTTGACACTGTAACACATTCCATTCTGCTACAGTGTCTAAACAAAGCGGGGGTCACTAAAGAGGCACTGGGATGGCTGAAAGCTTTCCTTACCAACAGCAGCTTTCAGGTCCAAAGGGGAAGTTTTCTTTCGGACAGCATGTCATTGGAACAGGGGGTGCCTCAGGGCTCTGCCCTGAGTCCCACCCTGTTCAACTTATATATGGCTCCATTGGCAGAGGTAGTTCAATCGTTCGGCGTAGAGCTTGTCTCTTACGCCGACGATACTCAACTTCTCATCTCCCTGTCCCAAGCTCCCTCCTCTGCGGCTGACAACTTTAAATCATGCATGTGCAAGCTGGCTGCATGGATGAATGAGCATTGCCTCAAATTAAATGGAACAAAAACCGAGGTGCTCATAATAGGTGGGAACAATACAAAATGGACCAATGACTAGTGGCCCACTTGTTTGGGACCCGTGCCTACTCCCAGTCAGGAAGCCAAGAATTTGGGTGTCTGGATAGACAATAAGCTATCCTATGACAGCCATGTTAAAAAAACAGTAGGGAAGTGCTTTGGAGTCATGAAAACGCTCAATCGTACCCTGGATCTCCTACCGATAAGCTCCAGGTGTACCATGACTCAGGCACTTATTACTTCCCGTATAGATTATGGGAATGTGCTGCTGCTGGGCACTTCAGATAAAAACATGAGGAAATTACAAGTCCTGCAAAACTCAGCTGCACGCCTTGTGCTAAGACTCCCCCGTAGAGCTCCCTCTAGACCGTCTCTGGCTGCCCTTCACTGGCTGCCGATTAGCAAGAGGATACTATTCAAAGCCCTCCTCTGGTGCCACAGGATTATTCATTTGAAGGCCCCTTCCTACATGTCTGATCTAGCTACACTTTATGTACCTAATAGATCCTTGCGGTCAACAGGCACAGGTCTGCTTAATACAACGCTCCCTAAAAAAGCTAGAATGGGTGGCAGATCCTTCCGTACTCTGACAGCAAAAAAATGGAACACCCTTCCCATGCACATCAGACAAGAGAACGATGAGGCATCCTTCAGGAAAATGTTAAAAACCCATCTCTTTACTCTTTAATTATCTGTCTTGGATCCACATGGCAAAACTCTCTCTCCACAGCGCGGGGACATGCCGGGAGGCGTCACCAGGCGCTTTACAAACCCCTATAATAATAATACTCACACATGCAAATAAACTATTGAACATCCATTTATTTACATATACAGCTATACACACACTACCACTTTACTTCTAAGGAAACTTACACATACTTACTCTCTTAAACAATCACTTATAGAAACACATACTAATTTAAACAGGAACTCTTACAATCCCTCACTCTCACATATACTCACTTATATACATCAATATTCACATATACTAGATTAAAACATATGTAGTTACTGATAAAGACACTAGTGCGACAGTCATTCCCTCACTAACACTAAAGAAATTGCTAGCACAAAAATTGGGTCTGACATTGCCTGTGGTAGTGGAGTCTCCTATTCCCGAGCCGCCTTCCATCAGCACAGTGACCATTACGGCAGAGGCTCCCCCCTTACCTTTGGATCCCGTGGTAATTATCAATAATAAACCCGCTCCCTTAGCCACAACAGCAACTAAGCCCTGCACCCCTACAGTCCACTCGCAGCCACGTCAACAGGCAGCCAAACCACCAAAGGGGGCTAGAGGGAAAAGAATCAAAGTAGTGGCCTCAGACACTATACTATCCGAGCCTCTTGGGGACCAACTGGAGGAGCTTTTCGTCGCCAGAATTGAGCCATTGTTAACGGGGATAGCTAAAGATATAGTTGACACATTAAATTCTTGCCTGGCCGATCTCCTCAAGAAATGTGCTCAGCTGGACAAAATTATTACCTCCTACAAGACATCTGTGGAGCCCCCAAAGAGGGCCACTTTGCACCAAGACCCTGGCGTGCCAGGAGGGCTAAGTTCCAGTGCCACAGTCCCGCCTCAGATGGGAGCGGGCTTATCTCCCAGGGGGCAGCTTACCAAAGTTACCTCGTCTGCAAGACAGGAGCACCAAACATCTATTGCCCACCCACGTTCGCCACCACTTAAGTCCCTACACAAGAATCTAAAACCAAACAAGTACAACCTGAACTTACCTCCGGCTGCTGCCCCTCTGGTGGTGGTATTTATAGGTGTGCCACCACTCGAAGAGGGTGAATTTGAATCCACCAGGAACCTTCTACACAAAGCAAAATCTTGGTGTACTGATTCCACTGGTGGGGAGAACCCTGCAGATTCCCTTATCTTTACAAGGAGAGTGGGGTGGGTTGGGAAAAGACCTAAATTCACTAAGGGGGACTGTGTGGTAATAAACTTCAACAGGCCCAACCTGGCAGAGAAACTGTTCTGGGATGGTTCGGATATAACCTCTAAAGATCATATGAGACCCGTACCACTGGGGTTTTTCTATCCCCCCTTGAAGAGAACCAATATTGGACACCGTCATTGCACCACAAGCCTAACCCTGACCTCACGCCCAAGGGCAGGTTCCGCCGCAGCTATTACCATGGGCTCCCCTCAATGCCTTCCCCAAAGTCAAGATCCTATATTACCGCCACCATCAGTTCAAGGGACAGGTGACGCCCAAATAGTTAGCGGGATACCCACTTCTAACCGTTTTGCTCCATTATCAGGCATGGAGGGCCTGGAGGGTATGGAGGGATTGGAGGATGTCGATTGACCACTAGCTCCTGAGTGACCCCCTCAAACAGGTCTAGCGGAGCGGGGGAAGGACTTGGTATGCAAACTCGCTAGTTGGAATGTGGCAGGTGTCAAAAGCAAGGTAACAAACAAGGATTGGGTGAGAGTGGTCCGAGAATACGAAGTCATCGCTATGCAGGAGACATAGGATACAGCAAATAGTTTCTTCCTGGATGGCTATACTAGCTTTGTTAGGGCCGCATCCCCAAGCAGTTCAGGTAGAGCCAGGGGCGGCCTTATAACTCTTTTTTCTTTGAAACTCAAAGGTACGTTAAAACTGGTTAACAATCCCTGCCCAAATCTGTTAATAGTTGAAAGGCTAGTTTCCCCCTCCATGAGTTCCCTTTACATCAATTTTTACAACTCAATGAATAAGGACACTAGCAATAATAGTATTGCCAGCCTAAATTCTTTTTTAGTTTGTGTCAGTCAAAACACACATTTTAGTTATGAAAATATTCTTTTAGGAGATTTTAATATTCACCCATGTAAAGGTCCGTGTGGCTTAACGATTGGGGCGGATCCCGCAGGGCTAGTAGAGCCACATTTTGAGCATTCTACAGAGGGAGCAGAATTAGAAGATCTAGTCGCTCACCATAACCTTTACGAACCTAACACACCCGAAGGCACCATTAGACCTCATACCTACAAAGGCACTACCCCAGGGTCCACTATCGACTATATATTTATGACCCCAGGGATCCTGAACAGGGTAATGTCATACAACACGCTGGTGTCGGTACATAGTGACCACAACCCAGTTGTTGTGGAGGTAGCCTGGGGTCAGTATATGGGACCTATGCCTCAAACACATGAGGCTCATATCCTAGTACACCCAACTGACCAGGGGAGAAGGCTCAAGTGGGCAAACGTTGTCCCCAACACCTTTCATGCAGAGCTCTTACCTAAAATCAACTGCTACCTTGAGGTCTGCCAAAACTATTCGTCTCCGCCCGAGGAAATCAAGGGGGCCTTCGAAGCAATTTGTAACCGAATTGTGTCGGATCTCACGGCCAGCACGAGGCGGGGAACCAGCAAATTCCATCGCTGGTTCGACGCAGGCTGCTCCAAGGCCCATAGATTGCTGATGCTTGCCCTAAAGCAATCTACAAGGGATACGAGGAATATAGCTTACCTCAGGAAGCAATATAAGTTGGCCATCAAATCAAGGAAAGAGAGCATCAAGTCAACTGCCTGGGAAAACCTATTGAAAGTAGATATCTTAAGGGACAGCAACGAATTTTGGAACGTAATTAATCAGCCCTTTTTCACGGACACACCTAATTCAGTTATGGATTGTGTGATTCCGGATGAAAAATGGATCAGCCATTTTAGCGCAGTATACGGCGGCGAGAGTATGGACAGTACCCCCAATCCATCTGCCGCCCCGGAGTCCTATTCCCTGAGTTTTAATATAGGTGAAGTGGAAAAAGCCATCCATGAAACCTCAAAGAATAAAGCACCAGGCCCTGATGGGGTGCCGGCCGACCTATATAAATCTTCCCCTGGTACTTGGGCAGCTGTTTTGACCAATGTATTTAATGCGGCTACCAGTGGCTCTTACCCATCTTCCTGGGCTACTTCCATCATCATCCCAATCTTTAAGAAAGGTAACCGGGACGACCCAGGTTGTTATAGGCCTATATCTCTCCTGGACTCAGCCGTTAAAATCCTAGGCAGAGTCTTGTTAACCAAGCTGAGGGAGAGTATAGAGAACCACGGTGGGCTAGCTGAAATACAATACGGCTTCAGGGAAAAGAGGGGCACAGTGGAACAGTGCTCAAATCTACATCTTCTGCTCGCCAAGTACATGGTCGCCAAGGAGTGGTCCATATTTCTAGCATTTATGGACCTCTCCTCGGCTTTCGATTTGGTGAACAGAACTAAGCTCTGGGCCATTTTACGGAAGATTGGGATAGATGAGGCCTCGGTTGGATTCATGGCCTCATTACATCAGGATCTGTCTGCTAAGGTCAGGGTCACTAGGGAGGGAAGATGTAGCGCCAGATTTGACTCCAGGCGGGGGGTAAGGCAAGGATGTATACTAGCTCCCCTCCTGTTCTCTATCTACATCAATGGTTTGGGGAAGTGCCTAGAGAAGACCGGGGGTGACGTTCCGCGTGTAGGAGTAGCTAAGATCCCTGCACTCCTATACGCGGATGACGCAGTCCTTATTGCGCGGACCGGCAATGCCCTGCATGGATGACCTAGATATGAAGGTTAACGTGGGCAAATCGCACACAATGATAGTAGGAGCACACAGGCACAAAAGCATGACTAAATCCTTCAGATGCAAGGGCCAGGAGGTCTCAAGAACAGCAGTCATTCCCTACCTGGGGGTGCTCTTTGACGAGAGGGGGTCGTGGGGCCCACAGGTTAGGGCAAAAACCCTATCAGTGACTAGGTCATCGGCAGCCCTCATGGCCTTTTCCAAAAGGCTGGGCGCTAGACCAATGGAGGCCCTACTGAAGGTTTACACCTCGAAATGTATGTCAATAGCCATGTATGGTGCCCCAATCTGGGGTTATGCACAAATTGAACCTATCCAGAGAGCGGAGAATAGGTTTTTACGCTCATTACTGTCAGTCCCCCCATCTACCCCAACTTATTCTATTCATTCGGAGGTGGGCATAGATTATATAACTGATAGGCTAAATCTGGCCCCATTGATTTATTGGCTAAAGACGTGGCTCAACAAAGATGTAACCTTGAACCACTCCTTTATGGAGGATGTTATGTCACTGGAGCACCATAAAAGGATTCCTTGGCTGGACTATCTGAGGAGGTCATTTCACCAATTAGGAAGATTGGAACTCTTTGAATCTCCCAAAAGTATAACAAATAAGGATGTACTCTTGATCAAGAGGCAGTTTTTGTCACTGGCAAGATCAAACCGAGAGGAAAAAGAACTGCAGAAGCCCTCGGTTAGGTCTTATTACCTAACAAAAAGTGCCATTGCTATGGAACCTTATCTTATAATAGTCACAAGACCTTTCCATAGGTTCCTCTTGACAAAATTTAGACTAAATTTGATCCCTTACTTACTGGGAGATTACCCATCCTGGGCTAAGCCAGAGTCAGCCTCATTGTGCTCTTGTGACGATCATTCAATTCAGGATACCACGCACTTTGTCCTGTTTTGTACATTGTTTTCTGCGCCCCGGAAGAAATATTTGCTCCCAATCCTAAGAGAGGCGGGCTTTAGACAAGTTAAACCCGCACTTCTATACCTACAGTCGATGAATTCCATTTGTACAATTTTTTGCTTGGGAAGCTTCTTGGCCGCAGCACCGCGTATTATAGCTAACCATGTATCCATCAACAGAATACAATGATTCTCTTTTGCTGTTGATCAAATCGTCTATTTTTGCGCTGCATTGTTGTGGATATTTTTAGACATGTAATAGCTTTTTATAAGGTCGTGTTTTAAAGCCCTGGTCATATATTTTAATCCATTTTAACATGATGTATTGGAAGTAACCGTAAAATGTATTATGAACTTTTGTATGTAATGTCTTTTTATGATTTTTCTAAAATCGAATAAAAGTATTTTGACTGACTGACTGACTGAGTAAAGGAAGGAGTGACTGAAAGGGTCTGAGTGAAGCAGCAAAGAAAGGTAAGTGAGGGAGTGTGGGTGAGTTGTAGGGAGTGAGCATGACGAAAGAGTAGTGACAGAGTGAGGGGACAGAGACAGCGACGGTAAGAGAGACAGAGTGAGGGAACGGAAGTGAGGAACTGTGAGGACAGACGGACTGAGAGAAGGAGTGAGAGGAGTGAAGTAAATGAGTAAGGGAATGAGTGAGGGAGCGAGGGAAGGGAACAGAGGGTAAGGGAAGTAAAGCAGGGAGACTGAAAGAAGTTGAATGTGGTAGGAGAGTAAGGGAAAGAGGAGTGAACATGGAGGATAAGAATAAGTGAGGGAAGCAGAGTAAGGAAACAGGAGTGAGGTAGGGTGAGAGAATAGTAGTGAGTTTAAAGCAAAGGGTGATGACAAACTACATTTTTTTAGTCACACTTACCATATAATTAATGTAACTTTAATTACATGTTTTTACTACACTTTGTGTCTGTGAAAGAGAGAAGAAAAATTAAGTTATAATTAGTAAAATATATATTTTAAAATAGAAGAGACAAGTCAAGAGGTTAAAAATCATAAAAGTGTACTAAGACATAAAGTAAGAGTGAAGGACACAGAAAGGGAAATAAAGTAATGTAGGACAAAAAGAGGGGAAAAGAAATAGAAGGAGAGCAAATTACTAAGAGTAAGGCAGATACATTCAGTGACAGAGAGGAAGAGAAGAAGAGAGAAATGAACTGAAGGTAAGAAAGATGCTAAAAGAATGTGAGTTAGCAAAACTAAATCAGGAAACAGGAGTAAGTAAAAAGGGAATGACTGAGAGGGAAAGGAGTCTGATTGAGGATGCATTTACAAGAATGAGGAATTGAAGATGACTGAGAGTGAGTGAAGGGGAGTCACAGAGTGAAGGGATGAAGGGAGAGAGGATAATATAGAAGGATTGAGGGAAAAGGAGTGAAGGAGTTAGTAGACAGAGGGACTAAGGGAAGGACTGAGTGAAGTGGAGTACAATGAGTGAGGAAAGGAAAATGAGTAAGGGAGCAAAAGAAGGAAAGAGAGGGGAAGAGGACCAAAGCAGTGGAACAGAGAGAATGTGATTCGGTGATGAAAGTAAAGAGAAGGACACTGAAAAATAGGAAATGAGGGGTAGTAATGGAACCGGAGTAAAAGAAAAAGGGATGAAGAACGATGAGAGAGGAGCAGTGAAGTTGTTGTAAGAGAAATGATAGAAGGTAGATAAACACAAGTGAGCATAACACAAGGAGAGTGATGGACTGAGGACATAGAGGTAGTAAACAAAAAACAGAGAGAATAGGACAGAAGAAAAGAGCAAAGAAAGATAAGTCAGGGAGAGTGGGTGAGTTATAGTGACAGACTGCGACAACAGAGGTGAGTGAGTAAAGAGGAATTACTAAAAGAGCAAAGGAGGAAAAGACGGAAAAGGGAAGTAAAGCAGAGAGACTGAAAGCTGAAAAGTGGTGCAAGGGAGAGAGGGGATGCAGACAGTTGAAATGGGAATGAGGGGTTGTGAAAGAAGTGGAGTAAAGGAACGGGGGTGAAACAGAGTGAGAAAAAGACAGTGTGAGTGAGTAAAGAGAGCTGAAAGAGGGTGGAAAAAGGAAAGTGAGTGTGAGACAATGGGAATACAATTTAAATTACACAATACAAACTATAGAATACCTTGTACAACATAGTTTATTTTTGCTGTTGTCAAAATATATTGAATTTCACTAAAAATAGTGAGTACAAACTACTCATCATATGACAGCGGGAAAAAAAACACAATCTAAAAGATTGTGTTTAAAAAAAAACATATAAACGTACAAATCACATATGTACACTAATCTTTGATTCACTTACTTTTCTTTTAAGCCAAATAGTACATCATGAAGGTCCTTTTCGTTGGAAAATACTCTACTGCTCTCTAAAACTTCCATTTCATCGACTTTCTATAAGAAAAGCTCCAAGAACATGTGAAATATTTTGCAATGTTTTCATTTCCTTCTTGTGTTCAGTCATGACTCTTTGCTTCTTCCTTCACTTTTCCATTAGGCCAAATAGTGTCAGATGTATCAGTATGTTTTCAAATTACTCAAAACAAAGTCTGAAATTACCGTTTTCCCAACGTTCTGAAAGAAAAGCTCATACAACATTTTCACAATGTTTAAATATTCATATTTCCATCTCTGGCTCACTGATATTCAACATTTCCTGTAACACTGATATCACTTAAAATGAGATCCACTTACAGTACCTATATGACAACTAGAATTTTTATATTATCTTCAACACTTTTACTCACAATATAATTTTAAACAGCAGACTAACTTTTATTAACTGCTCCCATCTTCATAGGCCAATTACCTTTACTTAAATTTTGGTTGTAAAAACACTAGGTATGAATTTTTTAAGTCAAAAGGCAAACGTTGTTTGAAAGTCAAATGAGTATCATTACAGTTAGTCCAACCTTTTCGACATTTTAAATAAATTGTATAATGCCCTGATGTTGTTGAAGGACCGTCATGATAAATAATAGCTACAGTTGCAAAAGTTCTTCCTGAAGTTGATAACTGAGAAGCCACGAAATTTTTAATAGAAGTTGTCAATTTAGTTCCATCAGGTCTACATCGTTGGAACATTAAAATGACATACTGACCATAATTTTGTATAAATAATGTGGACAGCACTGCAGACTTACATTCGGTACACACCATATTGTGATCAGCTGCTTTAACTAGATTATTAAAAGACACTGATTTGCAGTCTGGTAAAGTCAAATATATAAATCTTTCAGTGTCTATTGTAGTACTACTTGATAAACTACAGTTGTCGCAGTCATGCTGCCATTGATAAGAAAGGCTAAAAAGATTTTTTATATCTACACCTTCATCTTCCAATACATCAAACATATACATTAAAAATTCCTGACAATCTTGCTGAATATTCTGTGAAAATTGAATTTGACCAGAACATATGGCTAAAGGATTTCGAATTTCTGAAACACTTTCTATTGTTGCTCTATCACTGCTACATTTTTCAAACACAGAATTCAATAAACAGCAGAATCTTTGATCCCGATTTTCAACAATGTGTTCTAGTAAAGTTTTAAGAAAAGAAACAACATTAACCACTACATTAGCATAGCAGTTGACACCAGAACTGTTTTCAAACTGAAATCCAACAACAGAATCCTTTTTCTTTCTGCTTACAATTACAGTTTCATCTACTTTTTGTCTTTTTGCTACTACCTCACTGCAATTATTCTCATTTCTTTTTTTTCGGCCTACCACACGTTTTTCAAACAGAGGATATTGAGGCAAATGTGGAGCATGCTCTCTTCTTAACCTATTGTATTCTTTAACACAATCTAGATCTGCACAAATCTTTGTTTCATCACACTCAATCAAGTACAATCCTGATAAAGTTCTGACTTGTGATAATGCCACATATGCCATACCCTCTTTAAACACAGAACTTCCAATGTTCACCAAAACACTATCTACACTTAAACCTTGAGATTTATGAATTGTCACCGCATGTGCCAAACAAACAGGAAACTGTTTTCGACGAACATATAAGTCTTTTACAAGCAAAAATCTAGCAGAACAACGATTTGTTGTACTTCCTCAATGCCATAAAATTTAATTTTTAAAAATTCAATCTATTTCTGTAATTCATAAATTCAACAACATGACCCATTGCTCCATTTATCAGACCACTGTCAACATTTAAATTCCTTCTCAAAATGATACAACATTTTAAACACACATTCAGAGTCTTTTCAAAACCAGCAGTTTTAGATATAGTCTTCTCTAATGAATCCAATTTTGATTTCAAATTTTCTGACAAAATAATTGTTGCTCCCATATGCTTTATTTTATCTATAGCTGACAGTTTCACAATCTCTTCATTTTCTAACATTAACATTTTGTTGTTGAAGATGGAACATTCTTGCAGAGTTGGCATCAAACATATCCCAGATTTGTTCTCATTATTTTCTTAAAAATATTCCCTGGAAGAATGTTTTCATTTGGATACAAATTTGAAATTAATCGTGCATGTAAAGCTTCTTTCCCATGCTCACTTACTTTTCCGATTCTTACATCTTGTAGAATATTTTTATAATCTTCATCCTTTGCCTGTCGTATATTTTGAAGCAGTTCTGCATATTTGAAATTTAACCATATGTTAATGTTTCCAATGCTTCCTAGGCACTTCCTGGTATCTTCATGCGTGACCATTTTAAACACTGGTTGTCATTTCACTGGAGTCAACTGCAGTAGATCTCCAAAAATAATAATGTGTTTCCCTCCATATTACACATCATACTCTGTTCTAAGAATTTCTTGCATTTTCAAATGCACAAAAGCAAGCATTAGATTTGAGACCATGCTTACTTCATCAATGATAAGAAGTTTCATTTTCTTCAGCACTCTGGAAACTTCAGAACACGCATCTCCAGATAGCTTGTGGTATTGCAATTTATTATCATGCTCAACTGGTAGCATCAGTAAACAATGTAAAGTAATCCCTTTAATGTTATGTGCTGCCAGCCCAGTTGGAGCGGTAACAACACAAGATAGCGGTGATTCAGTGCTTTTCTGCAGATAAGTTGCAATTGCTTTAATCCGAAAACTTTTTCCAGTTCCCGCTTCTCCACTCACGTACAGTCGGACAGGCTTAAATGATGTACATTTTTCTCATGACTGAATCCATGTTCAATCTGTTCTGTGACTTCGTCATATATCTGTTTCTGCTCAAGGTTTAGTTGTTTCACCAAATCTTCTAAGTTAACTACATCCTCTTGAGCTTGTTCCATAGCTCTTTCCACCTCATCCATGGCAGTGGCAGCTTCATTTTGGATAATTGGTCCTCCTAGTGGATCCTGACTCATAGAAGTAGAACTCTGACTGTCTTGAGAACTGTCTCTAGCAATCTCTACAGCAATTGTGGCTCTATTTCTTCGTTCAACATTTGCAGATAATTTGGAAAAACAGGACATTCTATGGTATCCTTGGTTGCAATAAAAGAATCTTCGTAACAGAGAAAATCTCCAAGTAGTTCCTCTTCTGTACGCCATTGCTTAAAGAGTTGCAAAAGAGCTAAATAGTAAAATTCCCTTTTGTCTGGAGATTCGCAACTCAATTTTCGATGATTAATCAAATGGCCTTTTCTCTGCTTCACTAGACAGCCTTCACATCCAATTACAGCATATACACCTTTATTGATGTCTTCTGTGACGTTCTTTTTAAAAATATAGGTTTGCAGAACTTCATAGAGACAAGCGTTCTCAAGGTGAGTACTTCTATTTGGATAGTATGTATCCAACATGTTTGCCTTCAAAATATCTGTACTATTTGGTTCTTTCTCCGCCAAATACTCAATTTCTTGTACAGATTTCAAAACTCGGTTTCGTGTTACAGCAAGACCTAGACTCGCCCAAATGATTGTTCTCGATTTGGCATAGAGACTTGCTGATGATAACCGATCAGAACATTCATATGCTCCAATTTCTCGATGCGACAACATCTTTAGACTGAAACTGTATAATTTTTTACTTATACTCTTTTCATGTGAAATGTCCTCCCACATTTCCTTCAGTTCTGTTTTTTCTTTTTGTGTGATGTAAGACGTCACATATCGAGCCACAGCAATAGAGTTGTCAGCAACGAACTTAATATCCATGTTAGCATTCCACATGGACAAAATCACTGGGTTGTAGTCGTTGATGTACTTGGACTCTTCGTTTCTTTTTAAATTGTATGTATTTTTTGGTGATTTCCTCGTCACAGTATGTCGCAGAGAAGACATCAAATTATTTACTCTTCCTTTAGAAATCACTGGTCGTGGAAACCCGAAACGACATTTTGTGTAGAACTTGTCCTTGTTTCTGAATTTTCGACGACAGTACTTTCCACAACGATGGGATTGAAAGCGTAAAACTTGTTGCCTTAAACTGTTTTCTTCCATAGTTTTCTGAACAGCACATGTTGAATACTCTTCAATGAAACTCATCACTGTGTCATCCGAATTGGTTCCAAATTTGGGTGCATCTTTAATCCATAACAACATATGTATGTGAGGAGCACCTCTCGCTTGATACTCCAAGGGGCGTATTTTTTTTTGTTGGTAATGAAAGACATCATAGCTTCAAATCTATGATTGAAATATCTGCATACATTCACTAGATCCAAAGAACACAGTTCTCCAGGAGTTTTGAATTCTATATTTTGTATATTTGCATTTGCCTCTAGTAGAAATTGAAGTAAGTCGTCCCATGCATACTCAGCACAGCTAAGAGTGAGGAACCATGTAGGAGTTCCTAAGTTTCTTAGCATACATTTCAATTCCCCATGATGACGGTACCAATACTCATTTGTACCACGCTGACATGCCATGAGATTGATTAGATGAGATTCCAAAATATTATCTTGCAGATTGACTTTCTCCATAAAGTCCCTCGCCGAAACATTTTGCAGATGTGCTCCACTTTTCAGTATATGGTTTACTGCATAAGAAAGCCCAGACAAGTCACTTTCATAAAGTAGATGAAACAAATATGGAATGCAAACCTTGGATCTTCAGCATATAATCTTAAAGTCCGATATTCAGATGCAGGAATTTGAACTGGTCGATCGTCATATCATCCACCTCGACCTGTTGGAAATAAATGTGGAAAACAACGAGCTTCCAAACTTTCTTCCCATACACTAATGGGACTTCCTTTTGCTGCTTTCATTTGAAACAAGTCAATTGCATTCCCCATTACTTCTTTGAAATGCAAAGGATGAACAGTATAATGTTCATATATTTCTTCACTTCTAAAAACATCAACTTTTTCAATTTGACCAGCTGAACAATCACTGTCTTCTTCTGCAGCTGTTTCCTCTGCTCCAACACATACATGTTTGTAGTACTCATTGTTTTTGACCAAATACAACGTTGCCTTTTTGACTTTCCTAACATCCACTAAATCTTGCCAGATTTTCTTACTCTTTGTCGGAACCCCATTAACTAGAATAACCAGAGGTTCCTCTTCCACTTTCTCTACACCAATTGTATCAATATTTTTCTTGAAATCTAGAGGCAAATAAACAACTCTTCCCTTTAATCCTCTCTGTAAATCTAAAGGAGGCAATTTCCCTATCTTAGGCTCCATGCGAACAATAGCCTGAAAAGGATGGACACATTGAATTAAAAAAGATTCATATGTATTTAAATCCATAAATTCAGGAGGAATGTCTACCAACTCAAGATTATTATGAACAGCTCTAGCAGGCATTCTGTTTTCATTTAATTTATTATAACAATATTTACAAATACGCTGATCAGAACTCAAATCAAAAGAATTCTCCACCAACAAATAAGTTGTAAAATCCTTCCACTCATTATTATTTACCTTTTCGCTTTTTACATATAAGTCAACTAATCTAGTCTGGTGCTTATAATGAGTTCGTCGACAACACACACAACTAAAATTTGGCCTTTCACTTGATTTCACCTTAAACTTGGAAATTTCCTGGTCAAACTTTTCTGTACTTGAAATCTGTACATTGTCTTCCACATTACCTTGAATTTCTGTGTCAATTTCTACACTGTCCTCTTTTTCACCAAAGTAATTTAACTCAATTTCTTCACAAATGGTCTTCACATCTAATTCAGTTCCATGCAAAAGAGCACTGTTTAACTGTTTTAGCTTAAGTGCTGGACTTTTTGCATAATACAACCTTCTCACTAATTTCCTCACTTTAGTATGATGTACTGCTAACATCCTAAAATGATGAAAAATACTCTGACATACTTTTCTAGAAAGACAAGCCAGTGAATGCCCCTGCAAACCTGTGTTTTCTCTCACTCTGCAAGGATCTAAGTCTTGCAACATCTTCATTTTCTGTTTTAGACTTTTCTTACTATATGTCCGTAAGAAATTATGAAGCAAATTGATTGAATCCTGTCGCACACTACAAATACTACTACACTTCCAAGTGTACACAGGACCCTTAGTACGTCTCCCTAAAACTTCATCAGCTAACACCTCTTCTGCATCTCTAGACACAAGTTTCTCTTTTTCAATCGGACAACCGTCTTTCACCTCATATGCTCGACCACTGGTGTCAACTGCATGCACCAAATCATTCTCCTGGAAGTAACTCTCCTTATTAAAAAAATGGCTCACAACTTGAACTATGCATCCATTCTCCTGAAAAAACTTTACAAAAATTAGTCAGATTAATTACTCTTTTGCATCTACTGTTTGATTTGAAAACATCAATTGTCTTGTTAAGTGTCCTAATTCGATTGATTACTAAAATAAATAATGTTTTCTTAACTTCAAAAGCCTGATCAACAATCTTCTCTACACTTTTCTTTTTCTTATAAAAAGCAGCTCTCTGTTTACCTTTCTTAATATTTTTTAACAAATTTAAAACCACCCTATTGCGAAACATTCGTTTACGAATGTCCCTAAATTGGTTTTGCCTTCTATTCCTATACATATTATTCTCTCCTGCTCCAGTAGTAACATTTTTGGGGGGCCTCTCCTTCCTTTTCAAATTTGCTCTCCCCTTCTGTATATTCACATTCTCATCAAAATTTTTTTTTTATCTACATATGTTCCGTAAGAAAGACTTAGGGGTCCATTAGGATGGCGGGCGGATTGCCCCCGCCAGGTAGGCAGTAGCCACCGCCGGCCTGGCGGGGGCAATCCGCCCGCCATCCTGACTAAAAACACCCCCCGCCATATTATCATGGCATGGTTGGCCGCGGCGGACGGAAAGACCGTCCGCCGCTTTTCCGCCCCGGTCGCCTTGCGGCCGGGGCGGTAATGGGACCATATGGTGGCGGTGTCTATCAGACACCGCCATCCATATTAGGATGCCTGTCTGCAGCTGCTTTTCCGTGGCGGCAATGCCGCCATGGAAAGGCATGTGGTGATTGCTTGTGTGGGCCCTCAATTATACCCAATACATTGAGGCCTGTCCAGGGTGCACGGAGGAGGTGAGGCTTGTTCAAGGGTCAGAGGAGGTGAGTCCTGTCCAATGCACTCTTGGACACAGGCCTCACCTCCTTTGCACCCCTGGACAGGCCTCTCTCCCACTACACTCTTGAATACAAGCCTCACCTCCTCTGCACCCCTGGACAATCCTCACCTCAGCTGCTACCCTGAACAGACCTTACCTCATCTGCACCCCTAGACAGGCCTCAGCTCATCTACACCCCTGGACACGCCTCACCTCATCTGCACCCTGTTACCATCAATTATACCCAATACATTGAGGCCTGTCCAGGGGGCACAGATGAGGTGAGTCTTGTCCAAGGGTCAGAGGAGGTGAGTCCTCTCCACTGCACTCATGGACACAGGCCTCACCTCCTCTGCCCCCGTGGACATACCTCACCTCATCTGCACAATCTACTTCCTAATCTGAGGAAACACAGGTGACATGATTGTAAAAGGTTCAAATATATGTATTTAATCTTGCAGGCACTATTTATTCCTTCTCAAAAATTTAAAAGCCATTCATTTGCTCCAAAATCGTGTTTCCAATAACATTTACGAAACAGAGCGCAGGTCATATGTACAAGCATTCCATTTCACTACTGAAACCTCACTATTTTTCAAAATACAATTCTTCTATCTAGGAAATGTTGATACCAAACATTATCATTAAACTTAACAAAAAGAAAAAAGCTCAATCTGCTCCCTAATCTAGAGTAACACAAGTGACATGATTGTGAAAACTGCAAATATATTTATTTAATCATGCATACACTATTTATTCCTAGTCAAAAATGTAAAAGCTATTCATTTGCCCATAAATCGTTTTTCAAATAACATTTAAAAAACAGAGCGCAGGTCCTATTTACAAGCATTCCATTTCACTACTGAAACCTCACTATTATACAAAATACATTTCATCTCTCTTGCAAACATTGATACCAAGCATTATCGAAAACCATGACACAATCCAACAAGAAAAAAGCTCAATCTGCTTCCTAATCTGAAGTAACACAGTTGACATCATTGTGAAAGCTTCAAATATATTTATTTACTCATGCAGACACTATTTATTACTTCTCAAAAATGTAAAAGCCATTCATTTGCCTCAAAATCGTTTTTAAATAACATTTAATAAACAGTGCACAGATCCTATGTACAAGCATTCAATTTCACTAGTGAAACATTACTATTTTACAAAATACAATTCCTCTATCTTGCAAATGTTGATACCAAGCTTTATCAAAAAACATGACACAAACCAACAAGAAAGAAGCTCAATCTGCTTCCTAATCTGAGGTAACACAGGTGACATGATTGTGAAAGGTTCAAATATATTTATTTGATCATGCAGACACTATTTATTCCTTCTCAAAAATGTTAAAGCCATTCATTTGCCCCAAAATCGTTTTTTTAAATAACATTTAATAAACAGTGCGCAGATCCTATGTACAAGCATTCAATTTCACTAGTGAAACATTACTATTTTACAAAATACAATTCCTCTATCTTGCAAATGTTGATATCAAGCTTTATCAAAAAACATGACACAAACCAACAAGAAAGAAGCTCAATCTGATTCCTAATCTGAGGTAACACAGGTGACATGATTGTGAAAGGTTGAAATATATTTATTTAATCATGCAGACACTATTTATTCCTTCTCAAAAATGTAAAAGCCATTCATTTGCCCCAAAATCGTTTTTTAAATAACATTTTAGAAGCAGACCGCAGGTCCTATATACAAGGATTCAATTTCACTACTAAAACCTCACTATTTCACAAAATACAAATCCTCTATCTTGCAAATGTTCATACCAAGCATTATCAAAAAACATGACACAAACCAACAAGAAAGAAGCTCAATGTGCTTCCTAATCTGAGATAACACAGGTGACATCATTGTGAAAGGTTCAAATATATTTCTTTAATCATGCAGACACTATTTATTCCTTCTCAAAAATGTAAAAGCCATTCATTTTCCCCAAAATCGTTTTTCACATCACATTTAAGAAACACAGCACAGGTCCTATGTACAAGCATTCCATGTCACTACTGAAACTTCACAATTTTACAAAATACAATTCCTCTATGCAGCAAAAACTTTTTACCAAGAATTATCAAAAAACATGACACAAAGCAACATTTAAAAACCACATTTTGCTTCCAAATCTTCTCCATAGAGTATACAAGTCTCTATCTATATTAAATGAATCATTACTCACCTTTACAAATGCTTTGGGAGATTGAGAACAGTGTCAGACACACACACCAATATTTCTTTAGCAGAGCAAAAGGTATGCACTCCAGGCACTGCAACCATGAATGGCACAGAAAACCTCTAATTCTACACACATATCCCTCATGTTAACCAATTAAAACTCTTCCCTCTCTATTTTCAAACCAACACCCTTCCCCCCCTCAGCCCTTTCTACCTGTTACCATAGCAACTCCCTCCTCACTGAACTCTCAGGTTTAAAAGTTTATTCTACAATGTTGCAAATGAACTCAGCAAGGATGTTTGACCTCTCAATACACCAGCTTATCCGGTGCAATGTTTCTTTAAATGACTTTTTCTTAACCATTCAAATTACTTCTTTCACAGAACAGAACCATGCACCCTAACTTTCAGTTTTCAACTATCTGACTCCACCAATCATTGCTTGTGATTCAAGAGCACTGAAACTCCACAGTTTTTTTTTGCAAACTCATACTGTTCCAACTGTCATTTCATTCCTACACTTCATCTGACTGCACCAGAACCTCCTCTCATCATGTATTCTGTCTGGATTATTGGACATAGCTACATCCACTGGGCACAAAGGTATGCAGCTATCAGACATTTTCACAACCTTGATTTACCAAATGTAGACATCAAGTGGATTGGCCAGAGAGGATTGAGATGTCATCAATTGATACCATTGGTGAAAAACCTTTCACCATCTGCCACACCCTATCCTCATAATTTTGCACTGTGGTGGAAATGACCTAGGCACTTTGACTGGGGTAGGTCTGGAAATGCTTTTAAAGGACACCTTTGGGCAATTGATGACACTTTTTCTACAAACTGCCTTGGTATATTCCAATATATGCCAAAGACAGAAATGGAAGTGGTCCAACCAATTTTGTCGACAATTTGAGAAAGCACGGAAACATGTGAATAAATCTGTTTCTGCTTACATGAGAGACTATGGAATGGGTTCAATATACAACAATAACTTGTGTTACAACATGCAAGATATCTACAGAGGACTGTTCATTGGAACCTACTTGTAGGTACCTAAATCAGCCACAGAACCCAAAAGCTCTTTTCAGGGCTACCCTACCTCTGATCACTCAAAATGATTATTTTATTCTAACTTTTTTCACTATTTTTCACCGAAGTACGCTCCCCGGTACGCTTCCGGGTGCGCTCCCCGGTACGCTTCCCGGTGCGCGTACCGAGCGCTTCCCCGGCGAAAATGTAAAAAAAAATTACATTTTTTTGGGCCTATATGGGCCTCCTAAGCCCCCCTCAGAAAACCTAGGGGGTCAGGGGGTGTCTACCGTGCCCCCTTTTACCCATTCCCAACGTTGTTTGTCCTCCATCTTGTGTCTCAATTTTACCGAAACACAAGATGGAGGACTCCCGTAGGGCTGCCGGTGCGTGTACCGAGGTGCGCACCGGTAAGCGCTCCCAAAAAAATTTGGAAGTTAATTTACATAAAAACCACTGGGGAGACTTTCACCAAATATAGAATAGGCCCTACTACATACCAGTCCCTACCATTTTCCCAAATTTGGTGGAATTTCATTGAGCCATTTGGGCTGTAGCCCTGTCAAAATATCCTGAGGTAAATTACATGACAAAAACACATATGAAAGTGTTAGAATTTACAACCAATTAAAATGTTACTTTCGGTTTGTATTTTTATGTGCTGACATTTGATTGGTTATGTACATGAATATATATGAAAAATGAGAGGGAAACACGGCCATTTTGACTAGAACTACCTCAGGTACATTTATACAGGATATTCTCAGAAAACTTCAACAGCTTTCTGTAAGGTAAGTTGTTAATTTGTAAGGGGAACTATGTCGTGCACTTTAAGTTAATTTGGAAAAACGTTTTCTGATACTTATTTACTGTCCCTCTGTTATAGTTATAGATTGACATAGGCTTCTCTGTTATAGTTATGGATTGAGTTAAGCTTCTCTGATATAATTATGAATTTACTTAGGCTTCATCTCATGCACTTTTTTATATTTCTACTTCCTGCCTGAAACCATACACTGCCCAAAGATAACTTCACTGTTAAAAACTCAGAAGTACCTGTCTGAACTTAAACCCAACAGTGCCCTAACTCTACTGATGTAGTTATTTTTTATGCAATTTACAGCAAGAAAATGGAAGGAAAACAAGACAAAATTAATATTTCTTTCGAAATTGTTGTTGAGAACAATCCTGAGGAAGATATGGATGACTTGGACTTTATGGATCAGTCTCTTGACCAACAATTACTTGACTGTGTTGAAGCAATAGAATCATGGAATCAAAATGAGGAGATTCCAGATGATCTAATGTTGGAAGTTCTTTTAAATTTTGAAAAATCAGAGCAATGAATGTATATTTAATAATTAAAAATTGTTCGAGACATTATTCATTTTTATATGTAATTCATGAAATAGTACCAAAATGATTATAATATAAAGTGAGACTTATGGTATACTGTGCAACTTTTCTGTGTTACATAGTAATTTTGCTCATAGTTACTTCCTTTCTCCCACTATATTATCTCCAATGTGTATTTCACATCTCTTTTTCATCTCCTGCCTCCATGTTGTTTCTGATTTCCTGACAGACTATGGTATAGATTCCATATACCACAATAACTTCTGTAACAACATGCAAATTATCTACAGAGGAGACAGTGTACTTTGAATTTAAGACTCTGCATTGGTACCTACATGTTGGTACTTAAATCACCCACACAACACAACATCTCTATGGAATGTTGCACAATGGCAAAACATTCACCCCCAGTCACAGATCTGGGTTTAATCCATTGTTATTTTGCTCACCAAGCCACCCCAGTTCAGACATGGCCATATGCAAACCAGTCTTGACACTGTGCCTCATGGGAACAGTCCAGACCGAACTGCCAAGCCATGTCTTCCCTGGAACAGAATCAAGCATCCTAGGACCGGTTTCTGGCTATCAGCCGTCTTCAGCCAGGATAGCTTGACTCCAGTGGCTTTGTGAGCACGGGACCCACGTCTGGGCATACCCTTCCCACATAGGGTGAACAGCAAAACACACAAGATGATGGGAGGAATGTTGCACAATGGCAAAACATTCACCCCCAGTCACAGATCTGGGTTTAATCCATCCTTATTTTGCTCACCAAGCCACCCCAGTTCATACATGGCTTGCCAGTTCAGTCTGGACTGTTCCCATGAGGCACAGGGTCAAGACTGATTTGCATATGCCCAGACGTGGGTCCAGGGCTCACAAAGCCACTGGAGTCAAGCTATCCTGGCTGAAGGCGGCTGATAGCCAGAAACCGGTCCTAGGATGCTTGATTCTGGTCCAGGGAAGACATGGCTTGGCAGTTCGGTCTGGACTGTTCCCATGAGGCACAGGGTCAAGACTGATTTGCATATGGCCATGTCTGAACAGGGGTGGCTTGGTGAGCAAAATAACAATAGATTAAACCCAGATCTGTGACTGGGGGTGAATGTTTTGCCATTGTGCAACATTCCTCCCATCATCTTGTGTGTTTTGCTGTTCAGCCTAAGTGGGAAGGGTATGCCCAGACGTGGGTCCCGTGCTCACAAAGCCACTGGAGTCAAGCTATCCTGGCTGAAGACGGCTGATAGCCAGAAACCGGTCCTAGGATGCTTGATTCTGGTCCAGGGAAGACATGGCTTGGCAGTTCGGTCTGGGCTGTTCCCATGAGGCACAGGGTCAAGACTGATTTGCATATGGCCATGTCTGAACTGGGGTGGCTTGGTGAGCAAAATAACAATGGATTAAACCCAGATCTGTGACTGGGGGTGAATGTTTTGCCATTGTGCAACATTCCATCCATCATCTTGTGTGTTTTGCTGTTCACCCTATGTGGGAAGGGTATGCCCAGACGTGGGTCCCGTGCTCACAAAGCCACTGGAGTCAAGCTATCCTGGCTGAAGATGGCTGATAGCCAGAAACCAGTCCTAGGATGCTTGATTCTGGTCCAGGGAAGACATGGCTTGGCAGTTCAGTCTGGACTGTTCACATGAGGCACAGGGTCAAGACTGATTTGCATATGGCCATGTCTGAACTGGGGTGGCTTGGTGAGCAAAATAACGATGGATTAAACCCAGATCTGTGACTGGGGGTGAATGTTTTGCCATTGTGCAACATTCCATCCATCATCTTGTGTGTTTTGCTGTTCACCCTATGTGGGAAGGGTATGCCCAGACGTGGGTCCCGTGCTCACAAAGCCACTGGAGTCAAGCTATCCTGGCTGAAGACGGCTGATAGCCAGAAACCGGTCCTAGGATGCTTGATTCTGGTCCAGGGAAGACATGGCTTGGCAGTTCGGTCTGGACTGTTCCCATGAGGCACAGTGTCAAGACTGGTTTGCATATGGCCATGTCTGAACTGGGGTGGCTTGGTCAGCAAAATAACGATGGATAGATCTGTGACTGGGGGTGAATGTTTTGCCATTGTGCAATATTCCATCCATCATCTTGTGTGTTTTGCACATATACAAATATACATATCTTCTGACAACATGGAGAAAAATTACAAGCAAGAAAAACAAATTCCATAATTCAATTACTCTTCAATTAGATGAGTTGCTAGTTCTTCATCTTGGTTGTGTCCCTTTGGATACATGGTCTCAAGATCGAGAATCCACTTTGATTCTCGTTTCCGAAGATTTAGTTCTCTATTGCCTCCTCTCGGACCCATCTTTGCTTGTGCTATGGCAAAATAGCGTAGTAGTGAGCTATTGGCCAGATGGTTTTCAGCAAAGTGCCATGCTACCGGGTAATGGGGGTCCTTGTTGGCAATTGCTCTGAGATGATCAAGGACCCTCTTCTTCGCCATAAGGGTCGTACTCCCTACATACCTTTTCATACATGGACATTCTAGAATATAGATGACATACATTGTACTACAGGTAATGAACTGGGTAATGTTTCTGTTTCCATTGTAGTTGGGTGTACTAAATTCCTGTACCATATACCTGTTATGGCATGCTCTACACTGGCCGCAGGGATAAAATCCCTTAAGATTGTGTTTGCCATGGTCAGCAGGCTCTGTGATGTCCCCATACATAAATAAGTATGTCTTTTAGACTCCGGCCTTTCCTGTATGTTATGTTATGTTATGTCTATCACCAAAAGTGGGGCCTATTATGGTGTTGCTTTTTAGAATATTCCATTTATCAATAAGAATTTTCTGAACCTTATGTGAGTCTCCATTATAAGTGAGAATCATTCTTGTCTCAGGGAATTTGTTAGGTTCTTATTCTTCCTTTCTCATGTAATGTTTTTTTTTATTTAGATACTGCCCTTTCGAGTACCCAATCCGGATAACCTCGTTCTCTAAATCTGGAAAGCATAACTTTCCACTTCAGAAGGTATGTCTCATCATTACTACAATTCCTTTTCGCTCTCAGTAGCTCCCCATACAGAATACTCCATTTAAGGGTATCAGGGTGGCCACTGAGAGCATGGAGGATACTGTTGTCTTGTTTGTAATGTACCTTCTGTTGCTTTGACCTTAAAATCTAGGAATGCTATTTCCTCCTTACTCATAGTGCATATAAGTATACTGTTGTACATATTCTCATTCAATTTAGTTAAGACGTTTTTTGCTTTCTGGTAATTCCCCTTCCATATTACGGAAGGGTCGTCTATGTTACGCAACCATATGATGACCTTGTCAAAATCAGCAGCATATTTGGGATCTGCTTTTATCTCCTCCTCCCACAAGCCTAGGAACAGGTTCTCAAAGCTAGGGGCAAAGCAAGTGCCCATAGCTGTCACCAGGACTGTTTGTACAGATCACCATTAAACATAAAGATGTTATTTTGGAGTTACATGTACATCATATCAGTTAGCATGGTAGTATGTGGCAGGTACATTATATGTTTCTCACTCAAGTAATGCCTGAATGCACGCATACCCTAGCAGTGATCTATAATGGTGTACAGAGAGCATACATCTAAGGTGATGAACATGTAACCTTCTTCCCAAGCAATGCTCTCTATTCTGCACAAAAAATCATTTGTATCTTTTACCTGGGAAGGAAGTGTTGACATAGTCTTGCAAAAAGTGATCCACCTTTTTTGAGATGTTCTCAAAAACACTCCCTATAGATGATACAATGAGCCTACGGGGGGGAGCAAAGGGTTCTTATGTATCTTAGGGAGAAAGTATATTATCAGGAGTTTAGGGTATTCTTTTTTGAGAAACAATGTTCTTCCCAAGAAATAATGCCTTGTTGTTGCCACTCGGATAATTTGCCCCAGGTAAAAGTGATACTGCCATTGTATGTTTTGGTGTTGCATCTGCAGGAAAATCAATTGTTCTCAAATTTTCTTTGTGCCTCAACAATATACATTTCTTTACTTTGAAGCACGATGTTGCCCCCAAATTATTATTTCCTTGTCATTGGCCAAAGATGCAATTATTTTTTTTGCTTAACTGTTAAGTTAAAAGTTTTAGAACGTCTTTGGCTTGTTTGGTGTTTACACTCTAGTAGGGCTTTGGTTACCACATCATGAAATGTGTCTATATTATCGTGTGGGAAATTTGGATAGAAGGTTGACTTAGGCTTAAACAGCGTAGAGGCTTCTCTATTAGTCATAATGTCCACAATCTCAGTGCTCCCAATTGCATTCACACTAGATGCAATCTCTAAGTTAGATTCAAGTTCCTGCATGGTAATTAGGATATCGGCATCCCCCACTGTCAAGTTTAGATGAGAGTTAGTGTTAGGAGTGATACCTTTCATTGTTCTACTACCTTTCAAGCTATGCCACTTAGTCAGTTTGAGCTTTCTATCGAACTTGAACATGTCGACACAGGTGTTTGAGTAATTAAAAATTTCCGTGGGGCAGTATATGGGACCTAAACAAAAGGGTTTTCTTTTCCATGACAGATAGCGGGCGATGGGTTAAGTTAACAATCGTTTTGTTTACCATAGTGCTATCCATTATTGTTGTTGCTTCCTCCTGTAGGCACAACGCCTGGTTCCCCTGGGCTCTATTTCCTTTTCTTTTCTTAATCCTTTGTTTGCATCTAGATCTCCTTTGTTGACTCCGCTCCTGCCTCTTCCTCTGCCTTTTCCTCTTCCCCGATGTCCTCTTCCTCTCTGTGGTGGTGAAGGTGGAGGGGTTGTTCTTTCTGATTGCAGCTCCTTCCTCAGCACCGGGATTTCATCTAAAAAAGTGGCTGGTCTTGTAATGACGTTCCCTTCTGATGACGTACTTGTGGTATTCACAGAGGCATCCATGTCTGAATCACTAGCTGTTACAGGTGGTACAGCTGTTCTTTCACTCTTCTCTGGTTGTCTTATATTCATTTCAGATGCTTGAATGTTGTACAGGTGATTGTATTTCCGACTATACGCCAGTATGCGTCCACTTTCGTAATCCGCACGGTTGCAGTGAAGTTTTCGTTCATTTCTTAATTTAATGTCTCCCTCATACTGAAGTAGTCTCGTTTTGAGATCTTCTTTAAATTTTTTAATGTTTGTTTGATCACTGTGTGCCTTGAGTTCATCCTCTATTTCTGTGATTTCTTTGATGATTGTCTCCCTATCCTCCCATGCATATTTAACAAGTATACATAGCATTGTTCTTGAGCTATTAGCTGAATTATCTGACCATTCTTATAGCATCTGTGGATTGGGCGACTCGTAGGAGGGCGTAGTATAGATTTGAAGCCCCTGTGGCACCATATTTGTGTCCACATATCCTTGAAGGGAACTAGCCTCCCACCACTTTGATGTCTCTGATTTTTTCAAATTTTCAGACCTTCGGGTACTATCTAAGCATACAAAGAAAGAAACCGCGGACAAATGGACTGATCTTTGGTCACAATTTGATTCTGGACATAATGGAGGAAGAATCCCTAAGGCGCATGGCAGTGCAAACCCTTCTGCCATGCACGCCGGGCAAGGGCCAGCATGTAACAACTAGACAGGACACGGGCACTACACTCAGTACAAAACTCAGAAGGTATGAAAAATACAACCTGACCTGTAGGACATAGTACGACAGCTGCCACTTGGCGCGAGTATTGTTTGACCTTCCAAGCATGCAAACGTCTGATTATGACATTACAGCCTAGGGTTAGTCCTATGTGTAATTTGGTAGGCCGGCACTTTAGAAATAATGTGCACTAGTTGCAGCGTGAATTATACGGAAGCCGGAGAGTGAGTTTAATTACGATTGGTGAGAGACGTAGAAACCATTTTTTTTTTATTTCTTTGTCTTTTTTCCTTTTCCTTGCCTTATAACCCTGAATTGTATATATATCTGTGGGCAAAAATGATGTTCCATGTAGGTATGTTCTATATATAAACACGCATATGTGAAATTAACATTGCTCTAATATGTATATAGACGATGTTCCAATATGACCGCCACAGTTGTAGTGCAGTGTATGCTGATGTTAACTTTGAGTCTCTTTTCTATGCCAAGTACCAAATGTATGTATTGCACCACGTCACAATGCTCAGTGTGTGATCAAGGAAGCTTGACTTTCGAAACGCGTAACATTCTGAGAATAAAATACTGCTTTCTCGCACTTTCTGAGACCGCGCATTGATTTTCAGTTCTGTGGAATATATATATTCAGTGTATATATATATATATATATATATATACACTGTGTGCAAGGGAAAAGGCCAGAATTTTTCACATGTAAATTCATACATCACATACATGTATGTTACTTTTCCCAGTGCCATTTTGTACTACCCAGTCTAGCCCTGCCAAGTTTGTCAGGTCTATGAGTGATGTGGGAATCATTGTGCTGTGCCACAGATGCAACTCACACTTAGTGAAGCACAAATACAGGCTTGCCCTCCCATACTACAGTGTATGTCACACCCAGCTTGCACATTTCCATCATTTTTTAATACCATCAGGTGTAAATCCCAATTGCAGCATGGTTTTGAGAGTTTCCCATGTTAACCATTTACACACAAAGCTAGGCAAGGTCATCCATGTCATGTAGGCACTTCAGCACTTAGGGATATCTGCATGACCTGAGTTGTGTAGTGATTCCATAATGCAACATGGTACATCTGCAATGCACATCTTTTATGATATATTCCCTCCAACCAAATTACACCTTGCACAGCCCTGTGAGGGCACATCAGTCTTGTTTGATGCACTGCATAACAAAAGACTGTATTGCCAGACTCAGCACCAGAGAGAGGTTCCATGACTGTGTGGTGTACCCATGCAACTTCCATGGAGTGAGACACCTTCCCTGGCGTAGTACACTAGGGAAATCTGGGAATGCACTTGAAAGTATAACCTTCCCAGAGATGGGGTAACAAAGTGTTATACCTTTGATTCTCCTTGCTTCTTTATCTTTCAATGTGTGCTACATTGTGCAGCACACATACATGTGGAATATGCCTCACAGAATATTTTACTTAGCAGGAAGACACACCTTCATGCACCACTATATTCCTGCATGCAAAAGAAGCATCCTTTCACCAAGGTACAAGGCCGAGGCTTGCAAAAACAGCCCTGACGAAGCAGAAACGCAAGAATTAATTGTTTACAAATTAGATGCAGCACATTCCTGCCCTATTGTTTTCACATATAGCAGTGCAATAGGGTGAATTCCTACCCTGCACTGTGTGGACATACTCATATGAAACACCTTTTTTACTGTTAAAGGACAATCGGGGAGCAATATTGTGGTACACATGTTTTTGCCTAACACCTGAATTATGAATGCAGCATACACACTCAGTCATCGAACACTGATTAGCGCTACACTCCCTTTTGACTGTACTTGAGTGTGTGAGGGTGGACGCACAATAGCAGCTTACACATGTTCACCATGTGCACACTGTGTACATGTATTCTGCACATGGTTTTATACTGCCCACATTTTGAACAACATGATGTTGGGCATGGGTGAGTGTAATACACATCAACAGACCGTTAGAAGAAGAGGTGAGTGCGCCTGTAGGCCTCACTGTAATGAACCATGGCCACACTGTGATGTTTTCTAGGCCTTGGTGGAATGACGCAGAGGTGCCGTAAAACAACATCAAAGTCAGTGGAGTTCTGCGAGCTGGCAGAGTATTGCTCTGCCACCCCTAAGGAAGTCCCTTTGGCAGCTGAGAGTTTTGGGGGGGGGGGGCAAGAACACCTGTTGTTGCCCCAAGTAAACCCCCCAAAGCGGGATGGCTGGGACGTCGTCGGAGGCCCCTCCCCTTTCTCCAACACTTTGCAACGTGGCCTCCTGTCATACTACTGGTTGGGGGATAAAGTCCCTTTGACTGCTGAGGGGGTTTGGGGTTCAAAAAGCCCTATTGTTCCCACAAGAAAGTCCCCCACAGCGGGACTACCGAGACATTGTTGGAGGTCCTGCTGCCTTTCTCAACCAATCCTCTGTGTTGAGACAAAATATTGAGTTGGAAATGTCGACCTACACAAATATCGAGTTGGAAATATCATGATTCAGAAATATCGACAGCAAGAATATCAGGATCAAGAATATCAAATTTAAGGTAAGAAATATCATTTTTTTAAATATAAAAGATATTATTATTGTTTGCAAAAATATAGTTGTTTAAAATGTCGATGTTTTTATTTAGTGTTATGTATTTTAGTTTATATTTCAAATGAGTGTGATGTATGTTTTTTGTAGATGTATTGTTTATGTTTTTTAATATATGTGTTAAATGTTTAGTAGTTATGAATTTTATTTTAATTACATTTTGAATTTTTTTGTTCCGTAGTATGTTGTGGGTTTATAGGGGAATAGGTTGGCAAGTAATTTAATTCTAATACATTCATGATTATTATTTTATTATTTTAATTTAGATTTTAGAGTGTTAATTTAGGGAAGTAATTTATTTGTAATAATTAATACAGGGTTGTTAATTAATATCAGTTCATTTAAAAAAAATATTGTAATAGTGTGACTATTTTTAGGTGTGATTGTGAGGTTTATGGGGTAAAGGGTGGGAAGTAATTTATGTTTAATTAATTAATAATTAGTTGATAATTAATATTATTTAATTATTTGATATTTAATTAGGGTATTTGTTTATTTTTTTGTGTCGGTTTTATTGTTATAGGGGTACAGTGTGGGGAATAAATTAATTTGACTTACTTTATAATTAGTAGTTAAATACTATTAGTTTTTTTGATCGAAGATGGGTTTTAATTGTGTAATTAATTATTTTACAGTTTAATTTCAGCTGTGGGCTGTGGGCTGTGGGGATTACAGGGATAAAGTGTGGGAAGGTAAATAATTTTATGAGTTTTAATTTGTTTTTTAATTAATAATATTTATTTAATTGCTAATTAATTATATTAATTAAGGAAGTGTCCTGCTGCGCTCCACTGCAATACAGTTTTAGCCATATTGTCCTTTGTTGACACTTGCTTTTTAGATCTTCCTGATCCTTGACCCCCAGTATTGTCCTGTCCTTCCGCTCCTGCCACCGACTCTGCTGGGATGGCCGACCCCACCTGCTCTAGCAAGGAGTCCAGCTCCTCCTGATTCTCAGGTCCTCCTCCTCTGGTCTGCATGGCTGCCCTCAGGATCTTGCCAGTTTCCATTTGGTCCTGCACTATATTCATGCCAGAGATTCTTGAACTCCAGTAATGTCCCTTTTGTTTGCCCTGGACTGTTAACCTTATCCACCATCAACTGCCAAATGACTTCTTTCTTCCCTAATGGCAATTTGGCGGTGACAAAAAGAAGGTGTTCTTTTTTGGCCACCTCAGTTATTAACATTTGGATCTCCTCTTCACTGAAATTACTGTTCCTCTTCCCTTAGGGCTCTGTCTGGACATCTTGGCCGGTTCACTGACAAAATATTGATGTCAAAAATATAGATGAAAAAATATAGAATGCAGTAGATTAAATATACATTTTAACAAATATAACAAATAAACCTAATTAAAAAAAGTTAAACATACATGAATAATAATATATAATAATAATAATATTATATAATAATATCTACAAAATCATTAAGGAGAATTGGTCCCTACTGTCTGAGGACCCTATTTTGGGTCCAGTCATTCCAAAATTTCCTAGCATAGCATATCGCAAAGCTAGGTCAATGAAGGACAGCTTGGTGTCCAGCAGTCCTGAGGTGGTGATGGGAAACTGGCTCAATGAGAGTAAGGGCTTTTTGAGGTGTTCGAGTTGTAAGGCTTGTAAGAATGGCGTTAGCAAAACAGAAGTGACAACACCATTGTCGCCATTTCCAATTAAGATTAGACACAAGCTCAACTGCAAGACAGAGTTTGCTGTCTATGTTTTGGAGTGCCCTTGTGGGCTTAGATACGTGGGCAGCACGAGGCCTCAGGTCCATAAGCGCATTCTCCAACATTTACGAGCAATCTGCAACGTTGACACCTCTTATCCAGTTGCAAGGCACTTTGACAAGTGCCATGGAAAAGATGCTTCCCTCTTGTCATATTTTGTGATAGACTGTGTTCCTCCCCAGAGGAGGGGAGGTGATAGAGAGTCCCTGTTGCGCAAATTAGAAACGCGCTATATCATCTTGCTAGATACTAAGGCACCACAGGGCCTCAATACTGGGGAGGACTGCCACACCTATCTTTAAAGAGTTATGTCCACTGTTATATGTAATTTATAATTACATTGCCTTTCTGTAGCTGCACTTGATTTAGAATCTTACCCTGTACCCTGGACGCCTATCAAGATCATTATGTAACTGATTTTAATCACATTGTTTGAATTATCATTGTTTTTACTACATGGTAGCACCTGTGGTTTTTTTAGCCATCTGTATATATATCAATTTAGTAATAGTTTGCACAAATTTTGCTATTTGCACATCAAAATAACTGCACTGTATATGCTATATATGGATCTAGTTGCCAATTTGGTTTACTATTAGGAGTGAGTTCCACCATCAGGACATGGTTTCAAATGTAAATATTTATGTTTTTAACTTTTGTATTGTCCTTTTGAGCTTTTTATCAATTAATGAGTAACCATTGTGATTTGATGGGTATATATGAAATTTTGGTAATAGGGACTCCTTAAATAGCAATCAATGTGCGGTGACAACGTGTATGTTGTATCTTGTATTTTACAATTACTCGGACAGATAACAATTGATATTTGTTTGGGCTTGTGCAATAGTGTGCAAATGAACAGCATTTATGCTGGAATTTAGAAAGACAAACTTGAGTTAACTCACAATATAGTAACTCTTCTATGTCTGTACCATGTGATGGCTACTTTGCACTTTAAAAGGGTGGCCAGCCCTCGTGACGTTGTCATGTGAACAAGGCTACGTTTAGCCGAAACGCGTCGTGGCGGACTGGTGCTGGGTTTGAAATAATAAAATAACTTTGCACCACATCTTGGGTCTCGTTGGTTCCTGTTCGTGTGTGTGGCAGATTGCAGCGCTAGTGGACGAAGGAACTTGACATACCTCATATATATATATATATATATATATATATATATATATATATATATATATATTTACTCTAAAACAATGATTAAACTATTGATTTATTTTATAATTTTAAAATTATATTCACTGAAAAAAACATAGGTTATAGACCATATATAGTTAGGAATTAGCATTTACAAAACATTGAAAATTCACTGAAAAAACCATAGGTTAGAGACCATATATAGTTAGCTGGACATTTTATTGACATAAAACCAATGAAATTCCATATATAGTTAGTTGCACTAACTATATATCGCGCACCCGCAATCCACTGCTGATGATGTCACATATTACATCATTCATGACATGGTCAGTGACATCACTGATGACATCACTGATGACATCTCAAATGACATCACTGATGACATCACTGATAACAACATCCAGTGATTTTTTGTTTCTGTAAAGTTTAAATATGTCTTACATATTGAAGAATGAGTGGATGTGTAAGTGTCTGGACGAAGGATTTAGTAGGTGCATGACTGACTGTATGAGTGAGTGATTAAATGTGTCTCACTGAGTGCATGGGTTAGTGACTAAACTGTCTTAATTTGTGCATCATTATGTCTGTTGTTCTGTAAACTGCTGCATGTGTTGATCAGTAGCTATATGAGTAACTATATGGGTTATTGATTGATTGCCCAAGTATTTGTATGGGAGACTAAGTGTGTGTGTGGCTAGCTGGGAGGTGTGTGACTCTGTGCAGATCAATGTGTACTTGTATCAATGATTGTATAAGAAGGTAAGTATGTGTTAGTATATGTTTGAAAATGTAAGGTGCTCTATGTTTAACTGTATAGACAAGAAAATGGAAGTGTCATTGATTCTTTACAGGACTGACTAGGTGTGTGAATAACTCCATGGATGAGTGGCAGACTGTGAGTGTCTGTATAGGTGTATGAGTGCATATGATAGTGTTGTAAAGATGAGTGATTGTATGTATGAATGATTGTATGGGTGAATGAGTGAAGGTGTGTGTAGACGTAGCAATCAGTGAGTGCGTACGTAGTAACTAGTATTGGTGTGTCAATGGTTTCAAAAATGATACTCTGTATTTAACACTGGGTGAAACAGAGGTTATATTAAAATGTGAGGAGATGCATTGTATTGTCACATGAATGATATCATCAGTGATGTGGTCATTGATGTCAAATGAGATGTCATCAGTGATGTCATCAGTGATGTCATTTGAGATGTCATCAGTGATGTCATCAATGATGTCACTGACCATGTCATGAATGATGTAATATGTGACATCATCAGCAGTGGATTGCGGGTGCGCGATATATAGTTAGTGCAACTAACTATATATGGAATTTCATTGGTTTTATGTCAATAAAATGTCCAGCTAACTATATATGGTCTCTAACCTATGGTTTTTTCAGTGAATTTTCAATGTTTTGTAAATGCTAATTCCTAACTATATATGGTCTATAACCTATGGTTTTTTCAGTGAATTTTCAAGGTTTTGTAAATGCTAATTCCTAACTATATATGGTCTATAACCTATGGTTTTTTCAGTGAATTTCAATGGTTTTTTAATAGCAAATATCATAAGCTGTCGAATGTCAAGTACGTGGTAAGTAAAAACATTTTCGTGTTTATGCACAGTGATCTGCTTTGAATGCTGCCCCCCACCCCTCATTTCTATTAGGAGTACTCTCTCTTTGCAGATAGTGAAGGGTAGTTAACGCAGGCCTTTGCCCCCGTTGTAATCCGTTGTGCCTGCTTCTCTCTCCATTTGATTGATTGTTCTCTTTGGTTCATTCTCTATTTACAAACAAGCACAGAGTCGCAATACTCTGTTTAGTCTTTGCAGATAGCGAAAAATCGTGTAAAAAAACAAAAGGAATCGAGCAAAATCAGTAGGCCACTAATGGGATCTCTTTTTGACCTCGCTAAAATAGAAACATTAGGAACAACCTGTTGAAAATAGCAATGTGTATGTACATAAGCGGCGTTCATTTGTGTTCACAGTACCCCTTGTTGATTGTTTGAATCGAGCATTGAATTGTTCGAAGTTGGTTCTCTTAAGGATCTTCTCTGCCTGCAAACAAGGAAGAATAGGAATATTCTCTCTCCCTTTGCAGATAGTGAAGGGTAGGTAACGCAAGCCTTTAACACGTCGTACCTATTTCATTCCTCATTGATTGATTGATTGTCCGAACATTGACTGTTTGGGAATTAGTTCTTTTTGGAGGTATTCCCTGTTTGCAAATAAACGTAGGAAAATCTTTGCAAGTAGTGAAAGGGTAGGTAATGCGGACCTTTCTCCCCCGTTGTAATCTGCTCCCCACTGATTGATGCACCTGTTTCACCCGGACCATTTACTAGAGATATCTGGCCCAACAAGAGAGCACCCCTAGTGAAAAGGACATATGCAATAATAACGAAGTGATCACTGTATCCTGTTAACAGAAACTTTAGCATGAAACAACCTGGAAAGAAAAGAATAGGAAAACGAAAATCAGTAGGCCACTGATGAACTTTTTATTAAATAACAAACAAAGAAACGATAACAATACGTAATGATAAAACCTATTATTGTCCTAGAAACAAGAAACGTTAGAAGTAAGCCCGTAATAAGAAACCTGAAAACATCGCCCCTCACTGCCCCAAAACGTGTCTGTCCCACCGCCTGCCACGGCCAAATAACGGCAAACTGGGAAAGATAGAAGTCAGCAGACATCCGCCCCATTCTAGAAACTTCCAAAGGGCAACAGGTTTTCGGCTACGCCCAGCCGGAAGCAACACATATAAGGCGGGTCCTGCTGCCACGCCTCGGAGATCATCACGTAGGGTGTAGCCGGAGGAGAGGCCGAGGCCGAGGCCAGCGGGACCCAGCCAGGGGGATTGACAACGCTGGAGAGTTGCAGGGGGGGGAATGTCCGTGTCCTCGACCCTCCCCTCTCTCTCTCCCAGTCCGGCCGCGGTGGCCCTTGACAGTTTCAGGTAGTCCCGCCACATTCTCTACCAGTCCGGCCACCAACGGCCGGGGCCGATGGGATCCGGCTGCAGCCGATAAACCAAGGAACCCGTTCATGGGTCCAGAGCAAGGGGCGTCCGGCCGACATCCACCGGAAGCCCGGCCCGAAGACGGACGGGACACTTCTTCTTTCTTGAATAATGGCTTTGACAACACTGGGGGGGATGTCTTGCACATGCCTCCGACCCCCCCCCCCTCGTCCTCATCGCCTGGTCCGGCCATAACAAATCTCAAGCGAGACGCCGTGGGGTGCACTGGGAGGGAGAGACGGTGCGAACAGGCCTCTCCCGCCTCCCCAGTGGAGGCTTCCCACCTGCACCCTCAGCGCTCCAGGCGCCCGGAAAAGGGTTCTTCCACTGTGGCGATGCTGCAACGTCTCGCCCGGCAGGGTGGAGCCCGTCCGCTCATTTGACCCCGCGATCGCCAGTAGCTACCGAACTCTCAAAATGGCGATCGACCTGGCAAGAGTGGGCCCAGCATAAAGAAATGGCCCGGTCATTGGTTGACTCGACCACAGTAGTCCTCCACGACCTTGAAGATTCTAGAGGAGCCGCGGGAGTCTCCGACCCCCGCAGACACCCCCGATGGGGAATGACTGCCATGATCGCCCGTGGAGTGACGAAACTGTATCCGCGGGACGTCGGCGCTCCCATGCTGGCGCCAGCCTCACTTTGAATTACTAGAATCCTGCAAACCTCAGTTCCGGTGAAAGCACACTGTGACCCGGTAGGAAAAATTGTTGCACCCCCTCCCCTTTTTGACTGATAGTTCAAACCACCGATCCTTTCCTTTGCCCTTTTACCAGAACTTTGGACTGCCTCCCCCTCTTTTACATTTTCTAGAGAAAACAAAACATTAACCACTACATTAGCATAGCAGTTGACACCAGAACTGTTTTCAAATTGAAAACCAACAACATCTTCAACAGAATCCTTTTTGTTTCTGCTGTGACCCTGCTACAGCACAGGCATTGTCCCCAGCAGTAATTCTGCAATGCCGGTAAGAATACCTGTGGTGCCTACTGGACTCACTCACCCCCGCGGCGCCCCACGCCGTTATTTGCTGGGCGGCAACTTACTAGACATCACCTTCGTGCCATCTAGATTTCAGCGCGTTCTGCTGCCTTGGAACTATTCGCACAACAGACTGCTACTGACGACCCACCCCCAGGCAACATCTTCTGAATTTTCATAATTTGAAAGAACTAGTAACATGTCCTCATCAGGAATTTCCTCATGAAAAGTCTGCAATGATGATTCTTGTAACTCTATGGTCTCCAAACATTCGATAAATTCGCCATCAAGAGATTGATCAAAAAAATCATTCAAGTCATCTCCTCCTTGTGAGAAAATTTCATTATTGGTGCTGTCAATTTCAATAAATGTATTGGATATTTCAAAAGAAATTGCCACGGTCTCTTCGTTGTTTAAATGTTTTTACTGTTTTTTGTTTTGTTGTATATATTTATAAGTTATTAAAGTTTTATAATCCTACTACTTTGTTGGAGTGCTATATATTTTTAATGTGACACATAAATGTAAAAACTTTGATTTACAAAGAGTCATCCCTGGAATCTTCCGCTTCAGGCTCGGTCCCCTCCCCAATCACAATACAGGATGGTTTTCAGATAGTAGGAACACGTGCGGTGTGACGGATCTCATCGGGTGTGGGCCTTGATCTACTATAACTCCTTTGAAGAGGGGTGATTCTTTACAGCTGGGGACATAAACTACATCTGCAGGGCTAGCTGATAGCCTGGACAATCGGACACAGAGGAAGAGGAGTGTCAGAGGGTGCGGTAGTGAATAGGGCGAAAGGGAGGTGTCGGGCGGGCACAGAGTGTGATTCTCAGGAAAGAGCAGCGCAGATGGGGAGAGGTTTATTGCCCATGCATAACACAGAGAGCGGGGGTGACCAGTGCCTGGGGAAGATGCTTGCGAGGGTGGGGAGCCATGCTTCGAATCGACAGCGTGCAGAGAGTGGGTCTGGTCAAGGCATCTAAAATGGCTGCCGTGCACGACAAAAGTGTGGCATTTCAAAAAAGGCAAGATGGCGCAAACAATGTTTTTCAACACTTCCTCATTTCCTTCGAATCGAACGTTAACAGACGTTGGTGCATATTACCAAAGTTAAGCGATATTTATCGCTAACGATGCTTACCAACGAATTTTTTACCGCTAAGCATCGTCAGAAATTATCGAAGATAAACCTTGCTATTATCAAGGTTTATCGCAAATGCGATAAAAAACGACCGCAATGCATTAATATCGCTGAAAACTCAGCGATATTCATGCATTACCGAGCTAATGCTCTTAGCCATGTTATCCACCTCCCATTGGATAACATGGCTAAGAACTGCTCAGGGCAGGTGTTAATTTTTGGAGATATTCGCGCTTAGCGCGAATATCTCCAAAAGTTGGTAATAGGAGATATATATCTTGCATGTTGTAATGCAAATTATTGTGGTATATGGAACTCATACCATAATCTCTCAGGAAAGCAGAAACTGATCCTTTTGGGACCGCCTGAGAAGGCCTAGGGGGTGAGGGGTACTCTACTTTGCCCCCTTTTCACGTCCCGAAATATTTTATTTTACTCTCTTCTGTAATTACACAAAATAGCAGCGATAAGATGCATCAGAGACACACAGTGAGAGAAAGGAGGCCGGAGATGAAGAAGAGATGTCAAATACACATTGGAGATAATATAGTGGGAGAAGGGAAGTAAATATGAGTAAACTTACCATGTAACATAAAAATGTTGCACTCTATACTATGAGTCTCATTTTATACTACAATCACTTCGCTACAACCTCATAAATTAAAAATAAAAATGAATAATGTCTCAAACAATTTTTGATTTCTAAATATAAATTTATTCTTCTGAATTTTCTAAATTTGAAAGAACTAGTAACATGTCCTCATCAGTAATTTCCTCTTCAATCATCTCATCTGGAATCTCCTCATTAAAAGTCTGCAATGATGATTCTTGTAACTCTATGGTCTCCAAACATTCGATAAATTCGCCATCAACAGATTGATCAAAAAAATCATTCAAGTCATCTCCTCCTTGTGACAATATTTCATTATTGGTGCTGTCAATTTCAATCAATGTAGTGGAATCATTCAAGTCATCTCCTCCTTGTGACAATATTTCATTATTGGTGCTGTCAATTTCAATCAATGTAGTGGACAATTCAAAAGAAATTGCCACGGTCTCTTCATTGTGAGCCATTTTATTTTGAAATTGCTTGCTGTAAATTGCAGAAAAAAATAATCACTTTCATTTATCGTTTTTAGTAATACATAATATAAAACTAACTTTATCAAGTATTTAGTATAACAGAAGGACTGCAAATAAATAACAGAAAACATTTTTCAAATTATCTTCAAGTGTACAACATAGTTCCCCTTACAAATTAACAACTCGCCTTTTTAAAAGTAGGAGAAGTGTTAGTACTGTGTAAATCAAACACCAGAAATTCACCACCAAAAATTCCTCACAAATGTACCTCAGACAGTAGTATCACAAAATGGCTGTTGTTTCCTCTCATTTGAGATATATACATAACCAATTAACTTTCATCACACACAAATACAAAACCAAAGTAACATTTTAATTGGTTCTAAATTTCAACACTTTCAAATGTGTTTTCCCCATGCAATTTTCCATAGGACATTTACATACGTCTACAGCCTGAATGGCTGAACGGAATTACACCAAACTTGGCAAAATGGTACATCAAACCTAAGAGGTCAGGAAGGATCTACTATGCCCCCTTATGGTCATTTGCCCCTTCGCTTTGGCCTCCTCTTGTCTCTCGATCCTACCGAGAGACAAGATGGCGGCCGCTACGGACTGTTTGGAATGTTTACAGACGCCGGAGAACCAATCAGCTTCGCAAAGCTCCGTAACGCGAAAAGTACGCGAAGCGGAGCGCTGTTACAGATATATATCTTTTTTTGAACGTTAATATCTCAAAATCCACTGGAGCACATATATTGAGACCTAGCAAAGGCACATCGGGCTACCAGTCCCTAATATTTTGCCAAGTTTCGTGCAAATCCATTCAGCCGTTCGATTATTATTATTATTATTATTTTTTGCCCCGCGGGGCCCTTTTAAAACCTCCACATCAAACCTAGGGGGTCAGCGAGGATCTACTATGCCCCCTTATGGTCATTTGCCCCTTCGCTTTGGCCTCCTCTTGTCTCTCGATCCTACCGAGAGACAAGATGGCGGCCGCTACGGACTGTTTGGAATGTTCACAGACGCCGGAGAACCAATCAGCTTCGCTTCACAAAGCTCCGTACCGCGAAAAGTCCGCGAACCGGAGCGCTGCCCGGTCCGCTGTTACAGATATATATCTTTTTTTGAATGTTAATTTCTCAAAATCCACTGAAGCACATATATTGAGACCTAGCAAAGGCACATCGGGCTACCAGTCCCTACAATTTTGCCAAGTTTCGTGCAAATCCATTCAGCCGTTCGGGCTAAAAGTGAGGCCAACCGCCCTATGGGAAACTCAATGTTAAAAACATGTTTTGGGACCCCCCTTTTTTCTCGGCCCCCCCTTGACGAAACCCCCCCAAATTTTCAGGGGCTGCTCAGAAACAAAATGTTCCATTTCCCTGAAAATTTCAGCCAATTCCGTCCACAAACGCCAAAGTTATTAGACATAGAATTTTCAAAAATCCCATAGAGAAAAAATCCTAACTATATATACCTACTGGCGACCGCCAGTAGGTAATAAAAATGTTCCTATATATATAAATATATACACACACATATATATATATATATATACACACACATACACACACATATACCAATAACATAAATTCTATTGAAAAAACGTTCTATTATAAATTCAAACTATTGGAAAATCTTTAAACTTAAATTTACCACTACAGTCAGTGCAACATTAGGGAAAGTGTTGGATAGTGGATTGGTAAAAATTACTATTCCCACTCCAGTGAGTGCATCAATAGGAAAAGTGTTGGAATGCGGAGGGGTAAAAATTACTATTCCCACTCCAGGGAGTGTAACAGTGGGCAAAGTGTTGGATGGCGGAGGTATAAAACGTACTATTTCCAATCCAGTCAGTGCAACAGTAGGGAAAGTATTGGATAGTGGAGAAATAAAATGTACTATTCCCACTCCAGTCAGTGCAACAGTAGGGAAAGTGTTAGATAGCAGAGGGGTAAGAAATACTATTCCCACTCCAGTGAGTGCAACAATAATGAAGGTGTTGGATAGCGGAGGGGTAAAACTTACTATACCCACTCCAGTGAGTGCAACAGTAGGGAAAGTGTTAGATAGCGGAGGGGTAAAAATTACTATTCCCACTCCAGTGAGTGCAACAATAGGGAGAGTGTTGGATAGCGAAGAGGTAAAAAATGCTATTCCCACTCCAGTGAGTGCAACAGTGGGGAAAGTGTTGTATAGCAGAGGGATAACATTTACTATTCCCACTCCAGTCAGTGCAACAGTAGGGAAAGTGTTAGATAGCGGAGGGGTAAAAAATACTATTCCAACTCCAGAGAGTGCAACAATAGAGAAAGTGTTGGATAGCGGAGGGGTAACAATTAATATTCTCACTCCAGTCAGTTCAAAATCAAAAAACCAACAAAATACAAACAACAACAAAAATATTTAAAAATCAAAATAAATATATAAATATGTTAACAATTATAATACAAATATATTTAATATTACAAATGTAAAAAACTATATTATAATGTTAAATGCATATGACACACACCTAAAAATATTATATTAAATCAAAATAAAATAGTTTAAAAAAATATATATGTTTAATTAGAAATTATTTAGAAACAAAATCATTTTTATTACATAAATTTTTTATTTTTATTTCCTAGCCTATAACACCAAACAATTCACAACCCACATCTAAATAAAAAAAAATGTGCCTACCTAATTAGCATAATTAATTACCAATTAAAGAAATTTTAATAATTAAAAAAACAAACGAAAACTCATAACAAATAATAATACTTCCCACACTTTACCCATATAACCCTCACAAATCACAGCTAAAATTAAACTGTAAAACAATTAATTACACAATTAAAATGTATCTTCCAGTAAAAAGATAATAGTATTCAACTAGCAATTATAAAGTAAGTCAAATTAATTTGCTCTCCACCCTTAACCCCAATAAACGTAAAACCCACAGAGAAAAAAATATAACCAATTAGCCTAATTAAATATCAATTAATTAATTAACATTATTGATCAACTAAATATTAATTAAAAACCATACATTACTTCCCACCCTTTAACCCTATAAACCCCACAACTCGCACCTATAATTAATTACACAATGTCCATATTTATTTTTCAATTAACTAGTTAGTATTAAGAGCTAATTATTAATTAATGAAACATAAATTACTTCCCGCACTTTACCCCTATATACCCTCAACCCTCTCCTAAAATCAATAAATCAATTTCCATATTTAATTTTCACGTAATTAATTCATTATTATTTAACAACTAATTATTAATTAAAAATAGATTACTACCTACCCATTACCTCTATAAACCCCACAACCCAAATCTAAAAAATTTGACAATTACCATATTCACTTTGCAAATAATTAATTAATATTGATTATCAACCAATTAATAATTAGTTAATAATAAATTACTTCCCACAATTAACACTATAAAATCTCAATTCAATTAAATAAATATTAATGCAAACAAATAAGCATTAAGTTATTATAATAAATTACTTCCCACCATATTCCCCTATAAACCCACAACCCGCTAAGGAACTAAAAAATGCAAAATCTAATTAAAATAAAATTGATAATTACTAAAAATGTAACTCATATATTAAAAAACGTAAACAATTGTTATACAAAAAGTACAACACATACAATTAAAATATATACTAAAATACATACCTAATAAAAAAAATCATATTTTATACAACTATATTTTTGCAAATGATATTAATGATTTTTAAGTTTTTAAAAACAATATTTCTTACCTTAAAATCGATATTCTTGACCACAATATTCTTGCTGTCGAGATTTCACGATATTTAGGGCTCGATATTTCTGTAGGTCAACATTTCCAACTCGATATTCTGTCTGCACACCATCTTGGCCGGTTGGCATTGTTGCCCTCACTGCTTGTGCTTGCAGCTCCCTACATTTCTTTCTTTTGATATTTTGGAAAATAATGTCTTGTTTTTTAATGCGCCGCTTTTTGAAGCCTTCCGTTGAATGACGCACACCAATGTGATGCAAAGCTCATTTGTGGAATGTAAAGATTGCTTTACATCCTGCAAATCTGCTAAGTGTTACATTCGTTTGCAACATCCATCCCACAGATGAGTCAACATTTTTGATGCATCTTGGGACCTTATGACATGATGCACCATACTGTAAATACAATGCATCCTTGTGATGTGATAGTGTCGTACCATATAGCGCAACCTTTTCTTATGCATTGCTGTGTTACCGCAGCGATGCTTAATTTTTTATAAATATGCCCCTTGTTGTCCTTCCAAAAGAAAAGGAAAGCCTAATAATGAGGGTTTATTTACTTGTGGATGAATCAATCTAATACGATCAATTTGGGGCTATCACTAATTATGACGTGCAATCAACAATGGTGGTCAGTTCTCACCTCGTTTTTTTTTCTGTTGCAGTTTTATGTAGACCATACTGGATTGGACGGTATTGGAACGCTTTACATAAGCACCAGCTACATTGCACAAGGGGTCATTGTTTACTTTTTTTTTTTTTTCCGGACAGGGTGATTACTGATTTGCCCGGAATAATAGGTTGTTGAGCAGATGATGACACTCGAACCTGGTTCCACAGTTCCGAAGTCGGCAGCTCTTGCTGTTACGTCACATCCTCTCTCCTGTCAATTAAATTACATTGTGACAGGCGGCATAATAAAAGTATGAGGATATTTTGTGCACGATACAAGTGAGAGAGCATTTCAGCTTGTTTGCGTTTTATCCGGATAACTATGTTGGAAATTATGTCATCTTGTCAAGTTTGCTGCAGGAGCTAGTATTTCATGAACATCTGTGTGACAGTTTGCATCTCGAGCACTTTAGTTTATAGAATGTTGTTTCAGTAGTGCTGTTTGTTAGTGCAGAGAGAAGACTTTTGTTTATTTTTATTTCCTTAATTTACTGCTGAAAGTGCAGCGGCCCAATTAGTTTTTCAGTAGTGTGTCTCCCTGTGGCCTACGCCAATTAAATTGTCTCACTAGCACTGCACTGCTTTCCTACATTTTCTCGTTCAAGTGACACCACCAATGGATCAATCAAACAGCTCGAATCAATCAGTCAACACTTAATAACCAATGCAGATTTTAAGGGCGTGTAGGGAGAATAGATGGCAGGAGCTCCTGCATACTTGTTCCATGGTCTCCATTATGTTTGCCCTGGTCCCGCTTCAGCTGTGGGAAATAAATGTTAATGACCATTTTTATAGCTGTACTGAAAGTAAAAAAAATAAAAGAAATTGCAACCTCATGTCTCAATCTGTTGGTTTCGCATCTAGATGCAAGCCCTAATGGAACATATGCTTAAATATATAATATATATATTATCATTGTTATACAATTTATAAAGTGCAAAAAATTCACCCGAAGGTATCCTGGCACGAAGAAGTGCTGGTCATCTGGGCGTGAGCAGATGGTTTAGTGATGATGAGACTTGTTGCTTCTTATCTGTATGCCCTACCCTTCATTTGACGTCAGGGCAGGTGCGGTAGTTTGGGCAAGATGCCCCATTCAGTGGTAATTATTTTTTTATGGGTATTATCTCAGTATTTGAACATGTTGTTTCAGATCAGAAAATTAAGATGGGGTGTTGGCAGCCACTTGCCTTTCACACTTAAATCGATCACCGTCAAATAGAAGGCAACATTTCCATCTGGAGATTGGAGGATGGATAAGAAGGAGCAAGCCTTGGCCGAGTTCGGTTATACAGAAGGTGGTAAAAGAGCATGATAGAGAGCTGCCTATTAATATTTCAGCCACTTCCCTACAATTCTGAAACCATCATGCTAAACACTTTCTTGACTGATTGTATAATGGAATATCAAGGCTAGGAATAGTGTGATACACTAATATCAGACTATCAAGGGACAAAATATCAAATGGCAAGTGAACAGAGAGGCAGTATCAATGTATATTCTTAATTCCACATCTATGCACCTTGAAGAAAGTTGAAAAAGAGATCATGTGTCAACGCTTCAGTGAGAGGGGGTACAGTTGTAAAACCATAGTGGAAGCTAGCAGAAGAGTCGAAGAGGTTATTAGGAATTAGCTATTACATCCAGTGAGACGTGATGATGAGTCTGAAACTCTGAGATGTATTACCACATACTCAGGTCACGCACAGAATGTGCGTCAAATACTAAGCAAACACTGGCATGTTCTTCTGACAGATGAAAGTTTGAAGAAAGAACTTAACAGTTACCCTAAGATCACTTTAAAGAGAGGCAAGATGGCTGCCGTGCGGGAGGCTGTGTAGTCAGCCTGCTCCCGTGCTCCTGGCGTCCTATCATTTTTCCATTTGAAAAGAAGGAGAAGACTTGGGTAATTGACGCTATGGATAGCTGAAGTCCAGCAGGCTTAATGAGCACATTTTACCTGGTAAAAGCCGTTGAATAATATTGGCCGGCTGCTGGAACCATCATCACTGCCGTGGTTGCTGGCCGCGTTGCGCTGTCAGCGTCGGGCTGGGCTCGGCGGCTCGGCTCGGCGGCTCGGCTGCTCGAGAAAAACGGAAACCGAGAACGAAAGCGGCTTTTCATTTTTTCATTTCCGACCGCCCCAGGCTGGGCTCTGTGAAAGTTGGGGACGGAGAACGGAGCTTTTCTGGCGTTTGAAAGCAGCTCTTCACTTTCTAATCGGAGGGCTGGACTTGATTGCTCCCGGCTGGTGGAAAGGCGTCGCCCACCCTCGAGCGGGCTCTAGCAGAGGGGGGAATGCTTGATAGACGCTGATACTGTCGGAGTTTGGCTTGAGCAGATTGTACAAAACTCAACTTACATCGCTACGAAGAAACTGGGAAAGATACAATTATATCGTGCTGCTCCACTAATCTGCTACAATTCGCTACAAGCTATCCCAGCATCAACATCAGGCGGTGATACGAATGTTGCTGAATTTTTTTGAGTTCAACCGGCGGTCACCGCTGTGGCGTGCTACACTCTGTCTGTGCTGGGCACAGAGTAACGTTTTTCCTGGCAGAGGTGGCTCACGGAAGAAAAAGAGGACACCGCTTCCACCTTCTATTACCACACGTAGTAACAGGAAAACTGTCCTTGGGTCTGAGTTGAGTAACGCGGCGCAAGAGAACGAGAAGATTGTGATGGCAGAGGCAGCACCATCGATCTCTGGCAAAAAAACTACTACTAAACAGGGTAAGAACTCTAATAAAGGGGCTACTGCTAAATCTAATGAATCCATTGGCATAAAAAGTCCAGTATTTCAAACTTTACCAAATTTGTTTGAAAAGCATGCTGCAAGAAAGAAAGTAACTGACACTGATAACCAAAATACTGAGTTAGTTGATATAACTGCAGTACAACCTACTAATCAACTATCTGTAAACGGTGACAATCAACGTAATCTTATTAATTCTGCCACTGTGGCCGCTACTCAGTCATCGCAGGACTCATCAAGGAGAGGTGTTATGGGACTTGTAGTTCCAGCTTTGGGTGGTGCTATTATCAATAGAGCATGCTCTCTTCCATCGCTGGCATTACTATTGAATGAAGCCCCAAATGAAACGGTGAAAGAAACTATTGTTCAGCAACATGGTCAAGAGCTCCCTGAAACTTTCTATTCACTATCAGAACTTTCATCCGATGAAGTGAATAAAGACTGGGCAGATCTTAGTGGCGAGAGTATATCCTCTGTGAGCGAGACTAGTGTGAGCCCTGATAATGCCAATGCGGCTACCGCCATAAAAAAGAAGCGGAGAACAAAGAGACTTTCTTGTACAACGAGCCAAGGGGCTGCCTCTAATATATTGAATAATACGGCTAACAACACGAATCACCCATCTTCTAAATCTACTGCTCCTGCTGCCTATGACACTTTAGGGTCGAGTCATAACGTTACGCAGGACCCTAGTTCACAGCAGGAGAATAGTGATGAAATCACGTTGAAAACAATATTCGACACCATGATGTGCCATAGAGCAGAAAGTAAGGCCGAGAATCAACGTATGCAAATGACATGTGCCAAAGTAAAAAACGTAGTTAGACGTGCAATTAAATTATGCTCTGAGACTGCTGACAGGGTCACCGAAGCAGAGGCCAGGATAGCTATACTTGAAGAAGAATGTATGGCCCAAAGACAAGAAGTGGGAGATTTTAAAGTACAGAAGGATGATCTATCCGATAAACTGGCTAGCTTGGAAAACCAGGCCCGCAGAAGCAATTTGCGTTTTTTGGGGATTCCAGAAAATAAAGAAGGAGGGGACCCGAGGAAGTTTATTATTAACCTATTGAATGAAGCTTTTCCAGAAGTTACTGACTGGGACTGGGCTCGCGAAATACAACGAGCGCACAGGTTCCCATTTATAACTAGGAAACCGCGACAAGGTCAGGAAAACTATCCCAGGGCCATATTGGTCTCATTTAATAATTTTCTTGCCCGAGAACTGATTTTTGCAAAAGCCAGACCAGATAAGAAAGCGGATGGTCTTGGCTGTCAGTTTTTTGTGAGACCAGACTATTGCCAAGCAACTGTGGCTCAACGTTGGCAACTGAAACAACTAATTCCTGATTTCCAAAAGAAGGAAGTAGCAGTATTTTTGCAGGGCCCTGCAAAACTAAAGACAGTATATAAGGGCCAAACGAAATACTTTATCTCTACTATCAAAGCTAAAGAGTATTTGGACTCTCTCTGAATAAATGAGAAGGATTGTAATGTATAGTAGGATAAACTTAGATTTTGGGCATAATTATATTGTTTAATAATTACTCAAACATTGGACTATTATCTCCTTTATACTCTTGTGTCGTTTTTCTGCTTCTCGGCATTTCCTGTATTTCCTCCTCAGTTTGTCTTTCCTTCTTCCCCTCTTTTTTTTTTCTTTCTTTTTCCTTTTTCTTCTTTTTTCTTCTTCCTTACTTTTTCTTTAGCAAGGACGCCATGGGCTAGGGACACGGCACCCATACGTTTCAGGAACTGACAGTTCCTGTGCCTCATGTAGTGGGGAGGGTGGGGGGAGGGGTTCGGGGATCAAGGGTGGGGGTGGGTAAGGGTAAGGGTTGGTGGTGGGGGTGTAAGGCAGAGGTGCTCAATGCAGGGATGATTGCAAGGCATTTAAATGATACTATTAAGGAACAATTATTTGTGATGCTGGTCGATAAATTTCTTTTTTTTACATTTTTGACATGCATAAAAAGGTGAAAATATGTACTATCAATATTAATGGTCTTAACGACGTCAAGAAGATCGCTATGTTTCGAACAATGCTCCAGGTGTTGAATATTGATCTGTTATGTATACAGGAAACCCATATTTCATGGGACAAACGCTCTTTTTTGAATAAGTTGGGACTGGAAGTTTTGATTACCTCTAAACAAATGGGTATCAAAAGAGGTGTAGCAATTTGCATGCGAAAAGGAGTAGGGAACTGTATAAAAACACTTTCCGATAAATGGGGCAGATGGGGACTGGCCGAGCTAAAAATTGGAAGTTGTAAATTTACTTTATGTTGCATCTATGGCCCTAACCTGGATGACGCCGACTTGTTTAATACTATCAATACAGAGTTGTCAACTTGGACTCAACCGATTATAGTTTGTGGAGATTTAAATATACACATACCAGCTAGTTGGAATATTCGATCAACGAAGAGATATACGGGCCGAAAGGTTAAATCATATAAAGCTCTTAGAAATCTAGTACTTAGTAATGGCCTAACTGATGTCTGGAATAAATTTCATTCTAATGATCCCGGATATACTTTCTTTTCTACTCCTCATCAAAAATTTGTCCGTTTAGACTATTTTTTCGTATCATTAGTTCTTTTAGAAAAAATTCATATTGAGATATTACCACAAGTTATTTCAGATCATAACCCAATAATGGTTGAGATACAATTTTCTGTAGATTGCCAAAATGTCATTAGACCCTGGTCATTTCAAAGAAATCTATTATTAGATGAAGATTATCTTCAAAATATGGTCAATATTATTAAAGATTATTTTCTGATTAATAATGACACTGCCTCTCCACAAGTAGTCTGGGACTCTTTTAAATCTATTGTACGGGGTGAGACTATTAGTTTTGCAAACTATAAGAGGAAAAAAAATCAAACAGATTTCAGGGATAAGCTAAATAAGATTAGACAGATCGAGCTGGATTTATCTATCGCATGCAAAAATAAGGCTAACATAGAGGATGTACAAAGGCGATTAACCATCGAACGTTCAGGTCTCCGCACGCATATTGCTGAAGAAGTAGCGGCAAAATTTAAACAATATAAAACGGAACGCTACGAATTGAGCGAACGCACGGGAAAAATTTTAGCCCAGCGATTACGACAAAAGTCATCGTATAATGAAATACAATGTGTTAAAGATACAAATGGGATTCTCTGCGAAAGCAGGGAAGGAATATTAGCGGCGTTTCAGGGCTTCTATAAGATGTTGTATAATGACTTTAATAATGAAATTGATAAGACTCTGGATCCCATAGACTACCTCCAACTCACTAACCAACCTTCTTTGTGTATAGATGATACAGATCTATTTACTAGCCCAATAAGTTGGGAAGAGATCGAAAGGGCCATTATGAGTCTTGCTGCTGGTAAAGCCATGGGGCCTGATCAGATTCCCCTCGAATTCTATCGGACATTTAGGTTTTTGCTGAAACCAGAGCTGATAAAAATTTTTAATGTGGCATTTCAAGATAAAGCTCCTGATTCCTGGTCTATAGCTACCATAGTTGTATTTGTTAAAAAGAATAAAGATCCAAAGGAATTAGGTTCGTATCGTCCTATTTCTTTGATTACAGCTGACAGCAAGATCTACTCCAAAATTCTTGCAAATAGATTAAACGATGTTATGCCGGGTTTAGTTTCTAACATTCAACATGGGTTTATAAAACATAGGGACACCACAGATCACGTGAAACGGGTTATTGCACTATTGGATTGGGCTCAGGCAAAGGAATCCCCAGTCGGAATTATTTTGCTTGATGCTGAAAAGGCGTTCGACAGAGTCGACTGGGGGTTCCTTTGGTCTGTGCTAAAATGGAAGGGTTTTCCACCACAATTTATTAAAGCTATACAATCACTTTATCTTAACGCACAGGGTGTTATAAGACTAGGTACGGATATTTCTAACCCATTCTCGATCACAAGGGGGACCAGGCAAGGATGCCCTTGCTCTCCACTTTTATTTGCACTTTATCTAGAACCTTATTTAAATAGACTAATCACAGAACCTGGTATTCCATCTGTTCGTCTTCATGAGAAAGACCACAAAGTTTTAGCTTACGCAGACGACGTGGCCATCGTAACTTCTGACTCCTCTTCTGCACTACCTAAAATAATAGAAATTGCTAGCGAATTTGGTAAATTGTCCGGATACAAATTAAACATCTCAAAAACCCAAATTATACATTCTAAAACTGGTATACCCACCGATATTCCTATCAATGATACTGCTACATACCTCGGTGTAACTATATCATCGAAAGTAGAAGATATTGTTGGACTCAATTTGGATCCATTACTTATATCTACTAATAGAACCCTAGAAAGAATAAATAATTTACATCTATCTTTATTTGGACGGACTAATGTTATCAAGATGCTGATTTTCCCAAAATGTCTTTATTTGTTCCGAACCATTCCCTTATTTTTTTCTATGCTTCTTTTTAACAAAATAGATAGGATGCTGTCTAGATTTTTATGGGGGTATCGTCGCTCAAGGAGATCGCTAAAATGGTGCACTTTACCACAAGGATGTGGCGGGTTGGGACTTCCGAACTTTAGAGTGTACTATTGGGCTATAACTCTCAAAACAATTAAGGTTTTATTATTTCATGATCATGTTAATGAAATTTTTGTTTCACCCTCCATTTATGAAATGCTTATGGGTACTCACGCACGCCAATGTTTATTGATTTTTATGGAACAGAGCTACTACAAAAAAACAAAATTTAAGGTCTTTCTTTCTGCTTTTTTGGTTTGGAGACAAATCAATAAAGCTTTACGGATAATTTCAAAATATAATCTCTATTCACCCATCTGCTGTAATATACCAATATCTGATATCCCTGAAGATGCTCCTACGAATCGATTTCGTTTGGGACAGATACATTCAATTGGGCAACTCTACCATAATGGGGCTTTGATGTCCTTCTCCGAACTCCAAGATATATTTGGCCTCGATAGAAAGGAATTTTTTAAATACTTACAAATCCGTAGCTTTTTGGGGAAAAAAAACCTTTTATATAACGACGAAATGGAGGCTAACGCTGTTATGGAGAGTGGTAGGAGGGATAGCCGTATTGGCACAATATACCAATTAATGGTCAATAGGTTGCACGATGATCTCGACCAACAAACACAGAAATGGGAAAGGAAGCTGTGTATAGAAGGGATAGATCTGGCAAGGGCATTTGAGACTAGCAACAAAATATTAATCAATAGTTCTCTTAAAAGCCAACATTATATGGCTTGCTTAGATCTTTACTATACGCCGGCAAAATTGGCCAAATGGAAAGCTACTAAAGGCACTAACTGCAGCCGATGTGGTACTGTAGCAGCAGATTCTTGTCATATGTTTTTCAGCTGTTCTAAATTAATTGTATATATTAATAGAATAGAAAAGTTTTTGACTAATTTGCTCAGTATTAATATCAAGCTATGTCCATCTGTGATTATTTTTGGTTTATATTTTCCATCCAAGAGTCTAACGGCTGACCAAGAATATTTCATGTTTATCGGAATGTCTATCTACCGTTTCTGTATTACCTCAAGATGGTTAGATGTCGACCCACCATCTTTCGAACAATGGTTGGGTAAGCTGTTAGATGTGTATAGAATGGACAAAGCAGTGTATAAATTGAAAGGACAGAGAAAGAGAATATTTGCTAGGAAATTATGGTCTCCTATTGATAATTGGATTTAATTTAACAATGTTTCTTTGGTTTATTTTCTCGTCTCTGGTTCCTCTAATAATGTATCGACTGCTACGTGAATGAGCATTATTATGTCAAATTTTAAAATGTTTCTTTTTCATCCCTGTACCTTGTATGCCTCTGCCATTGAAAACAATAAAAAAAAAAAAAAAAAAAAAAAAAGATCACTTTAAAAAAAGTCGCTTGTTACGAGATAAATAGAGTTATAGCTTAGTAACCAGCAGTACGAAGGTAACGAATGTGAGTCGCCTGGGTTTTCGACTGCAAAAATTGCAAAGTTTGCAGCAATAGTGTGGATTGCACCAAACTCTCAATCTCCAGTGCCAATAGAGAATTTGTGATAAAAAAATCACTAACCTGTAACACCACGTATTGTATATACGCTCTTATTTGCCCTTGTGATAAGTTATACCTAGGCAGCACCATACATCGTGCCAAAAAAGAGAGTGCTTGAACATGTCCGTGCTATTTGGCATAATAACAGGCGGTACCCAGTAGCACGCCACTTTTATGACCACCATTATCAAAATGAAAAGTTACTCAGATTGGTGGTACTTAATACTGTGTTTAACAGTGTGAGAGGTGGTAATCGTGAACTCTCACTACGTAAACTTGAGTCAAGATATAGCATTGATTTTGAAACCATGACACAGAGTGGTTTGAAATCAAGTGAAGAACTGTCTGTCTACTTACATAATTGACTGCTTTGTGTAACCTTAAACACTGTATTCTTTGTTGCTGGTCTTTTCCCCACAACTTTTTTTTCCAGCATTTTTAATATTCATAATATATTTTTCACTTGTAGGTGAGAGCACTGTTTCTTTTTTGACTTTTGGCAGCCACTCGATTGACAGTTCAATCTAAAAATTGGCCATGTACATCTGTTGGATTCCTTGCCCACTGGGGCAGTACTGCTGGTGCAATCCATGGAGGGATAATGACCGTACAAACATTGTTAAGGATTAGTTGCAAGAAGACTTTGTAATTTATGCCCACGGGGGCAATATTCGGTCTTTCGTCCGGTGCAGATTAGCGCCGCTCTGATTGTTTATTCATGCTTTTATATTACATCGATATGTAATGGCATTCATTATATAAGCATTTGAGGAAAATAATGTTTTGTCTGACTTACAGTCAGGATGTAGGGCCTCAACAAGCACCACTGACCAAGTGTTCAGATTCCTCCTGTTAATATGGAAGGAGGTTACCATCAGAGGAGGTCATTTATATGTGGTGTTAATGGATTTAAAAATAGCCTTTAACTCTATAGACCGGTCCCAACTTTGACTGGCTTTGAGCGAATTAGGACTACCACCTTATTTGTTTAGAATCTTGATTCGGTTACACCATGACAACTACACTAAGGTTAGGTGGAATTCCGATGGCAGCCTGACCAATTACATACTGGTCCGGAAAGGTGTGTCCCAAGGTTGTGTCCTTGCCCCAACATTATTTACCCTTTATGTTAATGGTCTAATTGGTGAACTCTATAACTGGGTGGTGACCTCCCGAAATTGCCAGGCAGTGTCTGCTCTTTGCAGATGATACACTGCTTATTGTTAGAACACCTTGAGGAATCCAAAACCTCTTAATTAAATTGTTTAAAGTCTAGAAAGAAAAGGGCTTAGTAATAAACTGCTCCAAAACCAAATATATGTCCTTCAATCCCTATAAATCTAGCAAGGGCAAACTCGCGTTGGGCACGCAGGGTTTGGAGAAAGTAAAGTCCTTTGATTACCTGTGAGTTCGCATTAGCGATAGGCTGGCATGGAATCCGCAGCTTGTAAAGAGCACTTTGACCCTCAAGCATGTAGATTGTGCCTTAGTACGGAGGGCTAGGGCCTCCTCCTACCGGCCCATTTCATCTATCTCAGAACTGCATAGGGCAAAAGGTCTAGGCGTGGCTCTATATGGGGCCGACCTATGGGTTTTGGAAAATCTCACAGACCTAACCTTTACTGAAAATAAATTTATTAAGGCCATCATGAACCTGCCAGTGAACACACCACTCCTGCCGCTAAGACTAGACCATGGCCTAAAACCTATCAAACACTTTGCCATTCTTAGGGCTCTTTTATTTTTCATAAGGTTTTGGACAATTAACACCAAGGTCCCGCTGAAGGAAGCCATGGTCGAGTAGATTGCCCTGCATAAGCAAACAGGTCGAATCAAGTGGTTCAATAAGATCAAGGCTTGGTTTTTTAAAATAGGGTTCGGGCAGCTCTGGGAGGAACCTGGGACCATTACTAAATCTATGGTTCCCCTTGTTAAGAAAAGGTACTGGGGACTGATGGTCTCAGAAAGTATTGAACGCTTTTCATATGGCACTTTAACTGTGAGGTTCTTAAATGTTAAAAGAAGCTTTGGCTTCAAGTCTTTTCTGGACTATATCGAGCCACCACATGCACGAGCACTGTATACCCAACTTAGTTACGGAACCATTCCTTTAAATACAAGGAGAAGTAGCTGGGTAAATGTGTTGGTTGATTTACTGTGCCCTTCTTGCCACACTGCTCCCGAGACACTTGAGCATTTTCTCTATTGCTGTTCCTCCTATTTTGATTTTAGAAGAGCCTGGCTAGCTCCTGTCTGCCGTATGCTTTCTATAAGGTGTCCCTCGAAATCCACACACATTTTTTAATCTGATACTACAAGTTGGCTACTGTTTGCTATTTCGAGATTCTTGCTAGTTGCCTGGTGGAAGAGGTCAAAATGTGTTAACAGGTCCTCGAACATTGTGGTGCCTATTTAGCTAATCCTGTTTCTATGATTGATTCTGCTTATTGTGTTTTTATTGCATTTATAACCTTGTTTTTAATGGATATTTTTATGAACACTTTTTTAATGTATTAATAACAGTTTTTATTTTGATGTACTGTTTATTTAATTATGTGAATGATCATATTTTTGATTGAATAAATAATAATAATATAAGCATTTAGCTTGTACAGTTTCATTATTCATGAATTTGTCACCATTAGCTTTTGTTAGAGTTGGTGTATTAGATTTATCACTATAAGCATGTATTGCCGATTTATTTTTAAGATTATTATTTTGCGATATTCCAACACTTTTTGTCATTATTTGTGATGTATTATACTTTATTTTTTGCAGTAAGATTATGAATTTTGCATCGTATCAAGATGGCTGCCATAGTTGTGAAATGTTGTACATACTTTGGTTGAGATTAAGTCCTTTTTCTATCTCAGAAGCACTGTTTGTAATGGCTGATAAGAGGATTGCTTGCTATGAGCATGATCAAGGCGAAAGCTGAAACGCGTTGTTTGGAGCCATTAGAAACTTTATTTGCAGCATACAAGCGTGTTCAAGCATTTTTCTGCTACAACAGAGAAGCTGTTTTGCATATACATATATATATATATATATATATATATGTATATATATATATATATATATATATGTGAAAAAGAAAGGTTGCCCTCTGGGGAAAGGCCACACCCGGGAAGTAAAATCCTCCATCGTGAGGATAGTAACTGAGCCAGCTTCCACCTCCAAACAAGCGCCAAACATGTTTCGGACGTTCAAGTCCTTGATCACTGGCAATAGATGACGGACAACAGCAGGTAGTGGGAAGTGCCTCTTTATTTGATAAAGTCCCGCCCCAGTCAGTCAGTCATATGATTTATATAGCGCGCTACATACCCAGAGGGTCTCAAGGCGCTTGAAGAATGGTGGGGAATTACTTGTCGAATATCCAGGTTTTAAGTTGCTTTCTGAATGATAGGTGGTTTTGAGTGAGGCGAAGGTGAGTGGGGAGTGAATTACAGGTTTTAGCTGCCAGGTAGGAGAAGGATCTTCCTCCCATGGTGGTTTTGTAGATGCGGGGAACAGCAGCAACGGCTTGGTTGGAAGAGCGTAGCTGGCGGGAGGGGGTGTAGAAGGAGAGTCGCGTGTTGAGGCATTCGGGTCCGAGTTCGTAAAGTGCTTTGTGAGCGTGGGTGAGGAGGCGGAATGTTATCCTCTTATTGACAGGGAGCCAGTGGAGGTTTTTCAGGTGACCAGAGATGTGGTCTTTATGCGGGATGTCTAGTATGAGTCTCGCAGATGCGTTCTGGATGCGTTGTAGTTTTTTCTGGAGTTTTGCGGTGGTACCGGCGTATAGTGTGTTTCCGTAGTACAGTCGGCTTGTAATCAGTGCGTGGGTGACCGTTTTTCTGGTTTCGGTGGGGATCCAGCGGAATGTTTTTTGAGCATGCGAAGAATGTTGAAGCAAGATGATGAGACGGCGTTGACTTGTCTGGTCATCGAGAGTGAGGAGTCCAGGATGACGCCCAGGTTCCGTGCGTGGTCTGTTGGGATGGGTGCTTTTCCAAGGGCCGCTGGCCACCAGGAGTCGTCCCAGGCGGAGGGGGAGGTGCCTAGGATAAGGACTTCTGTTTTGTCTGAGTTCAGTTTTAGACGGCTGTGCTTCATCCACTCTGCTACTTCTTTCATTCCTTCATGTAGGTTTGTTTTGGCGGTGTAAGGGTCTTTGGTTAGTGAGAGGATCAGTTGAGTGTCATCAGCGTAGGAGATGATATTGAGGTTGTGTTGACGTGCGATGGTCGCGAGGGGGCTCATATATACGTTGAAGAGGGTGGGGCTGAGTGAAGATCCTTGTGGTACGCCGCAGATAACTTCAGTGGATTCTGACTTGAACGGTGGGAGGCGGACTCTCTGAGTTCTTCCGGTAAGGAACGAGGTGATCCAATCGAGTGCTTTTCCTTGTATTCCGATGTTTCTGAGGCGTTGCAACAGGGTGCTATGACAGACTGTGTCGAAGGCTGCCGAGAGGTCGAGGAGGATGAGGGCGACTGTGTCTCCATTGTCCAGTAGTGTTCTAATGTCGTCTGTTGCTGCGATGAGTGCGGTCTCAGTGCTGTGTTTGGCTCGGAAGCCGGACTGTGAGGAGTCGAGAGATTTGTTGGCTTCGAGGAAGGCGGCGAGCTGGTTGTTGACTGCTTTCTCGATGACTTTGGCTGGGAATGGGAGGAGCGAGAGGGGGCGGTAGTTTTTGAGTTCGGTGGGGTCAGCTGTGGGTTTTTTCAGAAGGGCGCGGAGTTCGGCGTGTTTCCAGCTTTCCGGGAAGGTGGCGGTGTTGAAGGAGCAGTTGATGACGTCTCGGAGGTGTGGTGCTATGATGGAGTCAGCTTTGTTGAAGATGTGATCAGGGCAAGGTCAGTGGGGGATCCTGAGTGGATGGAGTTCATCAGGCGGATGGTGTCCTCCATGGAGATTGGGTTCCAGTCATTGAGGGTGCTTAAGGGGGGTGAAGGTTCGGCATGCGGTTGGGATGGTTTGTGTCCGGTTTGGTTGTCGAAGCTGTTGTGGATGTCTGCGATTTTGTCGTGGAAGAACGAGGCTAAGGAGTCGCAAAGGGATTGAGAGGGGGTGATGTCGTTGGAGTTGGCAGTGGGGTTGGTAAATTCTTTGACGATGTTGAATAATTCCTTGCTGTTGTGGGCGTTGTTGTCAAGTCTGTCTTTGAATGCGGCTTTCTTGGCTGTTCGGATCAGTTGGTGGTGTAAACGGGTGGCGTTTTTGAAGGTGTCCCTGGTGCTATTGTTTAGGTCTTTTTTCCAGGCCTTCTCAAGGGAGCGACAAAGTTTCTTGGATTTCTTAAGATCATCGTTGAACCAGGGGGCGATTTTGCTGCCTAGTTTGATTTGACGTTTTTTCAAAGGTGCTAAGTTGTCGGCGCTGTTGGTTAGCCATTGAGTGAGGTTAATGGCTGCTTGGTTGGGATCCGATGAGTGGGCAGGAAGGTTTTGAAGAAGCGATGAGGAGATCTGGTCGATGGTGATTTTGTTCCAGTTTCTTCTCAGAGTAGGTTGAGGATGGTTGTGGGTTGTGGTTTTTTTGTAGACAAAGTGAACGCAGCTGTGGTCCGTCCAGTGGAGAGTTGTGGTGTGATTGAAGGAGATATGTTTGCTGGCGGTGAAGATAGGGTCGAGTGTGTGTCCTGCATAGTGGGTGGGGGTGTTAACTAGTTGTTTGAGTCCGAGGTTAGCAAGATTGTCCAAAAGGGTGGTGGTGTTGTTGTCGTTGTTCTTTTCTAGATGGAAATTGAGGTCTCCCAGTAGAATGTATTCTTCTGAGGGGAGGGCGTGTGGGGTGATGAAGTCAGTGATGTCTTCACTGAATTGTGCACGGGGTCCTGGTGGCCTGTAGAGGAGGGTGCCTCGGAGTGTGGTCTTGGGGTCGGTGTGGATCTGGAAGTGGAGGTGTTCGGCGCTGGCGAGGTTGACGTCTGAGCTGATTGAGATGCGAATGGAATTCTTGTGGACGATAGCGATGCCTCCTCCTGTTTTTTGATTGGTGCGGTCTTTTCGGATGATCTTGTAGCCTTCCGGGATGGCAATGGTGATGTCTGGAGCTGAAGAGGCGTTCATCTAGGTTTCTGTCAGGAAGGCGACGTCTGGAGAGATGGTGTCTAGTAGATTCCAAAGGTCGATGGCATGTCTATGGATCGAGCGGGTGTTAAGCAGGATGCATTTAAGGTGGTTGGTGTCGGGTCTCTGTTTGGTGTTTGTGGAAGTGGACTTGGTCTTGGTGCCGTCAAACTTGCAGGAGTTGCATGTAAAGGGTCCATGGGTCTGTCCAGGTGCAGCTTGGGCGCAGTTGGGGAGACGGCCGGGGTTCAGTGCTAAGAGGGTGGAGGCGTCGTAAGTAAGGCGGGTGGGCTGGGCATAGCGGGGACCAGGGGGTTTGGCGCTGGGCGCGGGCCAGGTGCGGACGGGCGAAGACGGGCTTACCTTTGGCGCACCTTCGGCGCGGCCGCAGTGCGTGGACGCTGCGCGTTGGGACATCAGTCTTACATGGATGGTGGAGGAGACCTCAACGCCCCAGTGGGCGTTGAGGTCTCGCCTTGTAGGCGTGTGCAATGTTGCACGCTGGTTACCGTAGTCCCACTGTTTGTATGTCCAAGTGGGTGCTCCTGGACGCCATCCATTAATTTTTTTTTAACCCCAGTGGGTTTGATGAAAGATAAAAGGCTGGCCCCCTTGCCAGTAGCCGGGTGTGGCCTTTCCCCAGAGGGCAACCTTTCTTTTTCACAAATTTAGCGGCCAGCTCGGTCGCGGAAGGGCCCCGCCGCAGAGACAGCGGATCCTGGGTTGCTGATGCAGAGACCCGGCGGGACCGGGTTGTACCCAAATGTGAGTGACTGTGCTACTGGCAAGGGGGCCAGCCTTTTATCTTTCATCAAACCCACTGGGGTTAACATTGTTTTTTTAATTCGACCAACACTCGAAAAACATTTAAAAAGACTGCCTTTTTAAATTAATGGACCGTTGTCCTTCTTCAGTGTTCTAGCCATGTTTGAAAAGACTAACGAACCCACCCCAGAAACCATGCATATGATTAAGAGGTAATTGACCTAGAAACGCGTTATGCTGCCCTGCTTGTGAATATCTCCTTGCCTGGAAGTAAAGAACCTTGAACATGCTGGTGTGGTCGGTCATTGCGCTGCTGATGGCTGTGCGTAGTTCCTGTTGGATATATATATATGTGTATATATATATAAATATATTACCTACTGGCGGTCGCCAGTAGGTATATATAGTTAGGATTTTTTCTCTATGGGATTTTTGAAAATTCTATGTCTAATAACTTTGGCGTTTGTGGACGGAATTGGCTGAAATTTCAGGAAAATGGAACATTTTGTTTCTGAGCAGCCCCTGAAAATTTGGGGGGGTTCGTCAAGGGGGGGCCGAGAAAAAAGGGGGGTCCCAAAACGCGTTTTTCCCATGTTAATTTCCATAGGGCGGTTGGCCTCACTTTTAGCCCGAACGGCTGAATGGATTTGCATGAAACTTGGCAAAATTGTAGGGACTGTTAGCCCGATGTGCCTTTGCTAGGTCTCAATATATGTGCTCCAGTGGATTTTGATAAATTAACGTTAAAAAAAATATATATCTGTACCAGCGCTCCGGGTAGCGCTCCGGTTCGCGTACTTGACGCGTAACGGAACTTCGCGAAGCGAAGCTGATTGGCTCTCCGGTGTGTGTCAACATTCTAAACAGTCCGGAGCGGCCGCCATCTTGTCTCTTGGTAGGATCGAGAGACAAGAGGAGGCCAAAACAAAGGGGGAAATGACCATAAGGGGGCATAGTAGATCCTCCCTCACCCTCTAGGTTTGATGTGGAGGCTTTAAAAGGGCCCCGCGGGGCAAAAAATAAATAAATAAATAAATATCGTTTTTTTGCATGGGGAGCGCCCGGTACGCTTTTGTGCAATGGGCGGTGGTAATCTAAATGATGAGGGGGGGGGGCAGCGTTCAAAGCACATCAGCGTGCATAAACATGAAAATGTTTTTATCTACCACGTACTTGACTTATCTCTAGCTTTATTAATACAATAATCAATAATGAAAAATCGACATCAATAGGGTTGTCCGTATTCCCAGTCAGTACCCCTCCCCGCCCGCCATGTGCACAAAGACCGCATACATCCCCCATAACGTCAAGGCTAAGTAACTAGAACGTCATAAGGAGTTGCAAGTCGCTCCCATACTGGCGCCATTTTGGTCGAGGCCAGGCAGGTCCAGAGTATAGTTCAATGTCTCCAATAAGTAGCGGCAGGACCAGAATCCATTTCGGCAGTTCTGGCTTCGTCATTACGAGCACTAAAAAACAAGACATTCTGGGCAATACCACCCTTGACGCAGCCCTTTATTCTACAAGATGGTGTCTTTCAAAAGCCAGGGGTATAGGAGTATGTAACAAGCGAGCCATTTAATTGAAAAAACTAAACGTGACAAACGGTTGCAGGATCAGTGAAGGTTGATTTTATAATTGAAAGTATAACAGGGTCAGTTACAATAAAATCGTTCATACGCACACCATGGGCGAGTATCATGGGTAACATTATTTCGAAGCTTTATTAATACAATAATCAATAATGAAAAATCGACATCAATAGGGTTGTCCGTATTCCTAGTCAGTACCCTTCCCCGCCCGCCATGTGCACAAAGACCGCATACATCCCCCATAACGTCAAGGCTAAGTAACTAGATCGTCATAAGGAGTTGCATGTCGCTCCCATACTGGCGCCATTTTGGTCGAGGCCAGGCAGGTCCAGAGTATAGCTCAATGTCTCCAATAAGTAGCGGCAGGAACAGAATCCCTTTCGGCAGTTCTGGCTTCGTCATTACGAGCACTAGAAAACAAGACATTCTGGGCAATACCACCCTTGACGCAGCCCTTTATTCTACAAGATGGTGTCTTTCAAAAGCCAGGGGTATAGGAGTATGTAACAAGCGAGCCATTTAATTGAAAAAACTAAACGTGACAAACGGTTGCAGAATCAGTGAAGGTTGATTTTTTAATTGAAAGTATAACAGGATCAGTTACAATAAAATCGTCCATACGCACACCATTGGCGAGTATCATGGGTAACATTACTTCGAAGCTTTATTAATACAATAATCAATAATGAAAAATCGACATCAATAGGGTTGTCCGTATTCCCAGTCAGTACCCTTCCCCGCCCGCCATGTGCACAAAGACCGCATACATCCCCCATAACGTCAAGGCTAAGTAACTAGAACGTCATAAGGAGTTGCAAGTCGCTACCATACTGGCGCCATTTTGGTCGAGGCCAGGCAGGTCCAGAGTATAGTTCAATGTCTCCAATAAGTAGCGGCAGGACCAGAATCCCTTTCGGCAGTTCTGGCTTCGTCATTACGAGCACTAGAAAACAAGACATTCTGGGCAATACCACCCTTGACGCAGCCCTTTATGCTACAAGATGGTGTCTTCCATTCAGAAAATATTGTTGGCAGCATTTTGAAAGGAAAGATAAACGGCCGTTCTCCTAGTGAGTCTCACATTGTTACATTTATGAAGAATGTTGAAGAGTAGTATGTTGAAAATCTGAAGCCATCGTTCTACAAACTCTCAACCAGCCTTGGATGGAAAAATCCTGAAGAATGTACAAACTGAAAACCAGTTTTTGTCTGCATAGCATCAGCAGCAACACTTGAGTCAGCTTTGTGTGAAGCCGCCATCTTGATCCAATCAATACCGTCCCCCTGCACACATTCAGGGACCAGGCCGCATTGCGAGGGCACCGCAAGACGTGTCTTCAGGTCAAACGGATTGTGGGACAAGGTCCAGAATGAAGAGTCACCAAAAGGCAAAAAGTTCCGCCGGACTCCGGGAGCCGGCCGCCTATGTCGGGGGCGATCTCAGGCCACACCAGGGTAACAAGACTTGGGGATGGGGCAGGAGCCAAGCGCCCCCTCCCAGTCCACGCCACCACACCGCCCCTCGGGGGCCTACGTCAAGCGGTTCAGGGAGGCACCGCAGGCAGCGGTTCTTCAGATCAGTGGCTCTCACCGGCAAGGCTCCCCTCTGTCAGCAGCAATCGTTGGCGCTGTGGTTGCGGCCGTAGGCCCCGCTTAGTCAACGCCCCGGCCTCTCCATGTCGTAGGCCGCAAGAGTGGGTGCAACTCAGCTGGATGGCGGGTGAGACGCTGTAGCCGCAAGAGTAGGCGAAACTCAACTGGCCGAGTGAGGCACTGTGCCGCAAGAGCGGGCGGAACTCAGCTTGCCGAACGAGGCACTGTGCCGCAAGAGTGGGCAGAACTCAGCTGGCCGAGTGAGGCACTGTGCCCCAAGAGCAGGCGGAACTCAGCTGGCCGAGCGAGGCACTGTGCCGCAAGAGTGGGCGGAACTCAGCTGGCCGAGCGAGGCACTGTGCCGCAACAGTGGGCGCAACTCAGTTGGCCGAGCGAGGCACTGTGCCGCAAGAGCGGGCGTAACTCAGGTGGCCGAGCGAGGCACTGTAGGTCTTCCTCTCACAAAGATGAAAGTCAGAGTGAGGAAACAAGGAGGGGTTTTCATCATTTGGGACAAAAAAATAGTTCTAAACCAATGAAAAGTGTCATTTTTAGGTCACATGACCTAGCCTTACATCATTAGGAAACCAAAAGTGAAATGAAGCAATGAAAAGTTTTATTAACAAGTCACATGACCTGTTATGCTTACGTTACGCGCTCCGCGCCGCGCCCCGGATCGCTTCCGGGAAGCTGCGCTTCGCGCATCGGGTGCGCTAACGCGGCGCGTCATATGACGCATTACGCGACAACGCGATACTACAGTGTTTCTGGATGTTTCAGACTGAAGCTGGCGTCAGCATGAGAGCACCTCGTGGCTACGTCGTGACCGTTCCGCGAGCAATCATGGCAGTCGCTCCCCACCGGAAGTCTGCGGGAGTCGGGGGCCCCGGTGACTCTTGTAGAATCTTCAAGGCTGAGGGGACGCTTTTGGGAATGGGGCCCATGCCCTAGCAGTCAAGCGTCCGAGTTCCAGGGTTGCCCAGAGCCATCCTTGCAGGCCAGGCCCAAGTCTGTGGAGCCGACTGCCATTTCGTGAGCTCCGTGGCAGCCGCCTGTCGCTGTACCGCAAGAGTGGGTGCAATTCAGCCGGATGGCGGGTGAGACGCTGTAATAGCAAAAGCAGGCGCAACTCAGCTGGCCGAGAGAGGCACTGTGCCGCAAGAGTGGGCGTAACTCAGCTGCCGAGTGAAGCGCTGGGGTGCAGCTGAGAAACCTCCACCTGGGGAGGTGGGGGAGGCTCGTTCGCGCCGCCTCTCCCTTCCAGTGCACCCCACGCCATCTCCTGGCGCAGGTATATGTGATGGTCGGACCAGGGCACCGCAGGACGTGTCTTCAGGTCAAACGGATTGTGGGACAAGGTCCAGAATGGAAGAGTCACCAAAAGGCTAAAAGTTCCGCCGGACCCCGGGAGCCGGCCGCCTACGTCGAGTGAAGCGCTGGGGTGCAGCTGTGAAACCTCCACCTGGGGAGGTGGGGGAGGCTCGTTCGCGCCACCTCTCCCTTCCAGTGCACCACATGCCATCTCCTGGCGCAGGTATATATGATGGTCAGACCAGGGCACAGCAGGACGTGTCTTCAGTTCAAACGGATTGTGGGACAAGGTCCAGAATGGAAGAGTCACCAAAAGGCAAAAAGTTCCGCCGGACCCCGGGAGCCGGCCGCCTATGTCGGGGGCGATCTCAAACCACACCAGGGCAACAAGACTTGGGGAGGGGGTAGGAGCCAAGCGCCCCCTCCGAGTCCGTGCCACCACACCGCCCCTCGGGGGCCTACGTCAAGCGGCTCAGGGAGGCACCGCAGGCAGCGGTTCTTCAGATCAGTGCTCTCACCGGCAAAGCTCCCCTCCGTCAGCAGCGATCGTTGGCGCTGTGGTTGCGGCCGGAGGCCCCGCCTAGTCAACGCCCCGGCCTCTCCATCTCGTAGGCCGCAGAGTAGTCGGGGAGAAATCCCGGGAACGGCAGCATGTATTTGGATCGATGTTGCAGCAGGCTGCCATGTAAATAGTTATTTAATAAAACGTTTTACCCTGTTACTTTGCTGGTGTGTTGTATATATTTATAATATTTGCATAGGGTTTGTCGTTATTTTGGGCGGGGTGGGCGGCGGAGCCGAGCTGTCTTGCAGCCATCATGGCGTCGAGCTCGGTTCCTCTCACTAGTTTCATATTTCTCATGAGGGGTTGTTCCTAATGTTTCTATTTTAGCGAGGTCAAAAGGAGATCCCATTAGTGGCCTACTGATTTTGCTTGATTCCTTTTGTTTTTTCTAACGATTTTTCACTATCTGCAAAGACTAAACAGAGTATTGCCACTCTGTGCTTGTTTGTAAATAGAGAATGAACCAAAGAGAAGCAATTCCAAAACAGTAAATGCTTGGATAACAATCAATCAAATGGAGAGGGAAGCAGGCACGACGGATTACAACGGGGGCAAAGGCCTGCGTTACCTACCCTTCACTATCTGCAAAGAGAGAATACTCCTAAAAGAAAAGAGGGGGGGGGCAGCGTTCAAAGCACATCAGCGTGCATAAACACGAAAATGTTTTTACCTACCACGTACTTGACATTTTAAAGCTTTTGATATTTGCTAATAAAAACCATTGAAATTCACTGAAAAAAACATAGGTTATAGACCATATATAGTTAGGAATTAGCATTTACAAAACCTTGAAAATTCACTGAAAAAACCATGGGTTATAGACCATATATAGTTAGGAATTAGCATTTACAAAACCTTATTTTACTCACACAAAACCATTGAAATTCCATATATAGTTAGTTGCACTAACTATATATCGCGCACCCGCAATCCACTGCTGATGATGTTATTGTTATTGTTATTGTTATTGTTATTTTTGATTTGTAGCGCGCCCAATCACCTACAGGTCTCTAGGCGCTCGGAAATCGATGGTAAGAACAATAACTTAGCAAAGACAGAAAAGCAGCCATTAATCTATATTGCGCTCATGGATCTTCTAAACAGCAATGTTTTTAACACCCGTCTAAAACGTAGGATATTCTCTTGCCTGCGCAGCGGCTCAGGTAGTGCGTTCCACAGCTGCGGAACTAGCACAGAGAAGGCTCTCCCTCCCTTAGTTACCAGTTTGTACCGGGGACAGACCAGTAACTGAGAGTCTGAAGATCTTAAAGATCTCAATGGGCTATACACCGCCAGGCGATCCTTGATATAGGCAGGTGCCAAACCATAGATTGCCTTATGAGCTATACACAGATTCTTAAATTCTGCTCTCTCTTTAATAGGGAGCCAGTGCAAGCTCTGTAGCAGGGGAGATGCTTTCGATCGTCTTGGTAGTCTAAAAATAAGACGTGCAGCATCGTTCATAACAACCTGTAGCCTATATATCAGAGTTTTAGGCAGGCCAAGATAGAGGGCATTTCCGTAATCTATCCTCGAGATCACGGTGGCTGCTACGATTGAGCGCATCATGGATTGGGAGAGAACGGGGGCTAGCTTACGTAGCTGCCGGATGATGTTGGTGCAGCTTCCCACCACCGAGGAGATCTGACTGACCATCGATAAATCACAGTCCAGTTTGATCCCCAAACTCTTTACATTCAGGCTAGGTTTTGGAGCCGGGCCTAACTCCGCGGGCCAATAGAGGTCTCCCCATGGGGAGGTGGCAGATGGAATCACCAATACCTTGGTCTTGTCTGGGTTGATTTTCAAGAGATTTCCCGTCATCCATTGGACCGTGTACCTCAAGATGTTCTGGGTTTGGAGTTGTGCGACACTTGTGTTATCGACACTCAGCAACAGCTGAGTGTCGTCCGCATAGTTAAATACTGTGCAGCCCATGCTCGCCAAAGAAGCAATCAGAGGTTGCAGGTAGAGATTAAATAGAAGTGGGGACAGGGCCGAGCCCTGAGGCACCCCACATTCTAACGTCCCCACCTCAGAGATTTCATCCCCAAGTTGTATCCTTTGGGTCCTTCCCGAAAGGAAGGATTGCAACCATCTGAAGGCCCGGCCTTTGATACCAAAGTCACTCAGCCTCTCCAGAAGCAACGCATGGCTGACGGTATCGAACGCCGCTGAGAGGTCTAACAAAATCAGGGCGCTCGGTTTCTTACCGTCAGCCAGACCTCTCAATTCATCCAGCACCGAGAGCATCACCAACTCGGTGCTGTGATGGGCTCGAAACCCTGCCTGTCGTTCATGAAGTAGGTGGTGAGACTCCAGGTACACAGACAGGGATCTTAATACATGTTGTTCCAGTATTTTTGAGAGGAATGGCAGCTGAGAGATAGGCCTATAGTTCTTTAGCACAGCAGGGTCTGCGCCTGGTTTCTTTAACAGGGGTCTTACACGTGCTTCCTTGAGCTCAGCTGGTATATGCCCTGTCTCCAAGGATCTATTAAGGAGGAAGATGATGCGTTCCTCCAGCAGAGGGCGGGCTAGCTGAAAGACTCTTGGTGGACACGGATCTGCTGGAGATCCGGATTTGATTCTACCCATCAACTGTTCCAGACTCAGTGTATCAATCTCTGGAAACAGTGTGATGGTACAGTCAACCGATTTATGAGGGGCTGTAGGCATGGCCATCCCATTTGCCATGCCACTTTTTATCTCTTGGATAATGGTTCTCACTTTCTCCAAGAAATATCCCTGAAAGTCACATATTACATCATTCATGACATGGTCAGTGACATCACTGATGACATCACTGATGACATCTCAAATGACATCACTGATGACATCACTGATGACATCTCAAATGACATCACTGATGACATCACTGATGACATCTCAAATGACATCACTGATAACATCTCAAATGACATCACTGATAACATCACTGATGACATCTCAAATGACATCACTGATGACATCTCATTTGACATCAATGGTCACATCACTGATGATATCATTCATGTGACAATACAATGCATCTCCTCACACTTTAATATAACCTCTGTTACACCCAGTGTTAAATACAGAATATAATTTTTTAAACCATTGACACACCAATACTAGTTACTACATACGCACTCACTGATTCCTACGTCTACACACACATTCACTCATTCACCCATACAATCATTGTTGGACTTGGCCCTTAGGGCAGGTTCACCCCTAGACTTTTTGCCTTTAAATGGTGACCTGGTGATGGTGATTTTTGGGTTCTGCGCACTTTCACTGTGTCCCAGTGGAAAGTGCGTGTGCACTTTAAGTGCGTGGAGTGAGATAGGCCTGCCCTCCCATAGGAATGCATGGGGAATGTGTGTGTCCCTGGTAGTTCCTGATGCGTGGGGTGTACAGGCTCGAGTCTGGTATGTGTGGACTCGTGTGATTGAATGCTGCAAAATGGTGTATGTGGCATGTATGTGTCTAGTGGGGAAGCGCCACTTCTAGACATGGCTATGTGTGTGCTGTGAAGGTGCTGGCGTGTGATTGGCTGGAGCTGGCTGGCATGCCAGGCTCCAGGAAGTCTGGATGGGTCTGCCCGGTGGTGAGTGGGAGATTAGCATGCTGATGGCTGGGGAGGAGTGTACCTGTGTCCTGAATGAGGCTGGGTTTTCCCCTGACAATGCTGGCTCCGCCCCCCTGTGGTGCGTCTAATGACCCAAGCCCTGCCAGTGAATAGAGAGGGTGGTTGAGGTAAACAGAGTACTCACGAACCAGCTGCGACTGGTTCTGCCCCCACCCTGCACCTTCAGACAAAGGAATGTACTGTATAAAAATGGGGCTGTGTCCCCACAGAAGTTGTTCTCTTCCAGGATCCTGAGGGGGCTGCTGCTGCTGTCGCTGGGCCAGAGGACCGCCACTTGGAGTGTCTCCCTGCCTGGAGACCCAGTGAGCTGGCTCTGGGCCCAGCCTTGCCCCCCTGCCTGCCTACAAGGACTTTTGCTGGACTTGTGGCCTCCAAGCGCCTGGAAGCGCTTTGTTTCTCCCTTAAGCGCTGGGAGCGCTTGATTTCCCCTGTAGAGCGGAGGGAGCGCTTTGTTGGGCATCTAGCGCAGGAAGCGCTGTATTTGTATGCCCCTAGAGCTTGGAAGCGCTTTATAGTCCTCACAGCGCCTGGTAGCACTTTATGGTGTGCTAACGCTTGGGAGCGCCGGGTTTTTATCCTTAGCGCTTGGGAGCGCTTTATCTTCGCAGCCGGTGCCCACCCGGCAATGGGGACAGACGTACGCCTCGCATCAACGCGCCCCGAGTGCGCTGGAAGCGTACTCACCAGCTGCATCGCCTCTGATCCTGCGAGCCGTACCGGCGTGTTGTGACCGGCCTGGCACGACTCGCATTACGCTGCGAATTGAGGGAGGTTCGCATCGTGCGCCTGAAGGTATCATTTGCCGCACCTTGTCCCAAAGGCCGTGCCGCACAGGGGTGCGCCTCGAGCTGTGTCTGCTGTGTGTGTGCCCCTACGCCTGAAGGTACGAGTCGCACAAGCTTGGTGCGACTCGTACGCCTGGTTGGCTTCTGGTGTACGCATCTCACGCAAGATGCGTGAGATTTGGTGGGGCCTTGTCCCGGTGATAGTACGGGACGCACGGAAGCGCTATTAGGCGTTCCGGCCTCAAACGCACAAAGCAGCCAAGCGGGAGAGAGTGCCTGCAACCCGGTGACACCGGTTTTTGAGACCTTCATACAAATTTTGAAGCCCTAAGCAGCGCCTGAAACCCAGTGAAGCCGTTTGAGAGCCCAGAGAGGCTCACAGCGCCGCAGTGTCTAGTTCAGAGCCACGAGGGCTCAGGGGGCATTTTCTCCTGTGGAAAAGCAGCCCCAGAAGGCAGAGGGCTGCTCCCACCTTGCCCACGTGGTGTGAGGAGCCCAGAGAGGCTCAGGGGCCCATGTGTGTATTTCGAGTCCCCCCCCCCCACTAGGGATTCCAACACCGGGGGCATTGGTTCTCTTGAGTCCAGGAGGGACTCCAACGACGCCCCCCTTTTTGTTCTTGAGCCCTGAGAGAGGCTCAGCAGCGCCCCATTTGTTTTAAGAGCCCAAGGAGGCTCCTGATGGGCCAGTCCTTGGTTTAGAGCCCAGAGGGGCTCAGGGGACAGTCGGTTGGCCAGAGCCTGCGAGGATCCAGTGTTGGCCCAAGCATTGTCTGCACAGCTGCCCAGCACTTTGTGGGCAGCTGCCACGTTTAGGCCCCTGACTTTGGGACAGTTCTGGTGTTCCTGCCTATGGACAGTCACAGGTGGTGACTTGTGAGTTTGGCGCCATTGTTATTGTTCTGCACCTCTGAATGTGTTTTTATGCGTCATGTGCCTTGTTTTTACACCTCTGAATGTATTGTTGATGCATCATGTGTTTTCCTCCCTTACACCTCTGAATGAATGTTATGCATTGCATCATGTGTTATGTTCTTACACCCCTACAGGTAGTGTGATATGTAGGTGGTTGTTTTCTCCCTAGTACAGGTGGTGCTAGTGAGGTCCTGTTACCAGTGATTACTGGTTGTGTGCTCTATTTTTATATTTTGTGCTACAGTGATTTACATTCTAAGTGCTATTTCTGAAAGTGTTACTTCTGATTCCTGACAGTGGTCCAGGTGACCCTGTCTTGTACATATCCCCTGTAAATTCTGCCCGTGCCTCTGGCACATTGTAAAGTGTGTGTTTTATCTAATGTGTTTTGGTGTAATACAAAGGCTATTTTTATATAACCTTGTGTGGAGTTTCCTTTGTGGTGGGCCTTTGGGTGTTGTTGCTGGGGTGCGTGCGCAAATACTTAACTCACATCGCCTCCAAGTTTAGCCTTGCTGCTCGCGCCACGTTACCTAGAGGGTGAGCAGGGGTTATCTTGGCGTGTAACTCCCTTGCCCTGACTTGGGAGTGGTGGTCTCTGACTGACTTTGGCGCAAGCCCTGGCCAGCCAGGGATCCCATTTCCAACATTGGCGGCAAGCGGTGAGGATAAGGATTTGTGTTTGCGTTGTACCACAGTGGTAACGGGCCATACTACAAAACTCTGCATTTTAGATGACCACATTTTAGGGGATTGTTTTTGAAGTTTCATATTTTCTTCTCCTGAAGGTATCATTGTGTAATTGTGTCAGTACATTTGTCCCCCGCCGTGCGCCCAGAGTCGGTACCTGTGTCACTTGTGGTCAGGTTGAGGAATCAGGGGTGGTAGAAACTGCCTTACCAGTCCGAGGGGAGGGTTGTGTGTGGATGAATGGCGTGTGGCACTAGGCAAGTGAGTGTGAGTTCCCTGGGATAGAGAGCTTGCTGATACCTTGTGAATTGTGTAGTCCTGTGTTAGCTCAGACCCCTAGGTTCCCTGTGTAATCTTTTCACCAGTACGTCTGCCAGAATGGAGCCTGCTTTTGATTTCTGTGATCTGTTTGGATACAGTATGGGAGAGTTGGTAAGGTTCTGTGAAGAGAGAGACATAGGGGTGGATGAGTCAGACACTCAGTCCGAACTTAGGAGCAGCATGATCCTATGGCAAAAGGGTCAGTGGGATCTTGAGCGCAGTGAGGAAAGGGCCCGGGCTTCACACCAGGAGGGTGGTGGGTCTGTGGGGAGCCCTGAAGATTCAGAAGAGGAGGAAGAAGATGACAGCACAGGGACGCCAGCAGATAGTGAGGACCCCATAGATAGGGAGTCCCTTGCTGGGTCCAGTGTAGGAGGCAGCGCCTCATCCCTTTACCTGTCCCCAGAGGAGCTGGAAGATAGGAGGAGAGAAAGGGAGCACCAGCTGGCTTTAGAAAAGCTCAGGTTGGAGCATGCCCAGGCTATGGCACAGCTGGGTGTTAGAAAGCAACAGCTGGAGGTTAAGAAGCAACAGCTAGAGACTGAGAGGGTCTTAGCGCAAGAAAGGATAGAGGAGGCTGAGAGGACCTCCACCAGAGGCAAAGTAGCTCTGGAGGGTAGACTATCCCCTGCGCGCAGTGTTGAGTTTCTGGGCTCCCCAGGGAGGGTTGAGTCCAGTGGTGGCAGCTATATAGAGCCCAGTGCGAGCAGTCCCAGTCCCAGTTCCCCCAGTATGGTACCTGTTTCCCAGGAAGAGGAGTATAGGTTGAAATTCAGGGGCAGTAGGAAGCTGCCTCACCAGTCTTGGGAAGATTTTGAGGACGAATGTTGTGGGACACTGTTTAATTGGGTAAAGGTTCACACGGAAGATGATTTTGACATCTTTTTTGATCTGATTGTCAAAGAGCACCTGCTCAGTTGTTGTTCACCAGGGTTGCGCACACACCTGTTGGGGTGTGGATTGTCTGACGCATGTGAGCTTGCAGATGAAGCAGACCACTGGGAAAGGGCTAGAGGTTCTCTAGAGTCATTGGTGAGTGACTCCAAAAGTAGTGGTTCAGGGATCTTCCAGCCCAGCGTGGTGGAAGAGGCTCAGTGTAGCCCAGCTAGGTCCCAGGATAGCGAGGAGGGTGTAGGGGCTCACTGCCTGGCTCAGTGGAGCAGGAGTGAGGGGGAGACCGAGGTTCCCCAGACGCCCGAAGCCCTGCCTCAGGACTTGGATGGTTTCTGTAGGGAACACCAGGTTGGGGACCTAGGCTGTCCTGTTAGTCCATTTGAGGAGGATCTCCTAGTGAGTAGAAGACCTGGAGCGTCTGTAACCAGAGCTCCTGTGGTTCTAGAGGCTGGCAGTACCGCTCCGGTAGGGAGGGTACAGGAGTCCAGCGTGAGGAGTGATTGGGGGATGAGTTTCCCAGTGGATGCACCAGTGGACCAGGGACTAGCCAGTTGGGCTAGATCTTCTTGGGGGGACCCGGGTGGTGCCATTTCTGGTCTGGGGGATCGTCACGCACTGTCAGGTGGACAGGGGACGGGAGATCTGCGCCAGACAGACAGTCACACAACAGATGTGTCATTTGTTAGCCTCAGGGGGATTGTGTGTGAGTCCCCAGAAGTCCTGGAGTGCCAGTCAATTGTTCCACCGAAGGTTTTAGACCAGAGGTTGGGAGGCGAGGTTCAGGTTCAGCCTGACCTGAAGGGTAGGACGACAGTAACCAGTGTCCTGACCGGTTCTTCTTCCAGAGGAACTTCTCCAGTTGGGAGAGGGCAGACCTCTGGAAGGGGGTGCAGAGGGTGGGAGAGCCCACCTCTGACCCCGGTGCAACCTGAGTGGATAAGCCCTGGGTTGGAATGGCGTTCTAGGCGTACCCCTCGTCGGAGGTGGAGGAACCCTAGAAGAAGAGGTAGGGGGAGGAGAGCATTCCCCGAGACTCCTGGTCCGCCTGAGGTTTAAGGCCCTAGGCTGGAGAACCAGTGGCAGTCTATTCCTGTCTTGCAGACAGGAAGAGTGGAGAATGGCTCCTATGTGCCAGGGGTTACTACCCCCCGCTCTGCGAATAGGCAAGGACCGGTGGCACCTGGGTGGCCCAGGGCCTGGTCCTGGCCGCGGACAACTTGGGAGTACCAGTGGGGTAGCCCAGTTGGTCCAGACAGTGTGTTGAGAAGGAATCCCATGGGTTCACCGTGGCGTAGAACAGGAGGGTGTCCCTGCAGTTGTGGGCCCGCGTCCGTGTTCTATCGCCCCAAGCAGGGAAGTCCATCACGGTGGTGATTGTTCTCCCCTGCGTTTTGGCTGCAAGGGGGTTGTGTTGGACTTGGCCCTTAGGGCAGGTTCACCCCTAGACTTTTTGCCTTTAAATGGTGACCTGGTGATGGTGATTTTTGGGTTCTGCGCACTTTCACTGTGTCCCAGTGGAAAGTGCGTGGAGTGAGATAGGCCTGCCCTCCCATAGGAATGCATGGGGAATGTGTGTGTCCCTGGTAGTTCCTGATGCGTGGGGTGTACAGGCTCGAGTCTGGTATGTGTGGACTCGTGTGATTGAATGCTGCAAAATGGTGTATGTGGCATGTATGTGTCTAGTGGGAAAGCGCCACTTCTAGACATGGCTATGTGTGTGCTGTGAAGGTGCTGGCGTGTGATTGGCTGGAGCTGGCTGGCATGCCAGGCTCCAGGAAGTCTGGATGGGTCTGCCCGGTGGTGAGTGGGAGATTAGCATGCTGATGGCTGGGGAGGAGTGTACCTGTGTCCTGAATGAGGCTGGGTTTTCCCCTGACAATGCTGGCTCCGCCCCCCTGTGGTGCGTCTAATGACCCAAGCCCTGCCAGTGAATAGAGAGGGTGGTTGAGGTAAACAGAGTACTCACGAACCAGCTGCGACTGGTTCTGCCCCCACCCTGCACCTTCAGACAAAGGAATGTACTGTATAAAAATGGGGCTGCGTCCTCACAGAAGTTGTTCTCTTCCAGGATCCTGAGGGGGCTGCTGCTGCTGTCGCTGGGCCAGAGGACCGCCACTTGGAGTGTCTCACTGCCTGGAGACCCAGTTAGCTGGCTCTGGGCCCAGCCTTGCCCCCTGCCTGCCTACAAGGACTTTTGCTGGACTTGTGGCCTCCAAGCGCCTGGAAGCGCTTTGTTTCTCCCTTAAGCGCTGGGAGCGCTTGATTTCCCCTGTAGAGCGGAGGGAGCGCTTTGTTGGGCATCTAGCGCAGGAAGCGCTGTATTTGTATGCCCCTAGCGCTTGGAAGCGCTTTATAGTCCTCACAGCGCCTGGTAGCACTTTATGGTGTGCTAACGCTTGGGAGCACCGTGTTTTTATCCTTAGCGCTTGGGAGCGCTTTATCTTCGCAGCCGGTGCCCACCCGGCAATGGGGACAGACGTACGCCTCGCATCAACGCGCCCCGAGTGCGCTGGAAGCGTACTCACCAGCTGCATCGCCTCTGATCCTGCGAGCCGTACCGGCGTGTTGTGACCGGCCTGGCACGACTCGCATTACGCTGCGAATTGAGGGAGGTTCGCATCGTGTGCCTGAAGGTATCATTTGCCGCACCTTGTCCCAAAGGCCGTGCCGCACAGGGGTGCGCCTCGAGCTGTGTCTGCTGTGTGTGTGCCCCTACGCCTGAAGGTACGAGTCGCATAAGCTTGGTGCGACTCGTACACCTGGTTGGCTTCTGGTGTACGCATCTCACGCGAGATGCGTGAGATTTGGTGGGGCCTTGTCCCAGTGATAGTACGGGACGCACGGAAGCGCTATTAGGCGTTCCGGCCTCAAACGCACAAAGCAGCCAAGCGGGAGAGAGTGCCTGCAACCCGGTGACACCGGTTTTTGAGACCTTCATACACATTTTGAAGCCCTAAGCAGCGCCTGAAACCCAGTGAAGCCGTTTGAGAGCCCAGAGAGGCTCACAGCGCCGCAGTGTCTAGTTCAGAGCCACGAGGGCTCAGGGGGCATTTTCTCCTGTGGAAGAGCAGCCCCAGAAGGCCGAGGGCTGCTCCCACCTTGCCCACGTGGTGTGAGGAGCCCAGAGAGGCTCAGGGGCCCATGTGTGTATTTCGAGTCCCCCCCCCACGAGGGATTCCAACACCGGGGGCATTGGTTCTCTTGAGTCCAGGAGGGACTCCAACGACGCCCCCCTTTTTGTTCTTGAGCCCTGAGAGAGGCTCAGCAGCGCCCCATTTGTTTTAAGAGCCCAAGGAGGCTCCTGATGGGCCAGTCCTTGGTTTAGAGCCCAGAGGGGCTCAGGGGACAGTCGGTTGGCCAGAGCCTGCAAGGATCCAGTGTTGGCCCAAGCATTGTCTGCACAGCTGCCCAGCACTTTGTGGGCAGCTGCCACGTTTAGGCCCCTGACTTTGGGACAGTTCTGGTGTTCCTGCCTATGGACAGTCACAGGTGGTGACTTGTGAGTTTGGCGCCATTGTTATTGTTCTGCACCTCTGAATGTGTTTTTATGCGTCATGTGCCTTGTTCTTACACCTCTGAATGTATTGTTGATGCATCGTGTGTTTTCCTCCCTTACACCTCTGAATGAATGTTATGCATTGCATCATGTGTTATGTTCTTACACCCCTACAGGTAGTGTGATATGTAGGTGGTTGTTTTCTCCCTAGTACAGGTGGTGCTAGTGAGGTCCTGTTACCAGTGATAACTGGTTGTGTGCTCTATTTTTATATTTTGTGCTACAGTGATTTACATTCTAAGTGCTATTTCTGAAAGTGTTACTTCTGATTCCTGACAGTGGTCCAGGTGACCCTGTCTTGTACATATCCCCTGTAAATTCTGCCCGTGCCTCTGGCACATTGTAAAGTGTGTGTTTTATCTAATGTGTTTTGGTGCAATACAAAGGCTATTTTTATATAACCTTGTGTGGAGTTTCCTTTGTGGTGGGCCTTTGGGTGTTGTTGCTGGGGTGCGTGCGCAAATACTTAACTCACATCGCCTCCAAGTTTAGCCTTGCTGCTCGCGCCACGTTACCTAGAGGGTGAGCAGGGGTTATCTTGGCGTGTAACTCCCTTGCCCTGACTTGGGAGTGGTGGTCTCTGACTGACTTTGGCGCAAGCCCTGGCCAGCCAGGGATCCCATTTCCAACAATCATTCATACATACAATCACTCATCTTTACAAAACTATCATATGCACTCATACACCTATACAGACACTCACACTCTGCCACTCATCCATGGAGTTACTCACACACCTAGTCAGTCCTGTAAAGAATCAATCACACTTCCATTTTCTAATCTATACAGTTAAACATAGAGTACCTTACATTTTCAAACATATACTAACACATACTTACTCTCTTATACAATCATTGATACAAGAACACATTGATCTGCACAGAGTCACACATCTCCCAGCCAGCCAGCCACACACACACTCAGTCTCCCATACAAATACTTGGACAATCAATCAATAACCCATATAGTTACTCATATAGCTACTGATCAACACATGCAGCAGTTTACAGAACAACAGACATAATGATGCACAAATTAAGACAGTTTAGTCACTAACCCATGCATTCAGTGAGACACATTTAATCACTCACTCATACAGTCAGTCACGCACCTACTAAATCCTTCATCCAGACACTTCTACATCTACTCATTCTTCAATATGTAAAACATATTTAAACTTTACAGAAACACACAGTCACTGGATGATGTCATCAGTGATGTCATTTGAGATGTCATCAGTGATGTCATCAGTGATGTCACTGACCATGTCATGAATGATGTAATATGTGACATCATCAGCAGTGGATTGCGGGTGCGCGATATATAGTTAGTGCAACTAACTATATATGGAATTTCAATGGTTTTGTGTGAGTAAAATAAGGTTTTGTAAATGCTAATTCCTAACTATATATGGTCTATAACCCATGTTTTTTTCAGTGAATATATATATATATATATATATATATATATATATATATGTGTGTGTGTGTGTGTATATATGCTCCTTTGTTCGGTATGTTTCCTCCAGGCAGCCTGACCGCCGGTAGTGCCGCGTATGCTTTTTATCCAATCAAAGCCGCTTCCTGACGTCCCAAGAAACCACAGTACACCGGATTGCAGTTGGAAAAATGGGTTTATTTGACCAGCAGAGTCATAAAACATCAACGCGTTTTGGTGCCTGGCAGCACCTTTTTCATAGCGTTTTCTACATTGCACATCCATTTTTTATACTTTGTTCATACTTGTGTTTACATCAAGTTCATCAAACCCAAAAGAGGACTACCAATAGTGCATAGCAGCCATCTTTGAACATGTTTTGTAGTGCTACTTTTCACTGTAGTTAAGTTCATACTTAAATCAAATTAGAATTGCAATACATGTCAAAAAAATAATAAATGTTGCTGAGTTATAATCACTTAATATTTAACTAGAACTTAACAATCACAATACAATCCCCAATTTGGATGTATTAAACATGTTCCTGACTTAGTCTTATTTCACCAGGTAAGCAAAATTATGGCTATAAAAATAGGATCACCTTTTTTACAACTTTATATATAATATGTATTGTTTTTGCCCCAGTGGGCACACTGTTCACTACCGGTATCATCAGAATATAAATAATGATATTGCATCATACCATTTGGGTCTCATTATATATTAGTTATTAATGCCCCAGTGGGCACACTTGATGTCAGACAGTCAAAAATTATTTATTTCGATTAATAAAATTCATAAAAGAAAACAATACAAGAAAGACAATCCTCCACACATTAAAAAACTGAAATGACAGTCCACAAACAATTCTTAAAGTTCATATATATACACAAAAATTGCATCTGTTTTAAAATACATCAAGTATAATATCATGAATTTAAAATATTAGCATTTTTAAAAAGGAACCCTTAATCCATGGCTTTCCAGACAGTATAAAAAACATCAGACAATATAAAAGTTTGTAGCCATAAACCATGGTAGTTCCTCTAAAGTGAAAAACAGTTAAGAGGGTCTTTTTTATTTATCTGGGCTGCGGCCACCAAGAAACTAGCTACACTGTATGTGACCCAGACAGAGCTAAGCATTTGTTGGTGCATTACGGCGGGCCTTACTTGTATGAATCCCATTTCCCGCAAAATTGGTTTTAAGAATTTTTTACGCACCTCCAGGTAACGCTCACAAAACATTAACAAATGGAGTGTATCCTGGACAGAAAAAGTGTCACAGGAGCAAGGTGGGGCATCTTCTGGTTTCCCCCACTTGGGAAATAATCCCAACGTGAGATGGATAAGGTTAAACCGAAATCTCACCAGCAGAAAACGATGGAAGGGTTTGGTGACATACAGCAGGTAGGGTTCAATAGATGGACAGATAAATAAGCCATAAGTCCTCCTGACGAGTGGTTTTCTAAGTTCCTCCTCCTCCCTCTCAGCCTCCAACAACCTGAGAAAGCTATGTTTAATCCAGCATATGTCCTCCCTCTTGATGCACTGTGGTGAAGAATAGAGATCTGGTCGACCCAACCTGTCGCATGCCGCTCTAACATGCGCCAGCCAAGGGACCCTCTCCGCCTTCTCCAGGGCAACACAGTCCTTCAAAATCATGTGGTTAAGAGTGAGCTCCTCATTCAGCCAAGTTTTGGCCCAACAAATCAGCGGCCCCATCTTTAGTTGATCCGAGATATAACCCTGGCCCAATTCAGAATGTATTGAAAATGTGGGGGACGATTGTGGGAGTGATAGGAGAGATCTAAAAAACCTATTTTCTGCGATTTGTATGTTGGTCGTAGCTACATAATCCCAAATTGGCGCACCATAGGACGCTATCGCTAGGCACTTTGATTTATAAATCTTAAGTATAGCCTCCATGGGTCTTGCTCCCAGTCTCTTGGAGAAGTTCAAGAGGGCTGTGGTAGATCTTACAACTACATTACTCCTTAACTTCATTTGCGGGCCCCAGTTATCCCTCTCATCGAAAAGAACTCCCAGATAGGGGAAAGAAGACACCCTCGTCAGGACCGTTCCATTACATCTGAAGCTTTTCACCTTCACGTTCTTACTCTGCGCTCTGGCCACCATTACGTGGGATTTAATGGTTTTAACTTTAAAATTCAGGGCCTCCATGAAGCCGCCAAAATGGTCCAGCAGCCTCTGTAGGCCCTGGCCCGTGCGCGTCAGTAGAGCAGCATCATCCGCGTACCAGAGAACCGGGATACCCGATCCGCCTATACGCGGTGTGTCCAGTGAAGCCAAGCCCAGAGATTTTTCGAGGGCGTTAATGTAGATGGTGAAGAGAAGGGGGGCCAGTATACATCCTTGTCTTACCCCCCTGCCGGAGCTAAATATCCCGGTGCACCGACCTTCCCTCGTAACCCTGACAGAGGCCGACAAGTCCTGGTGAAGATGACCTAAAAAGTTCACCAAAGCTTCATCCAGGCTTAGATCGGGTAAAATCCTCCATAATTTCGAGCGGTTGACTAAGTCAAACGCTGAAGAAAGGTCCATAAAACCCAGATATAGATAACCATCCTTTGCGACTGTATATTTGCTGATAAGGAGGTGCAAATTTAGACATTGCTCCATGTTGCCCCGATGTGCTCTGAACCCGTACTGGAGGTTGGAGAGGACCCCCACACCTGCCAGCCAATTCCCCACTCTCTTCAGTATGACTCTGCCCATGATCTTAACGGCAGAGTCGAGCAGTGAGATTGGCCTATAACAGGTCGGGTCGCCTCTACACCCCTTCTTAAAAATGGGAACTATAATAGATGAGGTCCAGGATGGTGGAAAACCAGCAGTGGGCACCGCATTAAACACGTTGGTCAGGATTTTAGCCCACAATTGTGGCTACAAGATGTACAAATCTGCGGGGACCCCATCCGACCAGGAGCCTTGTGTTTAGTGGTCTCTCTGATTGCCCTTTCTACCTCATCCAGGTGAAACCTAACTGGTGTGTTATTCCCAAAAGGGGCTTTACCACCCAGTGAGGGGCCCCCCTGCTCAGTTTCATAAATGCCTTTGAAATGTAAAAGCCAACTGTCGTCGGGGATAACACAATCCATGTCCAGCATCTCCTGGTCCGAGAAAAAGGGCTGGTTTATGATAGCCCAAAACTTTCTGCTGTCCCTCAGCACATCCACAGATTGCAAATTTTCCCAGGCTTCCTCCTTAATTTGTCGCTTATGCTTGGCAATAGCAGATTTGTACTCCTTGCGGAGTTGTGCCACTAGTGCCCTATTCCTCGGCCTCTGTTTTAATGCCTCAAGCAGAGCACCATGGGTCTTAAAACAGTTTTTATCAAACCATTTATGGGCCCTCCTAATATGTCCCCCTTTACCACCCTCTAAATCCTTAGCTATCTGCTTGCACACCCCTACATAAGCTTCAACAACATCGGCTCCTGCAGCGGTGTCATCCAGGCAGACCGCCAGATTTGCCTCAGTTTTACTCGCTAACTCCTCAAAGAAGGCCTCTGGGACAAACATGTTCCATTTGATACGTCTCCCTTGGTCAGTGGATGACAGATCCTTCGGTGCCTCTCCACTTTGCTCCTTTTGGAGCCTACCAATCCCGAGGTCAACTGCCAGTAAGACCAGGTTATGGTCACTGAAAGTTAAAATCACTGCACCGTAGGCTGAGATTTTGTCCAGGGGACCAGGGGATAAAAAGATGTAGTCAAATAACCGAGTTTGCTCCACGTCCTATAAAGGTGGGTACTCTCGCCTCACCATTACCAACTCCTGGTTCAAATAAATTTATATGAGCTAGAAGGGCCTCAAGGGCCTCAAGGGCCTCTCCCTCTTTACTGTGCTCAAAGTGGGGCACCCCACCCGGGTGGTAGTCCACCATGAACATCATTATAACACTCCAATGGGCAAGGATGTATGTTAAAATCGCCCAAGAGCACCAACACTGGGGCAGGGGATTGTTCCTGTATATATGCTGACAAAAAATGCTCTAAATTGGTAAGGTGCTCATTATGTGATGAGCCCTCCCTTGAGTTATAAAAATTGATTATTAAAAATGTATGCTGGTCAGTGATAGTCCATTCAATTATCAGGAAGTTCACGGAATCAGTATGTAATTTTCTAAAATTCCCTGCAAGGTTTAGGGAAAAGAGTACAAGTAGCCCCCCATTAGGTCTTCCCGCTGTCCCCTGGACAGCAGGGACAGCAAAGCTAGCATAGCCATCCAGTGAAACACTGGGCGAAATATCCCAAGTTTCGTGGAAGGCAATGATCTTGTGTTGCCTAATGAACTCCAGCCATATAGGGTCAATTATTTTGGGTCTGATACCTGCCACATTCCAGGTCATACATTTGCAGATATGCCTCTGTTCTCCCACCTCAGTCCTCATCTCTGCAGGTCTGGGAGCTGGTCAATCGTTCGCCTCCCTTGGGGACAATGGAGAAAAACAATTAGTAAGACCTATCTCTACCGGTGATGGACCGCCCTGCGGTGTGTTAGAAAGTGTACACGACAGACCCCTATCCACCCTCCCAAAATGCTCCCGTGTAGGCCTCTGCACAATGTTGTTTGCCTGATGACATAGTAGCTGCTGTGTAATGCTGATAGGCCCCTCCTGAGATTGCACCAGGGACGGTCCAGGTGGTCCAATAGGTCCAATGGGCCTAACTGGGGGATAGAAGAACCCAAGAGGAAGAGGTCTAATGCCCTTATTCGTCAAGTCGGAGGCATCCCAGAACAATCTTTGAGCGCTGGCCTGATCATTAAAATTAACCACCACACAATCCCCTGGGATGCATTTTGGGCGCCACCCAATCCAACTAACCCTTCTTGCCATGATCACACTACTTGTAATATCTGTGCCACCACTGCAAAGCTGTGCACACCATTGCCTAGCCAGGGACATAATATCATGGGTTGTTTCGTTGAAGCCCGCCGTTGTGGAGGGAACCCCCATGAGAACTGTCACTAACGGAGCAGCCTCTGGTGGTAGCTGAAGGTGACGCTCCCTATGATAGCCCTGCCTGAAACCATCTCTACTGTTATCTATCCTATTACAGGCTCCAGACTTAGCGCTCCCACTCCCCTCCCTTATTGACCCCCCCACACAAAACTCCCACTGTGACCGTACTTTCATCCCTTAAATCTTCCCTGTCCTTGTTCCTGGTATTATCATAGGGATCAATAACAATTGGGTTCTGAGGGATGGCCAATATTCGGCTTTCGATCGGCCTTTTGTTTTAGAAAAGCATCAATCTTCTCGCATTTGCCGAATAACCCTGCTACACATTCATTCAGTGTGTCCACAATATCTTTTGCGATGGTCACCAAGGCGGGCTCCAGTTTTGAGGTAAATAGGTCCTCCACAAGATTAGTGACAAGGTCCCTTAGGCTGCCATCCTGTTGAATAGCCGACCTCGGTGGATTATTCCACCTAGGCGGTTTTGTTATTGTCTTTCTCTTTCGAGTGATCTTAAGTGGGGCGCACGCAGGTTTTTGGACCTTAGGCGGACTTTGGGGAACAGCCAGCACTGTCTATGAGAGGGGGATTTGTTATCACAATTTAGGGTTCAAGTGGGACACTCGGAGTATACGCTGGGTCTAGCGCCAAGTCAATAGAGGCAGGAGCCAACCCCAATTCCTTTTCCGCAGTAGCAATTTCCTTAGTCAGTTCCCCCACAGCAGAGATTAAATACGAGATAATTGACTCAGATTTTCTAGGAATTTTGGCATGTTTACCTTAATGTTCACCGCGGCAGAGCTGCTTTCTCTTCCCCATGACAAGTATCAGAGGGTTGGCCCAGCCCGGCCTCTACCATCCTCGGACGGCCACAGACGGCCCGCCCTTTGCCCGGGCTTCGCCCGGCTCGTCCCGCGCTGCGGGAAACAAAGGGTGATATATAGAGCCGGTGGGCTGGCGGGCGGGCCTCAGCACAGGTGTCTTCAGGCACGGACTCCTGGGAACTGGAGTCCCTGCAGCATGCACCAATAGCCCCCACCGCCGGTGTCCACAGCAGTCCCTTGACGGTGTGCTCCCCAGTGAGCAACAGACAGCTCTAGCGATGATGTTGGGAGGAGAGCGAAGTGGGACCCGCGCCAGTGGGTTCCGCGAGGCGTTAAGTGTGCCCGGTGGGTGGGCCTCAGGACAGGTGTCTTCAGGCACGGACTCCTGGAACTGGAGTCCATGCAGCGTGCACCAATAGCCCCCACCGCCGGTGTCCACAGCAGTCCCTTGACGGTGTGCTCCCCAGTGAGCAACAGACAGCTCCAGCGATGATGTTGGGAGGAGAGCGAAGCGGGACCCGCGCCAGCGGGTTCCACGAGGCGTTAAGTGTGCCCGGTGGGCGGGTGGGCGGGCCTCAGCACAGGTGTCTTCAGGCATGGACTCCTGGGAACTGGAGTCCGTGCAGATGTCACCAATAGCCCCGAACCGCCGGTGTCCACAGCAGTCCCTTGACGGTGTGCTCCCCAGTGAGCAACAGACAGCTCCAGCGATGATGTTGGGAGGAGAGCGAAGCGGGACCCGCGAGGCGTTAAGTGTGCCCGGTGGGCAGGTGGGCGGGCCTCAGCACAGGTGTCTTCAGGTCCAGAGTCCTGGGAACTGGAGTCCGTGCAGCGTGCAACAATAGCCCCCACCGCCGGTGTCCACAGCAGTCCCTTGACGGTGTGCTCCCCAGTGAGCAACAGACAGCTCCAGCGATGATGTTGGGAGGAGAGCGAAGCGGGACCCATGCCAGCAGGTTCTGCGAGGCGTTAAGTGTGCCCGGTGGGTGGGCGGGCCTCAGCACAGGTGTCTTCAGGCACGGACTCCTGGGAACTGGAGTCCGTGCAGCGTGCACCAATAGCCCCCACCGCCAGTGTCCACAGCAGTCACTTGACGGTGTGCTCCCCAGTGAGCAACAGACAGCTCCAGCGATGATGTTGGGAGGAGATCGGGGGGAAGTGGGCATACTAATTATCACCAGTGTTTCAAAATTATAGAAGATCTTCTCTGTACATTACTTCCACGCACCCAGGATTGAATATACATTACGGTAGTCCTACAGAAAAAAAGGAAAAAACACAAAGGAAATACAGGTTAACACACTCTCTTGTGATCTCCTTAAAAAGCAACACATAGTACTCTATAAAATATTTCTAAAAACACGTTTAAGTTATTCTGAGAAGGCCTGTGGAGAACCTAGAGGTGGGTATACATTTCTTCATCAATATTTAAGCCCTGTGGCTCTTTACTGTCCATTTCCAGGATATATAAGGACTCAAGTCTCCCGAGTTTCTTTTCCCTACGCTACTGGATAACTTACATTGTTATTTTTAATGGCTCTCAGATGTTGTGTATGTATTATATATGTATTATATATGCGCCTATGGACTGGAAGGATGGTACTACCGATATATTTTTAGAACAGGGGCAGCTCAATGCATGGACCGCAAATTCAGTTTTGCAGGTTAGATTTTGCTTAATCGATAATGTTTCTAGGTTCTTAACATTCTCACAGGCTTTGCATTTACTGCATTTTTTAAAGCCTGGTTGTGGTTTCAGCCACATTGGCACTGCAGTTACTACCTCAGTCTTGACTAAAAAGCCCCTCATCAATTTTACTCTCCTGTAGGTAAGTTGCGGTCATTTTGGGAAGTGTTTACCTACTATCGGATCATTGTTAATGAGGTGCCAAAGCTTGGTCAGTGCTTTCCTAAGTAACCCATGTTTTTCATTATATGTGGTGATGAACCTTACTCCTTCCTGCTCAAGTTCTTCCTTGTCATTTTGTTTATCAACAAATAGTATGTCTTCTCTTGTTTTTGGGATGACTTTCCTTGCAGTGTTTCTGATGCGTAACCTCTCTGTTCTAAACGTGAACACATCACTCTTTCAATTTGTGTATAATTTTCTTCTGTACTGCAAATACGTCTAGCCCTGAGTAGCTCCCCATAAGGAATACTTTGTTTAAGGATATATATATATATATATATATATATATATATATATATATATATATATATATATATATATATATATATATATGTATATATATATATATATATATATATATATATATATATATATTCACTGAAAAAACCATAGGTTTCAGGCCTTATATAGTTAGGAATTAGCATTTAAAAAAACCTTTGAAATTCACTAAGCATGGGAGGATTTTGTGGATCCACGATTCGCGGATTTGCGTATTTACGGATCGTGGATCCGCAAAATCCGCGGATTTTGCGGATTTGCGGATCTGCGGATTTGGGGCGGGGCTTCCATGCGAGTGCACATGCCTCTTGTGTGTATAAAAGGTCAGAGACCGTTCAGAGCAGCAGATGAAGATACAGAAGCTCCTGGCCACAGGAGTAGCACGAGGATTGCGCTTGTGAAAGTCAAGGATGCAAAGGCCTCTGTCCAGCATCACAGCTGATTTTCGATGGTATATTTGGGAAGAAGGCACATCTGCCCAGCCTTGAATGACAACGCTCACGATTGTTTTTGGGCTGATGAATGAGTCACTGAATTTAAGCTGCAACTAGGGCACATGCTTAATTGATATCTGTAAGTGCCTCCGGTTGAGGTTTAATTTTTGTGCCAGGACAATCGTGCCAGAATGAACCCTGCCCTTCATATTTATTCAAGAAGACGCCACCGTTTTGTGCCATACCTCTACTCAACTGGAGTACTTTCTACTGGATAATCAGTAAGTGCTACCTCGTTGGGTAGATATATAGTGCTTTTACTACACTACAGCTGCCTAAAGTGCCAGAGAGTTGTCTACAGCGACCAGGTGTGTGTTACTATGCAATCGCGCCGAAGGGCGCAGGGGTCCCTTGAGTGAGCTGTCCATCATAGTGGGTAAATGGCGGGAAGACGGTGCACACCGCGAGTGTGTGGGCGGGGCCAAACGGACGGGGCTTCCATGCGAGTGCACATGCCTCTTGTGTGTATAAAAGGTCAGAGACTGATCAGAGCAGCAGATGAAGATACAGAAGCTCCTGGCCACAGGAACAGCACGAGGATTGCGCTCGTGAAAGTCAAGGATGCAAAGGCCTCTGTCCAGCATCACAGCTGATTTTCGATGGTATATTTGGGAAGAAGGCACATCTGCCCAGCCTTGACAACGCTCACGATTGTTTTTGGGCTGATGAATGAGTCACTGAATTTAAGCTTCAACTAGGGCACATGCTTAATTGATATCTGTAAGTGCCTCCGGTTGAGGTTTAATTTTTGTGCCAGGACCATCGTGCCAGAATGAACCCTGCCCTTCATATTTATTCAAGAAGACGCCACACCTTCCTGGCCTGTTGTAACTATTTTACGATGGCGCCGGCAAGCTGCCAGCGCCATCCTAAAATAGTTACTAAATTAGCTTCAACAGGAAGCTCTAATAGATAAAATAAAGCAGGTGCTCGAGCACCTGCTTTATTTTATCTATTAGAGCTTCCTGTTGAAGCTAACTTAGTAACTATTTTAGGATGGCGCTGGCAGCTTGCCGGCGCCATCGTAAAATAGTTACAACAGGCCAGCAAGGCTTGAACTTTTGCCCCCGGAATCCACCGCTCGCGGATTTGCGAATTCGCGGTAAATTCGCGGGAGTTCGCGGATCGCGAATGTACCGAAAATTCGCAAAATCCGCGAGCGTAACGGATTTTCCGCCCATGCTTAAAATTCACTGAAAAAACCATAGGTTTCAGGAGTTATATAGTTAGGAATTAGTTTTTAAAAAACCTTTGAAATTCACTCAAAAAACGATAAGTTTTAGTGGTGTTCTAGTTAGCTGGACATTTTACTCATACAAAACCAATGAAATTGCTCCTATATAGTTAGTTGTACTAACTATATTTCGCGCACCCGCAATCCACTGCTGATGATGTCACATATTAGATCATTCATGACATGGTCAGTGACATCACTGATGACATCTCAAATGACATCACTGATGACATCACTGATGACATCATCCAGTGAATGTGGTTTGCTTCGTTATTTAAATATGCATGTGTGAATATCTGTATCACTTTGTCAGTTGTTGTGTAAACTGATTCTACAGTTGGTTACTAGCTATGTGAAAGTCTATATTAGTTATTGATTAGTTAATTGAGTATTTGTATGGGAGTGTGAAAGTGTGTGTGGTTCGGTGGGGGGTGTGTGACTGTCCAAAGATGTGTGAATAGTTGATTCAGTAGATATATGAAGTTAAAACTACATGTTCTAACAGTTTGGGTGAGGGAATCTCTTTATGGGTGTGGTGATGAGCATATATATTTCTCAAAGGTACAGGTCCAACAAAGTAGAAAAATAAAAGGCAGTGTATGTGTCAGTTGTTGTATATAAATAAGTATACATAAGACACAATGATTGTGTGAGTGACTGTATGGATAACTGTATACTTGTAATAATGATTTTATAATTCACTAAGTATGACTTACTATCTAAATGAATAGAAGAAGTGGTGTTTGTATAAGTGTTTTGCTAAGTAAATATGTAAGTATGATCCATTGTTTGCATAAGTGAGTAGGATGACTTCATATGTGAATAGGATGCGTGCTGTTGTTTAATGTCGATATAGATGTATAAGTATTTTTGATAGTGTTCTATTGTTCATTGACAGCATGTATGAGTGAATCCATAGGTAAGTGATTAGATGTGTGTATACATCTATGAATCACTGAGTGGATTTTTAGATACTTGTATTGCTGTGACAATGGATTTAAATACGATACTCTGTATTTTAAAAACAGTGATGAAAAAATTGTAATAGTGTATGAAAAGGTGTATGTGATTGTCACGTGGATGATGTCATCAGTGATGTCATCAGTGATGTCATTTGAGATGTCATCAGTGATGTCACTGACCATGTCATGAATGATCTAATATGTGACATCATCAGCAGTGGATTGCGGGTGTGCGAAATATAGTTAGTACAACTAACTATATAGGAGCAATTTCATTGGTTTTGTATGAGTAAAATGTCCAGCTAACTATAACACCACTACAACTTATCGTTTTTTGAGTGAATTTCAAAGGTTTTTTAAAAACGAATTCCTAACTATATAACTCCTGAAACCTATGGTTTTTTCAGTGAATTTCAAAGGTTTTTTTAAATGCTAATTCCGAACTATATAAGGCCTGAAACCTATGGTTTTTTCAGTGAATTTCAAAGGTTTTTTAAATGCTGATTCCTAACTATATAAGGCCTGAAACCTATGGTTTTTTCAGTGAATTTCAAAGGTTTTTTAAATGCTAATTCCTAACTATATAAGGCCTGAAACCTATGGTTTTTTCAGTGAATTTCAAAGGTTTTTTAAATGCTAATTCCTAACTATATAAGGCCTGAAACCTATGTTTTTTTCAGTGTTTTAAAAAACAAAATTGATTGGTTAACTGGCTTATTAAGTGTATCTTAGTGAATACATATATTAGCGAGTAATGTTTAAATATTTAAATATATGCATGAGTGATGTAATATGTGACGTCATCAGCAGTGCATTGCAGACGTGCAAGTTATAGTGAGTCCAACTAACTATAACGTGGGAATTTCAATGGTTTTATGCAAGTAAAATTTCCAGCTAACTATAACTGGTGTGAAACCTATGGTTTTTTCAGTGAATTTCAAAGGTTTTTTAAATGCTAATTCCTAACTATAACTGGTGTGTAACCTATGGTTTTTTCAGTGAATATATATATATATATAACATTTCTATGGCAAAATGAAACCCCTCATTTTGTTCCTTTTCAAATTAAATGTATTAAGTGTTACCACTTTATTCCAATCAAGATGACTTCAGGTGTGCCATACTTTTGTCATAAGTAAGACTGTTAGCGTTCTAGTTGTTCTTTAGAACACTCTGGGACATTCTGTCATTGGGCTATAGTTGGGCAACATCTGGCTGATATTTGGGCTACATTTGGGCTCTTTTGTCTCTGGTGGCCATCTTGGGAGACTGCATATCAGAATTTTTTTTATGAAATATAAGAGGATTGGAGAAGTCACTCAAAATGTGCCCTAATTTTTCTTTCTTCAGCACTAATCATAATTTCTATGGCAAAATGAACCCCCTCATTTTGTTCCTTTGCAAATTAAATGTTTTAAGTGTTAACACTTTATTCCAATCAAGATGACTTCAGGTGTGCCATACTTTTTTCATAAGTAAGACTGTTAGCGCTCTAGTTGTTCTTTAGAACACTCTGGGACATTCTGTCATTGGGCTATAGTTGGGCTACATCTGGCTGATATTTGGGCTACATTTGTTTTTTTTTGTCTCTGGTGGCCATCTTTGGGCTACATTGGGCTACATTGGGCTACATTTGGCCTCTAACATATATATAGCTCAATGTAGCCCAATATATATTTTTTCAAAGCTAATTTTCGTAAAAACCACTGGAGCACATATCTTGAGACATAGCAAAGGCACATCGGGCTACCATTCCCTACAATTTTGCCAAGTTTGGTGGAAAACCATTCAGCCGTTCGGGCTAAAAGTGAGTCCAACCGCCCTATGGAAATTACCATGGGGAAAACACGTTTTGGGACCCCACTTTTATCTCGGCCCCCGCTGGACGAATCCCCCCCAAACTTTCAGGGAAGGAGCGGAGCGCCGCGAGGCAAAGTTAAGGAAAATTTCAGGAAGATTCCTCAACCGGCGCCAAAGTTATTCCTAATAGAATGTTGCGATTTCCCTATGGAAAACAATCCTAACTATATATACCTACTGGCTATCGCCAGTAGGTAATATATATATATATATATATATATATATATATATATATATATATATATATATATATATATATATATATATATATATATATATATATCGTCAGTGGACGTATACATGGAATATTTACCTTTCTTTATTTTGTCCTTCAATATTGTGTCCACGTTATTTGGTGCCATCAAGATACTTAGATTGATACTCCAAGGGCGCACCCTTATCTTCATATAAAACAAGATATATCTTTAAAAATTGCATTCATATTTTGTATAAAGACATCCTCCTTCTTGCTCCTTCGTCTTGAAACATAAACAATTTATGCATGATAACTTTCCGATGTAAAACCATCAAAGGTTTAATTTATTCTCATCACTCTCAAACAGAGCAGTTCCAAATGGATTTGTTGTCAAAGAATTACTTCCTTCTACACTTACTTTAGCATGGCTTCAGACTTGACACTAATCTCGCCGTCAGGCTTCACATCAACAGATTAGCTCCATTTGAACATTTCCTATTTGAGTAACTAAAGAAAATTAAAACAACTATCAACCTCTGTCCATCTGTAAAGAGCAGCCTAAGCTTTAAACACCGTATGACTGGACTTCAATCATGTCATCTTAATGGGATCCTCTCAATGATAGTTTACTCGGCTCAGAGTAGTTCTCAATTAAAGAGCAAGACCAATTTCTTCTGAAGCACAACTTGGTCATATCTCAGATCAAATATTGCCAATGCAGCAGTAGCTGATCATTGAGGCGAGGAGAATTAAATTCAAAGTATGCTTCTGGGCTTTTAAAGTGTAACTCACAACCCCATGTCAATCTCGTAGCAGTTTGTAAGATCTTTCTCCATATGGAGTCAATGAAGTTAAATCTTTCAAGAGGGGAATCAATCATTGAGGGCAATAATCATATGGAACTCACACCACATCAATCTATGAACCCAACTAATCTCCTATCATGGAAATGTTGGCTAACACACAACTTTCAAACACTCATTCATCCGCTCTCTCTTACTGAGTCCCTTTCAAAATATATGGCCTTAAGAAAAGACATATCACACCCATGCACCGCGATAATCATTGACACTGACAACATAGGCTTGAAGCTGGTACTGAAGCAGCATATTGACATTGGAGTCCAATTTTGACTTTCTCTTATCCTTTCCCAAAACATTTCTCTAAATTCTTTTTTTGTTACAAAATTCAAACAATCGTGCCCACCAAACAGCACTAATATTGTAGATGCTCGATTTCACAAAAGCCTCCTTGGTCTTCAAGAAGTCTATAGCCTTAAAAATAGTCTCAGCCTGCATCTATGAAAAGTGTATGTCTCTCCATATGCCAAATTTCGGTGAACCTTGAACACACCTTTGCCAACCGCTCTCAATTAATGTGCAGGGACCTTGATAGCCTAAGCAACACAGACCAGTTTCAGGCCTCCTCTTCATTTGAAAAGCAGCGGAGATTGAGTTAATCTCTTAACTCTTCATACCCTCTGAGACCACCACTCTGCTTAGTGAGTTCTAGTGAGTCTTCTGGCCTTTCTTAGGAATGAAAGGGACAATTCTGGACACTGTGAAGACCTCCTGATCATACAGGGTCATATCTATAATTGTACACTCAATGGCCTTTGATAATATTAATCATAATATGCCAGTACCAGAAGGACATCCATATTCACATTCAATCCTGTAGGTGGGATCCCACTTGCTAAATCAATCTCAAGCTATTTTCTGCTAAAACAGCAATGACAAATGTAATCATTCCTCGGGAATCAGCACATTTAAGGGTGCTTTGCAAATGTCACAGGAAGCTTTAACCAGAAATATAGATATCTACAACATATGACATGTACATGGAGGACATCTAGCGCCATTACTTACAGCTGAAAGCAGGTGACCGTCATCAAGCATAGATCGGCCTGAGGCATGTCTGGACCTTCAGGAACCAAAAATAGTTGTTTATCATTGTAGCAATGATTACAATCCTACCCACCTGTACCGAACATCCACAAACTGGCATTATTTTCTCACTATGGCCTTCCATCCTCTTTGGATGCGATTAATTGACCTCCAATTACATAAACAAATAAAATCTAAAGTGTTGAAAGAGTTTTTAATAATAGGACTAGGGTTTCCTAATATTACTACAATGACTGTTAAGCGAAAGAAATATCAGTTCAAGAATGTTGTTGAAATTTCTGTTGAAGGCTCAGTCTTTTGAGTTGAAACAGGGCAGCATCTTTAATCTGACGTTCTCAGATTTTGCTCAGGAGTAAGCAGTTAAAATTTGCAGAAATGTCTTGTTGCGTTTAATGTCCTTTTGATGCAAATCATTAATGCCCCCTAAATGATCACCATAATCTTGGCTACATGCTAGTAAGATGCTCAACTCCTGCCACTAAAAAATGTACTAAAACGTGCCTTAGTCACATGATATTTTTCAATCTCTCTTTTTAAAATCTTTCCATCTCCAACGTGTAACTATTCAAAGATCCATTAACTGCAGTAGTTCAAATGCAAATCTAAGTGCTGGTACTCACTATATAGAGTACTAGTTTTCTCCTTAAAGGTGCTGATACTTTCCCATGAAAGGTATTGGAGGAGTGCTGAGAAGTGCAGGTACTCTCCATTTATAAATTATGGAAGTGCTGGCACTCAGTAACGGACAGTACCGTCCCCTTTAAACCACTAGTTGTCGGACTAAGCACTCTGAAATCTTATACAATGCTGACTTTTCATCTGGCTTGGCATTTGTCATTTTGTAAAGCTTGATAGAAGTATTGGAAGCCTAAGGACCTGATTTAGGTCTTCTTTATTTCAAGTGCAGAATGTTCCAGTTTTGAAGTAGTGTTGGAAAGGGGAAATATGATGTTAATGAGTACCATGGTGTGTAAAATGCTAATGTATGCTTTAACCTGTGCCCATATGACAATGTCATTGTTCATAAATACAATTTCAATGTAGGTCATAATCTATGCCTGCACAACAGCGATGATACCGGAAGTAGCAATGTCAATGCATGCCATAATTCAGGTACAAACAACAATGTTGTCACCAGTAAAAAACATTATCAATGTATGTCATGATCTATTAATGCATAACTATATCAGTATCTGTAAAAACAATACCAATGTACGCTACGACAACTGTACACAAGCTATTGAAAATGATACCAGTGACTGCCATATTATTTTTAGGTGTTCCAGTGAACTCGTACCATTGCTGTTTATTTTACCTAAGGTGACCTCCCCATCGACCCCGAGTCAGAGATACATGGTCATACAGGCCCTGCATCCTGCACCCACGCCTATTGAATAACAGGTCACAGGTGTGGCCTATCTTAACCCAAAGATAAACGCACTCCCAGGGATTACCTTGATCAATCCCACAGATAGTTAGCTGCAACACAAACAGTTCTGTGGCAATTGGATCCTTCTAACATGTTTGGCCTCAGGCCCTCATTATCCAAAAATATCACAAAGCTAGATGCCACATGCAGATAGAAACACTCAGGCAATCAGGACACTACATGCAAATCACACATAGTTATCACGCTTTCCTCATGCTGGACATCCGTACACATGCACACTGGCTCACACTAGCTCTCCCCAAGGTGAAGAGCCATCTGTGTTCTTATCAAGATGCCCAACCTTGTTAATGTATAACTGTAATGCCTTTTAAGAAAGCAGAAATAGGTTTATATAAATCATCACATGATGTGTCAAACCAGCCAAAACTTTGAACACCATGAGACGTTCCTCAGACGCATTCTGTCGAGACTCTCCCTGCCGCTGCATTTAATTAAACCAATTTGTTCCTGTTTTGCCAAACACCTCTTGTCATTTAAATTCTTTCAAATAAATTCATATCCGAGCAACAGGAGCCAAACCCCAAACCAGTCCCATAGGCCTTGAACACCCCGGTAAATCATATCAACATATCAATCCAGATGTAAAGTCAGCTTTGTATAAGATTTCAGACGATTCAGTCAGATAATGTCCTCTTTGAGTAGTATATCCTAATGCACTTGTAATATGTTTGATGCAGTATTTGTACCCATCTGCCAAACCTCTAAATCACGCCCTAAGTAATCCTTAGCTACTTCTGGGAGGAGCTGACGGGAGTGTCTTCTTTCTCTGTAAAACGATCTAGGCCTTAGTTATGCTCCAGCCACATGAGCATCTTCATTCATGTAAACCTAACAGTGGTCATTGTGGCCTGGTTATTATTCAGATGTCTCTTTAACATACGTTGGGGAGCATTATTAACCCTTATACCCTTTCTTTTGAATTTTTTCTTTCATGCTTCGCCAGAGATGCCAGTGGTCGGTGGTGATCTATGAAAGTGTGTCGTGTATTTCTATAGGTTCTGAATCGATCCCCCTATTCCTGACCCTATTCTGGTTAAACTTACTAGCTAGTTAACTAACAGTCAGCCCATGAGGCAAGAAAACCCCCATGATGCAGATACCGTTATCTGACGCAGTCACACTACGGCACAGGAACGTGTTATCTGATTAGGTCATAACGCTTGAGATCTAATTAGACAAGCGGCATTCCTCCAGCCCCTGATAAGGCATACGACGTTCTCATAACAAATCAAACCTATGACAACCTGGATAATCCGTGCGGCCATTGTTTTGATTTCACAGAGAACTTTAGTAAAGAATGTGCTAACGAGCAAGTCGTATGACATCTTTATTGACGTACCTATGTCCATCCTTACGTCAATCCCGGCACCTTTAAGGTATAAATATTGCCGACCTTGCCCTATGCAAAACACACGCGTGGTGACAAGACGGAGCAGCCATACTTGCCGAAGCAGAGAGCAGAAGCAGACCCCGCAGGCAGCAGCCCCGCCTTCCTGACGCGCTGAGAGACGCGCTGCTATCTCAAGCCGAGAGACCCAGCACCGGCGCTTCCGGGTAGCCCTCGCAGGCAGCCTGGAATATCGAGAGCAGAGAAAGAGATACCATTCCTCATTCATCCTAAATTCCAGGTACAGAACTGAATAACCCCTCCTAGAGAATTCTTTAGTTATTCACTTGGCAAAAACAAACTTAACTTAAACTGTAACTTTCTATTCCCGCCCACGCATTAGACTTAGGTCAGGTACACGGGGTAGGCGTATTTAGAAACACCAGTTGAGTGCGTTTAGTCAAATGTATATGTGTATGTAAATATATTTTAATCATTTTAAACATCATATGGCTCAGAAACCATATCAATGTTTTTACAGTATTATTTTATACTATTGCTTCTAATGTATGCACTTTACTTAACTATAAGTATCGCAATAATATCGATCCATTTCTCTTGTACGAGAAAAGAGACTGATCAATAAATAACATCTTTTATTGAACACGCCCGTCTCTTCCTTTTCTCTACATTCTGATGAGACTAAGAATGCACGTACTGACTGAGTAAAATAATTGCCTTGTGCTCACACGACTCTTGAGATTGACTCTTGATTAGGGGAGAGCAAAGTTGTCATGTTCTATGGTTGTCAGAAACTAAATCCCTTCTTGTCTAATCAGGGAAGTTAATCCTTCCTTGAACATTCGAGAAAGTTTCTAGCGAACTCTGAGCTTAGCTGGCAAACCCAAAAATTAAGTCTAGTATCGACAGTAGTAGACCTAGTTAACGTCTGGCCTAGGCCTTTACTGCTGTAGGTACTATTCCAATGCGCAGAGCCTATTGGGAAAATAGGAGCTACACTACATGGCGCCCAACGTGTTTGGAAAGGGCGATAAAACTAACGTAAGACATTTAGAGTAACTCAGTCGTGCTTTCTCACTCAGACCCCTTTTCCAAAATACTCCAAAGACGTCTGGAGTGGGTGAAAGGTTATAATATCCTCCAAAACCTCGCAGGAGGGAACTCCTATGTATGGTTCTTGGTCTAGTCAACGTTGAAGGATAAAACAGTTCCAAAATATTGTGCATCTAATCTCTGTTTCCATAAAGAAACCTGATCTGCAAATAAACATAATACCATCCTGTCAGCAAAATGGACAGCGATGAAGAACGAGAGGTTACTAGATTAGCTACTGAAATAGCAGATGCTGATGCTACCATGCAAGCAGCAGACGCGGATATAATACTCATTCCGGTCGCCAAAAGGAGATCTATAACCTTAAAACTTATAGAAAATGGACTGACACCTAGAGGTGGCACAGTCATATTCGTAATCGAGGCACACGAATATCGGCAGACAGAGGTATACTATACATGGATACATTTTCCAGCAGCTAATACTATAACAAAGTACTTCCACTATTACAAAGTAGAGGAACCTCCTAATGAGTACACTCCTTTCGAGGAGGTGGAAGTACCACTCAAATTCCAAGAGCATTTGCTCTTATTTGATGGCGCCCTAAAACATAATAATCACATTACAAGGCTCGGTCCTTTAGGAAGACCAGGAGCAATGTGGCCGGTCTTAGCCGGATACACACCATATCCAGACATCGAAAGAATGCCTGCAGCAGAGCTGTTAATACAGCTGAAACAACTACTAAAAATTCACAGACAATTAGTTCAGTATGTAATGCGGACTTCAACAATTCAGCCAGCGATTAAACTTCCACAGCTGACCCCTCACCAGGGGAACACAAATAAAATTACACCACAGAACATCCAATCCTGCCTAGGTAAAGTTCCAGCTAAACGGGAACAGATACCATTCTGGTTGGCACAGAAAATTACCCAAATAGAGGCGGTGTTTCCTGACACCACCCCATTAGAAAAACACAGAATTCTGACTATATGTCTCCCAATGGGAATCGCACCACACATTGAGGACTGTGACACTTGGGGTACAGTCTTTGCTTCCATCTACACAAAAACGCACGGTGTTCCATCCATTTCGGTAATACCAGATGTGCTAAAAGAAATTCAAGATGAATACGGTCCAGAACCTGCTTTAACTCTTGGTATGAAATTACTAAAAGACTTCAAGCAGGTCTCGGCTATATTACTAGCCAACATAAAGGGTGAAGCAGCAAACGTGGCGATCCGCCAGAGGTTAAAAGAGACAGATATAGCAGACCAACCAGCTGAAATTGCCAGAATCATAGAAAAATCCTATGAAGAACTAGGCAGAGATAGTCTAGGTGGAATACCAGTAAAACCGCAACTGACTACAAGTCCAGAAAAAATGTTTTTTAATAATAATAATAATTCACCAAAAAAGAACTGGGATGGAAACAAACAATCCAATCCAAAAGAAAAGAAATTCCAGTCCAGAGGAAGGTCTCCTAGGCGAAGAGAGAAATCTCCAAACCCGAGACAAAGGTCACCTCAGAGTGAACCCTCTGGGAATAGATATAACCTTAGAAATAGGGATAATATTAAAAAACCTGATAGATATCAAGACATTGATACACGTCCCTCTCAATCTTTTCAGACTTCCTCGCAGAAATCGGAAAGAAGAGGACGATCAGAAGAGCACGCCAAGTCCAAAGACAAGGAACCTGCTCAACTGAAAAAGAAATCACAATTTCCAAAAAAGAAGGTAGCCAGTATCAAGGTAGTTAACAATGCCGAGAATACTGAGGACACAACTGAAAAACGGAGAATGGGCTCAGACAATGCTAGACAGCGCAGCAGAGGTGAGCATAGCTCGCAAAGTCCTTATGGATCATCTGGAGACAGTGGACACGAATGAATACCTTCAAGTGGAAACTGCAGATACCAGAGTTAGCAAGCCCCACAAAATATACGAGATAACATTACGTATAGAGGGAGATAAGACTAGGAAAATTAGGGGACTATTTTGGGATAACCTCTCCAAAGGCTATGACATCCTTCTAGCTGAAAAAGACTGGCCACCAGAGTTTGTCAGGGAGTGCCCTCATGGCGAAGAAGTAATTATGCCTGCCTTCTCGAATCAAATACCGATTCATAAAAAATATACACTTGCTAGAAAGTGGGCAGTGGCCTTAGCACCTGCTTTATATAAAAATCATGTAGGATGGGATGAGGATTCTCCTCCTCACAAAGTCCAGTTAAAATCACAACCAACTGCACAAAGGCAGTACCCAATTAAGCAAGAAGCTAAAAAACAAGTAAATGAAATACTAGATCATCTAGAATACCAGGGGGTGATTGAAACTTGCACCTCACAAATGAACAATCCTTTGTTTCCGGTCTCCAAACAAGACAATTCGTACCGTCTAGTTTTGGATTACCGACACCTTAACACATGTTGCAAAACTTTTGCAGTGCAAAACTCACACAGTGCTGCACTAATGAATAACATAGTGCGCAAAAAATACAAAACAACCTTGGACATCTCCAACGGATTCTTTTGTCAAAACATAGCACCAGAGAGCAGATATTAAACTGCATTCTCAGTAAATGGCACTCAAAAACAATTCTGTCGGTTAGCCCAGGGGTACAAGAACAGCCCGGGGGTATTCTCAGCGAGAGTAACAGAATTACTACAACTATATGATGATGAAGCATTATCTTATGTCGATGACATTTACTTAACAGATGAGGACTTGGAGACTCACTTGAAAAGAGTGAACACCATAATACTTGGTTTCGCTGCAGAGGGTTACAAATTCAACTTCAAAAAGTCCAGAATTGCCCATCTGACGGTCCTATTCTTAGGATATGAGTCATCAAGTGAAGGCAAAAGCCTGGCAGACAATTCCCTAGAGAAATGTGCCGTAATCCAAGCTCCTAAAACACTAAAAAACCTACAGTCAATTCTAGGCTTCCTAAATTTCGGAAGAACATATATTGCAAATTACGCAGAAAGGGTCAAACCCCTTTATGATCTAATTAAACCAGACTTTAAAAGATCCAGTTGGACTCAAGCACACACAGAAATTTTGAGATCCTTACAAACAGACATGCTAATTAAAACAAAATTAGAAACCCGTGATAATACACGCAACCTTGTGATCCGAGTCATCCCAGGGAGATGCGGATTCACATACCTGACTTCTAATGAAGGAGATAAGGTACCAATTGCACTCAAATCACATTTGTACACAAAAGCTGAACAGAGATTCAACAACAAAGGAAAAATTGTTCAAGCAGTTCAAACCGCAATAGCTAGAGAAAAAGACATAGCTGACGGTAGACATATCACAGTCAGAACAGCAGAATCAGCATTTGAGGCATTTACAACACCGTGTAATTTACCAACAACAACATTGGATCCAGAATGGTTACAATGGGTAAATTCAATCACAACGGACAAAGTATATTACTTATTTGATCCAGAACTAGAAGAATTAAAAAATCTAAAATATGAAAAAACGTATCCTCTGCCAATCGACATTCTGCCTCTACGACATTACGCCTGTGTAATCTATACAGACGGACATGCTCAACCCTCCGTTTGGGGAGAACATGCATACAATCCCACATGTGAGATTACAAAAGAAGTGTGGCACGGAGGTAAACTAAGACCTCTATTAACAAAATCACACTCAGTAGAAACTAATTCAGAACTACAAACTGAAATATTAGCTTTGAAAATGGCGCTAGATAATGCGGATCGCGAATTCCCGACACTTATAGTGTCAGATTCATATTTCTGCGTCAAAGCATATAACAAGGATTTGCAGACCTGGATTCAGAACGATTACAAAGATGACACGGATGCACCAATAAAGCAGAGACTGCTCTGGGAACAGGTAGCTCTTTTGAAAAAAGAACTACCAAAGACTCACGTGACACACTCACTGAGTCACCAGCGTGATGGCGTTCACGTTGTAGGGAATTCATTGGCTGAAACAGCCGCAGCGGCAGCCAGTAAACCGGCTCCCGTAGATCGAAAAAAGCGTACATTAAAATACATTGACGGCGAAACATTGCTGGCAGTAAAAACGTCATCAAAAGGCGACTGCTCGGCGTTAACGATCAACTATCCACTCAATTACACATACATCATAGATGCAAACTCCATTCCTTTTGCTCGAATCCCTGGAGTGGGGGATAGAGTGATTCCAAACATGGACAGGAGAAACTTGTTAATCACAGACGCACACATGGGCGAGGGTCTCAGACACCTTAAATTAAAAGATTCTCTGGAAGAATTACAATCACGGTACTGGTGGCCAGGCATGAGCCTGCACTACACCATGTTTGTAAAAAACTGCCCAAACTGCAACAGAGATCGCAGTGGGGAGAGAAGCAGTTTAATACCTCGTCGTATCAAGGCAGATAATATTACCAACAAAAAGAATGGCTTGCGATTAACATACACAGGCTAGTTCCACTTATAATGTAGATCCACAGCACTCGGCTGACGTCCGGACTGTTATACAAGATTTGCGAGTCTAAATGGCATATACGCTAAGAGCATGCTACGTTCGACCATTTTTTTTTCTTTTTCTCAGGCAATCCAGCCTGGGGGGGGGAAAGAATGGCCAAATGAGCACAGCCCAGCGGGAATCTTCTCACTTCCTTCCTGAGGGTATGGGATGGTGTAAAGAAAAAACCAAGACAGAAAGCAATCTATAATAGAAAGGATATTAGGTTCGGGAGCTGGGTGGGTCAAACATCTAATAAGTGTCCAACGTAGTCTAAATAACTTGCCAAGAAATTCTCTGAAGGGATTCAGTCCGTACGAATTATTATTCGGAACTAGGATGTTGATCTCTGACCTTGATAGTCAGACTTCAGTGGTAACAGAAAAAAGCTTTGATGTCAAAGACCGTTTGGCTATTTTGCAGGACTTAAACAAAACAAGAAAAGACCTGAGCAACATACAGTTGAAAGAACAGCCAACAACCACTGAAGAATCACCACCTGTCCCAGCAAGACCTGTCTGGATTCCAAAAGTCGGGGATCTAGTCAGGGAGAAGATCGCGGTAAAGAAGGAATTTGGGCCTTCTTACAGAAAAGCAGTTCCTGTCTTGTCTGTCAACGGGACAAGATCAGTTGTACTACCGCCACTTGCTGGAAAAAAGGAGAACCGAGTTGTATCCATCGACCTGGTAAAACCACAACATGTGGCCGATAACCAACGGTAGGCCAAGTGGACTCCCAATAAGTAGCAGAACACCAAGGTTTGCTACCAGTACAGAGGTCCTATCAAAGAGGCTCATCACATTCGAAACGCCTACAGAAGAACAACAAGGACTATGCAACAATGCAATAGAACTAAGACCTCTGAAAACCCAAATAAAGACATTTAGCAGAGACACACCAATCTATACAGAAGTACCAAGTGAAAATGCAAGAAACAAAAATCCTGAACCAATTGGAACAATTGACAGAACTGCATCCGGTTACTTCATCAACTTCGATGATTCCTCTGACGGTTTCAGCGAACAAAAGACACAGCCATCATCAAAATCCTTTAAATACAAAGCGAAGGAACTTTTGAAACAACTAAAAGAAACATATCTGATTTCTCCATGGATTGAATTTTGGGTGGGTTTTGGTGCATTTATCCTCATACTTTGGCTCATCATGGTATTTACCTTGGGACGCTTCATTGAGGGAAAATATGCTAAAATGGACACAGCAAGTCAGAACATCAACTTGGTCCTCAAACCACACACATCTTCACACGTCGAGAAACGAGAACTTTCTTCAGAACTTTCTTCAGCCAACTTCACAGCAATTCCAATACCTGACTATGAAATTTATGGTCCGGTCGAGATCCTGAAATATCCACACCAAATCAAGATCTCCTTGAGTGACTTTGCAAAACCAAACTCATTTGCTGATGATTGGGACTTTGAAAGTATTAACAATATGATGTCTGACTTAGTAATGTCTGCTAAATTTACAAAACATGATTATTTGCAGGGTTCTACAAATTATGACAGCATGTACTGCTATAACCATTATGGTAACCATTTCTTGCATAAATCTGCACAACCTAGAAATGTTTTAAATTTTAATCAATGGGAACATTGTGCTACACCTCCAAAAGGGAGCTCAAGAACCGTGTATGGCAAATATTCATATTTTTCAGGTTTTAACACTAGTAATGCTGAAACATTTTATTACAAATTGTCAAACAAGACAGGGACCAAAACCATGATAACCAACACAAAATTGATTTATTCTGATTCATTCTTTGAAAAAATGAATACTTTTGGATTCGATTATTGGGACAAAAATGTTGATTTGAAAAGTGTTTGGGGTACAAAAGAATGGCAAGTACAGGGTATAGAAGCTTTGTTTAGAGCCTGCATGATCCCAGAACAAATGATATTTTTAAATGACACTGTTCAACAAACCACCTGTCTTGGCTTAGCCAAAATCAAAGATTTAAATAACCTGTCTATTCCAAAGCCAACAATGTTTAGCAATAACTCTGATACAGATGAAGAAATAGACAGAAATAGACATAAATAGACATAAACCATATACTTAACCATATACTTAACCAAAACAGAACACATCCTGATTGGAAACAATGGTTGATCTGGCCCACAGATACAAATAACTGTCAAGATAGATTCCTGAATAAAACACAGGGTTTCAAAATGACCAGGCCAGACCCTAGATATCCCCAAAGACATCACCCAGGGATAATAACAACCTACAGTGTGGGCAAATTATGCCTTCAATGGCTACAAACTTCCACACTGCCTGAAATTAAGCAACACCTAACTTTACTTACTGATGGTGCTGACTTGCGTGATTTCATACTGGGACCACGCAAACAGCGTCAAAAGCGTTTCATAGCAGCCTCTGTATATGCAGCATACAATGAGGCCTGGAAGGTTACTCAAATTGAGACAGCAGAAAGAATACGGGAAATTGACCGTATTAATTTGGAAAAATCACTTTCTGTAGTGGACAATGGGTTAATGACTCTGTCCTCCAGAATTTTTTCATTGGACAGCATTGTGTCTTCAGCAATCGATATATTATCGCAAGACTTACTGTTATTACAACATGGTCAGTCACAATTGCGTTCTATTGTACAGCTTGGCTGGACGTTACAAAATCTGCGTTCTGGCTATGTGCCTTGGCGTTTAATCAACGCAACGTCACTATTCCAAATCTTTAACCTTACTGATAGACAAATCGGTATGGCGCAGAAGGGTGCTGATTATACAATCTTGAGCATTGAAAAACTAGAAAGATTACCGTTGACAATGTCAGAACGACCTGTCAGTGAATGGATAATCCACGGAATCATAAATATTCCAATCTCAACCTTCAGGTTTCAATACTGCCAAAAATATATACAGGCTGGCATGTACGAGAAATTGGGAAAGGGGTACCTTAAAACAACTTGGAACCTGCCCTATTCACATGCATGTGTCAGTAACAAAGGACAGAAAGTGTTTCTTAGTGGCAACAATTGTGCTATGTCACTAAGCGGCACGCTTCTGTGTAACGGTATTAGTTTGCACGGAGCCTGTGAAGGGAATTCATACAACCTTTCATGTCACCAGCAAGGCGCACCTGCAACTGAAATAGAACCATTCTTTCAAAGACTCTATAATGGGAGTTACATTCTTATTGTAGACCGCAGATGTTGTAGTCTTATGCCCGGGACTCCTTATCTCGTCACTACGACGGCGAAGGTCAAGTGCTGTGGACGTTCTTTGTTCCCCAGCTCCTTTCCAGACAGGGAGGCAAGGGCATGGCCCGGTCTGAAAATTACTTCTATTCGAATAGACACTTTAAGCAGAATGAAAACAGTGCTTCTTCAGACGCCTACAAGGCTCACGTCATCTAAAGAAACGTATGATCTACAAGTCGCAAGGACGACTGCAGAGATACATACATTATTATCAACTAATTCCCCCGTACATTTCGCAGAAATCCTGAGCGAAATCTTAAATATTTCTGATACCACTGGGGTCTCAAAGGTATTTAAGACAGTATTTTCGATGGCATTAACACCATTCAAAGCCATACTGGGTATTTTTCCAGATTTCGTCCATTCGATTTTTGGCGGACTTCCCTTGATCCTGGGACTAATTGCAGGAATCCTATTCCTAGTCCTTATTTTTCGTTATGGCAACCCATGTCACAGAACAAACTCTCGCGACAATGGAAGATACGATCCTAGCCATTGGATACCGGGACCGGATATCAAAAATCCTGGGACTCTCCCGGCTTAGAGACCTAAACATGACTTGGTTTCTATCATTTCGACCAATGTGGCAAAGGTGTGTTTTACCTGTACTAAGGTGTCTGCTATGCGGAGAAGAATGCGTGTTAGACACCTGTCTGACGCTACAATCGGATGCGCCGGTGGATGCAGATACACTGTTGGTTCCTACCAAGGTTCACGCACTGTGCTGCCCTCAAAGGCTGCCAATTCTGATGACGGCATTCCTGGAATCTTCACCACTGCGATTGAAGAGTAGTGAAGTTCAAGATGAAAGCAGCATCGAACAGGTACGACCTTCTGTCAGCAATGCAAATCAGAATGTCAATGGAGACAATCATGCGCACGAATGCATGGTTACCCCTATTTCCGACTTAGAGGAACTTTCCCATGAAGCTGTTGACAGTTTTTTCGAAAGCCTGAATGATATGATGTTCTCTCCGGAACAGAAATAGAGACTTTTGAGTAAACTCGCACACGGCGTTCCCTGAATTCGGCCTTCAACTTTAAAAATAAAGTCACATGAACAATTACAATCCAGTTCACGGACAGCAACCTTTTTCAGCAAGCCCCTAAAATATTTTTCTATATATTTTTCCCCGGGACACTGATCTTCTGCTTAAAGTAAGAAACTATTCCTAGAGAACTAAGATTTCAATTTTTTTAGATACTTTATAGACTTTATATAGACTTTAGCTGCCCACTGGTATGTTCACAAAATATATTATGTGATGAAATGGTTTCGACTTTTTTTCTGTATAGCCATATTAAGAGCCATTTCATGTGTATTTCTCATATACCAACAAGCAATAATGCATAACAATGCGTGTTTACTTTTGCATTTAATTCATAGCTTAAGTGCATACGATATATATGACTGCAATTTTTCAGTATATTTGAAAATTTCGAAATGCATTTATGTATTTTGGGGTGGTAAGGTATACACTATACTCTATAGTATGTTGTACTATGTTATACTATGCATAGATTAGTGGATATGAACATAGTTAGCGTGGAGTGGGTGTCGTGTATTTCTATAGGTTCTGAATCGATCCCCCTATTCCTGACCCTATTCTGGTTAAACTTACTAGCTAGTTAACTAACAGTCAGCCCATGAGGCAAGAAAACCCCCATGATGCAGATACCGTTATCTGACGCAGTCACACTACGGCACAGGAACGTGTTATCTGATTAGGTCATAACGCTTGAGATCTAATTAGACAAGCGACATTCCTCCAGCCCCTGATAAGGCATACGACGTTCTCATAACAAATCAAACCTATGACAACCTGGATAATCCGTGCGGCCATTGTTTTGATTTCACAGAGAACTTTAGTAAAGAATGTGCTAACGAGCAAGTCGTATGACATCTTTATTGACGTACCTATGTCCATCCTTACGTCAATCCCGGCACCTTTAAGGTATAAATATTGCCGACCTTGCCCTATGCAAAACACATGCGTGGTGACAAGACGGAGCAGCCATACTTGCCGAAGCAGAGAGCAGAAGCAGACCCCGCAGGCAGCAGCCCCGCCTTCCTGACGCGCTGAGAGACGCGCTGCTATCTCAAGCCGAGAGACCCAGCACCGGCGCTTCCGGGTAGCCCTCGCAGGCAGCCTGGAATATCGAGAGCAGAGAAAGAGATACCATTCCTCATTCATCCTAAATTCCAGGTACAGAACTGAATAACCCCTCCTAGAGAATTCTTTAGTTATTCACTTGGCAAAAACAAACTTAACTTAAACTGTAACTTTCTATTCCCGCCCACGCATTAGACTTAGGTCAGGTACACGGGGTAGGCGTATTTAGAAACACCAGTTGAGTGCGTTTAGTCAAATGTATATGTGTATGTAAATATATTTTAATCATTTTAAACATCATATGGCTCAGAAACCATATCAATGTTTTTACAGTATTATTTTATACTATTGCTTCTAATGTATGCACTTTACTTAACTATAAGTATCGCAATAATATCGATCCATTTCTCTTGTACGAGAAAAGAGACTGATCAATAAATAACATCTTTTATTGAACACGCCCGTCTCTTCCTTTTCTCTACATTCTGATGAGACTAAGAATGCACGTACTGACTGAGTAAAATAATTGCCTTGTGCTCACACGACTCTTGAGATTGACTCTTGATTAGGGGAGAGCAAAGTTGTCATGTTCTATGGTTGTCAGAAACTAAATCCCTTCTTGTCTAATCAGGGAAGTTAATCCTTCCTTGAACATTCGAGAAAGTTTCTAGCGAACTCTGAGCTTAGCTGGCAAACCCAAAAATTAAGTCTAGTATCGACAGTAGTAGACCTAGTTAACGTCTGGCCTAGGCCTTTACTGCTGTAGGTACTATTCCAATGCGCAGAGCCTATTGGGAAAATAGGAGCTACACTACAAGTGGTGGTGTATAATACTTGCCAGGAGCTTAAGCATTTTTAAAAAATTGCCCTAGTTATTTCCCATATGTAGATAATTATCTCCAGCATACCAGTGCCAGCAGTTTCAAGAATTACAAACCATAGGCTAGTGCCAGAATTGTGCCATTGAAACTGCCCATATACCACTGTATATACACTGTTTCTAGCATTTCAAAGCCAGCCTTTCATCATTTGTTGCTTCACCCAAATCGACTCCTCAGCGCCAATGTGCCATGGCTGCCCTCTCTGTGGCCAAGAATTACCTCCAGTATTCCAGCACCAGCATTTTGCCATAGGTGTCCTCATGTGCCATGTATTACTTTCAGGATTCCAGGGGGTACATGTTGTCATATATGCCCCCATGCTCGGAATTTCTTCTAGTATGCCAGTACAAGTGTTTTTAAATAGGTGCCTGAATGCCAAGAATTATGTCTAGCGTGTCAGGGCCTGTACTTTGCCATAGGTGCCATCCCTTATGCGAATAATTTCCTCCAATATGCCAGTAGCAGCATATTACCTTGAGTGCCCCTTTGAGGGCAGATTTAAAATTAACAAGAAAAAATGCTTGTTGTTATAAGCCACACACAGTTAAGTGTAACTTTGATGAAAATAATGTTTTAGAATACAAAAAACTGCAGGCTGTTTGTCATTAGGTCGCGCCTGCGAATGCAGGGGCGAAAGCCCCTGCTGTCGCAAAGCGATCTATTGTTATCATTTCAGTCCTTTTCCCGTTCAAGGACTAGGCAGAGACAACAGACTGTCACGAGCACGCAGCCGGCCGGGATCGGATCAGGTCACGCGCTCCGATCCCGGCCGGCTGTTCACAACACATGCACACATGCACACGCAAGCACAGGCAGGTACGCACACACACAGGCAGGCACACACGCAGGCACAGGCAGGCACACACGCAGGCAGGCACACAGGCAGGCACACACGCAGGCACAGGCAGGCACACACGCAGGCGCACACAACACACGCACAGACAGACGCACGCACGCACGCACACTCCCCCCCTCCCAAACTCACCGGGCTAAACAGTCACAGAGGACGGACTTAAAAACAAAAATGCTGTCGCACTCGCACCCCTTCTTCTGGGAGCAGTGTAGGCCACTTTTACGTCATTGTAACATCAGAAACCGAAGGCTCGTCAGCTAGGGGACTCCCCGGTTCCTCTTCCATGCCGTGACCACGTCATTCCAGCTCTGACGTAAGGAGCCGCGCCTCTGCTGGCGCCGTGCCTGGGGGGAGGGGGACTGCAAGGGTTAAGTTGACAAGTCAAATGAACTCCGCGGCTCCTGCTTAATGCACTCTTATCCGAGCCCGGCTGATCCGGTCAGCGCAGCTGTTCGCTCAGTTGTGCACTTGGGTGCCGCGTCCTCCGGTCTCATGCAGTAGTCCAAAGAGCCGGTTTCTTTTACTTTGTGTTTTAACCTTTCCGTCTGTCTGTTCTGGTTCCGACCTCTCCTTTGATCCCCAGTATTGTCGGAGTCGGCGCAGGGCTAGTGTGAGGAGGCGCAGGTTCTGAGAACCAAAAACCGAGACATTTCTCTCACAGAAATGCACGGCTGTAATTTGGCATCGCCCAGGGGCCCACGGTGGCATGATTGACAGCGCTCATCGTCAGAGAGAACGCAGACCGTGGGCGGGCAATCCATTGCACCTTTTACACACACTGCTAGCGGCTGCTAATTCATTCTGCACTACGGCACGTGCAAAGGGCTCTCGGAAAACTGGGTCTGTACTAAATGTTCTGAAATTTGCTGGAGCCCAGAACAGGTGCTGAAAAGGGAGGACTGCCCTAGCAAATGCGTGGCGCCGTCACCCTGGCTTATTTTTTTTTAAAGCAACTGTTGCAGAATAGATAATGCTGGCCATCAGGTGCCTAACGAGCCACTAACCCAGGCAAAACTAACCCAGGCAAAACGCGTCGTCCCTGATTACTCGTCAGTTTCATTGCAGCATCTGCAGAAGTCCGTGCCTTATAATGTGTGGCCTATAGTAATCAGGAGGCCACACTCGAAAGCATGAAGACGCCGTGGAAGCAAGTGCACAGAGAAGGCTTCCACTTACAAATAATGCATGTTTGCACAGAAAGTGACTCGCATGCACTTTGAGGTCTAAATGAAGCTGCAGCAGGATGAATGCATTTCTGCATTAGAGAGGGAAAAAACACATACGAATATCGAAGCTTAGAACTAGAAGCAACATCTGCCTCCCGGCCTGGACAGTGGGTGGCAGCAGACATGCGGCATTAGGTTGGGAGGCGGCACCAGTAAACTCTGCTCCTTGGAGATTGGCAGAGTTCTTTTTGTGCGCTAAAACTCTGTGTACTCCTCCAACGGAGCGCAGTTAAACGCCCACCCCTAGACAAAAGGCCCTGGCTAGAAGCTCGGACCACGACACTGGACGACCTTTCAGTACACAGGATGCTTTGCACAATACAAAACAGTGAGGACGAGCATTAGTTGGACCAGGTCAATTCATCATATAAAATGTATATATAAAATGTCCTAATACATGCATTGGGCCAGAACTGGGAGGACCATTGGCCATCTTGCAGCCCTTGATTACCCACAGCCAAGCGAGAAGGGTTTTGATCTGGCTTTTGTCCTGGTTGAATGCAGCATTGCGACATCATGTAAGTCACCCAAGCCTTATTAACTGAGCTTGTGGCAGAAAGACCCGAGTCTGACACTCGACCACCTTGAGGCAAAAGTTAGAAGAAAACCGGTATCCTTGGCTGTGCCGGTTTGGGCGGTGGTAAAGAATGGGCACTCCATTAATGGAATTTGTTAAGTACATCTGTTTGTCAAGCTGCACCATAAACGTATTATGAATCAAAAGTTAGGGCTACCATCGGACCAGGAAGGCCTTGGATGAAAGATGGACTTAATATGACAACCTTGTTACATGCTTAAGTTAAAAAGAGAATGCGAGAGGTGAGAACTGATGAAACAAGCATTGGTATAGCCAATAGGTCTCGCCTTTGGGACCTTATAAGTGTTCAGCCATGCAACAGTTGATGTTGTTGCACCAAGGATATTGTGCTGGATAACTAAACACTTATAAGGTCCCAAAGGCGAGACCTATTGGCTATGCCAATGCTTGTTTTTTTAGTAGGCCTCAACATGTATAAAAGTAGCCTTGCTTGAAAGCAAGCTTGAATAGAAAGTGCTAGACATGTATAAAAAAATCAAATCTTGACCCCGCCATGACCATAATTTTGTAATAATTAATAAGTTGCACTTATAGTTTCTTCTATTTCTGTGAAATGTTTCTTCTTATAGAAAGATTTTTGTTGACACATGATTCATTTTGTTATTTAACAGGGAAGTGAAAAGTTCATTCATGGAAACACAGAGCATAAAATATGGACTTGACTTTCTAACCCACTTATTTTTCACCTTCAATGATGATATTGGAAAAAAAAATATTTTTAATTAATATAGAAGTTTCAACTTCTACATGGGCTATTGTCTAAAGAAGTCATATTAGAAGGTTAATGATGTAGAGTATATGTGGAAAAGTAAGCGTGAAGGAGGCAACCACACGTAAATCCTTATTTTTTGTGAAATAGTTGCAAATGTAGCATTGTCGTATGAAGACTATTGTGTTTGTGCTAGAAGATGAGGAGTGATCCTGTTCCCATGAAATTGTCGGGCGCTGATTGGCTGACCTAGACAAGAAAAGAAACATGTTGCAAATGGTTTAGCAGAATTTGATGTCTATAGTAGTGCGTATTCCTAGAGTATGACACTCCACTTCTTTTTGCTTATTTCCAGACCATTCACACAGACGTTATGTCACATTGCATTGAGACTCTACTGAGTTTCTGGAATGTCTCTTTATGGGAAGTTCTTTGCTTCGATATTTTTATTCTATTGAGCTGATTTAAACACTGAAGCTTTATGCTTTTTCTCACTCTCTCGTACTAGATCTCTTTGGGTTCTGACGAAATCTGTTTCCCTGATTCTTAGAATAAGGATACTTTTCTTTATGGAACATGCTTTTTGATGCATTTATTATATGAATTGATTACCAAATATTGATTTAACATTTCTGTCATTTATTGACTATTGCATTTAATGTGAATTAACTTGTGATGTGCAATAAAGATTAACAACTAAAAGATTTTACCTTAAAACCTTTACACTTTTAACAACTCAATATTTGATTTTGACTATCTAATATATGATGCATTGCTTTCTTCTTATCTAAAACAAAGGCAAAGATCCATCACATTCAATAGTGGGAGACAGAAGTTAGTCTTTATCCTGGTAATCTGTGTCCTTTTAAATCCCTGTTTTCTGTTATGACACCCCAATAAGCTCTGAATTATATATAGCATGCCATGGCCAAATGCAAAACCACAACCATAAAGCATGCAAACAGACTTACTCTTGCTCTCTAGCTCAAACTCCTGCTCACTTCCTGTCTCCTTCCTTGTTTTTCCCCCGTCACTGACATTAACCCACTCACACACCATCTCTTGGTTATTCTCACTACCACTCACTGTTACTCACACACACCTGTACTCAGACTCACTGGTTCTCATTCTCACTTACAAATACACCTACACCCATTCACCGGCTCTCACCTGCAAATAGGAGCTCATCTTAAGTTATTAGGATTCAGTAGGCAACCTTAGGCCCGGATGCCCCTGACTCACTTCCTCTTCCTCCAAAAATTCCTCTCACTCACGCCTAACTAAGTCACACTCCTTCACTCACTCTCTCTCTCACACTCACTTCTGCTAACTAAAATTACAATATCACTCTCACTGATTCTAACTCACTTTCACTCTCATTGACTGTTAGAAATGGGGGTCTCCAGTTGGCCAACGTAGGTATCTTTGTCCACATAGATACCCTTGCTCCTAGTCAGGGTAAGTAGGATACACACTTTAGATAACCACTGCTCACCCCCTGGGTAGCTTGGCATGAGCAAACAGACATCACTAAGGCAAAGTATAAAGTATTTGTACACAAAACACACCGTAATACAATAATAACACCGCATTACACCAGTTTAGAAAAATGATGTATCTTTAGCTAAACTCAACAAGACGAAAACGACAAAAATCCAACATACGTGTAATAAGAATATGACTTCTCAAAGGTTTCAAGCAACTGGGTCCATAGAATACTAGGAATGCTTGATTCTACACAAAGTACCTGTAGATGTGTCAACATTCACAAGGCCAAACAGCCGCAGAGATGGGAAGCGTCAAAAACAATGAGATGCATCAGTTCCTGAGACTTTGGGTGCACGCAGGAGAAGTGATGCGTCGAATCCGGGCTGTAGGGGGGATAGATGCGTCGACTCCAAGGGGATAAAGGTTCACGGGTGAGGCATTGGAAAAAATTGCTGCACAGGTACAATGTTTGGAAATCCGGGATGCGTTGGTGATTGATACGGCTGCGTCAAGCAGCGCTGCATCAGTTTCTACAGCCATGATTCCTTAATGCATCGGTTCTTGCAACAATGACAGGTGCTGTGTGAGTTCTGCAGAAGCACAGCTATGCGTGGAGATTCTTCTCGCATAGCGGTGCTGCGTCGGGAAAACAGCCACAAGATGAGCGATGCATCAATTTCTTTAGTTCTTCTTTTCTTCCCGCTTCCAGTCGCATGGACAACTACCAGAGGCCCACAACTGAAATAGGCACATTCTGGCAGGTCAGAACTCCATGCGGGTCGATTCCAGCCCACAGACGACATACATGAGCAGCCCGTGACCTCGAAACATCGACTCTAATTATAAAAGGGATTCTGAACAAGATCACCGCCACAAAAAAGCAACTAGAGGAGATCTGTGATTAATAGGAAAGCCCGTGTTTTCGGTGGTCTTGACCCCGTGTCTAAGGGGGAGATATTTTCAAGCCTCAGTGTAAAACAAATATTTTTTGGTTTAGATTATAGACGGACTGTCCAAACCTAGGTCCCTGATACATCCAGCCCTGAGTTTCCATACAGGGACACCTTTATCAATCGTGGGCATCCCTAAGGCATAGACAAATACCAAAAGGATAAGGAAGTCTATCATACTGTTAAAGGTGATTGTATGAACTTATATATAACAAGTACAGAGAGTGTATAACCTGGTCTTGAGAAAGATGGATTTATAAGACTGACCCATCGAAACACGTTGACGCCAAATTCTTACACACAATCCACCCATCTGCCACTGGTTAAAAGTCGCGAATTTTAAATTGTACATTTCCATGCTATTGATGTTGTTGAAGGTGGATGTGTTAATTGTCAAGACACATTATACTTGTCTGGCTTCTTTACTCTCTATATGTCTTTTAGTTAGGTTGGAAACAATTTCTTTTAATGTATTGTGTTTTTTTTATATTTTGAGAACTTTTAATTTACCAATTGTCAGGCTATTCAATGTGATGAAATTGTGTTTTATGCAAATAATAAAAGAACCTGAAATTTTAATCTTCATAGTGGCTTCCCAGGTACATATGGTTCAATCTTCAGGTGTGGAAGGTGAGAAAGTTGAAAGGATGTAACCAGTTGATGTGTGAATCTGTGTTTATAAATTCTAACTGAAATGTACCCAAAGGGATTTTTCCTTCTCTACTGTGCCTTTTGCAGTTGGGTTTACAAGGGGCCCCTCTCCTTTTTCTAAGCAGAAGTCCCAGCAACGGAGTTCAGAGGACCTGGGGGTGAAGTCTTTGTGTCCCTGAGACTACAGAACAGGGAGACAGCACACAAAGGCCCTTGGAGATCTTCTTCAGGCTGGTTCACAGAAAAGTTCCAGTTGTTGTCCTTTCCTTGGCTGAAACAGCAACTGCAGGCCAAACCCACATAGCAAAGGGGCAGTACTCCTCCTCACAGCTCTTCTCCTTGGCAAAGGTTCCTCTAGAGTCCAGAAGTAATCTAAAGTTCTGGGGTTTAAGGTCTACTAATTATAGCCCATTCTGTCTTTGTCTCTTTGTGAAAGGGTCTCTGTGCCCAGTCCAAACCAGTTCTGTCCTCACTGGTGTAGTATGACCGCAGGGGTAGAGGCAGCATTGTGCAAGGGAGACAGGATTTATTCAGGTGCGTGGAAAACTCCTCCCACTACTCTAAATTCAGCCATGGTCTATTCAGCTCAGCTCTGAGTCCTCCAGAAAGGGCCAGGCACAACTCAACCCTTCACAGTGGCTGTCTACAATGAATACCCATCCCCGGCCCGTGTCACTCCAAAATCAGACTGTCAATACACAAACAGGAGAAGGCACACAGAATGGTTAAACAAGAAAATGCCTACTTTCTAAAAGTGGCATTTTCAAACACACAATTTAACAAGCATTGGCATAGCCAATAGGTCTCGCCTTTGGGACCTTTATAAGTATTTAATTATCCAGCGCAATATCCTTGCTGCAACATCACTGTTAAAAACTAAACACAAGGTCCCAAAGGCGAGACCTATTGCCTATGCCAATGCTTGTTTTCTGATTTTTCGAAGTGAGGTGGCGGCATTTCCAATTGGGAGCATCCCATCAATGGCTTCTGACTTAGAATCATGGGGGTTGTCATTCTCAATGCCACTTACATGCATTTGGGCTAGCGAGTTTTGGTGCAACAAAGCAGTGCATTTTGGGCATTGTGGTGCTTTATATTCGTGCCAGTTCTGTCATGTTGTTTAAACTAACTGTTGCGCTGTTATATTTCAAAATTAAATACGAAGAGGAGAGCCTGTTCATGAAGCTTTCAAAGCTACGCCTGTATTTCAAAGAATAGGATAACGCTGTCAGTAACTGCTTTAATAATATAAAGAGCGCTTTAGTAAACTAAGCGTTCTGTTTGTTTACAGCTCATTAGAAGTTCCCGTGAGTTTAAGTAGCGCGAAAGATTCACCGCTTTGCCTAGTAAACGCGGCTTCCAGGTATGCTAAAAGCTTTTTAATTATATCCATTAGCGAAAGCTTTAAGTTTCCATTTAACTAATGGCCTGTCATCCTTCATATGGAGCTGATTATCGAAACGATAAATAGGCAGAGAAGCCCTCAGTTAAATAACTCCGGCTGGAAGAAAAGGTAGGCTTTTTTAAAGCTGCATGGTGCAGTTTTGTACTGAACCTTCTACACATGTAAATAATCGTAAGAAACAATTCTAAAATGTGGTTCCTTCTTCCACACAGATAAAGAAAACTGAACGGAAAAAAACACACTATTGTCCAGGTATACTAATGAGTGTGCAGAGCCAACGAGAAAGTAAATATTTAACAAGACAGCGCTGGAAGGAAGGAGAAATGCGAGTCACGGCCGGAGGCCGGCCGTGAAAACAATGCAGCGCTCCTGAAACAGAAAGCACGGCCGGCCGGCCGTGAAAGCCTTTGATGCCGCAGGGGGTGGAGCGGCAAACTGAAAGCACGGCCGGCCGTGAAAGCCTTTGATGCCGCAGGGGGTGGAGCGGCACCAAGCTGGGCAACAGATGGCTGACGATTTGATGCTGTGCACGTGCATTTTAGGTCAATGCGCTTGCGCATTGACCTAAAAGTGCACGGGCACAGCATCAATTCGCCAGTTAGTTAAAGTCTGGTTAAAGCCCTATAGTCTCGCTTCCGCTCAATGCGCATGCGCATTGACAGGTCGCGAGACCTAAAACGTCTTTACAAAAAGATGTGTTATTAAATTCAGAGTTCAGAGAGCCTACACTTTATTTCTCTATCTTGTCCCAATGGGACGTTCTACTTGTAAGATGTTACAAAGTATTTCCCATTCCATCCTGAGGGACAGATAGCCTTTCAATAGTGAAACACAACATTTGCAGTATTTCACTAACAGGACATGTCACACACACACACACCAGTACATGTCCTACCTTTCACATACACTGAGCCCTGCCCAGGGGGTAACATGGGCCTACCAAAGGGGTGCCTTACATTTGAGAAAAGGGAAGGTTAGGGCCTGGCAAGTGCATGTACTTGCCAGGTCGACCTGGCAGTTAACAAACTGTGCATTGACTCTGTTGTGGCAAGTCTAAGATACCTTTTCAGGGCTACTCATATGGGTGCACAGTCAGTGCTGCAGGCCCACTAGTAGCATTTGATGTACAGGCCCTGGTACAATCAGTGCACTTTACTAGGGGCCTACCAGTAAATCAAATATGTCAATCAGGGAGAACCAATTGTAATAACAGTTTACACTGGAAGCACTTGCACTTTGACAATGACAAAAGAAGATTGGAATAAGCACACATCAATTATAAAATTCATTTATGTTCATTGGATCATGAAATGTCCATAGAGAAAGAAGGTCCAGAAGTTTTCTTGTAGTCGCAAAGCTTGTTCTTTATTGAGAAATATATTCATTTGTTAAAATCCCATGGTCACACAATTCATTTAGCCAAAGCATTTCATCTTGTGCGTGACTTCTTCAGGGCTAAAAGGAAACATATATACAAACTACTTAAAAACTATACATATATACATATATACAAATAAGATTAACTGTCTTAGTCAAAAAGCTAAAAAACTACTGAGTTAGCTAATTCAAGTATTATAACTTATTTGAATAACATAATCATAGCAAATTAGTGCAAGCACAATAGAGAAGCACAAACAGTATTCAAGCCTCATATGACTGTATGGTTCTTTCTGGAGGAAGGTGAGAATAGTAAGTGTATATCATTATATTCATTACTTCACAAAAAGACAATTCATGCAGTTTTGAGTAAAATTTACTATCTAGTGCTTATAACAAAGGCATTCTCGTAGTGACTCTAAAATCAATTTTAGTCCACAGGTCCGGTATAAATACCATACCTTAAAGTTATATATAAGTTGTTTACTTGTTTTTCTTTAGTAAAGAAAAGTCTGCGACACGAATAAATATAGTGCCAAGGTAATAATCTGTTGAGAGAAACACGCTATGAGACATGCTTCTCAACCTACTTCTAGAGCAACCTGAAAAATGTGTTAATGAGGCTGTCCGATCTCAAACAGTAAGAGGATATTTAAGTACTAAGTGCGAACTCGTTAAATCATTTAACAATACCACTAGATGAGTTGTACAAACATGGTGAGGATCGAATAGGTTCTCACGTTTTATTGTACATGCTAAGCAAAGTCCCCAAAGTGTCATAAAATATGTTGCATAAACCCCATAATATATTCTCATAACCATTTCCATATTGCTATAGCTATTTTAAAGAATTCCAAAATGCCATATATTATAATAACCAGTTCTAAACTTTTATATTTTTAAGACTGTTATCAGCACTCTTTATTGTCCCAACTGTCACTCCAAATAAAAAGCCGCACTTTTTATGTTATTGGCGCAACTGAAAAAATATAAAATCAGATATGGGATCTAGAGTATGTAACGATCACATAACAACATGTTGTGCGTGAAGTTATGTAGCCGCAATTCTTTTCAATGCGATCGTAGTGTAAACAAACGTTAATAAACAGAATAGTGGCAAATGGTCATTCAGTAAATAGATATAGACACCATTATCACTGGCAATGTATGCCCAGTCCAAATTAGCATGCAGTTTCATATTCCAATTTATCTTTGGAGGTTTAATATTTCGTAAGAGCATACTATATGAAATGTTCCTCAACCATAGTTATTGTCAGGCCATTCGTATAGTCTGTGAAACGTTAAAGAAGGAATAATCACATGTGAATACTCAGTATTTGAACAAAATCGCCTTTTTAAAATGGAGTCTATATTGCAGCTAAGTGATTCATCACATCATACAATGTAAAATAGTGCTCTACCGCATTCATTACCAAATTGTTAATGCAGTGTACGATACTTGAGAAACTCTATAAATAGATAAGAGTGCATTTTGCAACTTTCTTATTTGTATTAAGACCAAGTCAGCTCATTTTAGATAGATAATTTTTATTGGTTTGACGCTACATTCAGGCACAGGGAGTCTGTGCTGTTTCTCCAACCCGGCTGCTCAATACAGCTAGGTTGAAGAAACCCCACTGAGCCTGCCTTTTTGGCTAGCCTAAGACGGCAGGCATTACAGATAAGCGCACTTAGAAGTGCTCTCCACTCCTCCCTCCCATGGGCTGGCCCCTCCCCTCCCCAAACAATCCGGCTTGGCGAGCAGTTAAAAAATAAAACAATAATTAATATTGTTTTATTTTTCAGCTGCTGGCTCTGAGCCAGTGGGGTGATGCACCTCTGCCATTGCGGAGGAGCTGCCTCTACTTAAAGCCCCTGTTAATGAGACACCACTACAAGAAACATTATTTTCATTTCTAATTCACTGCACCCCCACACCCCTAGATCTGCCTCCTGCCATAAAGATTTCCAACCACACATGCTGTATCCAGATTGTATTTACTTTTGGACAAACAAGAGAGATACAGTACCACATCATCGTAAACTGTAAACTATATATCTTTTAGGTAACATTCCTTAACCATTACCAACCTCTTAAAAGCTTTGTTGCCAGTTTTCCTCGTTCCTCTTTCCCTTCCTTTTTGTACCATGGGTCCTTGGTCTGCTAAGTATTGACAGTTAGTGCTTTGTAAAACTTTGATCAATAAATACATTTATTAATAAGGGCTCAATTTTGATGTCTGGCGGAAAGCAATCTGACAGCTAATCTGAGGCTTTCCGCCCAACATTTAGGTGCCCCCCACTAAACATCCCTGCACCTGCCACACAGTGCAGGAAGTTTAGTAACATCCATTTTCCACCAGCCACACAAGCTACAATTGTAAAATGGATGTTTCTGACCGCCCACAGTAGTTGCATCCAAATTCTGTGGGTGGAACTGCCGACCTATTGTCGGGTGGTGCCATTCTGCAGCGGTTTCGGTTTGACGCTAGTCCCACCGGAATCATAATAAATCCCTAAGTGTCTCATTGGTATGCATCTACTATTTTCAAGATAGCCCTCAAATAACTTCTTTTAAACATACCATAAAGACATTCATAATGAAGCCCACTTAGAATGATGGTGCCATAGCAGTAGTTAACAGACGTGTTGGAGTTCCGAGTCTTGTGGTAGCACTAAAAATCTTTCAGCAAAAGGCTCTAACTTGCTGGCAGTGGAAGGACTGTCCAGAGTGAAAAACCCCAGGTGAAAATGACAATTAAAGGTGGTAATCAGGATCAGAATAAGAATACTTTTTCATTTCCCAAGAAACCTTAAGCGTACCTCTTGAAATTTGTTAATTCCATCCTTAGATTTACCTGTACTGTCAGTAGCAGTTTCTTCAGGGGTAGATTACATTACCAAGGTGTGGGTAGTGAGCCCCAAGTAGGGAAAACAAAATTAACAATAGTCTCTTCAGTATCTTCATCCGAAGTGAAGACACACAACTGCTTCTGAATTTTTCATGCCTAACGTATCCTATAAATCTGAATAGTTTTTGAAAGATTTGTGAATTTTTAAAGGTGCCTGGGGGAAGCCCTGTAGCTCATACCACGTTAGCTTATGCTTAGTTTGTTTAGGACCAAACATCCCAAGTATGAGACATATGAGTTTCTAGACAACTATCATGGACAATCACCCAGACTTATACAAATTAACATGTAAGAAGCTTCTCTTTGTTGTGAACCGAATGCACTCTTGCCCTCAAGTCTGTCAAAGCTCATGCAAAATGTAGTGCTTAAAACCAGGTATTCTTCATTGTCGTCCTCCTCGACAGTAATTCCTGCGAAAAGCTATGCATACAAAATAGCAATATAGACTTCACTACCATTAGCGGCGGCTACCAAACAGGCATGTGAGGGGTGGGGAGGGGGTCGATGAGTGGAGTGGGAATGGGGTAGGGAATCAAAAACAATAAATAAGAACAAATGAAAGAAAACTTACCTGGAAGTCACGGTTGCCATCGCAGGCACTGCGTCTTCTCCAAAAGAAAACACCCCGCCTTCCAGAATCCCTTGACCAAACACAAAGCTGCCTTTTAAGGCAGCATTTTGATTGGTCTGAGTGCTGTGGCTCAGCGTTAGATAGGGCATTGGAGGCTGGGCATGTTCTCCACTAAGGCTGTATAATACAGCCTGTGGAGAACATGCACAGTGATATTAATGGACGGCCATTATTATCATTTCATTTTAAGTTTTCACTGCTTTAAAGAAGTGGAGGTGACGCTCCTCCGCCTTAGCGGAGGTGCCGCCCCTGTTCACTATAGGCATAGATGAACAAATGTTTTATTGTATCGGGAAGTAATTACAAAATCGCATCTATCTACAACCAATTTTCATTTATGGTCAAAAAAGAGTCATTGCGGTGGTTGATCTAAGGAAAAATTAAGACTATTAATGATTGGCTTAAAGACTGTTTGCTGCAGGGAATCTTCACTCAGTGATTTTTTTCCGGAATGTTCTCACAGTTCAAGACGACATTTTATCTCCTAAATCAAAGGAATGTTCCTTTGATAAGAATTGTTTTAAACAGGTTTGAGACCGAAATGAATCATTTCTTCTTAACCACTATCTGTACTAAATTGCACCTACCAAGGGTGCCAGTGTCCTGATATGCTCACTTCACACCAATACAAGCTTCTTTGAGTATGCAGGGATTCAGATTTCAATACACCTCACCCTAATTGCCGGAAGTCAAGCCATATTGTTTGGTTAGTCTTACATGAAAGCTGCAATAATATAGTAAATTTATAATTTGTTTATTTGAGATGTTTTAGATATTGCCATGAATATATATCAGGGGCTTATTTATAAGAGTCCTGCATCACTTTTGCACCATATAAAGTGGTGCATGTGTGACTCGGAGCTCTCTTAAAGATGTATGAAGCCACGCAAAGCCACCTTGAGTAAGGCAACACAGCACAAATCGCTGTGACGCTTTACTGTGCACCCTTGAGGAGTTCCATGGGCATTGCAGTGGATGTTGCCATTAGGCTCTTAAGTCACATTTATTCATTTATATATTTGTTTATTTAATTATGTGTTTTTCTTGTTTTATTGTATGACTTTGTTATGCAAGAGCCAGATAATTTCAGGCGTCCTAGAACTCCACGTTGTTTGTTGCATTATTTTGTATGTTTTTATCCTTTATGACGTTCCCCCTACATGCCAAACTCAATTCAAACAAAAAGCGCTATAATAAATTACCTCAAACATATAGCTAAACAGTCTCATATATTTTTCATACTGGTACAAGAGAGATATAAGCCTTTCTATTTGAAACTGTCTGCCGCCTCTCAGAGTACCTCTGGTGCCAATAAGATCTTCCTCCTAGTTCTCAATTTTCCCTTTGATTCATCAGCATTTTTTTTTAATTGTTTTATTTACCTCGCAGTTTTATACCGAGGGGTTGTATTATTGATTATTAGCACACATTACAGCTTTACAACACAGTAAAACACATACGCAAAAAAAGAACATTTGGGAATAACTTCACTGTGGAGTGGAATGCGTTTGTCTCGCATATAATCAAGAGCAAAAAAACACAACCATCGCCTAACAGCTGGAAGGAAATTGGTAGAAAGCAACTCAAGGATATGATAGGTTAAAAGGAGGAGGTATTGGTGAATAATACAGTATTCGGATCAGAGAAGTAAACTGTCAATCAAATGAGGCTAAAGGTTTCGGAGACTAGTCCAGATACGGTTTGAAAAAGGTCATTTTCAATCCCTTTCTGAAGTATATTAGGGCAGGTTGTGTTCAAAGCTGTCCGGGTAAGTTCCAGATGCCAGTTGCTAATCCAGTGAATAACTGCTAAATGCCTTTCCATGTTCTGAATTTATGTGTCTCAACCTGAAGAAAATCTTTTTTATTTGTCATAGTTTTATATAGCGGGAACTTGACCTGAGGTATCAGAGCACTTTACTTGAGCACTAGTTGCATTATCCAAGGACATGCTCATTTTCTTTTTTATTGTTGGTAGGCACAGGGAGATTACGTGATTTGCCCAGAATCACAGGATGTTGAGCGTCATGGCCGAAACTCGAATCCTGTTCCCCAGGTCTGAGATCGACTGCCCTGCCATTAGGCTACATCATGGGTACTCGCAAACATCTCACCGGGGGCCATAAAGTACTGCCTATGGCTTCCCAAGGGCCACACTGATGCCAACAGGGCGACGATGGGGTACTGAAAGGTGGGCATAGGGGAAAGTGAAGCAGATGCATGCTAAAGATAAGTTGTCTAGGAAATATTCTTTGCTTCTTTACCTTTAGTTTAGTTAACAAGAAAATAAAGTATGCCCATTTCACAGCTTTCTGAATGTTCGTGCTCTGTCAAGTGAACAACAGCCCATTGCTGCTGTTCACCAGGGATGCCACAATGTAAGGTCAGGAGGGCCACATGCATCCCTCTGGGCGCATGGGCGTCCCCAAATTATTTTCCAGGGGGGTGCAAAATTTTAACTTCATCACCGTCCTCCGACATGATTGAGTACAAGTATTAAATAAATGAAAATAACAATTATTCATAAGAAACCCCTCAAAAAATGTAAATCGGACTATCCGACATTAAAGATCTGGGCATCTCGCCCCTTCCCCTCTGTGTTTCGGATCCCTGCACAGGTAGAGACTTCTAGGCGCTTTCTTTCCTTTTAGGTCTCGAAGGCTCTCGGAGTCATAACACACGCCTCGAAGCCCCCCTGTAGTTACTTCAATTGCATATCTCAGATCACCGAGACTAGTGCCTTTTGACGCGGGGGTCGAAAGAGGACTAAGGTGGTGGACCCACAGTTACACAGCTTCCACTCCAACAGACCTTTTGGTCAGGGCTGGTTCTAGGATTCACGGGGCCCTGGGCAGAAAGGCAATTTGTGAGTCCCCTCTAATATACATAGACGTGACACATTCAGGGCTGCCTGCATCTCAATAGATGCCCCTGCTTCTGAAGCTGCATCCCATCCCTCTCCTTAAGTGCCTCTTAACAGCTCATAAAGGGCTGGAGGTGTGAGGGAAGCTTATCTGTGTAGACTGCCAGGGAGGATCAATAGCCATCGCACTGTGCCTCTGCATGGGTGGGGGTGGAGACCTAATTGCCGGACAAACATGAGTAATGTGTTTTCCTGCAACTGGGTCTGCCCCCCCACCCTTGAACTCCCTCAGGTTCGCTTCCCTACACCAAAGCAATGAGGCCAGGGGGGCCCCTAAGGTGGCGGGGGTGCACTTGCAAGGTCGCATCTTTAATGCCATAACGTGGCTGTGTCTCATTGGTGTGAGGCCCCAATTTGGAGATCTGCCTACGGGGCTCTGGGCATCAACCCACACTGCCCATGCCTAGCGCCGGCCCTGCTTTTGGTATCTCCAGTCAGTCTGGCCATGTGACAAAACCTGCCTTAGATTCTGGAGCATGTCTGCCCACAGACGCAGGAGCAGAGCCAAATCACAGGTCCCAGAATTGTAAGCGAGAATTGACGGACAAGCCGGTGCAGGCTGGAGGTGCGCACATGGGTCAGGGCCACGCAATAGTAACTGCATGTAGGCAGATTTCTATCGCGCCGAACACGACTACGCGCTTTATGAAAGATAAACCGTTTAAAATAATGATAGACAAAAAAATTTGCTGTACAATAAATGATGTAAAAGAAGCCCCGTTTATTAAAATTATTTTTCTTAAAATTAAGTCTTCTAAACGGACACGAGTAGATTAAACTTCTCACAACACTTATTAGCATTACTACAGGCCATTAGATTTTGCTGCTTTGCACAGAGAACGTGGTTGTTTACAATTTAAGCAATTGCGCCTCCACGCTTTGAATAATTCCTTGTGCGGGAATGAGGCCAATCTGGCAACACTGTCCATGTCACCCCCAATACGCCCGCACCGGACGGACCGGCGATCCAGGAGGGGGCCCATGTCTGGGAGTACTTTGAGTGTCCCTGGGATACATCCTCTCCCAATCTTTGATTGTAGAAGCTTATTTTTCAGTATGTTTTACGCAAAATTAGGGATTTACCATCTTTGTCACATAATGCACCCCTTTGCACATAATTTGCAATGTTTAACAAAAAAAATGTTCTTGCTTATACAGATGAAAACGTACTAAAAACCAGCTAAAGTGGTGCCATCTGGTAGGATACCAATTTTAAAGATTGTAAAGTCACTTTTTAGTTACTGATTGCTGTATTCAGGTTTAAACTTTGATAGAGAGTTTAGAGCACTCTAAATTGTATGGGTGCACTATACTCATGGTTTAAACGGATGTATGACGTTACAACGCATACTTTTACCACGCATACCTTTACAACGCGGTTTTTACCACGCATACCTTTACAACGCATAGCGCTTAGAGGTGCTGGATAGTGGTAAGTATAATTTTCTATTCCAACTCCAGTCCCCGTGGACACTAGGGAAGGTGTTGGATAGAAAATTAAACGTATTCCCTATCCTAGAGCGCCCCCCAGCGCAATGCGTTGTAAAGGTTTGCGTTGTAATGCCAGCGTAGTAATGGTATTGCGTGGTAAAAAATGCATGGTAATGGTTGTATACCGGTTTAAACACACTCACATGTATTATCGTTTGCAGTGTTTCATGATTATTAAGATGCATTTATTCAAGTTATATTAGCATTTAATGTAGTGTGCACATTTGAGTAGGCCTCTGTATGTATTAAAGAGAATTATAATTCCTATATGTGTAATGTACAGGATGAAAATATTCTTGCGTAATGTAATCTGCATTTAGTTTAAGTTGACTGAATTGTAGCCCAAAACTGTAGGTTGTTTTGAGTTTCGTTTCTCTTTGGTCACTCAAGAATTATAATTAAATAAATTATTTTTGTGCTGGAAGACAGTATGTTCTCATCCTACTGCAGGTGCAGAAATTCAACCGCGTCATTCTTAGATAAGGAGATATTTGGAAAGTCTTTGAAGAAGCCCGGAAGGTGAAAAGGGAGGACGCCTCTCGTGTCTGGCCTATCTGGGAACCAAGGCCACTTGAAGAAGAGTCGAAATATTTAAAGTCTGTGGAAACTTACTGAAACAGGGTGTCCATGAATGACGTATGTGGGTTGAACATTGCCTTTTTGTATTATGCACAGGGACAGTTTGTTAGGATTTCGTTTTTTTCGGAGGAATAGGAGCATCTTAGAACAAGCTCCATAGCTTTAAGCTATCATACCCATTTTACATGAGTACTTCTTAGGAAGTCAACACGTGCTGACATCTTTGAGTTAGGATGATGGGAAATAGGTAGGACTCCCATTAGAGCAGTGCAGGGAAAGATATTTTTGTTTTTCTCACAAATGAAAGGAGAATTGGACTCAGCTTTGATAGTTTGTTGCATTCTGATATTAGAGTTCATTATAATATGTCTTTTATGCTGAATGAATTATATACGTAGACTCGGCTCTGTATTGATTTTTATGTATCTATATTCTCTGATATTGAGGTGTGTTTATATTCAATTATTTTCGGCCTTATAATAAATCCACAAAACTGAATCCAGAGTCTGTGGTCCTTTAAAGAAGGTCTAGTTGTAAGTATAATTCTGGATTATTTTACTCCCCTCCACACTTTTTAGCAGGCAACAAAAGATCATCTGCCTCGAATTTAGTAGGGAAGGTAAGGAGAACATTTTGCATCCACAATTTCTTAGGATGAGGGTATCATCTGCCCAGAGGTAATAATGTGTTCAAAACAGCAAAACAGCACAGTAACAGCGTCACTCAATATGCTGCATTATGCCACATAATTTGACATTTTTTTGCCACTCAATTTAGTAAGCACTGCTGCATAATTTGCCCTTCCATAACAGGAATAATTCAAGCGGCACTCCCTATAATACATCAAATGGCTACCCCAAAACTGCACACTGATGAAGTCTTGGAGTGCATATCTCCATAGCTTTTTTGTTACTCCTCCATTGCAGCGCATCTACAATAGTCCACACGTCTCCAATGGAAGAATGCTCATGCTGTTTTGCCTGTGCAATGCAAACAAGGTCAGAGACAGACACTTCTTGTTTAATTACGAGCTCACCGAAGACAACAATCAATCAAAAAGGCTGTTCAGTGCTGTTTCCTTTACGCCTTCAAGCTCATGATTATTTTTTTTTTACCATGCTAGAATACATGCCATCATTTCAAGAGGAAAGTGGGAGATTGTTTTTAAATATTTGGGAGAATGCAGTTCTCCTGTTGACTTCTACTAAGACCTGAATTACCTATTTTGTTATGTATGGGACTAAATAAAAATACACGTTTTTCCCATAATCTGACTGGCAGGCAGGGAGAGCATGGCAAAAATGCTGTGCACTGCCCCCCAGCAGCAGGTTACTCGCAGTGTATGCTCCGAGTCACACAAGACTAGTCCTGGTGGTCAGGAGCCTGTCAAGCAATCCGGTTTTTGCATACAGCAATTGAGAGGCGGGAGACTAGCCTTGAAATCAGTAGCCTCCCATCTGAATGAGGACGGTTGGCAGATAATCATCCTTAACGATGGCATGTCCTGTTTCAGTCCTGAACAACCCATTAACCTGAACGTTTTTATGCCTAATGCACATGGAGCCTGAATACAAGCATTGGCGCCATTTAGGGGTCACCCATGGCTTGCTCCTTGTGGCAGCTGACACTGTCTTTGTGACCCATTTTTTCAGTGTTACGGGAATTCATATTAGGGCACCAGCACTTTTTTTAGAGCTGCACCAAGATTTTATGACAGATGATTTTACAGGACTCCTTTTTGACTTGGTTGCCTGTGCTGCTCTCACTGCAAAGTATAGACCCACAGTCACTGTTTACCGATTTTATTATTTGGCGGACTTGAACTGTTAATTGAAACAATGTATATACATTTTGGGTGCCAGGATGTTTAGATTACCTTGCCACTGCTTGCTTTCTTGTTTAGGGCCTGAATGCCACACCCATGCACACGTGCAGGGCTTTAAGTTGGTCTGGGTCCTGCCGGGTCTGAGTACCAGCAGTAATTTGAAAGAAAGATTGAAACTGGTCCTCTTCTTGCTCTATATTCATCCTCTTCATCACAGTTCTTCAAACTCTGGAAGCACATGTAAATGAAGACGCCTGGAAGTGCAGCGATGTTTATCTGCTGTATTTCCAGGCTGTCTTCATTTACTCCGAAGCCCTCAGAGTTGCCGTGGGGCCGGAGGTCAGTTGGGGCTCAGCGCTATGTCTCGAGTCTTATTAAGACTCCAGCACAACCGAGTATTTCACAGGTCTTTAAAGACCATTGGTTACCGAAGCTTTGTTTTTTTTCTTTTTCCTGGGCCCCGACTCTGCCTATTCCTTACAATTGTATTATAAATTTACTGCTGTAGGGAGGAAATGCATTTCATGAAAGGGAGTACAAAAAAGGGTTGCCAATAGAAAAAATGCCAGCCTTGTATGTTTAAAGAGCCTGCAAAGACCCTGCTTTGACACTAAATATGGTCTTAAATAAAGAAGTATGTATTCATTTGTAAAGTGACTTTCTGTCTGTTCCTTTCATTTTCAGACATGAATCATTCAGGCAGCCCTAGAACACATTTAAAAGTGTTTTATATTTGCTTTTAAAAGAGCGCACAGATAAGTGCTGAAAATAGGGCTTTAGGTGAATGTTTATTTTTGTAATGTCTGCAACATCAAAATAATGAGCTGGCAACCCTAATCAGAAGACTGGAAGTTTGTTGCGGGATCAGCCCATTATTTATTTCACCCTCGATTCCCTGATCAATTCCATAATAGCAATAGTTTAACTTATATCTGAAACCCTAGACCACATCAATAACATGCTGATTAACTTCAAATGTCTGGGAATTCACCCTGCATTCAGACAACTCAGTGCTCATTCTCATCCTTCACTTTCACACTCACCCTGCACTCCCAGCACATAGTTAGGGTTTTCCCGCATTTGCCACATAATCCATCATCTGCAGCATAATTTGCAGATTTAAAAATGCAGCAACACATGTTACCTCGCAGTGGAAGGCCCTTTCTAAAGGTAGACTGGTCACCTTTCTGTTGCTTATTGCTATATGTGGGTGTTAATGTGGTACTTATGAGGGGCAATAAAGGCCAGGACAATGTTAACAAGTGTAAAAATAGCAAAATAGTGCAGTTATGCTATCACAAAATATGCAGCATAATTCGCCTTTGCTTGCTGCAGAATTGTCAACCATGCTGCATAATTTGGCCTTCTCCAGCCGCATAATTCCAATGGCCCTGTTTATAGTGCTATGAGGTCCCAGAGTGTTGCAGAGAGCACTGTGAATATGTAAGTCATTATTTTAAAACAGTATTTACATACTCTAAGCTAGGCTGCTGCAAAATGATGCAGTGATTAAGATAAAACAAGTTCTTACAAAATATACTTTTTAGTAATAAGTAATCAAACTGTATCTAATGCAGACATTTTTGTAAGTGTCTCCACTATTCCAGATCCCAGCTGAGAACTCCTTTACATTACATCTTAAAAAGAATAGATATTTGCCACCATAAAGCTTTAAGCAGATCCACTGGAATTATTCAGCAGAAGAGGACAACATTATGCGACAGGTTTGACTAAATTATGCGGCAAGAAAAGGTAAATTATGTGGCACAATGCGCCACATTGTGTGGTTAGCATTACTTCATTATTTTGTCATTTTAACTCACGTTAACGCTGTCAGGGGAAATATTTCACCTCATTAGTACCAATTTAACACCCAAATACAGCAGAAGGCAACGACAAGATTACCAGTCAATCTTTGCAAAGGGCCTTCCACTGCTCCGGAACATGTTGCAAATGCACTAAACTGATAATTATGTGGAAAAAGCAGCTACTGCAGAAACTCATAATTCCAGTGGCCCTGTCTTTAAGTGACTCAATCAATTCATGGCTGGTAAGAAGGCCGGTTTCTTTTTTAAATTTCTGCACTACCGCCACACACTTTCAGCCACAGGCATCTCAAAGTCAGTATTAACCATTCAGGGGAAGTTTTTTGTGTGAAAGCCGAGTCCTGGGGATGGCAGGTAGAAGGCCAGCAGGGTTGCATTCAGATGCAGAGCCCTAATGCTCTCGATCCTTGGGGCGTCACAGAAATGGTCTAGGAAAGCAGCAAGGTTCAAAGATATTGTCAAAGAGAAGGCCCAGAATAAGGAGCACTGTATGCAGACTCATTTTTATGTTTACAAATGGCCAGAGACCGCTTCTTATTTATTTATTTTATTTATTAAAGTTTTGTATAGCGCTAGCTGGACCCGAGGGTATCAGAGCGCTTCACAACACGTACAAATAGGCATCAGAAAGACAGTGAGGAAGGAGAACAGGGTAGGGAGCACATGGGTGAAGAGAAAGTCTTTACAATAGTAACAGGAGCGCAAAACAGGGCAAGAGTCAAAAGCAAGTCATCCGGCTCTGGGAACGCAGAGAGAATGGGCTTTCAAAGTCAAACGTGGAGATCAGAATACTATCCAGAGCGCTCAAGGAAGAGGGCTTTGAGTAACATCTTGAATTTCGGGAAGGAGGCGGTCGTTCTGATATGTGGGGGGATGGCGTTCCATATCTTAGGAGCATTGCCCGCAAAGGATTTGCTGGATGTTTTGTGTTTCTGGGATTTCAGAGGAATGAGTAGGAGCGTGTTGGAGCTTCTGAGGTTCCTTGACTGACCGGCCTTTTTGAGCTTGTTGGCCAGTTATTCTGGTTTGCCTGTATGCAGGGCTTTGTGAGTGAGGCAGGCTGTGCGGAAGCTGGCTCATTGGTCAATAGGGAGCCACTTCAGATCCTTGAGAGCCGGGGAGATGTGATCGTATTTCCTAGTTCCCGTGACCATTCTTGCTGCGGCATTGAGGGTAGAGGTCAGAGGACCCAGGTGTGATTTGGCTGATCCAGTCAGAGTAGCGATGCCATAGTCAATTCTGGAGAGTACCAGAGCCTGAGTGGCCATTTCAGGTCTTTCGTGGGGAGGAAGGGTTTCAGTTTGTTGAGGAGTTTCAGGTTCAGGAAAGCACTTTTGGCAGTTTTTGAGATGTGTTCTTTCATGTCCAGTTTAGGGTCAAGGGTGATCCCTAGGGATTTTACGGAGTTTGTGGGAACAAGAGGAACATTCAGGGCGTTTAAGGCTTTGAGCCATTCTAGTATTTGGGGGTTTTCATCTTTGTTCGAGATGAGGAGCACTTCCGTTTTTCCTTCATTGAGTTTGAGGTTGTTGGATGAGAGACAATGTTGAACTTCAATGAGTGTGCAGTTCAGTCTGTGGATGTCTGCGATCGACGTGGTTTCCAGGTAGAGTTGTGTGTCATCCACGTAGAGGTGGAAGGGGATGTTGGACTTCCTTAGAATTGACGTGAGGGGCTCCATGTAGATGTTGAAAAGTTGAGGTGAGAGTACTGACCCTTGAGGCACTCCTCTGGTGATGGGGAGGGGGTCCGATTCGCAGCTTTTAATTTTGATTCTTTGAGTGCGGTTGTTGAGAAAGGAGGAGAACCATTTTAGGACCGTATTTTCCAGACCTGCTCTCTCCTGGAGAACATTGAGTAGCAGGGCATGATCCACTGTGTCAAATGCAGCCGAAAGGTCTAAGAGGATGAGAAGGCTACATTGGTTGGAGTCGAGCGACATGTGAAGATCGTCCAGGACATTTAGGATTGCGGTTTCTGTACTGCAGCTTTTTCTAAACCCTGATTGGTGTGGGTCGAGAAGATTCGTGGTTTCAAGGTGCTGGGAAAGCTGAGACAGCACACATTTTTCCAGAATTTTCGATAAGAGTGGAAGGTTCGAAACTGGTCTGAAGTTGTTCATGTCCTTGTGGTCCAGGCTGGGTTTTTTTAGGAGTGGCGTGACTTGACCTATTTTAAGGCAGTCAGGGATGGAGCCCTCGCTCAAAGAGCTGTTGATGATCTTGGCCCAAGTTGGGGCTAGAGTGAGCTTCAGGTCTTTTGTTACTCTCGGGGGAAGCTGATCAAGGGAGTGGGATGAGGGTTTTGCGGTGGCTATGAGATTGCTTATCACTTCAACCTAGATAGGCCGGAAGGAGGACCAGCGAATGGCTGAGGTTGCTGGCCTGATGTGGGTAGTTGCAGAGGGGATGGCGGAGGGCATAGCGCAGAGTGAGCGATCAATTTTGGCAATTTTTTCGTTGAAAAAGATGGCAAAGTCGTCACATTGAGATTTGGACGCCACCCTGATGTCTATCACAGGAATGGAGGTTTGGTTCCTGATGATGTTGAAGAGTTCTTTTGGGCGGTTTTTAGCATTGTCTAAAGCGGAGCAGAAGAAGGACGACTTTCTGTTCTTGATATGGTTATAGTAGATTTTACGAGCTGCCTTGAGTTGGTCCCGGTTGAGGGAGGTGGGGTTGGTCGTCCAGGATCTTTCCATGGATCGTAGGTGTCTTCTTTCTTCATTGATGTCAGTGGAGAACCAAGACCTGGAGGGGATGCTTCTTGGTTTTTTTAGTTTCCGCGGTGCCAGCTGATCTAGGACGAGCTCCAGGTTGGCGTGGTACAGCAAGGTGAGTTCCGTGGGTTGAGAGAAGTTCCGTCGAGATCGGGAGGAGTGAGCTAACTCCCTCTTCTAGCTTGTCAGGAGGGATTCTCGAAAAGTTTCTGACCCACTTGGGGGAGGTTTGAGAAGGTGGGAGGGACAGAACTGAATGAATGATATGAAAGAGAATGGCGTGATGGTCCGACCAGTCCACCGGGATGATGTGGTCGATCGAGATTGTCTTTTTATCCGCGATGATTGCATCAAGGATTGCTCCTCTATGGTGGGTTTCCTCTGTGCAGTGCTGGGTCAAATCGTAGTCATGTAGAAGGGAGGTGAGAGATTGTATGAGCGGGTTTTTAGTTACATTCCATCTTAGGTTGAGGTCGCCAAGAATTATTCTGAAGTCGCTATCCAGATCGGTTTGTGTGATCAGATCCATCAGCTGAGCGCCAAATTCGGAGGAGTTGCCCGGAGGATGGTAGAGGAGAAGGCATTGAAGTGGACAGTGGTTAGGCGAATTGAGGTTGACCGAAAGGCATTCAAAGGAGTTATATATGACGGAGGGAGATGCAGTGATGGAGAGGTCATTTTTGTGGATAATGGCTATTCCGCCCCCTTTGTGTACGGGCCTGTCTTTATGGATGATTGCGAAACCGTGCGGCACTAGCGTGTCCATGATGGGAAGGGATAGAGTGTTAAGCCATGTTTCAGTGATGAAGGCTACATCCAGGTGATGGGAGAGAATGGTTTCGGCAATTTCCGTTGCATGTTTGACGGCGGAGCGGCAGTTGATGAGCATACAGTTAATCGGGCGGTCAGCTTCTTCAGAGAGATACCCCAAAGAAGGTGACAATATAAGTGTTTATGTTTTTTTTAAAGGGTCAATCATTAGTGAAGCTGGTACTGCTGCCAAGTGTGTAAGTGTCCACTGCTGGTTATCATAAAGGAGCAGATGCAGCAGGACTGGGGGGCAGGAATTTGGGGGGCCCACTGCATCACAAGTATGACTGTCTACCTTTAAAAAAAAAGGGGCATCAGAGCCTATTGTTCTTTCAAGCATTAGGACAGAGGTGATGATCCATCATGGTGGGGACGAGGTAAAAGAGGCAGAGGAGATAGCCTGCTACTCAGGACTGCAGTTATCATTAGTGCAGCAGGTACTGTTGCATTGGGGTCAAAGAGTGTGAGGGGCTCACAACACCCCAATTATAGGGAGTTTTTTGTTTGGGATATCTGTTTTTGTTTGATGCATTTGCTGTTTTATAAGTCTCATAGTTAGGGCGGTTCATAAGCTATAAAAAAAGTATTCCTGAAATCATCTCATAAGCCCGCTCCCTGCACGCAGCTATGTCCCTCCTGCTCCCCCAATCCTTCCCATAAAGTTTTGGTGGGGGGCCCGACCTCAAAACATTTTGCTTAGGGGGTGCTCAGAGTAAAAAAGTTTGAAGACCTCTGCTCTACATTGATTAGCTGAGAATAGAGCAGCAGCTCCAGCAAACAACACCTTTAATTGACAGGCTGGGAGGCGGCAACCAGGTTCACAATTGAAATGACTAATAGTATCACTGCAGTCTGCACCAGGAGAGGAACAACAACCGGTAGGGGGCGAGCGAGTTTAGCGGCTATCCCAGGCCCATAACTCTTTCTTTTCCGTCACTTTCGGAACCCAGTATCTACTTCACACATGACTGTGCTGCCTAGCTGCCAAGGTTTCAGAATACTAAGTGTGACATTTTCATGATGTCAGTGTAATTATGAGTGACACTTTCATGTGATTAAAATCAAGCAATGAAGTTGAGGGAAACATATAGATATCAGAAATTACACCATTTTGAGCAACTTGACTGTGGCAGCAAAAGCAATTTTCATAGCATAGCAAGTCAGTGCAACAGTGGGAGATAAGTACTTACAGTAAGTTCATATTAGCCACAGAAACATTTATAGATTTGGGTTTCGTAATCCCTGTGAAACATGGCAGGTGGCAGCCTTTATGTCAATTGGGTAGGGCATACTTTGTGTAGGACGCACGTCTCTAACATGCAAGACCAGCCTGTCAGCTTCTGATCACGGCCTCCCGTCAGCCCCTGGAAATCCAGTTAATGTCTCTTGCTGACGCGGGAAGGGGCGGTGGCCTCTCTGCCAATATGCTTGTAATTGGTGTAACAAAACTTGAGGGGGCCTCCCTGCAAGGCACGTGGAGGGGCCTCCGGGATCAAACAGGATCTCTGCCAGCCAGAGTGCAGTGCTGAGGGGGACCGCTGGAGCTTAGGGCCCCCACCGCACCGCGTGGGCTGCGGGGACCTGTGTTACACCTGTGGTGCTTGTATTGAAAATATTTTTCATGGTGAGAACAAGGCAAAGGAGGCAAGAGTGAGCCAGAGACAACACACAGAAAGTTGGAAGTTGAATTAAAAAGAATTGAGGGATATTTTGGATTTCCTCTGCATCTGCCGGGAAAAGAACACAATTGCAGTTCAGAATCTACTCATGCTTTTCCTTTGGAAGAACCAAAGAACCTCAAATACATAATTTATAAAGTTTGAGCATGCATATTTTTATGTAAATCATCATCAGATTTGGGTAGAGAATTAACGCTCGATATGACTGTGTGTGCTGAGAATTGCTCCATCTCCGAGAACTGGCTGGGGCCCAGGCGTGATACAAGCCTGCTGCAAGCTCCCAGCTAAGAGCTTTGGCAGTCAGTGGAGGTGCTACATAGCAGTGCTCTGGCAAACAGCGGAGTCACTATAAATGCGAGATAATGCATTGCATTAGCACTTTGGCCCATAGTCCTGACAGAGGGACCCTAATCATGAATTATGGGGAATTGCATCCTCCATGTTATGTCCATGCTGTTTTATTATCTCAATCTGAGCACTTTTTATCCTTCATTTGCACACTTGTCTTCTGAAACAATCTTCTTAGCCTAATATGACATATTCACGAACTGTATGGTTGTTTCCTTCATGGTTTTTGTAACCAAAATAAAGAATTTCGATTGGCATTGCAGTGTAGTGATGCTGAACACCCCACTGAAATGCATTGGTCTAAGGCCTGATACGTGGTACTTGGCAGGGCTGATACGCCCTTGAGGAACGCAGCTCATGGGAACAGGCAGACCCTGTCTTCTTTTGCTGTTGTGCTGTGACATGGACACTAAACCATAACAGTTGAGCTAAGGAGCCTATGGGCAATTGGACTGTTTTAGTTGCTTACAGCTGTGGGAAGCAGGCAGACCTGCCTCTTCTGGGCCCCTTCACTGGATGGGAAGGAAAATAATTTAAATCTGAAAAAAGAATTCTGGTCTGGTTATCAGATTAGCTTGTTGGAGCAAAAGGTAACTGCAGTAAATTATGTAGGGCATAGTTTGCATTATTTGTTCTACCACGCTTTGCGGAAAGTCTGGGTATATCTGTCTTTTTGTCCCTCAAAAGGAGAAACACCACTTTTTTCCTCTAGTTCCTGTCCGTACGTTATTTTAGCTTTATTACCACTTTTCAGCAATATTTCTAATTTAGTGAATTTTTTTCCAACTTTATCCACAGCAGAGCTCCTCAAGTGTACTGTATTGTACGTCCTTAAGATAAATGTAATGACTTGTGTTGCCTTGCAGAAATGTGCATGTACCTGATAAAGTGTTTAACTGCTTATGATAGATGAATATGTTGTCACCGCCAATTTCAGGTACCGTTTTTTGGAGTAAGACTTCATAAAGTTGTGAATAATAGGATTCTAAACTCAGTTAATTTAAGTCACCCTTTTTTTTTTACATTCCACGCCCCATATAAAGCCCTCTTGGTAATGCCTATTTGTCCTCTCCAATTTTAGACTCCTCCCACTTTTGATCCCACTTATACCCCTGCACACAAGCACAATTAAGAGCTCACAGTTACAGCCTTCCAACAATTTAATTGCATACTTAGGGGCTAATTTACAAGTCCCTGGCACCGCAGGTGCTTCTCTTTTAAGATGGGAAAAAGTGACGTACTGGCAGCGCAAGGGGCTTGTAATAAGCCCCTTAGACTTCATGGTAGGCCAAGGAGGATGAGGGTCAAGTCGGTAGCACAAGTCAGAAATTAAGAGCTGACTGGGATATGTGTACTACCCCAAGGCCTATCTGAGGTACTGGAGCCTGTAAATGTAAAACAAAAAGATGCTGATATTAGAGGCTCAGAGTGGATTTGCTAAGGTGAGCAGCAAAAGCAGCATCGCAGAATCCAGAATTCACCCAACTGTGAATTGTAAACACATGTATTAGACCAGAGCTTTAAGTGGGCAGGGTCGTGCTGGTGCTCAGCACTGGCAGTTTTAAACAGCAGGTGCCGAGACGGGTCCCTGTCGGGGTCCCCATTTTTGCCCTCACCCTCAGAGTGAAAAAATAAATCTTAACTCTGTAGCAGCACCACCCTTTACTGCCTTTGATGTAACTTCAAAGAGATTTGTTATTGGTTTTTCACAGTCTCATCTTGTCAGAACTGAAGCATTTCAATGTTCTAAACACCGAAGCCATATATGTTGCTTATTTATCTTATGCAACTAACAACCATTGACATAGTCAATAGTCCTGGCTTGTTGTAGGTGTGATGTTTCTTGTTGCATATGACTTGCTCAGGTCTAACCCAGGGCTTTAGGTAGGGTGAAAAAACTGTAGGAGGGGGGGTCTCTCAATGGGACAACTTGCATTACATTTCTGGATACAATGACAGAAGCAGCCACATACCAGTCGGGTGGCATATATATATATATATATATATATATATATATATATATATATATATATTACCTACTGGCGGTCGCCAGTAGGTATATATAGTTAGGATTTTTTTCCTATGGGATTTTTGAAAATTCTATGTCGAATAACTTTGGCGTTTGAGGACGGAATTGGCTGAAATTTTCAGGAAAATGGAACATTTTGTTTCTGAGCAGCCCCTGAAAATTTGGGGGGGTTTCATCAAGGGGGGGCCGAGAAAAAAGGGGGGTCCCAAAACACATTTTTCCCATGCAATTTTCCATAGGGCGGTTGGACTCACTTTTAGCTCGAACGGCTGAATGGATTTCCACGAAACTTGGCAAAATTGTAGGGACTGGTAGCCCGATGTGCCTTTGCTAGGTCTCAATATATGTGCTCCAGTGGATTTTGAGAAATTAACGTTAAAAAAAATATATATATATCTGTAAGCGCGCTCCGGGCATCGCCCCGGTTCGCGTACCTGACGCGTAACGGAACTTCGCGAAGCGAAGCTGATTGGCTCTCCGGTGTCTGTCAACATTCTAAACAGTCCGGAGCGGCCGCCATCTTGTCTCTCGGTAGGATCGAGAGACAAGAGGAGGCCAAAACAAAGGGGTAAATGACCATAAGGGGGCATAGCAGATCCTCCCTGACCCCCTAGGTTTGATGTGGAGGCTTTAAAAGGGCCCCGCGGGGAGAAAAAAAAATTGTTTTTTTTGCGTGGGGAGCGCCCGGTACGCGCACCGGGAAGAGGTCCGGGGAGCGTACTATAAGGAAAAAAGAATGATAGACTTTTTAAATATTGTATGTTTATTGATTGTTCATTTTGTTGTTTTTTTTTTTTTGCTTTTTTTATTAAATATAAATTTATTTTTGTGATTCTTTTTCCAAATTTAACAGAACATTTAACAACAAATTGTCGGAAATGTCCTCATTTTCAATCAGCGAATCTACTGCATCTACACATTGAACTAATTCATGGTCCCGTGATTCATCCATGAAATCTGAGTCATCATTGTCCTCAATAACTTTTTCTGTGTTGTTCTCCAGAACAATTTTGAAGGAAATATTCTGCTCTCCTTCAATTTTCTTTCTTTAATTTGCATAAAAAATAAATATATCAGTAGAGATAGGGCACTGTTGGGTTTAAGTTCAGACAGGTACTTGTGAGTTTATAACAGAGAAGTAATCTATGGGCACTGTATGGTTTCAGGCGTGAAGTAGTACTATTAAAAAGTGCCTGTGAAGAAGCCTAAGTAAATTCATAATTATACCACAGAAACCTAAATCAATCCATAATTATAATAAACAAGCCTTTCTCAATGTCTAACTCTTACAGAGGGACAGTATATAACTATCTAAAATGTTTTCCCAAATTAATTTAAAGTGCATGACATAGTTCTCCTTTCAAATTTACAAAATAACATCTTACCTTTTAAAAACAAGTTTAAGTTGTCAGTGAAAATGCTCTTGCAATGTACTTCAGGAAGTAGTAGTCAAAATGGCTGTGTTTCTCTCTCTCTTTCCTTATATATATTCAGGTACATAACCAATCAAATGTCAGGTAAAAAAAGTAGAAAATGAAAGTAACATTTTAATTGGTTGTCAATTCCAACAATTCAGATGTGTTTTGTGAAGTAATTTACCTCAGGGTATTTAGAGAGGTCTACAGGCTAAATGGTTAAATGGAATTCCAACCAAATTTGTGAAAATGGTAGGGATTGGTATGTAGTATGAGCTAATCTATATTTGGTGAAAGTGTCTCCAGTGGTTTTTCTGTATATTACTTTCCCACCTTTTTTGAGCGAGCGCTTCCCAGTGCGCGCCCCGGTACGCGAACCGGCAGCGTTACGGGAGTCCTCCATTTTGTGTTTCGGTAGAATTGAGATACAAGATGGAGGGCAAATAATGTTGAGAATGGGTAGAAGGGGGCACGGTAGACGTATCCTGACCCCCTAGGTTTTCAGAGGGTGGCTGAGGAGGCCCATATGTGCGAAAAAAAACCACGTTTTTTTCAAATTTTCGGAAGGTTAGCGTCCGGTGCGCGTGCCGGGTAGCGCTCCGGGGAGCGTACTTTGGTGAAAATTAGTGAAAAAAGTTAGAGTAAAATAATAATTGTGAGTGATCAGATATAGGGTAGCTCTGAAAAGAGCTTTTGGGTCCTGTGGCTGATTTAGGTACCTACAAGTAGGTACCAATGCACAGTCTTAAATTCAGGATGAAAATTCTGTTCCCTTCATCTGAGAAGTGAACTCCATCTGCTCTGTAGATATCTTGCATGTAGTAACGCAAGTTATTGTTGTAGATGGAGCCCATTCCATGGTCTCTCATGTAAGCTGAAACAGACTTATTGACATGCTTCCTCGATTTCTCAATTTGTGGACAAAATTGGTTGGACCACCTCCATTTCTGTCTTTGGCATATATTTGAATATACCAAGGCAGTTTGAGGAAAAAGTGCCATCAATTGGTCAAAGGTGTCTTTTAAAAGCATTTCCAGACCTACCCCAGTCAAAGTGCCCAAGTCATTTCCTCCACAGTGCACAATTAACAGGTCAGGTTTTGGCAAATGCAAAAAGGTTTTCACCAATGGTATCAATTGGTGACATCTTAATCCTCTGTGGCCAATCCAGTTGATTTCCACATTTTGTAAATTGAGGTTGTGTAAATTTCTGTTATCAGCATACCTTTGAGCCCAGTGGATGTAACTATGTCCAATAATCCAGACAGAAAACATGGTGAGAGGAGGTTCTGCTGCAGTCAGATGAAGTGTGGGAATGAAATGGCAGTTGGAACAGTAGGAGTATGTAATGAAAAAAACTGTGGAGTTTCTGTGGTAATTAATCAGTAGCAGTGATTGATGGATTTTGATTGCTGAAAACAGAAAGTTAGGGTGCATGGATGAGTTCTTTGAAAGATGTAATTTGAATGGTCAAGGAAAAATCATTTTATGAAAGATTGCACTGGATATGCAGGTGTATTGAGAGTTCAGAGTTCAATTGAAACATTGTTGTGTGAACTTGCAAACATGAGAGGTCTTTCAGGAGGTGGTTGCTATGGAAAAAAGGCAGAAAGGGCAGAAGGGGGAAGGGTGTTGATTTGAAAAAAGTGAGGGAAGAGTTTTGAATGGGTGACATGAGAGATATGTGTGATGAATTATAGAATTTCTGTGCCATTGTTGGTTGCAGCCTCTGGAGTGCATACCTTTTGCTCTGCTGAAGACAAATTGGTGTGTGTCTGAGACTGTTTTGAAACTCAAAAAGTATTTGCTAAGGTGAGAAAAGATTCATTTAATTTAGATAGAGAATAGTATGCTTTAGGGAGAAAATTATGAAGAAAGTTGTGTATTTAAAATGTTGCTTTGTTTCATAGGTTGCTTGGGGCATATTTACAAGGCCTTTGAGTCCCTTTGATGTTATTTTTCCCATTTTAATTTAAGACATTTCCCCATGGTGCAAGGTCCTTGTAAATACGCCCCCATGTGTGCTTGGCAAATTTAGATTTTGTTTCTTTGAGTTACATAGCCATGTTAAAAGTGATGGAAAAATGGTGCAAGGGCCTTCAAAATAGGCTTTCATGTGTGTTAGGGCATTTTAAGTCACTTCCCCTTGAATGTAGTTGAATAACTGCTTTACTTGATGTGTTTAAAAACGTTTATTGAAGTCATTTAAGTTTCTTGATATGTACTGCTAGAGTTTCATAGGCTGCTTGGGGCATATTTACAAGGCCTTTGAGTCCCTTTGATGTTATTTTCCCCATTTTAATTTAAGTCATTTCCCCGTGGTGCAAGGTCCTTGTAAATACGCCCCCATGTGTGCTTGGCAAATTTAGATTTTGTTTCTTTGAGTTACATAGCCATGTTAAAAGTGATGGAAAAATGGTGCAAGGGCCTTTAAAATACGCTTTCATGTGTGTTAGGGCATTTTAAGTCACTTCCCCTTGAATGTAGTTGAATAACTGCTTTACTTGATGTGTTTAAAAACGTTTCTTGAAGTCATTTAAGTTTCTTGATATGTACTGCTAGAGTTTCATAGGCTGCATGGGGCATATTTACAAGGCCTTTGAGTCCCTTTGATGTTATTTTCCCCATTTTAATTTAAGTCATTTCCCCGTGGTGCAAGGTCCTTTTAAATACGCCCCCATGTGTGCTTAGCAAATTTAGATTTTGTTTCTTTGAGTTACATAGCCATGTTAAAAGTGATGGAAAAATGGTGCAAGGGCCTTCAAAATACGCTTTCATGTGTGTTAGGGCATTTTAAGTCACTTCCCCTTGAATGTAGTTGAATAACTGCTTTACTTGATGTGTTTAAAAACGTTTATTAAAGTCATTTAAGTTTCTTGATATGTACTGCTAAAGTTTCATAGGCTGCTTGGGGCATATTTACAAGGCCTTTGAGTCCTTTTGATGTTATTTTCCCCATTTTAATTTAAGTTATTTCCCCGTGGTGCAAGGTCCTTGTAAATACGCCCCCATGTGTGCTTGGCAAATTTAGATTTTGTTTCTTTGAGTTACATAGCCATGTTAAAAGTGATGGAAAAATGGTGCAAGGGCCTTCAAAATACGCTTTCATGTGTGTTAGGGCATTTTAAGTCACTTCCCCTTGAATGTAGTTGAATAACTGCTTTACTTGATGTGTTTAAAAACGTTTATTGAAGTCATTTACGTTTCTTGATATGTACTGCTAGAGTTTCATAGGCTGCTTGGGGCATATTTAAAAGGCCTTTGAGTCCCTTTGATGTTATTTTCCCCATTTTAATTTAAGTTATTTCCCCGTGGTGCAAGGTCCTTGTAAATACGCCCCCATGTGTGCTTGGCTAATTTAAGTACTGATAGGGTGTGCTTCTACATAGGACCTGTGTTGTGTTTTCAAATTATGACCAGAAAATCGTTTAAAAAAAAAAAAAAAAACGCTTTTCACATTTATGAGAAGGTCATATTGGTGTCTGCTTTTTTAAATAAATATTGAACTGAGAAATATTAAACTGAGGCTTCTGTAAGTGTCAAAGGAGGTGAGTAATGTACATTGCTCTGTTGCATACAGTCCTCATCCTCTGCGTACTCTTGGATATGCTAGACTAAATCTGCTCAATGAGATAACTAAGCTGAGGAAACACAGGTGATGTGATTGTGAATTGAGCATAAATATTTGCACGTTTTTCAATTACATCACCTGTGTTTCCTAACATTACGAATCACATTGTGCAGATGAGGTTTAGGCCTGTCCAGGGAGATAGAGGAGGTCTGGCCTTTGTTCAAGAGTGCAGTGGACATGACTCACTTCATTGGTAGGCCTGCACATGTATTATCTCCTCTGTACTCTTCAACAATCCTAAATTTCATCTGCAACCCTGAGTAGGCCTCACCTCAAACAAACCTCTGGATAGGCCACACCTTATCGTCATCCTGAATCAATCATTTAAAATGTTAGGGGCAGATTTATGATGGCCGTGCGCCTCTTTTGTGCCGCTGTTGCGTCACTTTTGTGATGCAGCAGTGATGCAAAAGATGCACCATGTTGCAAGACAGGCCTCACTTCATCTCCAACAGGATACCGTCAGTTTAAACTGTAAACATTTAGGACTGTGTAGGGGGCATGGAGAAGCTGAATCTTCTGTAAATGTCAAAATTGTTGCATACAGTGCTCAACTTCTGCGTAGTCTTTGATATGTTAGTTTCCATCTGCACAATGAGATACCTAAGCAAAGGAAACACAGGTGATGTGATTGTGAAATGAGGAAAAGAAATTCCACATTTTTAAATTACATCACCTGTGTTTCCTAACATTATGAATCACATTGTGCAGTTGAGGTTTAGGCCTGTCCAGGGACACAGAAGAGGTCTGGCCTTTGTTCAAGAGTGAAGTGGACATGACTCACTTCATTGGTAGGCCTGCACATGTATTATCTCCTCTGTACTCTTCAACAAGCCTAAATTTCATCTGCAACCCTGAGTAGGCCTCACCTCAAACAAACCTCTGGATAGTCCACACCTTATCGTCATCCTGAATCAATCATTTAAAATGTTAGGGGCAGATTTATGATGGCCGTGCGCCTCTTTTGCGCCGCTGTTGCGTCACTTTTGTGATGCAGCAGTGATGCAAAAGATGCACCATGTTGCAAGATAGGCCTCACTTCATCTCCAACAAGATACCGTCAGTTTAAACTGTCAACATTTAGGACTGTGTAGGGGGCATGGAGAAGCTGAATCTTCTGTAAATGTCAAAATTGTTGCATACAGTGCTCAACTTCTGCGTACTCTTTGATATGCTAGACTCCATCTGCACAATGAGATACCTAAGCAAAGGAAACACAGGTGATGTGATTGTGAAATGAGGAAAAGAAATTCCACATTTTTCAATTACATCACCTGTGTTTCCTAACATTACGAATCACATTGTGCAGATGAGGTTTAGGCCTGTCCCCGGACACAGAAGAGGTCTGACCTTTGTTCAAGAGTGCAGTGGACATGATTCACTTCATTGGTAGGCCTGCACATGTATTATCTCCTCTGTACTCTTCAACAAGCCTAAATTTAATCTGCAACCCTGAGTAGGCCTCACCTCAAACAAACCTCTGGATAGGCCACACCTTATCGTCATCCTGAATCAATCATTTAAAATGTTAGGGACAGATTTATGATAGCCGTGTGCCTCTTTTGCGCCGCTGTGCGTCACTTTTGTGATGCAGCGGCGGTGCAAAAGATTTGCTATGTTGCGACATATTTACAACTTGATGCATCTAGGCAGATGTGTCATGCTGTAAAGTCCTGTGCCACATGAAACCTGCGTCAGATTTCATGTGAGCGTTTTGTTGTAGGGTGGGCAGTCATTTGCATGAAAGCCCTGTGAAACTAACACAGTAAAATTAAGAAGATTTCACTGAGTCACATTTATGGCATTGCTGAATCAAATCCTTACGCCTGTTTGAAACAGGCATAAGGAGTGATGCACCATGCAATGTGTGGCTTGCCCCTGTGCATTGCAGTAGATATGTCGCGCTTACGACGTGATTCCTGCAATGCGCCGTTTTTGTGGAACAGATGCGTGACGCATCTGTGCTGTTTTTGCTCAATGGTGCTCTGCATTGTAAATGCGGCACATCATGGGTGGCAGAGCAGTGGCGCACGTTAACTGGTGCATCCCTGGGGATGCGCCAGTTAACATAAATCTGCTCCTTTAAATTTAAGTATTAGCAGGGGACACAGTGTTGGTGAGGCTTATCCAAGGTTAAGAAGAGATGAGTCCTGTTCACTGAAAAATTGGACATAGGCCTCACCTCCTCAGCATCGCTGGACATGGTTAAATATTATCTGCAAAATGTTACTCTTGTTAAACAATTTTACAATTATAGTCTCTGAGATTTGTCTCTTACTCTGCAACATCTCATTGTTGTTCTCTTTCTTTAAAGATAACGACAACATCAAGCATGAGTGATAATGAGCAATCTGTTGATCTCGATATTATCATTGAAATTGTGATTGAAACATCAGTGGAAGTAGATCCCTTGGATGATTTAAATCCTGAGGATGATGAAGAACATGATGAGGATGCCGATTTGTCAGAATTGTATGACATAGGGTGGGAAGCTGACCTGCTCGAGCCTATGGAACTATAAACAGTTATTTTTAAAAGTTACTGGAAATGAAAAGTAACCATGTTAACCGTTTCATTTAAAATTAAACACATCTTCAAAAACAGCTTGTGTGAAGTGTCTTTAATAAAATAGGGAAATATGCTGATAACAATTAGTTCAGATTCACATATAAAAGAGCAAAGGTCAAATGTAGAAGCATTCTATTTCTTTGCTACTATTTGTGAGTACTAAATTTGCCAATGCACTAAAATTTATTGTATGTAAAATTGACAAGTAGTGTGTTAATTTTTTGACGACTGTTATTGATTTACTGTTTGGTAATACTGGTTAATAACATTTTTTATTATATTTTACCACAGATTCAACTGCAGATCATTTCAAAACTACAATATGCCATCTAAAGAAAGAAGCCGAAAGGCTACAAAACGTCAAAGACAGCAGATTACTAAATGCTTGCAGCAGTCCCCTACAATAAAAACTCGTCAAGTCACCAAGAAAGCTCCGGGTAAGACAACGAAATCATTCCTAAGAAACATTTGTAGAAAAAAAAAGTATCACTACAGAACATGTTTTAGTCCAGAAAAAGAGAGCCAATTTAAACGGAAAGGAAAGGCCAATCAAAAATGTTACTGCTAGAGCAGGAGATAACTCTGTGCATGGTAGTAGAAGGAAAAATCAGTTTAGGGACATTCGTAGACGAATGTTCCGCAACAGGATAATTGGCAATTTGTTAAAAAATATTAAGAAAGGTCAACAGAAAGTGTTTTTTTATAAGAGAAAAAAAAAGTTGAGAAAATTATTGATCAGGCATTCGAAATTAAGCGAAAGTTATTTATTTTGATAATCAATAGAATTAGGAAACTAAACAAGGCAATTTATGATTTCAAAACAAATAGTAGATGGAAGAGAACAGTTAATCGTAGTAATTTTTGTGAAGTTTTTTCAGGAGAATGGATGCATAGTTCAAGTTGTGAGGCATTTTTTAATGAGGAGAGTTATTTCCAGGATAATGATTTGGTGCATGCTGTTGACACCAGTGGTCGAGCTTATGAGGTGAAAGATGGTTGTCCAGTTGAAAAAGAAAAACTTGTGACAACAGAGGCAGAAGAGGTGTTAGGTAATGAGGTTTTAGGAAGACGTCCTAAGGGACCAGTGTATACCTGGAAGTGTAGTAGTATTTGCAGTGTGCGACAGGATTCCATCAATTTGCTTTGTGATTTTGTACGGACATTTAATAGGAAAAGTTTAAAACAGAAAATGAAGTTGTTGCAAGAATTAGATCCTTGCAGATTGAGAGAAGTGACAGGTTTGCATGGTCATTCACTGGCTTGTCTTTCCAGGAGAGTATGCCAGAGTGTTTTTCATCATTTCAGGATGCTAGCAGTGCATCATAATAAAGTGAGGAAATTAGTTAGAATGTTGTATTATGCTAAGAGTCCAGCAATTATGCTTAAACAATTATGCACTGCACTTTTGCATGGTTCTGAAGTAGATGTGAAGAATATTTGTGAAGAAATTGAGTTTTGTTACTTTGCAAGTAAAGAGGAGAATGTTGAAATTGACCCAGAAGAAGAAGGTAATGTGGAAGTTAGTGTACAGGTTTCCAGTACAGATAATTTTCAGAAAGAAATTGCCACGTTTCAGGTGAAATCAAGTGAGAGGCCTAATTTCACTTGTGTGTGTTGTCGACGCACTTATTATAAGAATCAGACTAAGTTAGTGGATTTATATGCGAAAAGTGAAAGGGAAAATAATAGTGAATGGAAGGATTTTGCAACATACTTGATGGTAGAAAATTGTTTTGATTTGGGATCGGATCAACGTGTGTGTACTTATTGTTGTAACAAATTAAATCAAAACCGGATGCCTGCTAGAGCGGTTCATAATAATCTGGAATTGGTTGAGATTCCTTCTGAATTGAAGGATTTAAATACTTATGAATCTATTTTGATTCAAAGTATCAATCCCTTTCAGGCTATTGTACGAATGGAGCCAAAGACAGGGAAATTGCCTCCATCAGATTTACAGAGAGGATTAAAGGGAAGAGTTGTTTATTTGCCTCTAGATTTGAAGAAAAACATTAATACAATTGGAGTAGAGAAAGTGGAAGAGGAACCTCTGGTTATCTTAGTTAATGGGGTTCCGACAAAGAGTAAGAAAATCTGGCAAGATTTAGTGGATGTTAGGAAAGTCAAAAAGACAACATTGTATTTGAAGAAAAACAATAAGTACTACAAGAATGTATATGTTGCAGAAGAGGAAGTAAGTGAAGAAGAGGATAGCGATTTGTGTGCTGGTCAAATTGAGAAAGTAGAAGCCTCTAAAAATGAAGAAATATATGAACATTATAGTGTTCATCCTTTGCATTCCAATGAAGTCATGGGGAATGCTATTGAGTTGTTTCAAATGAAACAAGCCAAAGGAAGTCCCATTAGTGTTTGGGAGGAAAGTTTGGAAGCTCGGTGTTTCCCACAGCTATTTCCAACAGGTCAAGGAGGAAGATATGATGAGCGACCTGATCAAATTCCTGCTTCTGAATACCGGACTTTACGATTGTATGCAGAAGATCCTAGCTTTCGTCAATGCATTCCCTATTTGTTTCATCTACTGTTTGAAAGCGATCTGTCTGGACTGTCATATGCAGTGAACCACATCTTGAAAAGTGGTGTACACATGAAAAATATCTCGGCAAGGGACTTTATGGATAAAGTCAATGTGCAAGACAGTATTTTGGATTCTCACCTGATTAATCTCATGGCGTGTCAGCGTGGTACTAATGAGTACTGGTACCGTCGTCATGGTGATTTAAAATGTATGCTGAGGAACTTAGGAACTCCCACATGGTTCCTCACTCTCAGCTGTGCCGATATTGGCTGGGAAGACTTACTTGAATTTCTACGAGAGGCAAATGGAAACATTGAAAATATCGAATTCAAGACACCCGGAGAACTGTGCTCTTTGGATCCAGTGAATGTATGCAGGTACTTCAATCATAGATTTGAAGCTATGATGTCTTTCATCATGAACAAGAAAAATCCACCTCTTGGAGAGGTGTTGGAATTCTTCTGGAGAAAGGAGTACCAAGCAAGAGGTGCTCCTCATATACATATGCTGCTGTGGATCAAAGATTCACCCAAATTTGGAACAGATCCGGATGACTTAGTGATGAGTTTCATAGAACAGTATTCTACATGTGCTGTTCCAAAGGCAAAGGAAGACAAAAGCCTAGGAGAACAAGTTTTACGCTTCCAAAGCCATCGTTGTGGAAAGTACTGTCGTCGTAAATTCAGAAACAAGGACAAGTTCTACACAAAATGTCGTTTTGCCTTTCCACGACCGGTGATTTCTAAAGGAAGAGTGAACAGTTTGATGTCTTCGCTGCGACATAATGTGATGAAGAAATCACCCAAAAATACCTACAATTTGAAAAGGAACGAAGAGTCCAAGTACATCAACGACTACAACCCAGTGATTTTGTCCATGTGGAATGCTAACATGGATATACAGTTTGTGGCTGATAACTGTATGGCTGTGGCTCGGTATGTGACATCTTACATCACCAAAAAAGAAAAGACAGAATTGAAGGATATGTGGGAGGACATTTCCCATGAAAAGAGCCTCAGTAAGAAGTTGTACAGTTTCAGTCTGAAGATGTTGTCGCATCGAGAAATCGGAGCTTACGAATGTTCTGACCGGTTGTCTTCAGCAAGTCTCTATGCCAAATCCAGGAGTATCATTTGGGCGAGTCTTGGTCTTGCTGCAACGCGTAATCGAGTTCTGAAACCTGTACGGGAAATTGAGTATTTGGCGGAAAAGGAGCCAAACAGTACAGATATTTTGAAGACCAACATGTTGGATACATATTATCCAAATAGAAGCAGTCACCTCGAGAATGTTTGTCTGTATGAGGTTCTACAAAATTACATATTCAAGAGGAACATCAAAGAAGATATTGATAAAGGAGTGTATGCTATAATTGGAAGTGAGGGATGTCTGGTCAAGCAAAGAAAATGCCAATTGGTAAACCATCGAAAATTGAGTGGCGAATCTCCTGAAATAAAAGATTTTTTCTATTTAGCACTTTTGCAACTTTTCAAGCCTTGGCGTGCAGAAGAGGAACTGCTTGGAGATTTTGTCTGTTACAAAGATTCTTTCAATGCCACCAAGCAGATCATAGAATGTCCTGTTTTTCCCAAATATCTAGAAATGTTTAATATGGAAATCGAGCAGGAAGCAACGATTGCAGCCGAGATTGCTAGAGACAGTTCTCAGGACAGTCAGAGTTCTGTTTCATTGAGTCAGGATCCACTAGGAGGACCAGTTATCAAAAATGAAGCTGCCACTGCCATGATTGAAGTGGAAAGAGCCATGGCGCATGCTCAGGAGGATGCGGTTAACTTAGAAGACTTGGAAAGACAACTCAACGTTGAGCAGAGGAAAATATATGACGAAGTTACCAACCAAATAGATCATGGATTAAGTCATGAGAAGAAAGAGTGCTCATGTACGTCGTTGAAGCCTGTCCGACTGTACGTGAGTGGAGAAGCGGGAACTGGAAAAAGTTTCCTCATTAAAGCAATTTCATGTTATTTCCAGAAAAGGACTGAGTCATCGCTGTCTTGTGTTGTCACCGCTCCAACTGGACTGGCAGCACATAACATTAAAGGTATTACTTTGCATCGTCTACTGATGCTGCCAGTGGAGCATGATAACAAATTACAATACCACAAGTTATCTGGAGATGCTTGTTGTGAAGTTTCAAGAGTCTTGAGGAAAATGAAACTTCTTATCATTGCCGAAGTAAGCATGGTTTCCAATGTCATGCTTGCCTTTGTGCATTTGAGAATGCAAGAAGTTCTCAAAACAGAGTATGATGTGTTATTTGGTGGCAAACACATCATTGTTTTCGGTGATCTTCTGCAGCTGACACCAGTGAAAGGACAACCTGTGTTCAAAATGCTCACGCATGAAGATACCAGGAAGTGCCTAGGGAGCATTGGCAATGTTAATATATGGTTAAACTTCAATTATGCTGAACTGCGTGAAAATATGCGTCAAGCGAAGGATGAAGATTATAAGAATATTCTACAAGATGTTAGAATCGGAAAAGTGACCGAGCATGGGAAAGAAGCTTTACATGCACGATTACTATCAAATTTGTATCCAGAAGAAGACGTTGTGCCTGAGAATAGTTTTTGGAAAATTACTGAGAAGAAATCTGGAATATGTTTGATGCCAACTCTTGCCGAATGTGCCATCTTCAACAACAAAATGTTGAATTTAGAAAACCAAGAGATTGTGAAACTGGAAGCTATTGACAGAATAGAGCATATGGGAGCAACAATTATTTTGTCTGAGAATTTGAAATCAAAATTGGATTCATTAGAGAAGACTATATCTAAAACTGCTGGTTTTGAAAAGACTCTGAATGTGTGCTTAAATTGCCGTATAATTTTAAGAAGGAATTTACATGTTGAAAGAGGTCTGGTAAATGGATCAATGGGTAATGTTGTTGATTTTGAGAAATACAGAAATAGAGATGGAATTGAATTTTTAAAAATTACATTTGATGGCATTGAGGAAGTACAGCTAATTGGTTGTTGCTCTGCTAGGTTTTTGCTTGTAAAAGACTTATATGTTCGCCCTAAGCAGTTTCCTGTTTGCTTGGCATATGCGGTGACAATCCATAAATCGCAAGGTTTAAGTGTAGACAGTGCATTGGTGAATATTGGCAGTTCTGTGTTCAAGGAGGGTATGGCATATGTGGCATTGTCATGAGTCAGAACTTTATCGGGATTGTACTTGATTGATTGTGATGTCACAAACATTTGTGCGGATCTAGATTGTGTTAAGGAATACAATAGGTTAAGAAGAGAGTATGCGCCACATTTGCCTCAATATCCTTTGTTTGAGAAACACGTGGTAAGCCGGAAACGAAGAAATGTGACCAATAGTAGGGAGGTTGTAGCAAAAAGACGAAAAGTCGATGAACCCGAAATTATAAGCAGAAAAAAAATTGATTCTGTTGAAGATGTTGTTGGTTTTCAATTTGAAAATAGTTCTGGTGTCAACTGCTATGCTAATGTTGTGGTTAATGTTGTCTTTTCTCTAGAAACTTTAAAAGAAGAGATTGTGCTCAATTCAGATCAAAGATTTTGCAGTTTGTTGAATTCTGTGTTAGAGAAATGTAGCACTGATAGAACAAAAATAGAAAGTGTGTCTGAAATTCGAAATCTGTTAGACAAATGTTCAGGTCAAACGCAATTCTCTCAAAATATTCAGCAAGATTGTCAGGAGTTTTTAATGTATATGCTTGATGTATTGCAAGATGAAGGTGTAGATGTAGATCACCTGTTTGGCCTTTCTTATCAATGGCAGCATGACTGCGAGAACTGTAGGGTATCAAGTACTACTAGTGTAGACTCAGAAAGATTTATATATTTAACTTTGCCAGACAGTAAATCAGTGTCCTTTAATAAGCTAGTAAAAGCAGCCGATCACAACATGGAGTGTAGCCAATGTAAGTCTGAAATGTTGTCCACATTATTTATATGAACATATGGCCAGTATGTCATTTTAATGTTCCAACGATGTAGGCCTGATGGAACAAAATTGACAACTTTAATTAAAAATTTTGTGGCTTCGCAGTTGTCAATATCAGGAAGGACTTTTGTAACTGCAGCAATTATATATCATGACGGTCCTTCAACAACATCAGGACATTACACAGCTTATTTAAAGTCTAGAAACGGCTGGTCATTCTGCAATGATTCTGTTTTAACTTAAAAAAAAAAATTGCCTTTTGACCTTAAAAATTCTTACCTGGTGTTTTTACAACCAAAATTTTAGGGAAAGAATCTCGGGATTTGCTCTGAGGAATTTCAAGAGGTTCTAATGGCTCCTACACTATTTGGCCTTGAGGATAAGTGTAGTACAGAGTCAAAAGTTATTTTTGAGTTTTAAGTAGTTCCTGAAAAAAAAGAAGGTTTTCTTACAGAAAGTGGTGGGCACGGATTAGTTAAAGGACAACAGAGTATTTCCCAAAGCAAATGGTGTTCTTACCATAACACTTGACGTCATGGAAAAATAACTGCACTTTGAATGAGTTCAGAAAAACTGTTTCTTTTAATAAGCTAATTCAAGCAGCCAATCAAAACATGGAGTAGAGGTAATGTAAGTCTGCAATGCTGTCAACATATTTTGAACAAACCTTTGGTTATAATGTCATTTAAAAATTCCAACTATATAAACCTGATGAAAATAAGTTTTCAACTTTAATTACAAATGTTGTGGCTAAACAGTCGTTGATTTTAGGAAGAACATTTCTAACTGCAGCTATTATATGACATGATGGTCCTTTGACAATATCCACTTATTACACATCTTATTCAAAATGTAAAAAAAGCTGATGTTCCGGAAATAATTCACATTTCACTATGAAACAATGTTGCCTTTTTATTTAAAAATATTCTTACTTTCTGTTTTCAGAAGAAAGAATTTAGGGTAGGTAACTGGCCTATAATGATTCTAGGAGTAGATATAATTTTATGTACTGTTTTAAATTGCTTTGTGATTAAAAGTGATGTAGAGAATTAAATAATTGTAGTAGTCATAGAGGTAGTGTAAGTCTGCTTCATAGTAAGCAGTATCAGTGTCATAGGAAATGTGGAACATGAGTGAGCAAGAAGGGTGAGATATTACTAGTACAGGATTGTGAAAGTGATCTTGAACGTTTTCTTTCTGAAAGTTGCGGAAAAAGAAAATGACAGGATTTGCTTAGAAGAATTCCAAGAGTTATAAATGGCTCTTACACGATTTGGCCTTGAGGAGAAGTGCGGTAGAGAGCGAGAAGTCATTTATTGTATGTAACATATTTGTCAAAACGATTGAGCTTTTCTTTCAGAAAGTGGCGGGCTGTAAATAATAACCGCACAACGGAGTATAAGCTGTTCATAGGACATCCTTCGACGTCATGGAAAGTAAGTTACTTTTGAGGAGTTCTGATTTCTGATTGGTTATGTTATATGGGTTTTTTAAACACAATCATTTTGATTGTGTTTTTTTTCCCCGCTGTTATATGATGAATACCTTCAAGTCACTGTTTTTAGTGAAATTTGATATATTCTGAGAACAGCAAAAATAAACCATTTAACATGTATAATTAATTCTGTACTTTTTGTATTTATGATATACATTTAGAACTGTGTAGGAGGCATGGAGAAACTGAGGCTTCTGTAAGTGTCAAGGGAGGTGAGTAATGTACATTGCTCTGTTGCATACAGTCCTCACCTTCTGCGTACTCTTGGATATGCTAGACTACATCTGTACAATGAGATACCTAAGCTGAGGAAATACAGGTGATGTGATTGTTAAATGAGCAGAAATATTTGCACGTTTTTCAATTATATCACCTGTGTTTCCTAACATTACGAATCACATTGTGCTCATGGGGTTTAGGCCTGTCCAGGGAGACAGAGGAGGTCTGGCCTTTGTTCAAGAGTGCAGTGGACATGACTCACTTCGTTGGTAGGCCTGCACATGTATTATCTCCTCTGTACTCTTCAACAAGCCTAAATTTAATCTGTAACTCTGAGTAGGCCTCACCTCAAACAAATCTCTGGATAGGCCACACCTTATTGGCATCCTGAAACAATCATTTAAAATGTTAGGGGCAGTTTTATGATGGCCGTGCGCCTCTTTTGCGCCACCGTTGCGTCACTTTTGTGACACAGCAGCAGTGCAAAAGATGCACCATGTTGCAAGATAGGCCTCACTTCATCTGCAACAAGATACCGTCAGTTTAAAATGTATATATTTAGGACTGTGTAGGGGGCATGGAGAAGCAGAGGCTTCTGTAAGTGTCAAAGTTGTTGCATACAGTGCTCACCTTCTGTGTAGTCTTTCATATGCTAGACTACATCTGCACAATGAGATACCTAAGCAAAGGAAACACAGGTGATGTGATTGTGGAATGAGCAAAAAAATAGAACGTTTTTCAATTACATTACCTGTGTTTCCTAACATTATGAATCACATTGTGTAGATGCCTCACTCAGTCTGTATCTGACACTCTTTCCTTCACTTCCTCTGTCTCCTCTCTCCCTCACTCTCTTTTCCTTATTCACCCTTTCCTTATATAGTTTACCTTACTCACTTTCTTTTAGTAGCTTACACAACTTCAATTTAGTTTTCTCTTCTATCCTTCTTTTCTGTCACTGAAAGTATCTTCTTTTTTTCTCTTAGTAATTTACTCTATTTCAATTTCTTATTGTCTCTGACTGTCTATCACCGTTTCTTTCTCTTTTTTTTTCTGCATGTTTATCTCTAACTTTATTTCTTTGTAAAATTGGATGATTGTCAATCTTTTCCCTTCTCTTTTCTAATTTTTAAATACATGTTGTAATATTTTTCAAATTTTTGTTCTTTCTTTCACAGATATAAATTATAAAAATAACAAGTGACTAAGTTAACGACAATTATAAGGTAAATGTTTTGTACTCTTTTCGTTACATTTCTATCACATTTAACTTCTATTAGTTCCACTGCTTCATTTCTTTAACCCTCATTTTCCTGCCTTTGCTACTTCCCTCATTCCTTTCTCTATTACTTACTTACTCTACTCCTTCCACTCCTTTTCTCAGTCCCTCTGTTCTCATAGTTCCTCACTCCTGTTCTATTACTCTCACTGTCTCTGACTGATCACTCTTTCACTACTTGTTCATTATGCTTTCTCCCTGTAGTTCAAGCACACTAAGGGGCATATTATCAACACAGGCAATAAAATTATCGCTGCTTTTATTGGCAGAAAACTGCCGCAAAAGCGGCTTTAGCGGCAGTTTTCTGCCGCAGAAGCGGCTTTAGCGGCAGTTTTCTGCCGATAAAAGCAGTGAAAATTTTATCGCCTCTGTTGATAATATGCCCCTATGTTATTTACATTTCTTTGCTGTTTCAATCATTCCTTTTCTGTCACTTCTTCTTTTCTGCTTTCTGTTTTTTCTCTCTGTTATTCCACATGTTTTAACCTTAGTCACTATCATACATCTTGTTTTATTCCTATTTACTTTTGCTCACTGTTTTCTTAACACTTTCCCTCAGGATTGTTCTTTTAGTCCGGTTCTATCCCCACCTCTCATTCCACATCCTTTACTATTTTTCTTCTTATTTTGAACATTCACTCACATTCTCTAAGAAACTCTTGTTTATTATTCTTCTACTCTCCTTTTTTTCTTTCACTTCGTTATCTATTTTGAATTTCACAATTATACCCTCTTCCATCTTTTCTTCGGTAAATAGATCTATTAAACAGTATCTCTCTGTTACTCCCTCTAGCTGTCCTTCTTTTAACATTACTCTCTGTTTCCTTCCCTTATACTAACTCTTCTTTTTTTTTTTTTTTTCGGTTCGCTTCCGGTTCGCGTACCGGTGAACGTACCGGGAAGCGCACCAATGAGAAAAATGAAGTCAAGAGTGCTAAAAATTGTAGTAATTTTTTTAAAATGGGAGATAGTTCTGAAAAGAACTTTTTTTTAATGTTTTTGTTGTTTTATATTTTTTTTAATTTTTCTGAACATTTTTTGGTTTTTTTGCATTTTTTGAACAATTTTATGTTTTTTTTGGTTTTTTCGGGGGGAAACAACGAAAAACAGCCATTATAAAGGGCTCAACAAAAAACAAGAAACAAAAAACTGGGAATTAACAGTGGCTCGAGAGGAGCAAAAAAAAAAAAAAAACTACTGCTTTCTTCTCTTGCTGCAGTTGTGGTTGTCGATGGAAGCATTAATAAGGTGAATGCTTAGTTCCCCGTAGCAGAGGGTCTTTCCACAAAAAATGCAGACCATTTTTATTACACCAAATTTTTTTTGTATATTTGGTACTGTTTCGTGCCCTTCTGGTGCTGCAAATGAAGATTCACCTGAGGAGGTGCTGGCCTGATGGTCTCTTTTTTTCTGAGCCAGATCCCGTACCTCAGCTTGTGCCAGATTGTTAGGGTGCCACCTCTGCATGTGGCGGATCATTGTGTAGTTCCCAAATGAATATTTTTTATTTGGGTTGCCCCTGGACATGACCTCGTTGCAAATTAAGCATCTCACCTTCGGGGCATTCACTTTTTTTTGCCCAGCAGGGATGGAAAAATACTGCCATATATAATGAACTTTGACATGGCTTTGTCTTGGTTCTTCAGGCAAGTATGTTATGGTTTGTTGGGCCTCATCATCTTCTTCCTCCTCTTCTTCAACTCCTGGAAGGATCTGGGGTGGTGGACTTTCCTTTCTGGGTGGTGGTGGTGGTGGTGGGGGTGCACTACCTGCAGCTACTACTGAAGCCATGTCTCACAAATAGCGCTTGCTTTCTCAAAGAAAAAAGTAAGAATGAGGAAAAAAGGAGGGGGCTTTCATCATTTGTAGAAAAAAAAAGTTGAGAACCAATGAAAAGTGTTATTTTCAGGTCACATGTCCCGACGCGCTTACGCTACGCGCACAGGAGCGCTTACGTTGCGCGCTCCGGGTCGCGCCACGGAGCGCTTCCGGGTACGTTTACGGAGCACGCCGAAGAAACGCATCACGCGGTTACGCGATGCGTCACGTTTACGCGGCGCATTATGCGACTACGCGAAACGTCATGATGTTGTTTTCGTTCGCGGGTAAAGCGTTCACGGGACGCTCACCCGTACGTTCACCGGTACGTGCCCCGGGAGCGCCCCGGGGCGCGTACCGGGGCAAATAATAAAAAAAAAATATTTACACATTTTAACATTTGTAATAACAATTATTACTTTCATACATATAGATATTTGCTATTAAAAAACTTATGAAATTCACTGAAAAAACCATAGGTTATGGGCCATATATAGTTAGGAATTAGCATTTACAAAACCTTGAAAATTCACTGAAAAAACCATAGGTTATAGACCATATATAGTTAGGAATTAGCATTTACAAAACCTTATTTTACTCACACAAAACCATTGAAATTCGCATATATAGTTAGTTGTACTAACTATATATCGCGCACCCGCAATCCACTGCTGATCATGTCACATATTACATCATTCATGACATGGTCAGTGACATCACTGATGACATCACTGATGAGATAAATGACATCACTGATGACATCACTGATGACATCTCAAATGACATCACTGATGACATCACTGATAACATGACTGATCACATCACTGATGACATCATTCATGTGATAATACGATGAACCTCTTCAGACTCTAATATAACCTTAGATACACTCAGTGTAAACAGACACTCACAGACTGTCACTCATCCATGGAGTTACTCACACACCTAGTCAGTCATGCAAAGAATCAATCACACCTCCATTTTCTCAACTATACAGTTATACACACTTTACTTATTCAAACAGATACTAACACATATTTACTCTCTTATACAATCCCTGATACAAGTTCACAATGATCCATACAGCCACTCACACATTCACTGGCACTTATGCACAGTTATTTATATATGTCAACTCTCACATGTACTGTGTTTTACATATGTACTTACTATGACATGTAGCATTGAGATATCCATTCACTCATCAATACACTCATGCACACAGTCAACCGCCCATACAGCTTTTTCCACATGCACTCTTGAACTCATACACCTAGTGAATCAACTGCTCACACATCTATGCACAGAGTCACACACCTCCCAGCCACCCCCACACAAACTCAATCTCCCATAGAAATACTTGGGCAACCAATTAATAACACATATAGCCTCTCTTATAGCTAATGATCAACACATGCAGCAGTTTACATCACAACAGACATAATGATGCACAAATTAAGACAGTTTAGTCACTAACCCATGCATTCAGTGAGACACATTTAATCACTCACTCATACAGTCAGTCACGCACCTACTAAATCCTTCATCCAGACACTTATACATCCACTCATTCTTCAATATCTAAGACATATTTTAACTTTACAGAAACATACAGTCACTGGATGTTGTCATCAGTGATGTCATTTGAGATGTCATCAGTGATGTCATCAGTGATGTCACTGACCATGTCATGAATGATGTAATATGTGACATCATCAGCAGTGGATTGCGGGTGCGCGATATATAGTTAGTGCAACTAACTATATATGGAATTTCAATGGTTTTGTGTGAGTAAAATAAGGTTTTCTAAATGCTAATTCCTAACTATATATGGTCTATAACCTATGGTTTTTTCAGTGAATTTTCAAGGTTTTGTAAATGCTAATTCCTAACTATATATGGTCTATAACCTATGGTTTTTTCTGTGAATTTCATTGGTTTTTTAACAGCTAATATCTGTAGCTGTAAAATGTATTCTTCTTTAAATCCAAAAATATATTTTATATGTTTATGAATAATTTTTTTTTAAAATATTTTTTTTTCTTCGTTCCCGCTTCGCGAATCGGGAAGCTTCCCGTTAGCTGACCTTGATGCCGCGAAATAGACCGCGAGCCGGTAAACGTTTCTTTACCGCAAGTGCCGCGTTAGAAAACAACATCGTGACGCCTCCCGTCCGCATGACGTTTCACGTTGTCGCGTGATACGTCATATGACGTGCTACGTTAGCGAACTGGTACGCGAAGCGAGTCGCAAAGCGCAGGTTTCTGGAAGCAAACCGGGAGGCCCTGCAAAGCGCTTAACGTAAACACAGCAAGTCATGTGACTTGGTAATAACACTTTTCATTGGTTCATTTCACTTTTGGTTTCCTAATGATGTAAGACTAGGTCATATAATCTAAAATGAACACTTTTGATTGGTTGAGAACTCTTGTTTTTCCCAAATGATGAAAATCCCTCCTTCTTTCCTCACTCTGACTTTCATCATTGTGAGAGAAAGACCCTTTGTGATCACTGAGCAATGGCTTCTTTAGTAGCTTCAGCTGGTGCTTCCCCACCACCTCCACCACATCCAAGGAAGAGTGGACCACCTGCTCAAGTTGTAATTCAACAAGAAGAAGAAGAAGAGGAACAGGAGGACGAGCACGAAGAGAGGCAGTTTTTGCCTGAGCAGCCCAGGACGTCTCACCGGAAAGAAAACTTCATTTGGCAATTTTTTAAAATTCCCAACGGTCAGAAAAAAGTAAATGCAAGATACGTAACTTGCCTTATATGTCAAGATAGACTGTCCAGAGGGACCGACAAAAAATACAGTTTCGGAAACTACACAATGCATCGCCATATGACTAGGTGGCATCCTAACAACTACAGTGCTGCACAGTTTCGGAACGACCTAGATAATCTCCCTATTATGGCCAGAAGATCTGTTGTACCGGAAGTAACGGGACCAGAGGGCAGGGAGATGGTGCCAAATATACAAATGAGATTTGGTGATGTAAAACACACCTGCGCATTTTGCGATGGATTCATTTCCTACGGAGAAAAAAGCATCACTCTGATCAACAGAGCTATTGACTATCATATGCAAGTTTGTCCGAAACGCCCAAAATAATAAATACTTCTTTTTTTTGTTTTGTTGCTCCTGTTGAGCCCTTTACAATGAATCGTTTTCATTGCCCCCTCCAAGAAAAACCCAAAAAAATATAAAACTGTTCCGAAAAATTCAAAAACAGTAAAAAAAAATTCTGAAAAATAAAAAAAAAAGTTATTTTCAGAACTACCTCCCCGTTATTAAAAAATTGGTACAATATTTGGAACTGTACCAACCTCTATTTCTCTTAGTTCGCTTCCTAGTTCGCTCGCTGGTACGCGAACTGGAAGCGAACCAAAAACAGTAAGTATAAGGGAAGGAAACACACACTTATGTTAAAAGAAAGACAGCTATAGGGGAGTAAAGTAGAGATACCATTACCCGTAATCCACTGCTGATGATGTCACATATTACATCATTCATGACATGCTCAGTGACATCATCAGCAGAGGATTGCGGGTTTTTTGGCAACATGCCTTATCCACGGTTTAATAACGCTGCCTTTTGCTTTATATAAGTTTTCAAATTGTATGAAATATATACCAATAGGTCGTTATGAACCTTTAGGTAGTGCTTTTCTTCATGAGGTCTGGTCGCTTCCATACACATACAGATGTTTCAAAGATGATCAAGAAGTTTATCTGAATGGAGAGGAATGCACTGAGACGCCAGATCATTCACTAATGTGTAGGCACATACAGTTACACGATTCATGCAACAAACACCGACCAAATATGGCTTGCGTGTTGCAAGGCACGCCAGTTTTGTTGCTCCTGTTGAGCCCTTTACAATGAATCGTTTTCATTGCCCCCTCCAAGAAAAACCCAAAAAAATATAAAACTGTTCCGAAAAGTAAAAGTGGAAGTGGAAAAGTAAATTTTGCCATGTTCTGTGTCCCTACGCCCCATCCATCATATGTTATGTATGCATGACCAATATGCATATGTTATTCCCCATTTCTGATTAATGACGCAATTACAGTTGTGTCCACCTCTAATATGTTAGTTTCCAGTCCTCGTGAATACTACGAATATCAGGCCTATGTAAAATAATGTTGCCACGTTTCTCAGTGTGCACGTTATTCCATTATAAAGTCCCCGTTTCTAGGCCTCAAAAGGGCCCGGACCCTGGATTCAGCTCCTGTCTCCTGAAAGCCTCGCTGAGGAGCGATACAGCCCCCACCTGTATCCTCGACCTTTCACTTACTTCCTGCCTCGCACTGCCCGGTGCAGCCCGGCCCTGCCTCTAAGTCTGCCAAAAGTATGTTATAGTTCCAGCTATCAGTTCAGTCCTCCTCCTTTGCATTCCTAAGCTACTGAACTGCATCAATAGTTTCCGTCGTTGTCTAGCCTTCTCGTCTCCCTGTTAGAGAAATACTGTATTTAATGGTCATTTAGTATTCTTCATCACGCATTTCATGTAGAATAATGCATGGTCCAGTCTTAGAATCAAGTTAGCCTCTCCCCTCATGACTTCTAGTTTATATCAACATGTTCCCTAAACATTAGATACCAGATAGGGTTTAGGTACATGTCGCTCCGACCCTCCAGACTCTAGTCTCTGCTCCTAGCACAGAGTTCGTAGCCCCCAGCTTCTCCTAGTAACACGTCATTGCCAGTTTTCGCGCACCATTAGGTTAGAGGTCCCGGCTCCTTAGGTAGCCCCCTCCTATGTGTCCGCCCATTCATGACATATTCTGTTACGTTTTACTTCACATGTCTAAGTAAACTCCCAGTTACACCTCTTTTTACTGTTATCTCTCGCGACTGCTACACGTCATGCCTTCTGCTCCACCCACTGCTACGCCTACTGCAATGTAATGCTATGTGTTTGCGTTATGTATATAAATGAATGTCTTGTTATTGAATGTTAGCGAGCTCATCCCAGACCAAGCCCCGGCAGCTGCCGGGCCTCTTTTCCCCTGTCATCCTGTTCCTATGCAGGTTGTCCTGATCCTGTCCTTATGCTGTAATAAACCTACAGAAACTCCTACTACCTCGAATCTTGACTCTTATTTATTGAGCTATCTGTTATTCATTCATTCATCCAAAAATAGGGTATTATTTATTTATTTACCACATAATGGCGCCCGAACAGGGACTTGCCCTTTCCCCACGCGTCGGTGAAGCCACGCCGACCCCCTGACCCTCTGCAGTCGTGACGGAACCATACCGTGCACCTGGCAGATATTTCTGCTTCAAGTATCCCTCAGGCCCACGGAGGAGACGGAGGAGGCGGTCCAGCATCCGAACGAGACGGTGGAGGAACGCGGCGAGTCCCGACCAGAGCCCAAGCCGAGAGTCCAAGGTCCGAGGTATCCGGAGGTCCACCCGTAACTGAAGTCCGAAGTCCGAAGTTCGTCGTCGTAGTCCAGTCCCGTCCGAGGCCTTCCGTTCCGTGCTGCCCGGTGAGTACCATTGCTGGGGTAGTGTCTAGACAGGGTCAGTCTAAATTGACTCTGGTCCGTGGGTTGGTGGTACCCAAGCTCACAAACGAAGTGTTCACCTAGGTGGATACGGGTCTTGATGTGTTCCTTTATGGGACCGGTATGTTCCGTACTGTTATAACAGTGCATCCAGTAACTCTAGTCTGTTCCGTTCTCGAGAATTCTGTTCTGTTTTCAGTATTTTCAGGTAGTATTCTGTTCGAACTGTTATTTATAATGTTGTTTAATGTATTTCCAATGTCGTGGTATGCCTGAATTGTTTCCCCAATTGTTATTGTTTTTCGTGTATTGTATTGTGTTCCGATTCAAGTTTAGAATGCCGCTCTTTTCCAAGTTACGTCAGTTAAAAACTAGAAAGGGTCTGCTGGAAGCAGCAGTTCCTGTTCCGCCTAGGGACAGTCCAGGTCACTTTATGTATCAGAAACATGGCATAAGCGCCATATTGTATCTAGATTTATGGGTAGAGTATACCAAACAGTTAGAAGAAAAGTATAGATGGCCCGTATCGGGTACATGGGATGCCGAATGTATCATGCGAGTAGAAGAAGCATTATGGAAAAAGAAAGCCAGACAGTCACAGAAAGATGCCATCGAGTTATGGCGTAAGGAAGCTCATAAAAGAACGGAAAAGGAAGTCAGAAAGTCAGAGTTAAGTAGAGAATCCCAAGAACGAACCCAAGAAAGAGAATTAATCGAGATAGGTGAACAAGTTAAAGCCGAACAGTCAGACAGACAGAGGCATGCCCTTATTAAGGGTATGTATCCTCTCCTTGCCGAAGGCTCGCCAAAAGCGACCCCAGAGGCACCCAGTAATTTCCCGCCACCATTAGTTCCGACCAAGCTACGTCACAAACCGACCGCTGCTGATATTTTTATTTCGTCCTATTTGGACGACACAGTCCCAGAATATGCAAATCCTGTTCGCGCTCCGCTAGTCCCTGTAAATCAGGCACTTCCCGTTCCTCCAGACACCGGAGTACCTGTTACGGTACCCCCGGGTCAGCCTGCCATACAAGTTCAGCCCACGTTACAATTACCGACCCTGCAAGCACGAAGAATGTCAGTCGACGATTCTAGTCTAGGGGCCGCAGGAGGAGGTCCTCCTCAAACCCCGCCGCCACACAAACGTTTATCAGCACTCGAATTACATGCTCAAGCATCACAGCGTACTCCTAAAAGTAATAAGTCTGTTACAGAAATCAGACAAGCCCTTGCCGAATGTGTTTATGATCCAGTTCCAGGCGAATATAATATGGTTTTATATTCCGTACGCGTAAGAAGGGTGACCGAGTATCTAGTCACCTTACCAAATATGAAAGAAGATCTAGACAGAATATATCGTTTCATCCGTACAGGGGATGATCCAGAAAGTATTGGCGAGATCATGTCTCAAAGGAAAGCCGAGATTCAGCTCATGATATTAAAGTTCCTGATCAATTGTCTAATAAGAGAACAAGATTACCCGTCTAAAGATCCCGCCGAAATGAGAATCCTGACAAGGTGGAGTGATAATATAGCCGAGGGTAAGCACAAGACCATTAGTGCCATGGAAAGTATGTACAAGAAAATTCGTAAAGAAATAGTAAGGTTACACGAACAGCGTAAAGCAGCACAAGTAAGTGAAAAAGAAAGTATCTCTGATCCTGAAGAGGAAGACGAGAATCCCGCCAGAATAGCGTATGTAGGGAAATCCAGATTTCCAGATCGCCATTTACGTCTAGAACCCAAGTCTATTTTTCATCATCCAGCACCAGAACGAGAGCCTTGTTCTCTAGAACAAGTATTTCAAGCTACCGATCACATTCTGAAATCACGAGTCGGTTATAGCGAGTTAAGCACCATGCATGAACAAGAATTAGCCCGATCAGCAGTCCGATGGATTACTGATTCTACCACTTTTCCAGACGAAATAGTGGCACAAATGTTTCTGAAACTGCCCCCAGCCGAGCAACGACTGGTGGGTATGTATATGATCCAGCACCTCATTACTCAGTATGAGGGTCAACACTCTGATCCAGGCCCGTTACACGATATCCTGAACGAGTTACTCCAGTACAGATGGAGAGGTCTAGGTACCGATTTAATTAGTGTTATTCTAGAACAGCGTCACAAGTATAGAACGTTCCTGAACCCGCATTTTGTTCACGTCTCACCCCCAGAAAGTAAACCATTCTACATAGACAGACAGAATCCGTTACGAGAAGTCCACCCAGTCCAAGGGACGGGTGGCGAAATGCAACGAGTGTTTGTATACACTCCGATTTCAAAGATGGAACTCCTCGAAATGAAAAAGCTAATTCCCTGTCATGACAAAGATCCAGCAGGGTTCCATAGAGAATTAAAAGACATGCTCCGTATGGGAGAATACACGTACCCAGATGTCATTAAAATGTTAAAGGTTCTGCTACCCGCAGGGGTGTATGAAAAGTTAAAGGAAAAAGAATGGGAGGTGGGAGAGAAAAAGATCGATTGGACAGCTCTAGAAGCTGAAGACAAGGCACGAGTACCAGGTACCGGTCTTGGAGATAAATGTAAAGAATTACCAGAATTATTGATTCAAGTTTTACCCAGATTATTGACAACTAGAAAAGAAGACTGGGATGCCATCTCAGCCTGTAAACAGAAACAAGATGAAGACATTAGTGATTTTTATTCTAGATTTGAGAAATGTTTCAGTATTAATAGTGGTCTCAAGACAAGTAGTGAGTCATACCCTCATCTTTTCGTTACCAAATTAGTCGAGAATTCAAGTCCACAAATTAAAAACCGAGTTTTGAAAGTCGAAAGCACCTGGCAAGCAAATACTCCGTCCCAGATGCTCCAGATGCTCCAGTATCACCAGAATAGAATTAGAGAAGAGCAAGAACACGAAAGAAAACGTATGAAAGACACGAAAATGAAAGTGCTAGTTGCACAATCTATTCCTCAAGACAGTCAGAAGAGGGGTCCGATTCAAGCCAGTCATCCTGCGGCTCCCGTTAAAGGGAACTGCAATTATTGTAAACAGCCAGGTCATTTTATAAACGAGTGTGCAGTTCTGAAACATAACATAGCTACTGGTAAGACTAAAGAAAGACCACGTCCGCCTAGACAAGAACAAGTTTCACAGATTCCTCAGTCACAGAATGCACCACAGACAGTTACAGTACCGCAGCCTATTGCTGCAACACAGCACGTTACATCGCAGATGTACCAGTATGCACAGTCCGAGTATCCAGAATACCAGTCATATTCATGAAACAGCCTAGAGAGGGAGGTAGGCTTGCCTCTCATCGAGATACCTGTAGACCAAGAAGGGCCCTATGTACACAGTCAAGTATTAGGGAAAGACAGAAAGTTTCTGATCGATACAGGGGCAAGTAGGACCACAATTAGTCACGCCGAAGTTCCAGGGGCTCCGCTCTCAGGCTCAAGAAATGTTTCCCTTGGATTTTCAGGAAAACCCATAGTTAATGAAATATCTCAGCCAGTTACTCTAGAAGTAGGTCCATTGTCCCGTACTACTGATCTGTTACTTACTAAGGCATGTCCAGAAAATCTGTTAGGTATTAAGACACTGAAAGAGTTAGGTGCAGTTATTTGCTGTTCCCCAGAGGGAATACGTCTGTTCCTACGTGACTTTAAGGGTCACTATGTATTACGAGATTTTGATTCCAGATTGTCTAATGTTCCGCAGCATTTATGGGCGCAAGGTCCAACTGATGTAGGTTACATGCAAATCACACCCTATCGTGTGACTCTCAAACCAGGTGTAGTGTTGCCCCGAATCCGACAGTACAGATTGCCACCTGAGGCTGTAGCAGCCTTATCCAAAATTATTGACGAGCTCATGGCTCAAGGAGTAGTTGTAGAAACTGACTCCAATGTATGCAATTCTCCGATCATTCCAGTCATGAAACGTACTGATCCAAATGCACCCCCAGTATATCGATTAGTGATTGATTTACGAGAGCTTAATAAATGTATTATTCCTCAGTATCCAGTTGTTCCAGACATTTCTTCCCTGTTAACTGCCATTGATTCCGAAGCCATGTTTTTCACTGTTATTGACCTCAAGAATGCATTTTTTAGTGTTCCAATTCATCCAGACAGCCAGTTTCTTTTCGGATTTTGTTTAAATGGAAGGAGCTATATGTTTACACGCGCTCCTCAAGGTTTCACAGAAAGCCCTAGTATTTACAGTCAAGCACTCAAGAGACAACTAGACAATATTCACATGCCAACTGGCACTGCCCTGCTCCAGTATGTCGATGATCTACTGATCACAGCCCGTTCTGAACGTGCTTGCGAGCGAGCATCACTTACAGTTCTGTATTTTCTAGCCGAGATGGGGCACAAGGTGTCACCTTCAAAGCTTCAATTCTGTGTCCAGCAAGTGGTATACTTAGGACACTTGCTGTCCAAGAGGGGTAGGCAGTTGACACCCGACCGTATCCAGTTAATAGCGAGTCTTCCCCAGCCCAGAACCCAGAAGGAGGTACGTGCCTTTATCGGCCTTACTTCCTATTGTAGACAATGGATTCCCCAGTATGCATTCCTAGCCAAGCCACTGATACGGTTAACGACACAGGAGGCAGCCGTATCGACTGTCCTCCCTTGGACATCTGAACATACACTTAGTTTCAACGAGTTAAAGAAAGCCCTATGCCAAGCTCCAGTTCTAGCTACACCGAACTACAGTAAGCCTTTTACACTTTTCGTTACAGAACGCGAAGGTACAGCATTATCTGTTCTCACACAAGATCAAGCAGGTCAATACAAGCCCTGTGCTTATTTTTCAAGCACATTAGATCCAGTCGCCCAGGCGTTGCCTGCGTGCCTCAAGTCAGTTGCAGCCACAGCACTAGCTATCAGACAAAGTGATTCCATAGTTTTAGGACATTCCCTGACGGTACAAGTTCCACATTCAGTAGAAGTTCTTTTAAACCGAACACAAACTCAGCACTTGACAATTGCACGTTTAACAGGTTATGAATTGACACTGTTCCAGCCACACATAGAAATTAGACGCTGCAATGTCCTGAATCCCGCTACACTGTTACCATCAGTTAATTCAAATCCAGACACACATGACTGTGTGGAAGTAGTTAACGTTACGACAAAGCCAAGACAAGACCTGACAGACATTCCGTTACCAGATCCTGACCTGACACTTTATGTGGATGGTTCATGTATGAGAACTAGTACAGGAGAACTAGTCGCCGCATATGCAGTGACTACTGACACTGAAGTTATTGAAACACACCGTATTGATACCCTGTCCGCTCAAGCAGCAGAGCTAGTTGCTCTGACACAAGCCTGTATACACGCCAAGAACCTGAAGGTTAATGTTTACACAGATTCACGTTACGCATTCGGAGTTGTACACGACTTCGGAGTGCTCTGGCAGGAGAGAGGTTTTATGACTTCTCATGGAACCAAGATTCAGCATGGTCTCCTTATTCAAGCTCTGTTAGACGCCATACATTTACCGACATCTATTGCTATCATGAAGTGCAAAGCACATACGAAAGTTACTGACATTATTTCCCAAGGTAATGATCTAGCAGACCGCACAGCCAAGCTTACAGCACAGACACCAGACATTCCAGTAAACATGACACATACTCCAGATCTGATTACATGCATGACAGTTAAGGACCCTACACAAGATGTCATAGATATTCAGTTACATGCTACTCCCGATGAAATCAAGAAATGGTCTGTACAAGGAGGGGTCCAGACAGATCAAGGATGGTTAACGAAGGGTAGAGCCACATGGTTTCTCCCCGATTCTATGGTTCAAGTTATTATCAATACCGCACATAGTCCAGCACATTTAGGAGAAAAAGCTATGTTAGACAGTATCCAGAACATTTGGTTCAACAAGCATTTACGAGCTGCAGCCAAGCAGAAAGTCCGTACCTGTATGATATGTTGCCAGTTTAATCCAGGTAAAAGTGTCCCGGTGGAACAAGGTGGTTTCCAGCCCCCTGACCACCCTTTTGAGGTCCTCCAGATGGATTATATTCAGATGGAGCGATGTCGAGGTTTCAAGTATGTCCTTGTAGTTGTATGCGCTTTGTCCAGGTGGACAGAAGCATATCCAGTCCCAGATTACACAGCCGCGACCACTGCCAAGCAGCTGGTTCGTGAATTCTTCCCTAGATACGGACTCCCTAGAGTCGTATATTCTGACAACGGCCAGCCATTCTCATCCGAACTCATGAAACACGTTTCCCTGTTGTTAGGGTACCAGTGGAAGTTCCATTGTGTACGCCATCCAGAAGCAGCTGGACTAGTCGAAAGACATAATCAGACTCTGAAAATCCGTATAGCAAAAATCTGTAAAGACAAGGGTGTGGACTGGTTAGTAGCTTTGCCAGTCGCTCTATTTTACATGCGTATGGTCGCACATTCCAGATCAGGTCTGTCCCCGTATGAGGTCGTATTCGGCCGCCCCCCTAACATGTGGGGTACTCCTAGACCCCGAAGTATTACCGATGTTTCATGTAATATGCTGACAGATTACCTAGCTTCCTTGATGTCTGCCCTCAACTCATGTCGTTCACAGGTTGCCGCCGCATTTCCAGACAATACCGAGGTGGCACCGCACGAGATCGTTCCAGGGTCCCTGGTGATGATCAGAAATTTTGACAGATCAAGTCCGCTGGAACCACGTTGGAAGGAGCCACGTCAGGTCCTCTTGACCACCCGAACTGCCGTCAAGTTGGAAGGCAGGAAGGGGTGGGTCCACCTCTCTCATGTAAAACTTTTCAAAGGACCAAAGCCAGACTTCAAAGACATTGCCAAGAACATTTCCCCGGATTCGAAGGATTGCCAGAACATTGTTTTAAAGGACTGTCCCGCACCAGACTTTATTACAACCCCTCCCTTGGTAGAGAAAACTCCGCAACAGGAGTATAAGTTAAAGCTCAGGTCTAATAAGTCAGCCAGTTTGATTGTATAAGTCCTCCCCTAGGTGAAACGGTTAGACTGTTTCTGACATGTATAAAATAGACCCCCATAGTGAGAGAGTCAGTCGAAGTTCATTTCAATGCATCGTTTTTCTGAGTTTCATACTATTCATCAGCATAATGATTTCCTGCACCAGTTATGCTTTCTATCTGTGTTTTCCAGTTCCTCATGTAAATATGTCTGCTCATGCTACAGTAGAGCACACGTTTAGTGATCTGCCTCCTCACGAATATTCATACCGCCTCGCCATGCGTAATAACACATTCATCCGTATGTTACATTATTCACACCAGACCAGCAATGCCACTAATTGTTGGGTGTGTGGTCGACTCCCCCCTTTCCAGACATCGAAGGGAGTTCTGCCACTGTTTCCTTATCCATTTTCACACAATGGTTCGTGTGGAGCATGGTCCACGCTAACGTCATCCTCAACAGATATGTCTTTTCTTAACAGTACATGTTTCCCAGACAAGCAAGGTTTCCCCCACAGAACAGGTTTAGATTTAGAAAATGAAGTATATAATTTAGGAAATTATTCGTCGAATTTTATGGTTCTGAATGTTCAGTCTGATACTACTCCAGATTCACCCGCTATTTCAGTACTACCAGTCAAAGGCGAATTATGTGTCCGTAGTTATGGTTCTGTACATATAGGTCATAGTGAATGTACTACTGTTATCCAGTATAGTGACAGTAGGAAATCTATTTTTAAAGCTTCACGTCATTCTTATTTTGTTTGTGGTCAAACTGCATATGTCCGTCTGCCCCTCGATTGGGAGGGAACCTGTTACATTGCTTTCCTACTGCCACCTGTTTTTCTAGCCCCACCTGATTATCATAGGAATTCTTTCTTAGTACACACTAGACACAAGAGAAATCTCCCGATTGTCGATTATACTGAAACCGCCGCAGAGCAATTCATTGATATAGATAAAGGTGTTTTCCCTTATTTAGGTACAGTTGTAAATAGTAAGTTAATTCGTAGGTTAACAAGAACCCTTGAAGCTGTAGTAGATGAGACTGCCTCTGCTCTAGGTAACTTAACTGAAGAACAATCCTTTATGAGAATTGTCGTTTTACAGAATCGTCTCGTCCTTGACGTCATACTGGCCGATAGGGGCGGGGCCTGTAGAATTCTCGGATCCAGTTGTTGCATTTTCATTCCAAATAACGCGCCGTCTGTTTATTCAGCTATAACCAGACTCCATAAAATTGCCCATCTGTTACATCAAGATCCAGGCACCTGGACATGGTCCGGTTGGTTCTGGAATGTAATTTCCGCATGGGGATGGAAAGTCCTGTCCTTTCTAGGTATTGCAGTAGCGATCATATTTAGCTGCTGCCTCTGTATACAATGTGGCCCTGCGATTTGCAGCATGTGTGCTACCTCTTGTATTCCTAGTCCCAAGCCCCGTTCTAAATCCCGTTCCAAGACAATTCGAGACGAGCAAATGGTACTGTATGAAATGATAGACGGTATCATGAATATTGATGTTTCCTGATGGAAACGTAGTGACAAGGAGGGAATGTGGAAAAGTAAATTTTGCCATGTTCTGTGTCCCTACGCCCCATCCATCATATGTTATGTATGCATGACCAATATGCATATGTTATTCCCCATTTCTGATTAATGACGCAATTACAGTTGTGTCCACCTCTAATATGTTAGTTTCCAGTCCTCGTGAATACTACGAATATCAGGCCTATGTAAAATAATGTTGCCACGTTTCTCAGTGTGCACGTTATTCCATTATAAAGTCCCCGTTTCTAGGCCTCAAAAGGGCCCGGACCCTGGATTCAGCTCCTGTCTCCTGAAAGCCTCGCTGAGGAGCGATACAGCCCCCACCTGTATCCTCGACCTTTCACTTACTTCCTGCCTCGCACTGCCCGGTGCAGCCCGGCCCTGCCTCTAAGTCTGCCAAAAGTATGTTATAGTTCCAGCTATCAGTTCAGTCCTCCTCCTTTGCATTCCTAAGCTACTGAACTGCATCAATAGTTTCCGTCGTTGTCTAGCCTTCTCGTCTCCCTGTTAGAGAAATACTGTATTTAATGGTCATTTAGTATTCTTCATCACGCATTTCATGTAGAATAATGCATGGTCCAGTCTTAGAATCAAGTTAGCCTCTCCCCTCATGACTTCTAGTTTATATCAACATGTTCCCTAAACATTAGATACCAGATAGGGTTTAGGTACATGTCGCTCCGACCCTCCAGACTCTAGTCTCTGCTCCTAGCACAGAGTTCGTAGCCCCCAGCTTCTCCTAGTAACACGTCATTGCCAGTTTTCGCGCACCATTAGGTTAGAGGTCCCGGCTCCTTAGGTAGCCCCCTCCTATGTGTCCGCCCATTCATGACATATTCTGTTACGTTTTACTTCACATGTCTAAGTAAACTCCCAGTTACACCTCTTTTTACTGTTATCTCTCGCGACTGCTACACGTCATGCCTTCTGCTCCACCCACTGCTACGCCTACTGCAATGTAATGCTATGTGTTTGCGTTATGTATATAAATGAATGTCTTGTTATTGAATGTTAGCGAGCTCATCCCGGACCCTGGATTCAGCTCCTGTCTCCTGAAAGCCTCGCTGAGGAGCGATACAGCCCCCACCTGTATCCTCGACCTTTCACTTACTTCCTGCCTCGCACTGCCCGGTGCAGCCCGGCCCTGCCTCTAAGTCTGCCAAAAGTATGTTATAGTTCCAGCTATCAGTTCAGTCCTCCTCCTTTGCATTCCTAAGCTACTGAACTGCATCAATAGTTTCCGTCGTTGTCTAGCCTTCTCGTCTCCCTGTTAGAGAAATACTGTATTTAATGGTCATTTAGTATTCTTCATCACGCATTTCATGTAGAATAATGCATGGTCCAGTCTTAGAATCAAGTTAGCCTCTCCCCTCATGACTTCTAGTTTATATCAACATGTTCCCTAAACATTAGATACCAGATAGGGTTTAGGTACATGTCGCTCCGACCCTCCAGACTCTAGTCTCTGCTCCTAGCACAGAGTTCGTAGCCCCCAGCTTCTCCTAGTAACACGTCATTGCCAGTTTTCGCGCACCATTAGGTTAGAGGTCCCGGCTCCTTAGGTAGCCCCCTCCTATGTGTCCGCCCATTCATGACATATTCTGTTACGTTTTACTTCACATGTCTAAGTAAACTCCCAGTTACACCTCTTTTTACTGTTATCTCTCGCGACTGCTACACGTCATGCCTTCTGCTCCACCCACTGCTACGCCTACTGCAATGTAATGCTATGTGTTTGCGTTATGTATATAAATGAATGTCTTGTTATTGAATGTTAGCGAGCTCATCCCAGACCAAGCCCCGGCAGCTGCCGGGCCTCTTTTCCCCTGTCATCCTGTTCCTATGCAGGTTGTCCTGATCCTGTCCTTATGCTGTAATAAACCTACAGAAACTCCTACTACCTCGAATCTTGACTCTTATTTATTGAGCTATCTGTTATTCATTCATTCATCCAAAAATAGGGTATTATTTATTTATTTACCACATAATGGCGCCCGAACAGGGACTTGCCCTTTCCCCACGCGTCGGTGAAGCCACGCCGACCCCCTGACCCTCTGCAGTCGTGACGGAACCATACCGTGCACCTGGCAGATATTTCTGCTTCAAGTATCCCTCAGGCCCACGGAGGAGACGGAGGAGGCGGTCCAGCATCCGAACGAGACGGTGGAGGAACGCGGCGAGTCCCGACCAGAGCCCAAGCCGAGAGTCCAAGGTCCGAGGTATCCGGAGGTCCACCCGTAACTGAAGTCCGAAGTCCGAAGTTCGTCGTCGTAGTCCAGTCCCGTCCGAGGCCTTCCGTTCCGTGCTGCCCGGTGAGTACCATTGCTGGGGTAGTGTCTAGACAGGGTCAGTCTAAATTGACTCTGGTCCGTGGGTTGGTGGTACCCAAGCTCACAAACGAAGTGTTCACCTAGGTGGATACGGGTCTTGATGTGTTCCTTTATGGGACCGGTATGTTCCGTACTGTTATAACAGTGCATCCAGTAACTCTAGTCTGTTCCGTTCTCGAGAATTCTGTTCTGTTTTCAGTATTTTCAGGTAGTATTCTGTTCGAACTGTTATTTATAATGTTGTTTAATGTATTTCCAATGTCGTGGTATGCCTGAATTGTTTCCCCAATTGTTATTGTTTTTCGTGTATTGTATTGTGTTCCGATTCAAGTTTAGAATGCCGCTCTTTTCCAAGTTACGTCAGTTAAAAACTAGAAAGGGTCTGCTGGAAGCAGCAGTTCCTGTTCCGCCTAGGGACAGTCCAGGTCACTTTATGTATCAGAAACATGGCATAAGCGCCATATTGTATCTAGATTTATGGGTAGAGTATACCAAACAGTTAGAAGAAAAGTATAGATGGCCCGTATCGGGTACATGGGATGCCGAATGTATCATGCGAGTAGAAGAAGCATTATGGAAAAAGAAAGCCAGACAGTCACAGAAAGATGCCATCGAGTTATGGCGTAAGGAAGCTCATAAAAGAACGGAAAAGGAAGTCAGAAAGTCAGAGTTAAGTAGAGAATCCCAAGAACGAACCCAAGAAAGAGAATTAATCGAGATAGGTGAACAAGTTAAAGCCGAACAGTCAGACAGACAGAGGCATGCCCTTATTAAGGGTATGTATCCTCTCCTTGCCGAAGGCTCGCCAAAAGCGACCCCAGAGGCACCCAGTAATTTCCCGCCACCATTAGTTCCGACCAAGCTACGTCACAAACCGACCGCTGCTGATATTTTTATTTCGTCCTATTTGGACGACACAGTCCCAGAATATGCAAATCCTGTTCGCGCTCCGCTAGTCCCTGTAAATCAGGCACTTCCCGTTCCTCCAGACACCGGAGTACCTGTTACGGTACCCCCGGGTCAGCCTGCCATACAAGTTCAGCCCACGTTACAATTACCGACCCTGCAAGCACGAAGAATGTCAGTCGACGATTCTAGTCTAGGGGCCGCAGGAGGAGGTCCTCCTCAAACCCCGCCGCCACACAAACGTTTATCAGCACTCGAATTACATGCTCAAGCATCACAGCGTACTCCTAAAAGTAATAAGTCTGTTACAGAAATCAGACAAGCCCTTGCCGAATGTGTTTATGATCCAGTTCCAGGCGAATATAATATGGTTTTATATTCCGTACGCGTAAGAAGGGTGACCGAGTATCTAGTCACCTTACCAAATATGAAAGAAGATCTAGACAGAATATATCGTTTCATCCGTACAGGGGATGATCCAGAAAGTATTGGCGAGATCATGTCTCAAAGGAAAGCCGAGATTCAGCTCATGATATTAAAGTTCCTGATCAATTGTCTAATAAGAGAACAAGATTACCCGTCTAAAGATCCCGCCGAAATGAGAATCCTGACAAGGTGGAGTGATAATATAGCCGAGGGTAAGCACAAGACCATTAGTGCCATGGAAAGTATGTACAAGAAAATTCGTAAAGAAATAGTAAGGTTACACGAACAGCGTAAAGCAGCACAAGTAAGTGAAAAAGAAAATATCTCTGATCCTGAAGAGGAAGACGAGAATCCCGCCAGAATAGCGTATGTAGGGAAATCCAGATTTCCAGATCGCCATTTACGTCTAGAACCCAAGTCTATTTTTCATCATCCAGCACCAGAACGAGAGCCTTGTTCTCTAGAACAAGTATTTCAAGCTACCGATCACATTCTGAAATCACGAGTCGGTTATAGCGAGTTAAGCACCATGCATGAACAAGAATTAGCCCGATCAGCAGTCCGATGGATTACTGATTCTACCACTTTTCCAGACGAAATAGTGGCACAAATGTTTCTGAAACTGCCCCCAGCCGAGCAACGACTGGTGGGTATGTATATGATCCAGCACCTCATTACTCAGTATGAGGGTCAACACTCTGATCCAGGCCCGTTACACGATATCCTGAACGAGTTACTCCAGTACAGATGGAGAGGTCTAGGTACCGATTTAATTAGTGTTATTCTAGAACAGCGTCACAAGTATAGAACGTTCCTGAACCCGCATTTTGTTCACGTCTCACCCCCAGAAAGTAAACCATTCTACATAGACAGACAGAATCCGTTACGAGAAGTCCACCCAGTCCAAGGGACGGGTGGCGAAATGCAACGAGTGTTTGTATACACTCCGATTTCAAAGATGGAACTCCTCGAAATGAAAAAGCTAATTCCCTGTCATGACAAAGATCCAGCAGGGTTCCATAGAGAATTAAAAGACATGCTCCGTATGGGAGAATACACGTACCCAGATGTCATTAAAATGTTAAAGGTTCTGCTACCCGCAGGGGTGTATGAAAAGTTAAAGGAAAAAGAATGGGAGGTGGGAGAGAAAAAGATCGATTGGACAGCTCTAGAAGCTGAAGACAAGGCACGAGTACCAGGTACCGGTCTTGGAGATAAATGTAAAGAATTACCAGAATTATTGATTCAAGTTTTACCCAGATTATTGACAACTAGAAAAGAAGACTGGGATGCCATCTCAGCCTGTAAACAGAAACAAGATGAAGACATTAGTGATTTTTATTCTAGATTTGAGAAATGTTTCAGTATTAATAGTGGTCTCAAGACAAGTAGTGAGTCATACCCTCATCTTTTCGTTACCAAATTAGTCGAGAATTCAAGTCCACAAATTAAAAACCGAGTTTTGAAAGTCGAAAGCACCTGGCAAGCAAATACTCCGTCCCAGATGCTCCAGATGCTCCAG